>NC_030827.1:10962500-11587500 GCF_001704415.2 Capra hircus
GATTTTAAATACACCTCTATAAGTTTTAGCTTATCATTCCTTTTGACTTTTATCTTCTTGCAGTTAACATCATCAAAATATACTTTTGAAAAATTTGATGGCTCATAGTTTTGAGAGGACAGCCGTATTTTTTCCATAACTGTAAAACATTTCAGAGTTATAAACATGAACTAGTGTCAGTAGATTTTTTTATTTGCATTTTTTCTTTCTTTCATCCACCCTTTTATACATACCTGTCTTGTCTGCTTATGACCCATATCAAGCAAAATTTTGGTGTATAGTCATCATAAAGATGAAAGAATATTGAAATTCATCTTTTTAGCAAAACAGGATGGGCCAGGTTCTGATCAGAAAACATTGCATGATAAAGTGCTTACTGGGTGACTGTCTCATTGAGAACACCACAGTTCCTTTTAATCTTTAGGAATATAGTATCCACTCAATGGTTCTAGAGTTTGAGAAAATTTGCCTAGCATATCATCATCTGAAGACTCATAGTCTGAGATCTTGGTTACATGCAATCTCTTGCGTTGATCTTATGATTTGTGTAATACTTGTGAAACAACTTCCTTTGCAAATTTCCTTATTTTTGCCACTATGGGTAGAAAATAAAAATTGTAAATTCTCAACTGTGTTGACTGAAAGATATTTTAAAAATTACAAAGATGGTATCCCCTGTCTTCTCTTAATCCTTGAAAGATGCTGCAGTACTTGGGGCAAGACAATAGGAAAATTGAAGGATGATGTAATGCTGATGGTTTATTTTATTATTGCATGAAACTTTTAGGCAATTTCATTATTTTTCCATTATACATTATTTTAATGTTTTTAGCATAATTGAGAATAATTGGTGAGTAATATCAAATAATGCCTAAAGTGATGAATAGCAAAATATTTTAAGGTGGGAGGTGGGAGGGGGGTTCAGGATTGGGAACTCATGTATACCCGTGGTGGATTCATATAAAGTAAAATATAGGAAAAATAAAAATTAAAAAAAAAGATATAGGAAAAATGAAATTGCTCAGATCCTATAATATATCTTAAGTTTATAAAAAGTCAAGATACAGTGAGTTTCATTCTGTTTTTTTAAAAAGCAGATCTCTTTGTTCATTGGAAGGCTTCTAAGAAAAAGTAATAGCTATGAAACATTACTTCCTACAAGCAGGACTGCTCAAAAATGAAACTCAAAAGCGAAAATGAAGACCCAACATCCCTGATGTTATTGTAACAGTTAATATAGTTAACATGCATTTAGGTACCATGCTAAGAAAAATTGATGAACGTGACCAAAACCAGTTAATGGATCAAAATAATAATAGAGTTTCAGTCTTGGATGATGAAAAGATTCTGGAGGTGGATAGTGATGATGGTTAGACAAAAATGTGAATGTACTCAATGCCACTGAGTTGTTGTACACTTAAAAATTGTTAAAATCATAAAATTTATGTTATGTATATAATAAAAACTCTTTACATGTAAAACAGCATGCATTTTTGGCTGAAATGGCTTCTGACACTCACAGAACATAAGCATGCTCATGTCCCAAAGGACAAGGAAAACAGCTCCCGGGGCCCCCACCCTTTGCTTCCATTGCACTGAGCTGTGTGTTGCCTCCTTCAAGCTCTGTTTATAACTGGTCCTGACACTTCACACCGCTTCTAGTAGCCATGCACTTGCCAGATGGTAGTATTTCTCACTAATCTCTATCATCTCCATTGATGTCAAGCTCAATTAGCTATTATAACATATTTGAGGAAAGTATATGTGATTAGATGACTGTTAGTAGAATTGTTTCTGCAAAAGTTGGGTTATGAATTCTAAATCTGTATGCTATCTAAATATCTTTAAAAAATGAATTACATAGGGCTTCCCTGGTGGCTCAGTGGTAAAGAATCTACCTGCCAATGTAGGAGACATGGGTTTGATCCCTAATCTGGGAAGATCCCATGTGCTGTGGAGCAACAAAGCTGGTATGCTACAATTATTGAGCCAGTGCTCTGGAGCCTGGGAACCACAACTACTGAGCCCACGTGATGCGACTACTGAAGCTCATGAGCCCTAAAGCCCATGTTCTGTAACAAGAGAAGTCACTGCAGGGAGAAACCTGTGCACCACAACTAGAGAGTAGCCCATGCTTGCCACAACTAGAGAAACACCCGCACAGCACAGCCCCAAATAAATAAAATTATTTAAAAAATGAAATGCATAGAGAAGTATTATTATTTGAGTGGAAAATAAAATATTATTCATAGCTCAAAGACAAAGTTATGTCAGGGTAAGGATCTAATGGGGTCTAGAGCTGGAAGGGTGTTTTAGAGCTGTAGTTCCTGCCTGGACCAGCTGAGGGCAGTTGTTGTGATGAGGGCTGTCTGCCCAGATTCCACTCAGGATGTCTGGTGAATGTTCATTTTGAGTCATTAGGAGAAAGACTGTCTCTAGCATTCAGAGAGTCCAGTTGGCTGAAGGGTGACACAGAGTACTGAGATCGAGTCTACATCCTGTTTTCCTTAAAGGAATCCTTGAACCACTTTCCAGGTCTGTGCTGAAAATGCAGATTCCAGGGCCTCACCCATAACCTACTGAGTCAGAAATTCCTTAGGTGATCTTTTTTTGTAGTAAAGCCTGAAAATCACTTCTCTGTCGGCATCTCTTCAGGTGGGAGGAAGGAGTGGAAGGTAACAGAAGGAAACAGACCAAGAGGAAATGTTGGGGATTGTTAATAGTGCTACGTAGGGAGCTTGAAATGCTCTCCCCTACAGAGTATGTCACTGAATGGGCTCCACTTTGATCAGCCCCATTAAGCAAGTCTGTTCTTTAAGCCCTTGGGAAGCCTCTCACACCGCAAAGCTCCCCATGTCCACAGCTTGGGTGTTAAGTGTGTAATAAGACCCACAGAAATTGCAACTACTTATTGTCTAACATGAGAGAGAGGTGACAGGACACAAGGTGTCCTATGTAGTGCTCTGACTGATGGAGGATCTAGGAAACAGGAATGTGAGAAGAGCTGTCAAAAAGAGATGTCTCAGGAGACTGTTACTCACTTGGTTGAAAATGTAAGAGAGGGAGGCAGAGGTGAGGCATGGTAACCGAGGAGGCCAGAGGCAGGGGAGGTGCTGGCCAGTGTCCCTCACCATCAGGAGGGAGTGGGGATGCACCCAGCATGGGACCTCATAGGCTGGGGCTAAGATCTGCGCTGCCCCAGTGATGAGCCTTCCTCTGCCTGTCCCTGGCTTGAAGGTGAAACTTGCCCACCTTGTGTCCTGTCACACCTCGCTCATGTTAGATGATAAGTAGTTGCAATTTCTGTGGGTCTTATTACACACTTAACACCCAAGCTGTGGACATGGGGAGCTTTGTGGTGTGAGAGGCTTCCCGAGGGCTTAAAGAACAGACTTGCTTAATGGGGCTGATCAAAGTGGAGCCCATTCAGTGACATACTGGTCCCTGTCAGGGAGAGCATTTCAAGCACTGGGATCCGTGTTAGCAAAGACAAGAGTAGGGTGAGGAAAGAACCAAGCGGTTGGGAGTCATTAACTCGTGTACGTGTTCGTGACGCAAGGCTGCAGGGAGCAGCCTTCTGAAGACTTTGTAAGTCTGTGATTTGTCTTGAAGGCCATGGTGAGCCATGGAAGTGGTTTAAGCTAGAGAATGATCTGATGAGATTTTTAGCTTAGGAAGTACTATACCTGGGCTGTTGTTTGATTATATCAGTGACAAGAGAATCAGACATGGGGCAAGTTAGTTACTTTTTCATTTGCTGCCTAGGCAAGAGAAAACTACACATTTTGAGGACTTCAGTAGTGCTTAGCTTCCTAAGTCACATGGCTGGGTTTGGCCTCCATCATTCTCCTTATTCCCTACTGTCCATCTTTTCTGATGTGCTTTGAAAAGGACACAAAGATACTTTCTCCAAATCCAAACAGGAATTGGGAAGGAAAACTTGGGGATGAATTTATCTTTTAGACTTTTCTCATATACTTTTCCAAAATTTGAAAATAATTATTACAGAAATGAGTCACCTGGTGGCTCAGATGGTAAAGAATCTGCCTGCAATGCAGGAGACCTGGGTTCGATTCCTGGGTTGGGAAAATCCCCTGGAGAAGGGCATGGCAACCTGCTCCAGTATTCTTGCCTGGAGAATTCCAAGGACTGAAGAGCTTGGCAGGGTACGGTCAATGGGGTTTGCAAAGAGTTGGATACAACCGAGCAACTAATACTTTCACTTTCATTACAGAGAAGGATGCAAATGTTAGTGACTTTTAAGAGCTATTGATAAGCCTGCTTATTTTTGCAAAAAGATATCCAATAAAAATAAGGCAGAAGGTTATGGAATTTATTATCTATGGTGCTGAGTGGGAACCAGGTGCAGGGGAAGGGACCTTTCTTTGTACCTGTTGACTTGGTTTTGACTTGCTGTGAATGGTGACTGCAGCCATGAATCAGAAGGTGATTGCTTCTTAGAAGGATATCTATGACAATCCTAGACAGTGTTCAAAAGCTGACAAAGGTTGACACTCATTGACACTCTGCTGACAAAGGTCCGTATAGTCAAGGCTATGGTCTTCTCAGTGGTCACGTATGGTTGTGAGAGCTGGGCCATAAAGAAGGCAGAATATCGAAGAATTCATTTCAGTTCAGTTGCTCAGTCAAGTCCAAATCTTTTGCAATCCCATGGACTGCAGCATGCCAGGCTTCCCTGTCCATCACCAACTCCTGGAGCTTGCTCAAACTCATGTCCATCGAGTTGGTGATGCCATCCAACCATCTCATCCTCTGTCGTCCCCTTCTCCTCCCACCTTTCCCAACATTAGGGTCTTTTCCAATGATTTGGTTCTTCGCATCAGGTGGCCAAAGTATTGGAGTTTCAGCTTTAGCATCAGTCCTTCTTATGTATATTCAGGACTGTTTCCTTTAGGATGGACTGGTTGGATCTCCATGAAGTCCAAGGGACTCTCAAGAGTCTTCTCCAACACCGCAGTTCAAAAGCATCAATTCTTCAGTGTTCAGTTTTCTTAATAGTCCAACTCTCACATCCATACATGACTACTGGAAAAACCAAAACTTTGACTAGACAGACCTTTGTTGGCAAAGTAATGTCTCTGTGTTTTAATATGCTGTCTAGGTTTGTCATAGCTTTTCTTCCAATGAGCAAATGTCTTTTAATTTTATGGCTGCAGTCATCATCTGCTGTGATTTTGGAACCCAAGAAAATAAAGTGTGCCACTGTTTCCACTGTTTCCCCATCTATTTGCCATGAAGTGATGGGACCGGATGCCATGATCTTAATTTTCTGAATGTTGAATTTTAAGCCAACTTTTTAATTCTTTCACTTCCATCAAGAGACTCTTCAGTTCTTTGCTTTCTGCCTTAAGGGTGGTGTCATCTGCTTATCTGAGGTTATTGATATTTCTCCCGGCAATTTTGATTCCAGCTTGTGCTTCCTCCAGCCCAGCGTTTCTCATGATGTACTCTGCATAAGCAGGGTGACAATATACAGCCTAAACATGCTCCTTTCCAAATTTGGAAACAGTCTGTTGTTCCACGTCCGGTTCTAACTGTTCCTTCTTGACCTGCATACAGATTTCTCAGGAGGCAGGTAAGGCGGTCTGGTTTTCCCATCTCTTGAAGAATTTTCCACAGTTTATTGTGATGTACACAGTCAAAGGCTTTGGCATAATCAATAAAGCAGAAGTAGATGTTTTTCTGGAACTTCGTTGCTTTTTTGATGATCCAATGCATGTTTGGCAGTTTGATCTCTGGTTCCTCTGCCTTTTCTAAATCCAGCTTGAACATCTGGAGGTTCATGGTTCACATACTCTTGAAACCTGGCTTGGAGAATTTTGAGCATCATTTTGCTAGCATGTGAGATGAGTGTAACTGTGCAGTAGTCTGAACATTCTTTGGCATTGCCTTTCTTTGGAATTGAAATGAAAACTGACCTTTTCCAGCCCTGTGGCCACTGCTGAGTTTTCCAAATTTGTTGGCATATTGGGTGCAATACTTTAACAGCATCATTTTTTAGGATTTGAAATAGCTCAAGTGGAATTCCATCACGTCCAGTAGCTGTGTTCGTAGTGATGCTTCCTAAGGCCCACTTGATTTTGCACTCCAGGATGTCTGGCTCTAGGTGAGTGATCACACCATCATGGTTATCTGGGTCATGCAGATCTTTTCTGTACAGTTCTTCTGTGTATTTTTGCCACATCTTTTTAATATCTTCTGCTTCTGTTAGGTCCATACCATTTCTGTCCTTTATTGTGCCCGTCTTTGCATGAAATGTTCCCTTGGTATCTCTACTTTTCTTGAAGAGATCTCTAGTCTTTCCTATTCTATTGTTTTCCTCTATTTCTTTGCACTGATTACTGAGGAAGGCTTTCTTGCTTATGACTCCTTGCTATTCTTTGAAACTCTGCATTCAAATGGGTATATCTTTCCTTATCTCCTTTGCCTTTAGCTTCTCTTCTTTTCACAGCTATTTGTAAGGCCTCCTCAGATACATTTTGCCTTTCTGCGTTTCTTTTTCTTGGGGATGGTCTTGATCACAATGTCAGTAACCTCCATCCACAGTTCTTCAGGCATTCTGTTTATCAGGTCTAATCCCTTGATTCTATTTGTCACTTCCACTGTATAGTAGTAAGGGATTTGATTTAGGTCATATCTGAATGGTCTAGTGGTTTTCCCTACTTATTTCAGTTTTAGTATGAATTTGGCAATAAGGAATTCATGATCTGAGCCACAGTCAGCTTCCAGTCTTGTTTCTGCTGACTGTATAGAGCTTCTCCATCTTTGGTGCAAAGAATATTATCAGTCTGATTTCGATATTGACCATCTGGTGACGTCTGTCTGTAGAGTCTTCTCTTGCGTTGTTGTAAGAGTATGTTTGCTACGACCAGTGCATTCTCTTGGTAAAACTCTGTTGTCCAGGAATTGTTGCTGAAAACTTGAAAACTTGTTGCCGAGGAATTGCTGCCTTTCTACTGTGGTGCTGGAGAAGACTCCTGAGAGTCCCTTGGACAGCAAGGAGATCAAACCAGTCAATATTAAAGTAAATCAACCCTGAATAATTATTGGACTGAGCTGAATTTGAAGCTCCAGTATTTTGGTTATCTGATGTGAACAGATGACTCATTGGAAAGTCTCTGATGCTGGGAAAGTTTGAGGACAGAAGGAGAAGAGGGCGTCAGAGGATGAGGTGGCTGGATGGCATCACTGATGTAATGGACATGAACTCAGGCAAACTCTGGGAGATGGTGGAGGACAGGGAGGCCTGTTGTGCTGCAGTCCAGAGAGTCAGAAATGACTGGGTGACTCAACAGTAAAATAGGTTGTATTTCCAAAAAGTGAAATTAAATTACCAAAGATGAAAATGATAGATATTGAATTTAACAGAAAAAGGAGAATCTAACTTTATATCAAATAGATAAATATCTCACATAAGAGAAGTCATTCAATTCACTTTTAAACACAATGTTCTGAGTGTGCTCCCAATGTGATTTTTTTTTCTAAGAAAAAATTGCAAAGAAATCTGGAAATTTACAAAAGCTGTTGGTAGTGGTAACTGTGTAGCAGTCTTGAAACTCTTATATGTATTGTAAGACCCAGCAAATGAAGATATTGGGGATGCTGGGAACTTAGGTTCTTACTATGAGGTAGGAGAGATAGATATTTGGACTGGGATAAGATGATTCTTATCTGAATTATTACTCTACTTTGATGGTAATGGTAGAAATGGTAATTTTCTGAATTCCTTCCTCATTTATTAGTTGATTTTCTTCTGTAAAAAGCTTTCTTTTCTATTTCTTCCCGCTTTCCTTTTTTTTTAAATTTTACTTTATTTTACTTTACAATACTGTATTGGTTTTGCCATACCTTCCAGTGTTCTTGCCTGGAGAATCCCAGGAACGGGGGAGCCTCATGGGCTGCCATCTGTGGGGTCACACTGAGTCGGACATGACTGAAGCGACTTAGCAGCAGCAGCAGCAACATGAATCCACCACAGGTGTACGTGAGTTCCCAACCCTGAACCCCCCTTCCACCTCCCTCCCCTTACCATCTCTCTGGGTCATCCCAGTGCACCAGCCCCAAGCATCCTGTATCCTGCATCGAACCTAGACTGGCGATTTGTTTTTTACGTGATATTATACATGTTTCAATGCCATTCTCCCAAATCATCCCACCCTCTTCCTCTCCCACAGAGGCCAAAAGTCTGTTCTATACATCTGTGTCTCTTTTGCTGTCTCGCATACAGGGTTATCATTACCATCTTTCTAAATTCCATATATATGTGTTAGTATACTGTATTGGTGTTTTTCTTTCTGGTTTACTTTGCTCCAGTTTCATCCACCTCATTAGAACTGATTCAAATGTATTCTTTTTAATGGCTGAGTAATACTCCACTGTGTATATGTACCACAGCTTTCTTATCCATTCATCTGCTAATGGACATCTAGGTTCCTTCCATGTCCTGGCTATTATAAACAGTGCTGCGATGAACATTGAGGTACACGTGTCTCTTTCAATTCTGGTTTCCTCGGTGTGTATGCCCAGCAGTGGGATTGCCCCTACCCACAACCAACATGCTATAGTCATTTCTGTGATTATCCATTTTGATGTTCAAATTAGGCATTTTCCCAGTGAGAATTCCTATAAGCCAGAACCTGTGTCCTTTTGATACATCTCCATTATGCAGAGATACACCTTTTTTGAAAAAATTGGGTCTGCTAAGACAAACCTAAGTATCATGAAACAAAGCAAATACAAACTCAAACCATAACAAAGCAAAAAGGAAACCAAACTAAAGGGATACATCCAATAAATGCAATATGAGTTCTTTGATTAAATCTGGTAGATATAGCTCTATATAGCTTTATCTCTATATTATTAACCTGTATATACATATATAATTTAAATATATATACACATATACATCTCAATCAGCTGCATAAGAATTTATAGGGATTTTGGGGAACTTAAGGACTATATATTAGATAATAGTATTGTATCAATGTTACATTTTTTGTAAGATAATAATGTTTCTTTTTAATGGCTGAGTAATACTCCATTGTGTATATGTACCACAGCTTTCTTATCCATTCATCTGCTAATGGACATCTAGGTTCCTTTCATGTCCTGGCTATTATAAACAGTGCTGCGATGAACATTGGGGTACATGTGGGAAATGAAGAGAACCTTTTGTTCTTTTGAGACATACTGTGAAGTATGGGGTGGGTGGTGTCTTGAAGTCATGAAACTAATGCAACCAACGTGCTATATGGTTAAATGGTTAAATGAAAACATGTTATATGTGTTTACAGAGAGATAAAGCAAATTTGAGATGGTGTGGACAACTGGCGAATCTAGGTGAGCTATTCATTATACTCGTCTTACAATTTTCTTTATGTTGAAAGATTTTCAAAATAAAAAGTTGGAGAGGAAGGAACACATTGTTGGATCAAGTGAGAAAGACTGTGGCAGGCAGGACTGGGGTCAAGCTGCAAACTGTGAACCACGAAGGGCTGTCTTAGAGGGTGCTACAAGGCGGGGCCGCAGGGGAAGGTGGTTTGAGGCCAAAAGAAAATGGAACATCAAGGGCAGCGGTGATTGAGCACCTGCGAGCCTTGGGTTTTAATGATGCAGCTATTTGTTTCAAATATGATTTCATTTCATACCCATATTTCACACACACAAATTGAGGTCCTATTTCAACTCTGTCCCAGGCCCACTCGCTCAGTGAGAGGTGCGTTGCTTGACTTGTCTGATAGGTGGCTTTTAGGGTAAAGCTCCTCCTCACGAGTGATTTCAATTCTTCCTCATTAACCTTGCTGGAGACCCATGGTTAAATGATTGTGGGAGGGTACATTTAAGATATCCAGTGATCAACAGTGTGGCTCATTTTCTGTCAAGTATGACTTTGTCGTTTTTATCTGATGCTTACCACACAGCTTCACACAAAACAGGTTTGTTCCCCTGCCTCCCCTCCCTGCCCCCCAGCTCCCAGGACAGATTTGTATTCCTGGTATCCTGCTCTCATCTGATGAGTTCTCAGAGGCCCCAGTTCTTGTCTTGTCCCCAGGAGTAAAGCAGCAACTGCTTTAAACTGATAACAACACGATTTTGCTGCCCTATAGACAGTCATTTAAACTCTGTGATATGTGGCCACTGCCTCAAAATTCAAGCAATGGAAATGACATCATTATCAGCCGACTCTTTATGATGAAAAATGACCCACATTAGGAAACAATCTGAACCCAGGGAAACTTCGGTGATCCATCATCACAATTATAATGTGCTGGTCTTTTATGTAAATCCAACCCACAGTGAAGCCAGGTTTGGGTGGAGGACTGGGGGGACGAGAAATCCTGTGGAAAATGAACATTAGGACAATATAATTAAGCAAAAGGGAAAGCTTCAGATAATATATGTTTCTCCAGGGATCATTTCATGCTTTAGAGATCCTAACAAATCTAGGCTGGGAAGGTTGCGTCATCCTTATTAAAAGCATTTGTTAAATGCCCAGAGCTATGTGAGATGTACTGGGCTTCATGCTGCATGAAGTTGGTTGAAAGCACTGGTCAAGGAACTCTCTCCAGGACCTGGAGCCCTGTCTGAACTACCTCACTGAGAGGTGGCCCCCTGGCCACGGAGAAGACCTCACATCGCGTGCCAGAGGATAATGTCCAGGGTGGGAATGTGGGGGTGTCTGGCTTCCTTCATTCCCCTTCCATCCCTCTGACCAACAGACCCTTTCACTGTCTTTTTACCACCATGTGGCCAGCCACAGGCTCATGGTGGCCTGAGCATGAGGTGGAGAGGAGTGGGATTGTCAAGTGGATACCATATCATTGCCTGCCTTACCAGCAAACAAAGGCCTCTTTGGCCATCAAACCAGCAGCCGCTACAGCCGGCCACCAGCTGGGCACCTGAGGGGGACTCAGGTTAGAGAAAAGCAGGATACAGGTCCTGGATCGTTAAGGTGTGTATCAGAGGAATGGTTTCAACGAGGCCAGACTCTTGTATCTTCCCATACTTAGAAGAGCGCTAACTAAATTCATTAACTTGAGATGCCTAATTTTCTTTAATTAACAGTAATCTTTTGATGTTTCATCTGTTTTTTTTTTTTTTTTGGAAAATTCCTGTTTGTTCTGGCTGCCCCTTTACCGCTTCAGAGCAGGGCTTCTGAGTGATCTGAGAGGCTGTCTTCTGGGCTAACGTCTTCAGTATGTCTGCTGAGTGAGCCATAATTCTCAACTTTTAGGTTGTGCATTTTCTTTAGTTGACAGTCACCATCCACCTGCAGGAAGATGACAATTTTTGGAGCGCACAGGAGGTAGAGCCTTTGGTGACAAATCTTGCCTGTATCCGTGGGCAGATATGATTGCTCCTGGTCCCCATCACCTGTCCTTACATGGTCCTTAGAGTCTGTGTTTTGCGTTGTTCCATTTTGTCAAAGCTTAGAAAGAGGGGGAGTGTGTGTGTGTGTGTGTGTGTGTGGAGAAGTAAGGGAGGTGAGGAGTGATAAAGAGGATTAATGGTTGCGTTGATCCCAGACAATTGCGGATGGAGTACAGACTTACCAAGGTGTCTCTCAGTTGCCTGTACCCTTGGATATGAGAAAAGCACAAGGAGGTGAACTTTTCTCTCATTCATTCTTCACATCCTACTCAGGAGGCCCTGGGACCCACAGGCTAGCCTGGTAGCTCTGGGCTCGTGAGTGCTATAAACAGGGCGTCTGCACCTCAGCCCCCACCTGGGGATACCAGGTTCCCTAAAGTTATTTTTCTGTAAAGCACTTTGTGGTATCATCTTTTCTCTCCTCCTCAACTCTACCTATAAAGAATGAAAACTGTTAGTTGCTTCAGTGGTGTCTGACTCTTTGCAACCCCATGGACTTTGGCCCGCCAGGCTCCTCTGTCCACGGGATTCTCCAGGAAAGAATGCTGGAGTGGGTTGTCATGCCCTTCTCCAGGGATTGAACCTGTGTCTCTTACTTCTCCTGCACGGGCAGGCAAATTCTTTACCACTAGCGCCACCTGGGTACCTGTGCTCTTCTTATCCTAAAATCATTGTTTGGATGATAGGGCCCTGGCTTGCTTTCTCCTCTGTTCTTTAATACTCTCCTACAGGATATAAAAACCTTTTCCATTTTTGGGCCAATAATGTCTAAGAGTTCCTCCTAGATGTTCATTCCTTGTATCTAAGGCTTTGCCTCCCTGAGGAACACAAATGCCCCTCATAGGGCAACACATTGAGCATGGCATGGATTTGTGGATGCAGACCTTGTTTAATATGACAGCTGACAGGTTTCAAAGGATAAAGGGCGTATGGTAATGTATACCTTTCAATGCTACTCTCTCAATTCGTCTTACCCTCTTCTTCCCCTGCTGTGTCAACCCTTCAATTAAAAAAAAAAAAAGAAGATAAAGGGCAGAAAGGCCCAGAACACAATGGCCCCGCAGGGCAAATAGGATGGAGTCTTGGGGAGAGGAGAACATGGTGGGCCTAGTGCCCAGGAAGAGGGAAATCCCATCTAACATGACTCCACCTTTACTCAGACTTAGGCCTTGCTCTAAATCTGTATACAAATTGTAAGGAAATGGCAACTCACTCCAGTGTTTTCACCTGGGAAATCCCATGGACAGAGGTGCCTGGCAGGCTTCAGCCCATGGGGTCGCAAAAGATCTGGACATGACTTAGTGACTAAACAACAACCACCACAGATGATGCCATTTAATCCCACAGCCACTTCAGAGTGCTGTGTGGGAGCTTTGGCCATCCCCTTCAGCAGAAGAGGAGCCTGAAACCTAGAAAGGCTAAGTGACTCGGGATCACACGGTTCATGGACAGAGGTGGGATTCAAATCTCGGCAACCTGACTCTCAGCTCCTGCCGTTCACCACCTCGCCTCCCCGGGAGGAGGAGGAACACCTCTGGGGAGAAGTCTTCCCGGAAGGAAGCCTTGGTTGCAGGCACTCAGGCCTGCCTGTAGTCCAAGGCCCCTTAGCTATCTCTGGTTGTAGTAGAGATGTGTGTCATGGTGGTGGCCGGTGGTCATATCCCATCAGGAGGGAGTGATAGGTTTGCCGGCCTCCCTCTGTTCTGGTGGGATCACCTTCAGAGCAGCCGTGGCATCTTATTTACCCTTGGCAGAAGCTAAGACCCTCCCTGAGTCACCTTTGGACTCGTAGTTCTAGCAACTTCCTAATCAGACCCCCCATGGCAGCTGAAACACTGCCAGGGGAAATCCCTGGCAGTCCAGCAGTTAGGACTCCTCACTTCTCTATCAAGCTACCAGCGGTGTTTTTCACAGAGCTAGAACAAATAATTTCAAGATTTGTATGGAAATACAAAAAACCTCAAATAGCCAAAGCAATCTTGAGAAAGAAGAATGGAACTGGAGGAATCAACTTGCCTGACTTCAGGCTCTACTACAAAGCCAGTCATCAAGACAGTATGGTACTGGCACAAAGACAGAAATATAGATCAATGGAACAAAATAGAAAGCCCAGAGATGAATCCACACACCTATGGACACCTTATCTTTGACAAAGGAGGCAAGAATATACAATGGATTAAAGACAACCTCTTTAACAAGTGGTGCTGGGAAAACTGGTCAACCACTTGTAAAAGAATGAAACTAGATCACTTTCTAACACCACACACAAAAATAAACTCAAAATGGATTAAAGATCTAAATGTAAGACCAGAAACTATAAAACTCCTAGAGGAGAACATAGGTAAAACACTCTCCAACATAAATCACAGCAGGATCCTCTATGATCCACCTCCCAGAATTCTGGAAATAAAAGCAAAAATAAACAAATGGGATCTAATTAAAATGAAAAGCTTCTGCACAACAAAGGAAAATATAAGCAGAGTGAAAAGACAGCCTTCTGAATGGGAGAAAATAATAGCAAATGAAGCAACTGACAAACAACTAACCTCAAAAATATACAAGCAACTTATGCAGCTCAATTCCAGAAAAATAAATGACCCAATCAAAAAATGGGCCAAAGAACTAAATAGACATTTCTCCAAAGAAGACATACGGATGGCTAACAAACACATGAAAAGATGCTCAACATCACTCATTATTAGAGAAATGCAAATCAAAACCACAATGAGGTACCACTTCACACCAGTCAGAATGGCTGCGATCCAAAAGTCTACAAGCAATAAATGCTGAAGAGGGTGTGGAGAAAAGGGAAGCCTCTTACACTGTTTGTGGGAAAGCAAACTAGTACAGCCACTATGGAGATTCCTTAAAAAATTGCAAATAGAACTGCCATATGACCCAGCAATCCCACTGCTGGGCATACACACCGAGGAAACCAGAATAGAAAGAGACATATGTACCCCAATGTTCATCGCAGCACTGTTTATAATAGCCAGGACATGGAAACAACCTAGATGTCCATCAGCAGATGAATGGATAAGAAAGCTGTGGTACCTATACACAATGCAGTATTACTCAGCCATTAAAAAGAATACATTTGAATCAGTTCTAATGAGATGGATGAAACTGGAGCCGATCATACAGAGTGAAGTAAGCCAGAAAGAAAAACACCAATACAGTATACTAACACATATATATGGAATTTAGAAAGATGGTAATGATGACCCTGTATGCGAGACAGCAAAAGAGACAAAGATGTACAGAATGGATTTTTGGACTCTGAGGGAGAGGGAGAGGGTGGGATGATCTGGGGGAATGGCATTGAAACATGTATAGTGTCATGTAGGAAACGAATCGCCAGTCTATGTTTGATGCAGGATGCAGGATGCTTGGGGCTGGTGCGCGGGGATGATCCAGAGGGATGGTGTGGGGTGGGAGTTGGGAGGGGGGTTCATGTTTGGGAGCTCGTGTACACCCATGGTGGATTCATGTCAATGTATGGCAAAACCAATACAGTATTGTAAAGTAAAATACAGTAAAAATAAAAATTAAAAAAAATATAGGAGAGATCTATCACTCTACCACTTCTATATTAAATAAATATTTTGCTATTTGTGCATCAAATGGAAAAAAAATAAATTCCATATACTTGTTAAAAAAGAAAAAAAAGAAGACGACTCCGCACTTCTGCTGCAGGGGGTGCAGGTTTGATTCCTGGTCTGGGAACTTAAGATTCCAAACGCCTCATGATGTGGCCAAAAAAGTTTAAAAAAAGAGAGAGAAAGAGAAGAAACCAAAAAAAAAACAAAACCCAAACGAAAAAAAAACAAACAAACACTGCCGGGAAATGCCCAGTTGATTTGTCTGCTGAGATTAATGAAACTAAATCTTGGGATCTACAGACGTCATTGGACATGCTCCACTTGGCCTCAGCTGTAGCCCAGTGGCTGCTTACTGAGAGACCCATCAGTTAAGTCAGCTCAGGGAGGGTGTCTGCTGAGTGTTCCCTCACCATGGGGAAAGGCAGGGCTATGCTTTCTGCAAAGGAATCAACCTCTTTCTCTCTGGGCTGAAAAGGAGGCAAGAAAACCATTTTGGAACATAGCCTAAGAAAGACAGTCTCTCTGGCTCCCCAGTGTGGCTGACATACAGTCAGGGCCAGGCCCTGGGCTCCCCATGGTGACCGAGTCAAGGAGTTGGGCTCCTCTGGAAGCTTTGTGTGTTGGCTCTGTCCACCCCCACAGCTTCAGGTTGGGATGGGAAATGTAGGGTATTTTGAAATCGTCATCTCTTAGCTATGGTTTCAATCATGCTTTCTCTGATGAATAATCCATATATGGTTACCAAGACATATTTAATCATTGTCCGTCTTCTTATCCTATGTGGTAGGAAAAGGTGAAAACAGCATCACGAGATCCATCCGCTTCTCTTTGGGAGCCCTGCTCTTTTGGCCGGCTCAGGTCTTTCTTCCCCACTTAGCAAAGAGTGGGTATGGGGGGCATGGGGACCCTCTGAAAATGTTGTGTTGGGAGGGGCAGAAATAATTCACTGTGGCTGGGAGGCACAAGAACTGGTCTGCCTCTGTAAAATCCCTCTTCATTTGTGCCTTTGGTGAGACTCTTAGGTCTGCAGTTTGGGGCATGCTATCATTAAATTTACCACGGTATTTATATTCAACTGGCTTACCAAGTATATCACCTCTCATGTCCAGTCTACTTCTTAAAGCTCCCCAGTGAAGAGCTTCCAGAAGTGCTTGGACTATGTTTCTTTCCTGAAAGTTCTTTAGTATATGGTGCGTATTCATGACCAGATTTTAAAACCAGAGATTCTTCCTGCCCTACTTCAGCTGATCCCCTCTTCAGAGCCTCTACAGAGGACACACTTCTAATCAGAGCCAGATTGGATTTGTCAGTGTGGTGGGGGTTGTGATGACCAAGCTTCACTGGGTAGAAGAAGCTGAACAGTGTTATGCCAGGATCACTGGGGCTAAGAAATAGCTCAGCCAGGTGTTAGCTTATTTACACTGGACTTGACTTAAAACTCTCTGAATATCAGTTTCTTATTCATAAAGTGTAGATAGTAATACACACCTTGAAAGATCTGGGGAAGGCTCAAGTCAGATAAGGTGGGGAAGTACCTTGGGAACTGCACAATATTAAACACACGGAAATTGTGAGTCTTGGACTTAAGTTGGATCAAAGAGGTTTTGAAAGAAGACGGTCTAAGTCTGGAGCTTTGTTAAACAGATATTTCTTATTGATTTTTCTCCTAACAGGATTTAATCTATGCTCTGTTGTCTTATGTCTAATTTTTCCAAAGATAGGCCAGTTAAAAAGGTTTGTGCTTTAAATCGTGTTGTGCAGGGCCCTGCACTCTGCTGAGCCAAGGTGGAAACTGGTCAGAGCCAGAGCAATCCTGTCTGGAACAGGTGTATGTCTTTGGAAGGGAGTCCCTGCTTGGTTGCTGTGGTGGGGCCCCTCCTCTGGCCCCATCTTCCACCTTTACCAGGCCTTTGAACTATCTCATTGGTGTACTGAGTTCTGTAGAAGCTGGGGGCTGTGGTTACATCTGTGCCCAGAGTCTGCAGGTCTTTCAGAAAGAGAGGTGGTTTGACACTTGGAGAATTATTATAATTGCTACTACTTATTATTTACTGTATGCCAGGTGCCCAACTTTCCATACATCACCCCAATTAAATCTTCACAGTAACTCCATAAGGTAGGAACTCCTATCAACCTCATTTTGCAGATAAGGAATCTGAGCTTGGAGAGCTTTAGATCAGATGTTGGAGGTCAACAGCTAATGTAGTACAGATCAGGAGTCCCATATGGGACTGTGGGGCCCCAAATGTGGTTCTTAGCAGAATGCTGCTCCTGGGCCTGGACGGGCTGTGACTGGACACGGAAACCAGAGCCTCAGATCACAGGGCAAGATCAAACTTAGCCCTGGGGAGTGTTCTTCTCTTGCTGAAGGGAGGGGAGGCAGAGCGCTGGGAGTGCCTAGGACTTCTATCTTGTGGCACTGAGGTAACAAGCCCAACATTAGTCCCAGACTGAAAATGCCAGTTCAGGCAGGTGTGTACACAGTACAAATGTGCTATGTATGGGGCCCCTTTGCTTCAAAGTCTGTTCATTAAACACATAACTGGCCACTTAAAACATTTCTTTTCCAAACAGCTACCCCCACGTATTTGGGCAGTTTAAAGGGGTGGGGTGAGCTACAGATCATTACAGCTCTTTGATCTTGATTTCTTACTGTTCATTCATTACTTATGTTACTGCCTAAAAAAGGAAAGGAAGAAGAAAGAAAGAAAACAAGTGGGAAGAAAGAAAGACAGTTTGTTCAAGGAAGGTAAGGAAAAGGAGACAAGGAAGTGGGGACACAGTGTGACCCAGAGTTGAATAGAGCAGCGTGAAACCAAGGACTCTTGACATCTCCACCCGCCCAGCCATCCCATGCATCTTTACACTACGTTCCACTAAGTGTTCAGAAATGTAACTGCACTTGCAAACAGTTACTGCCGTTGAATGAATCCACCCTGGCACATCCACTTGAGCTCAAAATAACCCATGTAACCTAAGAGTAAATCAGTGACCGGACACCCAGTGCCAAGCATAATCTCAAGCAACATTTAACTAGGTTCAATATTTATTTCCCTGCCTTGAGTCACTTTGAAATGATCTGGACTCAGTTCAGACAGGTCCAGCCCTAATTTTATGGTGCTCTTGGAACTCTTCCAGCAGCACGAGGGCTCAGATGTCAGGGAGTTCCAGAAAAATGAGATCTCTCACAGAAGATTTCACAACTCAAGGCACCCTCCTTTCAATATTTTGCAACATGTGGGCCTTGTGACCGAAGATATAGTTTTTTGAGATGGCTTTGAGCATCCTTAAGAAATTGGCCTCACCCACACCCCGACTTCTACCTCCACCCTAGGGACGGGTTGGGTGACATTAAACTGATTAACAGCCTGTGTAAATAAAATCTCTGAATATCCACAAGCAGGAAAATTTACTACCATTTTCCGAATGAATGCCATTTTCCACACAATTATGGAAGCCAGATTTGGGACACTTCAAGATACATTAAAACAGCAGATAATGTGGCTCCAAGTTTGATGGATACAGGAACACATCAAATAAATAGTAACTAATTCTCAAACTTCTGTATCTCAAATCTTCAATCAATAGAAAACCAACCAATTTTAGTGTACATCTGAGATATATCTCAAGATGGCAGATTGACTTATAGCTCCCTGTTAAAGGGATATTGAGCTGACATTGAGTGACCTCATACTCAGCCAAAACATTTATTATAAAAGTCTGATGTGGTTAAGTGTAATGATTGATACTGGCCCATTCAGCTCTAAACGCAGCCTTTCCTCTGTTGTAGTTGGAAGAAGAGTCAAAGACCTCACTCATGAAATCAAACGTTTCCCTTTTCTTTATTTCTCCTTTATTTATAGATGATTAGTCTTGATTCAGAACAACAATGTGCATTCTGGAGTCTGAGAGATCTAGTTCATGTCTTAGGAGCACCATTTACCAGCTTTTGAGCAAAATAATAAGTTTTTTTCAGGAGTAGTTTTCTTATCTACGGAGTTAGAAAGATTGGGATGAAATGATGTATTTAAAGCAATTAGCAAAGTGCCCAGGCACATATTCAAGAAATTCTAGTCATATTATTGTTATAATAATATCATTATTTTGATTAAAATTATTTTGACTGCTGACTTCACAGTTCCATAGACTATTAATGCTATCAGTAGAGATAACAACAACAATAATTATATTATTTTGTTGATACCTACTAGTACCAGGCATGGCACTCAATGATTAAAATATATTTTCTCATTTAATTCTTACAACAACCCTTTGAAGTTGGTTGCTGTTTTTATTCCAGTTGTTGGAAATGAGGAAACTGAGGTTCAGGGAAGTGAACAAATTAGTTGAGATCACACAGTTGGCAGACATGCAAACATACAGCATTACACTGGCCTCCTTTCTCCACGTCACATAGGTTATTAACCTTTTCGTATTATTATACCCTTAGGGAAACAGGAAACTTTAATAATTTGAGAGAAGTCACTTTATCTCTCTGGACTTTAGGTTTTCCATCAGTCAAGTGAAAAAGTTGGAGTGAATGATATCTGAGATTTTAGGATTCCAGGATTCTAATGTGATCAGTTGTTGTCAAGAGAGAAATGCTTGGAAAATGTGTAAATTGGATTTTTTTTTTTTTATATTTGAAAAGGATATGGTTCCCATGCCATACATACTGGTTGCTTCTCCAGTCAGGCTGGAAGGAGAAACATCACTGCCTTTCCATAATGGCCTAGCTCACCCAGACACACTTATCTGCTGTGTCCATGGTTGGTCTGGCAGAATTTAGGACCATCCTTCATTTGGATCAAGCTGCACTTCCCGCTTCCAACCTGACGCTTAACACTATCTCCTACTTCCCAAATCCTTAAGTAAATCCTCCTATCATTCTGGGAATAATGCTGTAATTAAAAGATTATTGCTATTGGGTCCTCACTTCAGGGTGGATGTAAAATGAAGCCACTGATCACTCTTGTGGTGGGGTTAGGTGTTTAAAATATTTCACATCCTGGCCGCAAGCTAGGCAGTTTCTCGATATGGCCTGTTTAGGGTCTGGGCTTCCAGGGTAGAGAAGGTCAGCAAAAGTCAACACAGGTAGGGAGAAGTGGCGTGAGGATGGAAGGATGTGGAGGTGATAGAGGGGAGTCTGTGCCTCAGTTTCTGGCTGGATGCAAGCCCTGGGCACTTCCTGATGCCCTGGGTCTTGTGCCATGACATGGAGCCGGTGTCCTGGCTCTGAGTTCTTAATTTTACTGCTTGGCTGCAGCTGTCTGCTGCTGCTGGCTTCCTGAACCATTGTTTATTCTGATGGTGAGAAGGGCATGCAGAAATGTTGTATATGGTAGACTGACTCTTCAAGTGTAGCCAGGATTCCACAGTTTGGCCTTCCACTCTTTTGGGTTTGGAGTAAGGAAAAAGTGACTGGAAAAAAACAAATCATCTGCCTTTAGGACCTAGGGCTAGTCCCTTTATAATGTGCTTATACAGATATGAACCTGTGAAGGGAATTTGATCACCCCAGTAATGTCAATCAAACCATAGATTATTGGGGTAAAATTAGAGTTAAACAGCTTGTTGAAACTAAGGATACTAATCAATTCTGTGGCTAAATTAAGAGAAAAGAATTTTTAGATCTGTTTGTTTTCATTGACTTACATGTATAGAGCCAAACCAAGCCAAGACCCAGGATGATGCACGAGGAAGTCCCAGTTAGCCATTTATACCTTCTGCCAGTTGAGGAAGATAAAGAGAAAATCTCAGTTGGGTGAAGTGTTTTAGGGGTAGGAGAGGGGGACAGATGGTATGCTTTATGGAATATTTTTTCAGCATGACATTCAGTTCAGTTCAGTTGCTCAGTCGTGTTTGACTCTTTGTGACCCCGTGAATCGCAGCACGCCAGGCCTCCCTGTCCATCACCAACTCCCGGAGTTCACTCAGACTCATGCCCGTCGAGTCAGTGATGCCATCCAGCCGTCTCATCCTCTGTTGTCCCCTTCTCCTCCTTCCCCCAATCCCTCCCAGCATCAGAGTCTTTTCCAGTGAGTCAACTCTTCACGTGAGGTTGGCCAAAGTACTGGAGTTTCAGCTTCAGCATCATTCCTTCCAAAGAAATCCCAGGGCTGATCTCCTTCAGAATGGACTGGTTGGATCTCCTTGGAGTCCAAGGGACTCTCAAGAGTCTTCTCCAACACCACAGTTCAAAAGCATCAATTCTTTGGCGCTCTGCCTTCTTCACAGTCCAACTCTCTCATCCATACATGACTACTGGAAAAACCATAGCCTTGAATAGATGGACCTTAATCGGCAAAGAAATGTCTCTGCTTTTGAATATACTATCTAGGTTGGTCATAACTTTTCTTCCAAGGAGTAAGCGTCTTTTAATTTCATGGCTACAGTCACCATCTGCAGTGATTTTGGAGCCCCCCCAGAATAAAGTCTGACACTGTTTCCACCGTTTCCCCATCTATTTCCCATGAAGTGATGGGACCAGATGCCATGATCTTCGTTTTCTGAATGTTGAGCTTTAAGCCAACTTTTTCACTCTCCTCTTTCACTTTCATCAAGAGGCTTTTTAGTTCCTCTTCACTTTCTGCCATAGGGATGGTGTCATCTGCATATCTGAGGTTGTTGATATTTCTCCCAGCAATCTTGATTCCAGCTTGTATTTCTTCCAGTCCAGCATTTCTCATGATGTACTCTGCATATAAGTTAAATAACCAGGGTGACAATATACACCCTTGACGTACTCCTTTTCCCCTTTGGAACCAGTCTGTTGTTCCATGTCCAGTTCTAACTGTTGCTTCCTGACCTGCATACAGATTTCTCAAGAGGCAGGTTAGGTGGTCTGGTATGCCCATCTCTTTCAGAATTTTCCACAGTGTATTGTGATCCACACACTCAAAGTCTTTGGCATAGTCAATACAGCAGAAATAGATGTTTTTCTGGCAATTTTGTTTTTTCGATGATGCAGCGATGTTGGCAATTTGATCTCTGGTTCCTCTGTCTTTTCTAAAACCAGCTTCAACATCAGGAAGTTCATGGTTCACGTATTGCTGAAGCCTGGCTTGGAGAATTTT
The DNA here is from genome assembly GCF_001704415.2 of Capra hircus. NCBI lineage: Eukaryota > Metazoa > Chordata > Mammalia > Artiodactyla > Bovidae > Capra > Capra hircus. Next base: position 10,984,570 of record NC_030827.1, read on the forward strand.
GAGCATTACTTTATTAGCATGTGAGATGAGTGCAATTGTGCGGTAGTTTGAGGATTCTTTGGCATTGCCTCTCTTTGGGATTGGAATGAAAATTGACCTTTTCCAGTCCTGTGGCCACTGCTGAGTTTTTCAAATTTGCTGGCATATTGAGTGTAGCACTTTCACAGCATCATCGTTCAGCATTTGAAACAGCTCAACTGGAATGCCATCACCTCCACTAGCTTTGTTCATAGTGATGCTTTCTAAGGCCCACTTGACTTCACATTCCAGAATGTCTGGCTCTAGATTAGTGATCACACCATCATGATTATCTGGGTCATGAAGATCTTTTTTGTACAGCTCTTCTGTGTATTCTTGCCACCTCTTCTTAATATCTTCTGCTTCTGTTAGGTCCCTACCATTTCTGTCCTTTATCGAGCCCATCTTTGCATGACGTGTTCCCTTGGTATCTCTAATTTTCTTGAAGAGATCTCTAGTCTTTCCCACTCTGTTCTTTTCCTCTATTTCTTTGCATTGATCACTGAAGAAGGCTTTCTTATCTCTCCTTGCTATTCTTTGGAACTCTGCATTAAAATGCTTATATCTTTCCTTTTCTTCTTTGCTTTTCACCTCTTTTCTTTTCACAGCTATTTGTAAGGCCTCCCCAGACAGCCATTTTCCTGTTTTGCATTTCTGTTCCATGGGGATGGTCTTGATCCTTGTCTCCTGTACAATGTCATGAACCTCATTCCATAGTTCATCAGGCACTCTATCCATCAGATCTAGGCCCTTATATCTATTTCTCACTTCCACTGCATAATCATAAGGGATTTGATTTAGGTCATACCTGAATGGTCTAGCGTTTTTCCCTACTTTGTTCAATTTGAGTCTGAATTTGGTAATACGGAGCTCATGATCTGAGCCACAGTCAGCTCCTGGTCTTGTTTTTGTTGACTGTATAGAGCTTCTCCATCTTTGGCTGCAAAGAATATAATCAATCTGATTTCGGTGTTGACCATCTGGTGATGTCCATGTGTAGAGTCTTCTTTTGTGTTGTTGGAAGAGGGTGTTTGCTATGACTAGTGCATTTTCTTGGCAAAACTCTATTAGTCTTTGCCCTGCAGCATGACATTAGAACCCCAGAAAGCTCTTGAACGTTTGCTATTGATTTATCTTTAAAATCAATAAGAAATATATTTTTAAGAAAAGAAATGAAGAAAAGTCTTAATCTGAGAGTGATTGGTTCTGATGGTTTGTATCCACCCATGAAAGCTCAGGAAGTTACTCATTTGGGCATTTTCCATGGGAGGATTGGAATTAAGTTGTTAAAAAAGATTTTTTTGTCTTTTAAATATTATTTACTAAAAATCTGACCTGACTTTGTAGGGAAAATGTACAAAGGACATAAATATGTCTTTTTTTTTCCCCCTGAGGTTTCCCTCAATCTTGCAGTTCAAGTCTTGTCAGAGATTTTTACCAAACCTGTTTTTTCAGGGATTTAAATTCTGCTAATAAAAATTAGCTTCAGGCTTTTATTCACGGGAACGCATGTAAGAATTAAAGATTTTAAAATTTAAAAAATAAATAAATAAATAAAAATTAAAAAAAAAAGAAACATAAGTGAAAGAACAAAGAGCAAAAAAAAAAAAAAATCTTGTAGGGCTTTAAAAGAAGGACTAAGGAAGATATACCTTCCTAGATGCCTTCTCTTGTGGCTCCGTGGCCTGTTAGTTTAAGGAACCATTACAGTTCAGTAGATCATCTTCCCTCTGTCCCCTAGCAGCACGAGGTAGCTCTGGTTTTGTTCTGAGTCCTCAAAGGAAAATGCCAGCTGTCTTTTCTTTCCTTCTTTTTTTTCTAATGAAAATTGAATTAAGAGCTCAGGAAAGGCGCAAGATAACTTCACAGTGCAGAGCTTGAATTCCTGTGTGGGTCCTAAGGAGGCTCACCCTGTGCTCAAGAACAGATCACATTGTCCTTGGAGCCACAGTACAGAACATCAATCTTATCCTCCCAGGCTTTGGAGACCAGACCTGTCCATGGCCCAACTCTGTTTCCTTTGGGTTCCCATAACAAAGAAGGATGTGCTTTCAAGATCATAGATCATCTCCCCATCTAGGGTTGGCTTGGCCCAGTGGGAAGCTAAGAAAATACCTCTGGGCTACTTCACTTGGGGGAAACTTCCTAAGTTTGTGGAGGACAGCCTCCTTGGACTCTGCTCATATAACTTCTGCTGATTCTTTTGGCTTCTCTTAGAGTGATGTCATGATACCCTACCCTTGTGGGATAATGAGAACACGCTAGACTAGCTTTTTGGTCAGAGGAGGAGCTATGTTATGGAAGATACAGGGGTTCATTCATTCATTTACTCGTTCATTCAAGCATATAGTGTACATATACCCTGCACAAGGCACAATTCTTGGTGCTAAAGTTGGCAGCTGAAAGATATAAACCTTTCCTCATGGAACTGGAGCCTTCAGGTGAGAAAAAGCACAATAATATGGTACGATGTGTACAGCAAGTCAGTACTGAGATGGAGGCTGCAGGGAGAGGAGCAGCGTCTAACCCAAGGTGGAGAGGGGTTTAGGAAAAGCTTCCTGGAGGGCATAACTCATGGGTGAGATTTGAGGAACAGATACAAATGGGAGGTCTGGTATCATCATTACAATTAATAATTTATTTCCAAAATAGAGATTTTGATAACTGTAATTGAGTCCCAAAGGGTAGCCTTTCAGGATATAGCCTGGGATCATTCCTTTCTAGCTGCTTCTTTGAAGAAGGAACCATTTTATTTCCTAACACCCAGTGTGGTCTCCAAAGGACTTTATCCTATTTACTAGCAAAGCCCCAAAGATTAGGTTACAACTTGGCCAAACTCAGGTTCCTGTCCCTACTTTCTATTATTTTTATGTGTAGGACTAGACTTGTCATTGCTGCTTGACTGGGTCACAGTGTCTGTCTGATGAAGGATCTTATCAAAGATGCCTTTCAGGAAAGGGGCTCTATTCATTACTTGTCCCAGCATAACACTTTAACTATAGTCCCGACGGAGTAAGAGCTAACTAGATAAGGAACAGGAGGGGTTCCTTCTCCCAAAGCCGAAACATAAGCTTAAATGATGTTGCCTTATAAGTGGAGCAAATCTTCCTTATTCTGAAAGAGAAAAATCTAATAGCTTCACCAGTCTATGACTTAGAGCCTAGTAACTGGCAGGTGACACACGTTCATGCCCTTTCCTCAAGGAGGCAGTTCAGGTTCCCTCTAGCCCTGGAACTAGTCCTAATCTTAATGGTCTTGGTTCTCTTGTTTTCCAGCCCCCTCACCCTACCCCAGATGTTAGATGCAAAAAGCAAAGAAAAGAGAAAGGATGAAGGAGCTGACTTCCAGAGGGGGCCAGGAGAGACTTCAGACGGCTGGGCAATGGGCAAAAAGCAAGAGGAGACCCCTGAGAGGCAGACACGAGAATTTAAAACTGAAGAGTACATGTGTGTCATTTGATAGTGAAAGTGAAGTCGCTCAGTCGTGTCCGACTCTTTGCGATCCCATGGACTGTAGCCTACCAGGCTCCTCAGTCCACGGAATTTTCCAGGCAAGAATACTGGAGTGGGTTGCCATTTCCTTCTCCATGTGTGTCGTTTAGTCATGTCCAAATCTTTGTGACCCCATGGACTGTAGCCCTCCAGGCTCCTCTGTTCATGGAATTCTCCAGGCAAGAATACTGGAGTGGCCTGCCATTTCCTTCTCCAGGGGACCTTCCTGACCCAGGGACTGAATCCATGTCTCCTGCATTGCAGGCAGATTCTCTACCATCTGAGCCCCCAGGAAAGCCCTAAAACTTAAGAGAGCTCTGGCCAAGTAGGTTGGGGATAGGGATTTGGTGAGAGCCTTGTGTTTTCCCCCTTTTTAGTGAGTCTTGGATTCTGTTTTTCTGGCATTTTGTCCAATTGAGGAATACACTAAGTATTTCCCCAATTTTTAATTGACATGAAAATTATAGTAATTTGTGAGAAGAAAGGAGTTTCTCAAGTTATTTTAAAAGTCATTGCAAAAGTATTCCTCTCTTTGATGAGATCTAAGATAGAATCATATTCTTTAAGTACTCTGAAAGGGAAGTAGAAAGGCTTAATGGATAAACAGCAGATTGTTTATCTGGAACCTGTTTCTTTACCATTTCTCTAACTCTGAAAATAACTCTACCACTCTACCCTCCCATTCTGTTTTTTTTTTTTTAATTTTTAATTTTTACTTTATTTTACTTTATAATACTGTATTGGTTTTGCCATACATTGACATGAATCCACCATGGATGTACATGAGTTCCCAATCCTGAACCCCCCCTCCCACCTCCCACCCCATATCATTTCTCTGGATCATCCCTGTGCACCAGCCCCAAGCATCCTATATCCTGTATCGAACATAGACTGGCAATTTGTTTCTTACATGATAGTATACATGTTTCAATGCCATTCTCCCAAATCATCCCACCCTCTCCCTCTCCCTCAGAGTCCAAAAGTCCGTTCTAACATCTGTGTCTCTTTTGCTGTCTCGCATACAGGGTCATCATTACCATCTTTCTAAATTCCATATATATGTGTCAGTATACTATATTGGTATTTTTCTTTCTGGCTTACTTCACTCTGTATAATCGGCTCCAGTTTCATCCACCTCATTAGAACTGATTCAAATGTATTCTTTTTAATGGCTGAGTAATACTCCATTGTGTATATGTACCACAGCTTTCTTATCCATTCATCTGCTGATGGACATCTAGGTTGTTTCCATGTCCTGGCTATGATAAACAGTGCTGCGATGAACATTGGGGTAAACGTGTCTCTTTCAGTTCCGGGTTCCTCGGTGTGTATGCCCAGCAGTGGGATTGCTGGGTCATAAAGCAGTTCTATTTGCAATTTTTAAAGGAATCTCCCCACTGTTCTCCATAGTGAATGTACTAGTTTGCATTCCCACCAACAGTGTAGGAGGGTTCCCTTTTCTCCACACCCTCTCCAGCATTTATTGCTTGCAGACTTTTAAGTCCTGAGTGATATGCTCTTATAAGGGAGGTGTGCATGCAGATAGGTTTATAGAAACATTGTGTATATTTACATGAGACTTGGGAAAGGAAACTCAGCCATCAAATGAATCTCAGATGACGTCAAGAAGGTAATTGGAGAATAAAAGAGACTGCGTTCTCCCTCATACAGATGGGGAGACTAAGGCACAGCAAGGTGAAGTAAGCTAGTTGAAGTTCTATGAAGGGCAATGATGGAATTGACGTGAACCTCCTCAAATCCTGAGATTTTCCATCAGATTGTGACACTAACGTTAAATCTGTATGCCATTCAAACTAGTTGACCTTCCTTTTAATTTTTATGCTTCTTCTAAATTTAATTTATTACATGTTGGAACTCATCTCTTGGCTCTGCATTTGAAATTATTTTATGGCTCAAGCTTTGAAGGTTTATAATGCAATGGCCTCCTAATAGCAGGTCAATGAAAAAGACTTTCATTTGGCACTAGTTTCCAATGATCTAACTAAGCCATTTAAAATTTAGCAAGGGATCCCAGTTATATGCTGAATTCCTGTCCTGCTGCTGATTGGCTGAAGGAGTGTTGGCTCCTCAGAGAAACTTCAGGAGCAACGATTACCACAGTCATACTACTTTTGTGGTGGCAGTGGTACATCTCCTGGGGATTTCCCTGACACTGCCTCTGTGCCAGGTTTTACATGGCCCTACTTGTTACTGAGGGTCTAAGGGAAATACAGCGAACCCAGGCAAGATGATCTGTTGACTGTCATGGACTCTTTCCACACATCGCTGTCCCCTCTGCTCTTCCCTATCCATCCACCACAGACTGTCAGGGTTGTTCTTATAAAGCCTTTGAGAACCTTAAAGAAATATGCCCATTCATTCATTCTACATCCATTCACAAAAACTAGGCACCTACTGCATGCTTTGCTCCATGCTAGACAAATATAACATGTGATCCTCATTCACTAGTGAAGTAAATGCCACTGTCTAGGGCAGGCACAAGCACATAGAATAAGATAAAAGAGGGTCCATCAGACTTTACTTTTGGGGGCTCCAAAATCACTGCAGATGGTGATTGCAGCCATGACATTAAAAGACGCTTACTCCTTGGAAGGAAAGTTATGACCAACCTAGATAGCATATTCAAAAGCAGAGACATTACTTTGCCAACTAAGGTCTGTCTAGTCAAGGCTATGGTTTTTCCAGTGGTCATGTATGGATGTGAGAGTTGGACTGTGAAGAAAGCTGAGTGCCAAAGAACTGATGCTTTTGAACTGTGCTGTTGGAGAAGACTCTTGAGAATCCCTTGGACTGCAAGGAGATCCAACCAGTCCATTCTGAAGGAGATCAGCCCTGGGATTTCTTTGGAGGGAATGATGCTGAAGCTGAAACTCCAGTACTTTGGCCACCTCATGGGAAGAGTTGACTCATTGGAAAATACTCTGATGCTGGGAGAGATTGGGGACAGGAGGAGAAGGGGACGACAGAGGATGAGATGGCTGGATGGCATCACTGACTCGATGGACGTGAGTCTGAGTGAACTCCGGGAGATGGTGATGGACAGGGAGGCCTGGCGTGCTGTGATTCATGGGGTCGCAGAGTCGGACATGACTGAGTGACTGAACTGAAATGAACTGAATGCAAGTATACTGTGAGGTAGCCCAGAGGAAGGAATATGCGAAAGAGCCTGGACTTGACTGATGACAGATTTGGGTTCAAATCCCATCCCTGCTGCTCACTGACTCTGAGCCATAATTTCCTCAAATGGAAAATAGGTTGGGGTAGCTGTGAAGATTAAATAAGATAGTGTATAGAGCTACTTAATGTAGACCCCACTACGTAGTGAGTAGTCAATGCATGGGTATACACATAAAACATTATTACATAGATTATAAAAACAATAAGAGTTTGGAAAAGTGGGACGTCAGTGTGGGCTGGATGAGAGGAAAAGGCCTGTAAACTGGAAAGAGCTGGGTCCTTGAGGAATGAATTCAAATCAGATGATGATGGGGTTAGAAGAGGGGCACCCCAGGCAGTTCCAGACAGACAGGAGGACAAAGGTCTGGAGGCAGCAGGAAAGGTCTGGGGGGCTTCCTGGGATAATTCAGAGCTGGGGCCCCTGTTGGGGAGCATAGGGAGGCGGTGGATCCAGATTTTGGTGTGTGGTAAAGCCTTTACCTCCTCTCTTAGGTAGCCCTTACTGGCCTTGGTGTGCTTCAAAAACTGCAGGCTTTTGAAATGTTCTTATACAATCAATTCTTCCATGTTTTAGCAGATGAGGGGCAATCCAAGGTATGACAGTCAAGAAGCTTTTCATTATTGTTGTTGTTGGGGGAAGTGGAGATACCACATATACTGGCCGAGAAGAAAGAGCTAACAGGTTAAAAAAAACTAAGAGCTAACAGGTTTCTATTTTAAAAAAAGGTCATGGAAATAAACGAGCATCTGTCATTTTCTTATGGGGTCTCCCTCTCCTTTCAGAGGCCCTTGTGAAGTCGTGCTGATTTATGACTTTGGCAGACTTATGACATTCTTAACATTAGAAAATGATCCCCTACCCTATTCCCAAAGGGCACAGTGATATATTGTGTTGACTTATTTGTTGGTATATTTTCTGTTGGGCTTCCACAAGTTAGCTTTTTCTGCTCTTTCTTCCTAATCACATATTGTGGTAAGTTTCCCCAGTGCCCAGAAAACCCAAAGGCATTAGCTGTCTCCATTACCATTCACAGACCTGCTTAGCTGAATGGGCAGAAACCTGCTACAGCCAAATTGCTATCTTGAAAGAATGATTATGTGTCCTTTGGGAGTTTTGTAAAGTGTGTTTCTTGATAACCTCCTAGAGAAGAGAAGCGATAGTACATTTTCCATCCAAATAGGTATAGAAAGCTCATTGCAAATGAGTTTCTGAAGTTAGGGGTCAATAATAGCTGGGTCATCTCATTAGTGTTTTTCTTAAAATAAGGTAATGGAAATAGCTCAGTTCCCATTGTCCACCCTTAGCAACCCCTCCCTATTTTATTTTAAAAAGGATTTCATATAGCCTTTGGAATTGTCACGGTGACTCCTTAGGTCACAGAGAAACAGCCTACAAAATCCATGGGTTGCAAACTCATATATTAGCTGCAAACGGAAGAAAACAAACATTTGGTGCAAGGATGTTATTTTATCCCCTCTTTCCTCCATGATCCATGTTGTGCAAACAGAAAATAGGATGTCATGTACCTACTGATCTCTTGGGAGATCAGGCAGAGCTGTCCAAAAAGAACATATAGGGGATTGTTTTAATTTTGAATTTGTTTGCAAGTTGGTATTATTCCATTTATTTCTTCTATTTAAAATAATTGTTTCCTTTGCTGCATTGACTTTGGGCATAGTGACAAAGAATGAGCATTTTCTAATAAATAAGATGTTAAATAGCAACAGTGATTCAGCTTATTGTTTTAAGTACATAAGCTGTGTTCTTGAGGTTTTCCTATGGGGAGAGAGGGTAATGAAAATGAGTGACTCCCAAGCTTGATATCTCTTTGAGAGATGTGGAGATTCTGTATCATTATTGAAAAGATGAGTGCCCTAACCTAATATGCTTCTTAGTGACCAACCACCCCCAGACAAGTCAGCAGATGTAACTTGTGATTAAGAAAGAGGCAGCCTGTCTGTTACAAATGTATTCATATTTATTGTGCCATGGGAGAGGCAACACAGGTGCAGGCGCAGGTTGGGGACTCTACTTGTAGCAAAAGTGGAAACTCCAGGCTGAGGCTTTAAGATGAGCCCTACCCTTCTGCACTATGATCCTAAGGAATAAAAGGTGCTTCACAGGTGCTTTCCAAGGAATAAAAGAAGAGGCTCCTCTCTTGAATGTGATGTGGAGGTCATGTCAAGTCTCTTTCATGGGCAACATCTGACACCTTAGACAGGCATCCCGTCTGCCAAAAGATTTACGATGAAAGACATTCTAGGGATGAGCCCATTTGAGGAGGGAAAGAAAACAAAATAAAGCAAAAGTTTAGAATTTAGCTATCTTGTGAATAAAACAAACCCAAATTTCAATTTTCTTTTTTAAAATCATTGCTTCTTTCCATTTGGGGGCTTCCCTGCTGGTAAAGAATCACCAGATGGTAAAGAAGTCACCCGCAATTCTTAATTGAAATGATTAGTGCCCTAACCTCATATGCTTCTTAGTCGGATTCAATACGAAGTAGCCCTGGGTCATAGGAGACCTGAGTTCAATCCCTGGGCTGGAAGATCCCCTGGAAAAGGGAGTGGCTACCTTTTCTAGAATTCTTGCCTGGAGAATTCCATGGACAGAGGAGCCTGGCAGGCTACAGTTTGTGGGGTCACAAAGAATTGGAAGCAACTGAGTGACTAACACTTTCACTTTCTTTCAGTTTTTAACCCCTTTAAAAAATAAGGCCTAGTACCTTAGGCTTTTTTGAGGGGAATATTAAGGCTGACTCCTCAGTTCGGTTCAGTCACTCAGTTGTGTCTAACTCTTTGCAACCCCATGGACTGTAGCACTCCAGGCCTCCCTGTCCATCACCAACTCCTGGAGCTTACTCAAACTCACGTCCATTGAGTTGGTGATGCCATCCAACCATCTCATCCTCTTTCATCCCCTTCTCCTCCCGCCTTCAATCTTTCCCAGCATCAGGGTCTCTTCAAATGAGTCAGCTCTTCGCATCAGGTGGCCAAAATATTGAAGTTTCAGCTTCAGTATCAGTCCTTCCAATGAATATTCAGGACTGATTTCCTTTAGAATGGACTGGTTGGATCTCCTTGCAGTCCAAGGGACTCTCAAGAGTCTTCTCCAACACCACAGTTCAAAATCATCAATTCTCTGGTACTCAGCTTTCTTTATAGTCCAACTCTCATATCCATACATGACTACTGGAAAAACCATAGCTTTGACTAGATGGACCTTTGTTGACAAAGTAATGTCTCTGCTTTTTAATACGCTGTCTAGGTTGGTCATAACTTTTCTTCCAAGGATAAGCATCTTTTAATTTTATGGCTGCAGTCACCATCTTCAATGATTTTGGATCCCCTCAAAATAAAGTCTGTCACTGTTTCCATTGTTTCCCCATCTCTTTGCCATGACTCGTAGGTTGAGTCTTATATTTGGAGCTGATTATTCCATTTTCTTGGAATCTTATGTCAAGAAGCTCTTGAAACAATTTCTCAAGAACATACCTTGGTCAGTTTTCCCAATTTGTCATGTCCTGGTGCCAATTAACTGTAATCTGTTTGATTCTCTCTCTCTCTCTCTCTCCGGTGTGTGTGTGTGTGTGTGTGTGTGTGTGTGTGTGTGTGTGTGTGTGTGTGTGTATGTGTTGTGTTTAGTTGCTGAGTTGTGTCCGACTCTTTGTGACCCCGTGGACTGTAGTCCACCAGGCTTCTCTGTCCACGAAATTCTCCAGGCAAGAATATTGGAGAGGGTTGCCATTTCCTTCTCCAGGGATTCTTCTGACCCAGGGATGGAACCCAAGTCTCCTGCGTTGGCAGGAGGATGCTTTACCACTGAGCGACCAGGAAAGCCCATGTATGTGTTTACATGTGTGCTTTTTTTTCTCCTCCTGATCACTTTTCTCTTATTTGTATTTTCTGCTGCTGTGTTATGGCAAGCCTTAGTTATTTCTTTGGCTGCAATCTGTCAATTTTTGCCCATCAGAACATATCTTAATACCACATCTACAGATTCTATCCACCTGCAATGCAGGATACCTGGGTTCGATACCTGGGTTGGGAAGAACCCCTGGAGAAGGGAAAGGCTATCCACCCCAGTATTCTGGCCTGGAGAATTCCATGGACTACAGTCCATAGGGAAGCAAAGAGTCAGACACTACTGAGTGACTTTCACAAAGATAACATCCCATTGTAATTAGGAAAGGTGGCCATACATCACAGTTACAAAAAGAAAGCAGATCCCCTGCTACATGTGCCGTGACCTATTGAAAGCTCTTCATGAGTATCGTTTGATGGAATTCTTGGAAAACAATTGGACAATATCTATTACATTGGAAAATTCACATACATTTGATTCAGAAATTTCATTGTTAGGAACTTATCTTTCTGATATTGATCTGCAAAAATAAAGATATACATGGGAATTTCACCAAGCATTGTTTGGATAAGAATAAAAATTAATCAGACTTAAATATCTTATAAAATAGGACTAACTACATAAAACATGAAACACTTTTACAATGTAATATTAAATACTAATTAAAAAATCTATTGAGGCTGATATAGAAAGTGTAGATTATGTGATTCAAAAAGCTTCAGAATTATTTATATAAACTGAGTTTATGTATATTAAGAAGAGAGGCATAAAGTAAATACCCGAGTCTATACTGATATAAATCAATAAATAAGGAAGGAGGGAAATATTTTTCTCTTCAGAAGAAGAATTCCAAGTAATATATGTAGATATCACTCCCTCAAAAGGCAGAGCTTAATTCTCTTTGTCTTGAGTGTGGGCTAGATTTAGTGATCTGCTTCCAAAGAATGGAATATGGAAAGAGAACAATTTTAACGTTACAGAAGTGAAACTTTTAAGACCTCACCCTAGCCAACTGGTCAACATTCTTATTGCCAGTGATAAGCCATATTGATAGTATCTTGATAAGCCCCTTGAAATCGTGTGATGACAAGGGCCATTCAATTCTGTGGTTTTCTTCTCCCAAACGAGTAATACCTGTGCAGTCATGAGAAAAACACCAGACAAATCCAAACTGAGAGACATTCTAAAAAATATCTGACCAATACTTCTCGTAACTATGATAACGGAAAAAAAAAAAAAAGAAAGACCAAGAAAACAGAGCAGAGATTAGGAGAGATGTCAAGTTAGCATAATCCCAGGGTGGATTCTTGGAACAATAAAAATGATATTTGTGAAAAAATGAGTGAAATCTCAATGAAGTCTCTAGTTCAATTAATAGTAGTGAATCTATTAGTTTTGATAAATGTACCATGACTTTGTAAAACGTTAACAATGGGGATACCTAGATGAAGGGATATATGGGAATTCTCTGTGACTTGTCTATAAATCTACAATTATTTTTTTAAGCTTATCCTCAAAAGGCAAGGGAAGGCTTTGGTAACATGCACAGGCACAGAATTTTCTGGAAGCTAGCCAAGAAACTGCTAATACAGTTGACTTCTAACAAGTAGGATTATGGGCAGAGCATGGAGAGAAAGTCAGAGTGAGACAGAGACAGAAGGAGACCAGGAAGGGCAAAGTAGGAATTTTACATTTTCACTTTTACCATTCTTCATTGTCTGCTTTTCCCCACCGTGTTTGACTTTGATATGGCTACCATGGTTATCAAACCATGCTCATTCCATAACACTCTCAGCTCATCTTTTCAAAACAAAAGAGGAGATATTGTTTTTAGCCATTTTGCTTAGGAAAAACAATGGTCATAGAGCTTTGCACAATGAAATTAGCTTAATATCTATGCCTGCCATATAATGAATCTCATGCCGTGCATCTCACATTTTCAGGCTTTAGTGTCTCCTCAGATTGTCATTTATCAAAACATTACTTCTAAGGGAACAGTTCTTCAAATCAACAATCCCCCTTGCTGGACATTTATTCAAGCCCAAAACACTGATGTTCTATTCCTCGATATTTTTTTAAGTTGACTTTTACATTTAGATTGCCATTCCCAATTCACTGTAGTAATAACAGGAAAGTTGTTAGTGTACATTGGCATCAGCTTGAGGTTATGGATTGTTTCAGCAGAGGAGAACTCAGTGAGAATCACATCTAATTAATTGTGTGGGCAGAGGAGAAAATGATTGTCAATTAGAGGAAGTTAAACTTCTAGCTATCTAGAAAATGGTAAAATTAGACCATGAAAATGAAAGCTACTTGATAAAATTTAGTTCATAAATAGAAGTCAATCAGAGACCACTTTTCCTGCCTCCTCTCAAGATGCAACTAAGATTGTATTGTTCAAGTAAAGAATTGGTTCTGGGGTCAAGAATTCTGAGACTGTGTATGAGAAAACTGGTGTATACACCTTGCCTGATGATTAAGCTTGAGAAGAAGAGAAGCATATCTGCTCAAGGAGAAGTTAGGAGGAAGGGAATAATGCTAATGATATCTCACTCCTGTGTAGATTCATAATAGTTATATGGAGGTAGGTTGAGTACAGAAAATTATCGTGGCGTTTGGCTAAAATCAGTGAATTGTGCCTGCTACTCTGAATGATAAAGTTCAGAAAATCGACAGACTGTTTTCTCAAGCACAGACTTTGTACAGATTTGTCAAGTGTTCTTCATAAGTCTAATTTTGTTTTGCTTTATTTCTGTTTTATGGTTTGGACAGATTCTCTTTTGTTTCTTAGTTTCTCTATATTTAAACTACATCTCTAGAAACTGGGTCTCTGTTTTACCATTCTGACTATCTCTGTTTAGTTTGTAAACAATTAAGGAAACCATTGCTATGGTTGAATTTAGGTCTACCATTTTATTATTATTTTTGCATTGTTTCTTTGTTCTTCCTTTGTTTTCTTCTTTTGTAGTATTTGCATTATCTTTAGAATGTTTATAATATCTACTGTATTTTTAGGTTGTACCTCTTTACACTGTTTTTAGTGGCTATTCTAGAAATTAAAGGGCTTCCCTGATAGTTCAGTTGGTAAATAAACCACCTGCATTCAGGAGACCCCAGTTTGATTCCTGGGTCAGGAAGATCTAACTGGAGAAGGGATAGGCTACCCACTCCTGTATTCTTGGGTTTCCCTTGTGGTTCAGCTGGTAAAGAGTCTGCCTGCAATGTGGGAGACCTGGGTTCGATCCCTGAGTTGGGAAGATCCCCTGGAGGAGGGCATGGCAACCCACTCCAGTATTCTTGCCTGGAGAATCCCCATGGACAGAGGAGCTTGGTAGGCTTCAGTCCATAGTTTCGCAAAGAGTCAGACATGACAGCCACTAAGCAGAGCACAGCACAGCGCATACCTTGGAGATATTGTGGATTAGGTTCTAAACCACTGCAATAAAGTTAACATGACAATAAAGCAAGTCACATGAAGTTTTTGGTTTCCCAATGCATATAAAAGTGATGTTTATTCTATATTATAGTCTACCAACTGTACAAATGGAGAAGGAATTGGCAACCCACTCCAGTGTTCTTGCCTGGAGAATCCCAGGGACGGGGGAGCCTGGTGGGCTGCCATCTATGGGGTCACACAGAGTCGGACACAACTGAAGTGACTTAGCAGCAGCAGCAGCAACTGTACAAATACTTCATGTTGAAGAAAACAGTGTATATACCTAGTTAAAGATACTTAATTGCTAAAAACAGCCAACCATTCATTTGAGCCTTCACTGAGTCATAATCTTTTTGCAACAGTAAATATCAAAGACCACAGATCATCATAATAAATGTAAAAATAATGAAAAAGGTAAAAAATTTTGGAGTACTACCAAAATGGCATACAGAGACGTGAAGTGAGCAAATGATACTGGACGAATGGCTCCAATCGACTCACTTAAGCAAGTTGTCAGTTGTTGCAGGGTTGCCACTATACCTTCAACTTGTGAAAAATGCAGTATCTGTGAAGCACAATAGAACAAGGTGTGTCTGTACTTAACTTTTCATGGTCTACTACTCAGAGTTAATATTCTACCCCTTCATATAAAATGTAGAAACTTTGTAACTGTGTGAGTCTGTTTTCTGTCTTCCTATCCTTTGTGCTATAATTATTATATGTATCATCAACATACATTATGAGACATGAGACAATGTATGTGTTTCTTGTAAATACTCATGCATTTCCAAGAAATAAAGGGCAAAATGTCTTTTGTATTTACTCAGATATTTAACCAGATATAAACCATTTCTGACATTTTATATTCCATTTTGTAAAGTTGAATTTCTTTCAGCTTTTCTTATCATGCAGATCGGCTAACAATAAATTCCCTTAATTTCTTTTTTTAAATGAAAATGTCTTTGTCTTTATTCTTGAAAAATATTTTCACTGAATATTAAATTCAGGATTAATGTTTTATTTGTCGCATTCTCTGTTTTCTACAATTTCCAATGAAAAGTCATTGAGTTTGCATCATGGCTTCCCTGTGTATAATATATTTTTATTAGACTGCTATCAGGATTTTCTCCTTTATCTTCGGTTTGGTTTTCAGCAGTGTGACTACAATGAAACTTCCTATTTGGAGTTTGCTGAGCTTCTTGGACTGGTAAAGTTAAGTCTTTATCCTAAATTTGAAAGGTTTTCAGGCATTATAGTTTTGTTATTTTTAAATGTCTATTCTGTCTCTCTTCTCATGAAATTCCAATTATACATATGTAAGACCTTTAATTAATTAATTTAATTAAAAGATGCTTACTCCTTGGAAGAAAAGTTATGACCAACCTAGATAGCATATTCAAAAGCAGGGACATTACTTTGCTGACTAAGGTCCGTCTATCAAGGCTATGATTTTTCCAGTGGTCATGTATGGATGTGAGAGTTGGACTGTGAAGAAGGCTGAGCACCGAAGAATTGATGCTTTTGAACTGTGGTGTTGGAGAAGACTCTTGAAAGTCCCTTGGACTGCAAGGAGATCCAACCAGTCCATTCTGAAGGAGATCAGCTCTGGGATTTCTTAGGAGGGAATGATGCTAAAGCTGAAACTCCAGTACTTTGGCCACCTGATGTGAAGAGTTGACTCATTGGAAAAGACTCTGATGCTGGGAGGGATTGAGGGCAGTAGGAGAAGGGGACGACAGAGGATGAGATGGCTGGATGGCATCACGGACTCGATGGACATGAGTCTGAGTGAACTCCGGGAGTTGGTGATGGACAGGGAGGCCTGGCGTGCTGCGATTCATGGGGTCGCAAAGAGTCAGACCCGACTGAGCGACTGAACTGAACTGAAAGACCTTTAATTATTATTCTTTATGTCCATGAGTTGATGAGAATCTTTTCTGTTTTCCCCAGTTTTTTTCTCATCTGTTTTTAGATTGGATTGTTTCTATTTATCTGTCTTAAAATTATCTGACTCATTTGTATTTTTCCATCCTACTACTGAACATATACAGTGGATTTAAAATTTTTAATTATGACCCAGAGGGATGGTATGGGGAGGGAGGTGGGAGACGGGTTCAGGATGGGGAACATGTGTACATCCGTGGCGGATTCATGTTGATGTATGGCAAAACCAATACAATATTGTAGTTAGCCTCCAATTAAAATAAATTTAAATTAAAAAATAAAATAAAATTTTTAATTATGGTGGTTTTTTTTAATTATGGTGTTTTAAGTTGTAGTATTTCTATTTAGTTCTCTATTTAATTTTTTTTTAAATAGCTTTCATTTCTCAGCATAGGTTTCCTAACTTTTCATTCACTGTGATAGTATTTTTCTTTATTTTGGTGAGGATCATTTCTTTATATGATTGGAATTTTGGGATTATACCCTGGATATTATGAATGATTTGTTTTAGATATCCTGGAATCTATTATTTCTTCTGAAGAGAGATGATTTGCTTCAACATATAATTAATTTGGTGACTCAAACTGAAAACTCTGTCTCTTGTGTAGTAGCTCAAACCTTAGGGTTTTTTCTTTTTTTCTTTTTTTGCTATTTTGCCTAAGGTCTACCGTATGCATGTATAATTCAAGGGTAATCCAGATACTTGCGAAGAGGATATGTACAAATTTGGCACTCTCCCTTTCTAAATTACTTCTTGTAGGAAACTTCTGCTCACTTTCTAGTAGCTGTGGTTGCCCTAAATTTTGTTCTTTGGTTCTTTTCTTCAAAAAGACTTAATGTTTCTATTAAAGATTTTATTACCCTGAGTAACACTGACTTCAGCCTGCCTTCAAACAGAAGGCATACAAGTTGTCAACTTACTTGTACCTATCCCTTGTATGAAATCTCACCTCCTATCTAGAAATTGGCTACTTGAGTTTACTCTCTAGCACCTTTGGATATTTGATGTTTATTTGTATATTTTATCCATGTTTTATAGTTATCTGTTGTAGGATAGGGTGTGGTAAGAGCTTTCTTGCTTCCCTGGTGGCTCAGTGGTAAAGAATCCACCTGCCAAAGCAGCAGATGGGTTGACCCCTGGGTTGGGAAGATCCCCTAGGTAAGGAAATGGCAACCCAGTCTTCTTGCCTGGGAAATCCCATGGACAGAAGAGCCTGTGGACTACAGTCCATGGGGTGACAAAGGAGTCAGACATAACTTAGTGACTAAACATCAACAGGAGCTTTCTCGGTCATATTGGAAGTGGAAACATAATTTAAAATAAAACCAATTTCTTCTCTACTAAAATGGAGAAACTATGATCTACCCATTACCTATGGAATCTCAAATTTTGGTGCTAAGAGTATATTTGGAAAAGAATACAAACCCAGTGGAGGCCTTAACATGTAAAAATTACTACAAAACTATGTAAACAGGTAAACACAAAAATAAAGCATAATAAATACTTCAGATGAAATTCTGCTTCAAATTCATTGGCAATATTTAAGGGGCCTAGTATGAGTTCTAAGATGTAACATTTAATAATAGATGAGAGAAGGTTTGTCCAAGACTTCTGAAAATAGTTACTAGCCCACTGATGTTCTCTAAGACTTTAAGTGGTTCTTCCAGGAGCTTGAATCCCCCAAGGCTCATCTCAGATTCTCTAACACTGGCTATAGAGTGAGGAGAGAGTAAGTAATACTAATGTACACGAATCCAATGATGGCAGTGGGAAATAGTTATTCATGGAGATATATCAGATGCCCAAAGAATTATTTGTGGAAAGAATACAAGCACCACTGGTTTAGACTTCTAAGTGAATAGGAAGCATGAAGGGAAAAGTTATTATATATGATTGTGGAGTTCTATATGGAATAGGATATATATTTGGTCTGCATGCATGACTTCCGAATCAGAAGTAGAACGAATCTTAAGAGAAAGAAAAGCTGAGTTTCTTGATCTTTTCTGAAATGTAGAAGCCTCAAAGCCCATTTTCTGTCTCCAGTCTGTTTCATTGCTAATTGTCTAGTGACAGTCTGGACAGGACAGGAATCTGAGAGGCTGAAAGGGAGGGAAACTGTTCAGAGACCAGGATCAGTTCTAAACCCTGGCCTCCAGGTCAGAAACAATTCATTTTTCTTTGACAAGTATAAAGCTTAGTCATTGGTAATGTGAAAAACTAAATTGCTGCAGCTGAATGTCTTTATAGCCAATGAGTTTGGAAAAGGAAAATTAGATTCTGGGAGCATTCATGAGCTGGACCAAGCTGGCTTAAGCATCTCTGCAGATGGCATACTTGCTGCTGGTGGGAATGTGAAAGTCTGTGAAAAGGTCTTTGAAAGGCTCCAGGAGAGCTCTGTGTTCTGCTTCTAGAGGAGTCCCCAGCCAGGCAAACTAGGAGGGTCTAGAATTTTACTGAAAACCAAGGTCTTGCCATGACTCAAAGCTTTTGCAATTGCTCATTATGGAGTCTCCCCTTGAAAGGTCTCCATATTTTTATTTAGCTTGATGTTTTAGTTGGCCTGGGGTCACTTTAGCTAGAGGATTTCTGTCTTTTCTTTAGGTTGTTTTCTGGAGAACAAAGTCACTCTTTCAGTTCCCTTTACAGAGGTCTCAGCAGCCCCCAGGCTGTATTGGACTCTGCAAGTCTCTGTAGGCCTCCCAGTATTCACCTCTCTTATTGAAGGGAGATGGTCAGAATTGCCAAGGATTTACTTACTACCCTTGCAAAGATATTCATCTGAATAAATGAGTGATTTTCTGCTTGCATTAAAAAGAGTGAGTAGAAATCCTCCTAGAAGGGCACCTTCTAAATTATCTGCCTCTTGTCTTTTTACAATTCTTGATCCCCTGGACTTTATCCATTACCCAATACTATGTCATCATATGATTTTATGACAGCTAGTATGTCTGGTCTCTGTAGTAAAATGGGTGCTGATTGGGATGCAGAGTTACTCTGATGGAGATGGAGACATCACTGGCCACAGCCAGACACCAAGGACACCCAAGCCCTCTCACTTAAATGCAATCATCCTTTTTTTCTTTTCTTTTTTTTCTTCCAGTTTTACTGAGATATGACTGACATACAACTTTGTGTAAGTTTAAGGTATGCAGCATAATGATGTGACTTACATATATCATGATGTGATTTCACAATAATTTAGAGGATATTCATCATCTCATATGGATACAAAATTAAAGAAATAGAAAGTTTTTTCCTTGTGATGAGAACTTTTAGGATTTATTATTTTATCAAATTTCATATATATGTATATATTAATTATATTTATAATTGACTTACAAAACTATGATAGTTTCTGTTATACTACATAGTAAATTGATATTTCTGTATATTTCAAAATGCTCACCCTGATAAGTCTGGTTATAATATATCTCCATTTGCTATTGTTGTTTAGTCACTAAGTCATGTCCACCTCTTTGAGACCCCATGGACTGCTGCATGCCAGGCTTCTCTGTCCTTCACGTCTGTTGAGTCAGTGATACTATCCAACCATCTTATGCTCTGCCATGCTCTTCTCTTTTTGCCTTCAATCTTTCCCAGCATTAGGGCCTTTTCCCATGAATCAACTCTTCTCAACAGGTGGCCAAAGTATTGGAGTGCCAGCATCAGTCCTTTCAGTGAGTATTCAGAGTTCATTTCCTTTATGATTGACTAGTTTGATCTGCATACTGTCCAAGGGACTCTCAAGAGTCTTCTCCAGTACCATAATTCAAAAGCAGCCATTCTTTGGTACTCAGCCTTCTTTATGGTCCAACTCTCACATCTGTATATGACTGCTGGAAAAACTATAGCTTTAACTATATGAACCTTTGTCATCAGAGTAACTAACATCTTTGCTTTTTAAAATGCTGTCTTAAGTTGTTCATAGCTTTCCTTCCAAGGAACAGGTCTTTTAATTTCATGGATACAGTCACTGTCTGCAGTGATTTTGGAGCCCAAGAAAATAAAAAATAATCTGTCACTGTTTCCACTTTTTCCCCTTCTATTTGCCATAAAGTGATAGAACCAGATGCTATGATCTTAGATTTTTTGAATATTGACTTTTAAGCCATCCCTGTCACCCTCCTCTTTCACCCTGAAGAGGGTTCCTCTTCACTTTCTGCCATTAGAGTAGTATCGTCTGCATATCTAAAGTTGTTGATATTTCTTCTGGCAATCTTGATTCTAGCCTGTGTTCATTCCAGCCCAGCATTTTGCATGATGTACTCTGCATATAAGTTAAATAATCAGGGTGACAATATATAGCCTTGTCTTACTTCTTCTTCAATTTTAAACCAATCAGTTGTTCCTTGAAATTTCTAACTGTTGCTTCTTGATCTGCATATAGGTTTCTCAGAAGATAGGTAAGATGGTCTGGTATTCCCATCTCTTTAAGAATTCTCTACAGTTTGTTATGATCCATTCAGTCAAAGGCTTTTGTGTAGTCAATAAAGCAGAAGTAGTCTGCTACTTCTGTTTTTCAGTTTTTCTGAAATTCTCTTGCTTTCTCTATGAGCCAACAAATGTTGGTAATTTGATCTTGGCTCCTCTGCCTTTTCTAAACCCAGCTTGTACATCTGGAAGTTCACCACACAGAGATATTATTTAGTTATTGACTATATTCTCCTTACTATATATTTCATATCCATGACTCATTTATTTTGCAACTGGAAATATGTACCTCTTAATTTCCCTCATCCATGTCTTTCCTCTCCTCACCTCTGCCAACCACCTGTTTGTCTTCTGTATCTATAACTTTCTCATTTGTTATATTTGTTCTTTTTTTTCAGATTCCATATGTAAGTGAAACCATACATTCTCTTTCTCTGACTTATCTGACCTAGCATAATACCCTTTAGATCCATTCATGCTGTCACAAGTAGCAAGATTTCATTCTTTTTATGACTGACTAGTATTCCATTATAGATCATATCACTGACATATTGTTATATATTATTAATATTAATATATTGTTATCTATTATTAATATCAGTATATTATTAATATTATATATTATACACATACCACATCTTTATCCACTCATCTATTGATGGGCACCGGTTGTTCCCATATCTTGCCTATTGTAAATAATACTGTAGTGAACATAGGGGCACATATATCTTTTAGAATTTTGTTTTTGTTTTCTTTGGATGAATACCCAAATTCCACCCAAAGGAGTGGAATTGCTGGATCGTATGGTAGTTACCTTTTTGATCTTTTTGAGGAGTCACTGTACTATTTTCCACTGCGGCTGCTATAGTTTACATTCCCACCACCAGTGCACAGGGTTCCTTTTTCTCCACATTCTCATCAACACCTGTTATTTGCTGTCTCTTTGATAATAGCCTTTCTGACAGATGTGAGGTAATATTTTATTGTGGTTCTGATTTGCATTTCCCTGATGATTAGTGATGTTGAGCATCCTTTTATGTGCCTGTTGGCCATCTGTATGTTTTGGGAAGATGTCTGTTCAATTCCTCTGCTCAATTTTTAATTATTTTTTAATTTTGAGTTGTTTGAGTTCTTTGTCTACTTTGGACATTAACCTTTTTCTGAATGTATTGTTTGAAAATATCTTTTCTCATTCAGTAGGTAGCCTTCTCAATTTGTTGATAAAGCAGTTGTACTCTTGAGCATCATCCTGTTCCAGTCTAAACTGGTGAGTTTTCATCAGTTCTTTAGACTCTAAACTTGGGAATTTTGAACTTAACTCTGAAATTTCACATTTCCTCTGTTTCTGCTCATTGCGGTGTTAGCCCAGAACCTATCTTTCCTGTTTCTCACTCTAGACTTCAGAGCTGATTTCCAGTTTTGATCTGCCTGGAGATGGTGTTTCAACAGGAAATTTTTTTCCTCAATACCAACAATCTTTGTGAGATGACTTATTTTTAGCTGTTGTGGGGAGATGTTTTAAATAGAAAGAAAGAGAAAATGGCATTTTTAAAGGAATATTATGTGTTAAAGAAAAACTATAAAGATTTTCTTTCATTTGACATGCTGTAAAAACAGAATAACAAACACCACTATGGAATGTAGATTGTTACAGATTTCCTGAAGGGCAATATAGAAAAAACATTGTAGGAACCTTATAAATGTGCTTACCTGAAAATCCCCCTTCTAGAAATTTTGTCCATATAAAACTGTTTGGTAAAGGTAAAGTCTCTCATTCATGTCTGACTCTTTGCGACCCCATGGGCTGTAGCCTACCAGGCTCCTCTGTCCATGGGATTTTCCAGGCAATAGTACTGGAGTGGGGTGCCATTTCCTTCTCCAGGGGATCTTCCCAACCAGGGATCGAACCCGGGTCTCCCACATTGTAGACAGATGCTTAACTGTCTGAGCCACCAGGGAAGTCGATAAAACTGTTTAAGAGGCACTAAATATTTATTTAAACTAATTTCATCATGAGTAATTAATATACTCATGATTTTCTAATGGAAATTAGATAGATATTAAATTGAGTCATATGAAGTTTCTGATAGTTGACAAATGTTGACCTACAAAACAACTTTTTGTATGGTGCAACCTAATGAATTGTGGGAGGTTTACATGATAGACTTCTATACAGGTATTGAAAATTTCATTTTAAAAGAATATTTAATGCTCATGAATAAACATACCAGACCACCTGACCTGCCTCTTGAGAAACCTGTATGCAGGTCAGGAAGCAATGGTTAGAACTGGACATGGAACAACAGCCTGGTTCCAAATAGGAAAAGGAGTATGTCAAGGCTGTATATTGTCACCCGGCTTATTTAACTTATATGCAGAGTACATCATGAGAAACTCTGGGCTGGAGGAAGCACAAACTGGAATCAAGATTGCTGGGAGAAATATAAATAACCTCAGATATGCAGATGACACCACCCATATGGCAGAAAGTGAGGAAGAACTAAAGAGCCTCTTGATGAAAGTGAAAGAGGAGAGTGAAAAAGTTGGCTTAAAGCTCAACATTCAGAAAACTAAGATCATGGCATCCAGTCCCATCACTTCATGGCAAATAGAGAGGGAAACAGTGGAAACAGTGGCTGACTTTATTTTTGGGGGCTCCAAAATCACTGCAGATGGTGAGTGCAGCCATGACGTTAAAAGACGCTTACTCCTTGGAAGGAAAGTTATGACCTAGTTCAGTTCAGTTCAGTCGCTCAGTCGTTTCCGACTCTTTGCGACTCCATGAATCGCAGCACGCCAGGCCTCCCTGTCCATCACCAACTCCCGGAGTTCACTCAGACTCATGCCCATCGAGTCAGTGATGACATCCAGCCATCTCATCCTCTGTCGTCCCCTTCTCCTCCTGACCCCAATCCTTCCCAGAATCAGACTCTTTTGCAATGAGTCAACTCTTCACATGAGGTGGCCAAAGTACTGGAGTTTCAGCTTTAGCATCATTCCCTCCAAAGAAATGCCAGGGCTGATCTCCTTCAGAATGGACTGGTTGGATCTCCTTGCAGTCCAAGGGACTCTCAAGAGTCTTCTCCAACACCACAGTTCAAAAGCATCAATTCTTCCGCACTCAGCCTTCTTAACAGTCCAACTCTCACATCCATACATGACCACAGGAAAAACCATAGACTTGACTAGATGGACCTTAGTTGGCAAAGTAATGTCTCTGCTTTTGAATATGCTATCTAGGTTGGTCATAACTTTTCTTCCAAGGAGTAAACATCTTTTAATTTCATGGCTGCAATCACCATCTGCAGTGATTTTGGAGCTCCCCCCTCCCCAAAAATAAAGCCTGACAATGTTTCCACTGTTTCCCCATCTATTTCCCTTGAAGTGATGGGACCGGATGCCATGATCTTAGTTTTCTGAATGTTGAGCTTTAAGCCAACTTTTTCACTCTCCACTTTCACTTTCATCAAGAGGCTTTTTAGTTCCTCTTCACTTTCTGCCATAAGGGTGGTGTCATCTGCATATCTGAGGTTATTGCTGTTTCTCCCAGCAATCTTGATTCCAGTTTGTGCTTCCTCCAGCCCAGTGTTTCTCATGATGTACTCTGCATATAAGTTAAATAAGCAGGGTGACAATATACAGCCTTGACGTACTCCTTTCCCTATTTGGAACCAGTGTGTTGTTCCATATCCAGTTCTAACTGCTGCTTCCTGACTTGCATACAGATTTTTCAAGAGGCACAGCATAGTAAAAGGCAGAGACATTACTTTGCCAACAAAGGTCCATCTAGTCACGGCTATGGTTTTTCCAATGGTCATGTATGGATGTGAGAGTTGGACTATAAAGAAAGCTGAGCACTGAAGGATTGATGCTTTTGAACTGTGGTGTTGGAGAAGACTCTTGAGAGTCCCTTGGACTGCAAGGAGATCCAACCAGTCCATTCTAAAGGAGATCAGTCCTGGGTGTTCATTGGAAAGACTGATGTTGAAGCTGAGACTCCAATACTTTGGCCACCTGATGCGAAGCGCTGACTCATTTGAAAAGACCCTGATGCTGGGAAAGATCGAAGGCAGGAAGAAAAGGGGATGACAGAGGATGAGATGGTTGGATGGCATCACTGACTCAACGGACATGAATTTGGGTGGACTCCAGGAGTTGGTGATGGACGGGGAGGCCTGGCATGCTGTGGTTCATGGAGTCCCAAAGAGTCAGACATGACTGAGCGACTGAACTGAACTGACTAAAGGTAGGGCATGAAAATAAGTATATAGCATGAAATCTCCATTTTATTTGATTAAAATACAGATTTGTGTATATATGTATGTACATGGTCAGAAAGATCATTTAAATTCTTCATATTATTATTATTTCTTCATATTATTAAATTCATATTAGTTCTATGATTGATTGAATTATATTAATCTTTTGATTTACTTTTGTCTTATAATTTACTATCTTCTCTAAATTTGAATGGTTATGATAACACTAATATTCTGCATTTCCTTCAAAAGTCATATAGTTAGCATTTTCCACAGTATTGAATTTCTCAAAAATCATTTTCTTTTCAAAACTTTAAACTTTTAATTTTTTATTGGGATATAGGTGGTGCCTAGTTGTAAGGAACCCACCTGCTAATTTAGGAGACATAAGACACATGGGTTCGATCCCTGGGTTGGGAAGATCCCCTGGAGGAGGGCATGACAACCCTTTACAGTATTCTTACCTGGAGAATCCCATGGACAGAGGAGCCAGGCGGACTATAGTCCATAGTGTTGCAAAGAACTGGGCACAACTGTGGTGACTAGCACACATGCATAGCCAATTAACACTGATGTGGCAGTTTCAGGTGAACAGAGAAGGGACTCAGTCATGCATATTCATGTGTCCATTCTCCCCCAAATTCCTCTCCCATTCAGGCTGGCACATAACACTGAGTAGAGTTCCATGTGCTATGCAACAGGTCCTTTTTGGTTATCCATTTCAAATATAGCAGTGTATACATGAACTTCACAAATTCCCTAACTATCCCTTCCTCTGGCAACCATAAATTTGTTTTCTAAGTCTATGAGTCTTTCTGTTTTGTAAGTAAGTTCATTAGTATAATTTCTTTTTATCTTCCACATGTAAGAGATGCCATATGACATTTCTTATTCTCTGTATGACTTACTTCACTCAGTATGACACTCTCTAGCTCCATCCATGTTGCTGCAAATGGCATTATTTCATTCTTTTTAATGGCTGAGTAGTATTCCATTGTATATATGTATCATATCTTTTTTATTTACTCATCTGTTGATGGACATTTACATTGCTTCCATGTCTTGGTTATTGTAAATAGCCCTGCAATGAACATTGGGGTGCATGTGTTCTTTTGGATCATGTTTTTCTCTGGATATATGCCCAGGAGTGGGATTGCAGGGTCATATGGCAGCTCTAATTTTAGTTTTTTTAAGGAATCTCCATACTGTTCTCCATAGTGGCTGTACCAGTTTGCATTCACACCAATAGTGTGAATAGGGCTCCCTTCTGTCCACACCCTCTTCAACATTTGTTGTTTGTGGATTTGTTTTAATAATAGCCATTCTGACCCATGTGAGGTGATATCTCATTGTAGTTTTGATTCTCTAAAATCATTTTAATGTATTCACAATAATCTCTGTAGTAGAATTCCATAAATTATTTAATTATCTCTTAATAATGGGCTTTAGTCCCTCCCTTCCTTCCTCCCTCCCTCTTTCTTTCCTTCCCTCCTTATATAAATAAGGCAAAACTCACCTTCCTACATTTTGGGTTATTTCCATAAATTATAGACCCAGAATTAAAGTATGGGCTTCCCAGGTGGCGCTAGTGGTCAAGAATCCATCTGCCAATGCAGAAGATGCAAGAGATCAGGGTTTGATCAGGGTTCAATCCCTCGCTCTAGTATTCTTGCCTTGAAAATTCCATGGACAGAGGAGCTGAAAAGTCCACGGGGCTGAAGAGTTGGACATGACTGAGTGACTGAACATATACACATGAAGAATTAAAGCGCCTGTTAGGCATGGAAGAGAGAGGTGGAGAGAATATACTAGATGCTGAGTATCACCCGTGTACCTCTTGAGAACCTTACCCGAATCCTGTTAGCCTTTTGAAGCACTGGAAAGACACTGTTGTACAATGACCCTGTTCTTGTTAGTGCAAATGTGATCATCTCCCATGGCTCTGATTCTAAGGCAGCAACATTTAAAAAGCTCAGCTCAGGTGGAACAGCTTAGTGTTCACATTCCTGCTGAACCTCAAGAAAAACTCACAGAATTGCATAAAAACATTTCCAATCTGTCGGCACACACAGAAATTCTGTTTTTTTCTATTCTGCTTTGTTCAGGTGACATTTATATACGTTTTTCTGCCCAGTGACATGAACCTACCTGGTAGTCTGTGGCTGAGGGATTTGAAGGGACACTCTGGCAGTGCTAGTTTGTGCAGAGGCCTTGTGTGTGTGTGAGGACGTTCGGCTGTGTGGTGAGGATCAATGTGTTGAAAGGGGCATTGGATTCTCCACATACTGGTAAGACATGGGTTGAAGGAATACTGTCTCCCCATCAGATAGCTTTGGTGCCCAGACACATGACTCTCCACTGGTAGTCCATCTTGTTTTTGTTGAACACTGGAGGGTGTAAGGAAGCGACAGGACACACAAAGGAGCATCCCATAGCCTTCATGGTATTTGGGGGGTAAACCACCTCCATCCCTCAAACAGGTGAATGGGTATCTGCTGAAGGCCTGACACAGCTGAGGGACTGCTAGGCCGACTGAGCTGCAAGAGAACTTAGGGGTGTGGAAGATTTCTTAGGGGAAAGTTAACAGCTGTATGGCAAAGCCTGGGAAATGGCAGCCACTGTCTACTGGTTTGTTCACAAGCATATATTAAATTTTTGCTATGTATTAATATCAGATGATAATCTGGGTCTGGAAAGAGCAGTTGAATAAAACATGCTTCCTGCTTTCCAGGAGCTTGTGTGAATGGATGAGACAGGCAAGTAAATGGATCATTTCGAGCCCAGGAGAGGACACAAGAGGAATAAGAAAGTATCATGGGGGACACATAGGAAAAGCACCAGGATTGGGAAGTTTTCAGGGGAGGTAAGCAATAAAGGACAGAAATGGTATAGACCTAACAGAAGCAGAAGATATTAAGAAGAGGTGGCAAGAATACACAGAACTGTACAAAAAAGATCTTCATGACCCAGATAATCATGATGGTATGATCACTCACCTAGAGCCAGACATCCTGGAATGTGAAGTCAAGTGGGCCTTAGGAAGCATCACTACGAACAAAGCTGGTGGAGGTGATGGAATTCCAGTTGAGCTATTTCAAATCCTAAAAATTGATTCTGTGAAAGTGCTGCATTCAATATGCCAGCAAATTTGGAAAACTCAGCAGTGGCCACAGGACTGGAAAAGGTCAGTTTTCATTCCAATCCCAAAGAAAGGCAATGCCACAGAATGCTCAAACTACCACACAATTGCACTCATCTCACATGCTAGTAAAGTAATGCTCAAAATTCTCCAAGCCAGGCTTCAGCAATATGTGATTCGTGAACTTCCAGATGTTCAAGCTGGATTTAGAAAAGGCAGAGGAACCAGAGATTAAATTGCAACATCTGCTGGATCATGGAAAAAGCAAGAGAGTTCCAGACAAACATCTATTTCTGCTTTATTGACTATGCCAAAGCCGTTGACTGTGTGGATCACAATAAACTGTGGGAAATTCTTCAAGAGATGGGAATACCAGACCACCTGACCTGCCTCTTGAGAAACCTATATGCAGGTCAGGAAGCAACAGTTAGAACTGGACATGGAACAACAGACTGGTTCCAAATAGGAAAAGGAGTATGTCAAGGCTGTATATTGCCACCCTGCTCATTTAACTTATATGCAGAGAACATCATGAGAAACTCTGGGCTGGAAGAAACACAAGCTGGAATCAAGATTGCCGGGAGAAATATCAACAACCTCAGATATGCAGATGACACCACCCTTATGGCAGAAAGTGAAGAGGAGCTAAAAAGCCTCTTGATGAAAGTGAAAGAGGAGCGTGAAAAAGTTGGCTTAATGTTCAACATTCAGAAAACTAAGATCATGGCATCTGATCCCATCACTTCATGGAAAATAGATGGGGAAACAGTGGAAACCATGGCAAACTTTATTTTTTTGGGCTCCCAAATCACTGCAGAGGGTGACTGCAGTCATGAAATTAAAAGATGCTTACTCCTTGGAAGGAAAGTTATGACCAACCTAGATAGCATATTCAAAAGCAAACAAAGGTCCTCTAGTCAAGGCTATGGTTTTTCCAGTAGTGATGTATGGATGTGAGAGTTGGACTGTAAAGAAAGCTGAGTGCCAAAGAATTGATGCTTTTGAACTGTGGTGTTGGAGAAGACTCTTGAGAGCCCCTTGGACTGCAAGGAGATCCAACCAGTCCATCCTAAAGGAGATCAGTCCTGGGTGTTCATTGGAAGGACTGATGTTGATGCTGAGACTCCAATACTTTGGCCACCTGATGCAAAGAGCTGACTCATTTGAAAAGACCCTGATGCTGGGAAAGATTGAGGACAAGAGGAGAAGGGCGCAACAGAGGATGAGATGGTTGGATGGTATCACAGACTCAATGGACATGAGTTTGGGTGAACTCTGGGAGTTGGTGATGAACAGGGAGGCCTGGCATGCTGCAGTTCATGGAATCACAAAGAGTTGGACACGACTGAGTGACTGACTGAACTGAAGATTTGAGTCAGGTATTGAAGAATGAGAGGTATGCTGCTACCACATGCATGTTAGGTGCTCAGTCAAGTCTAACTCTTTTTAACCCCATGAACGGTAGCCCACTAGGTTCCCCTGTCCATGGAATTCTCCAGTCAAAAATATTGGAATGGGTAGCCATTTTCTTCTCCAGGGGAGCTTCCCAATCTAGGGATCCAACCCCGGGTCTCCTGCATTGCAAGCAGTTTCTTTACTGTCTGAACCACCAGGTAAGCCCTACCAGGTGGTGAGTGGGTGGTGAGGGGTGGGAAGAACACAGCCTTCCACAGATGGGCAGTCAAAACTGCAAGCCTGGGGTTGTGGAAGCATCTCTTGAAGTACTGAACAGACACATTTGCTGAATCCTAGATGGTGTCACTCACCTTTCATCCACCAACAGTGACCTGTGGCTGCCTCACTTGCAGTCCTGACAGCAGAGTAAGGGGCTACTTAAAAGAAAAGAATCATATCCGAGTCTGATCACCAGCAGGGTGCTTTGTTCTTCATTTAGATCTTTTTTTCTCTTTTTAAAGTTTTTTCTTTTCAATTTTTAAATTATTTATTTTAATTGGAGGCTAATTACTTTACAATATTGTGATGGTTTTTGCCATACATAGACATGAAACAGCCCTTCTCCCTCCCCACCCCAACCCTCTGGGTTGTCCCAGAACACTGGCCTTGGGTTCCCTGCTTCATGCATTGGATTTGCACTGGTCATCTATTTTACATATGGTAATATACATGTTTTATTGCTACTCTCTCAAATCACCCCACCCTCGTCTTCTCCTACAGAGTCCAAAAATCTGTTCTTTATGTCCGTTTCTGTTTTGCTGCCCTACCTGTAGGATTGTTGTTACCATCTTTCTAAATTCCAGATATATGTGTTAATATACAGGATTTTTATTTCTCTTTCTGACTTCACTGTGTATAATAGACTCCAGTTTCATCCACCTCATTAGAACTGACTCAAATGTGTTCCTTTTTATAGCTGAGTACCACAATTTCCGTATCCATTCATCTGCTGATGGACACCTAGGTTGCTTCCATATCCTAGCTATTGTAAATAGTGCTACGATGAACATTGAGGTACATGTGTCTCTTTCAGTTCTGGTTTTCTCAGGGTGTATGCCCAGCAGTGGGATTGTTGAGTTGTATAGCAGTTCTGTTCCCAGTTTTTTAAGGAATCTCCACACTGTTTTCCATAGTGGCTGTATGAGTTTGCATTCTCACCAACAATATAAGAAGGTACCCTTTTCTCCACACCCTCTACAGCCTTTATTATTTGTAGACTTTTTGACAATGGCCATTCTGACTAGCGTGATATGATACATCATTGTGGTTTTGATTCATATTTGCTCTCTAAGAATGAGTGAGCATCTTTTCGTTTGCTTGTTAGCCATCTGTATGTCTTCTTTGGAGAAATGTCTGTTTAGTTCTTTTGCCCACTTTTTGATTGGATTGTTAGTTTTTGTGGTATTGAGCTGCATGTGCTGTGTGTATTTTTTGGAGACTAATTCTTTGTCAGGATTTTGTTAGCTATTATTTTTTCCTATTCTGAAGGCTGCCTTTTTACCTTGCTTATAGTTTCCTTTTCCAATGAGTCAGTTCTTTGCACCAGGTGGCCAAAGTATTGGAGTTTCACCTCCTGCATCAGTCCTTCCAATGAATATTCAGGACTGATTTCCTTTAGGATGGACTGATTGGATCTCCTTGCAGTCCAAGGGACTCTCAAGAATCTTCTCCAACACCACAGTTCAAAAACATCAATTCTTTGGCGCTCAGCTTTCTTTATACTCCAACTCTCACATCCATACATGACTACTGAAAACACTAAAATCAAAGTCCATAGCTTTGACTAGATGGGCCTGTGTCGGCAAAGTAACGTCTCTGCATTTTATTTTATTTCATTTTTTAATTTTTTTTAAAAATTTTATTTATTTATTTATTTTTTAAATTTTAAAATCTTTAATTCTTACATGCATTCCCAAACATGAATACTGTCTAAGTTGGCCATAGCTTTTCTTCCAAGGAGCAAGCGTCTTTTAATTTCATGGCTGCAGTCACCATCTGCAGTGATTTTGGAGACCAAGAAAATAGTCTGTCACTGTTTCCATTGTTTCCCCATCTGTTTGCCATGAAATGATGGGACCAGATGCTATGATCTTAGTTTTCTGAATGTTGAGTTTTAAGCCAACTTTTTCACTCTCCTCTTTCACTTTCATCAAGAGGCTCTCTAGTTCTTCTTTGCTTTCTTCCATAAGGGTTGTTATTGATATTTCTCCCAGTACTCTTGGTTCCAGCTTGTGCTTCTTTCAGCCCAGCATTTCATGTGATGTACTTTGCATGTAAGTTAAATAAGCAGGGTGACAATATAGAGCTTTGATGTACTCCTTTCACAGTTTGGACCCAATCTCTTGTTCTATGTCCAGTTTTAACTGTTGCTTCTTGACCTGCATATAGCTTTCTCAGGAGGCAGGTAAGGTGGTCTGGTATTCCCATCTCTTTAAGAATTTTCCACGGTTTGTTGTGATCCACACAGTCAAAGGCTTAGGTATAGTCAATAAACCAGTAGATGTGAAGGTGGGAGGAGAAGGGGATGACAGAGGATGAGATGGTTGGATGGCATCACTGACTCGATGGATATGAGTTTGAGTAAGCTCCAGGAGTTGGTGATGGAGGGAGCCTGACATGCTGCAGTCCATGGGGTCACAAGGAGTCAGACATGACTGAATGACTGAACTGATACTGATTGAGAGTTTCCTTCATTGTGCAAAAGCTTTTAAGCTTAATTAGGCCCCATTTGTTTATTTTTGTTTTTATTTCCATTACTCTGGGAGGTGGGTCATAGAGGATATTGCTGTGATTTATGTCAGAGAGTGTTCTGCCTATGTTTTCATCTAAGTTTATAGTTTCTGGTCTTATATTTAGATCTTTAATCCATTTTGAATTTATTTTTGTGTATGGTGTTAGAAAGTGTTCTAGTTTCATTCTTTCACATGTGGTTGAACAGTTTTCCCAGCACCACTTGTTAAAGAGACTGTCTTTTCTCCATTTTATATTTTTGCTTCCTTTGTTAAAGATAAGTTGTCCATAGGTGCGTGGATTTATCTCTGGGCTTTCTATTTTGTTCCATTGATCTATATTTCTGTCATTGTGCCAATACATACTGTCTTGATGATTGTAGCTTTGTAGTCTGAAGTCAGGATGGTTGATTCCTCCAGTTCCATTCTTCTTTCTCAAGACTGCTTTGTTTACTTGAGTATTTTGTGTTTCCATACAAATTTTGAAATTATTTGTTTTAGTTCTATGAAAAATGCCATTGGTAGTTCGATAGAAATTGCAATGAATCTTTAGATTGCTTTGGGTAGTGTACTCATTTTCACTATATTGATTCTTCCAATCCACAAACATGGTATATTTCTCCATCTATTTGTGTCATCTTTGATTTCTTTCATCAGTGTTTTATATTTTTCTATATACAGGTCTTTTGTTTCTTCGGTCGATTTATTCCTAAGTATTTTATTCTTTCTTTGTAATGGTGAATGGGATTGTTTCCTTAATTTCTCTGATTTTTCATTGTTAGTGTATAGGAATGCAAGGAATTTCTGTGTATTAATTTTATATCTTTCAACTTTACTGTATTCATTGATTAGCTCTAGTAATTCTGAGTGGCAGTAGTCTTGTTAGCTATCTCTAACTGTGAAAATGACTCATGCTTATCATAAATTTTCAAACAATACATGAAAATATAAGGAAGAAAGTAGGTATCAACTCAGATCCTTCAACCTAGAGTATGCCACTTTAGCAAACATCCTTCTATGTATACCCCACTGCAAACATATACCCACACTGAAACACTTTTGTAGGAATGATATGCAGATTAAGTTAACAGACACTTATTGTGCCAGGACTATGCAAGGCATTTGGCATACATGAACAAGCAGTGAACAAGACAGGGAGGAGCCCTGCCTAATGGAGTTTCACTCTCAGCCTTCATTTAAGGTAGGTTCCCAGAAAAGTGATGCTGATTACAAAATCCCATGTGGGCCAGGAGCCCTGTGCTTGATAGTGGAGCCTTTGAACAAGCTGGCTTCTCTGCCTGGATTGCTTCTCTCCCTTCCCCCTACTGTGGAAGGATTTCCACATTAAAAGATATAATTCTGCTGTATATTAAATGGAAGTCTGTTTTCTTTTGTATGGATGAATCATTGATTCATTTTTACTTTTAACCAATGACTTTATTATTAGATTTTAGGTTGTTTCAAATATTTTTTCTATTATAAATAGCTGTCTAACAAACATTCTTTTGTATACATCCTGACCATTTATTTTAGGGTACATTCCTTAAAGTGGAATTACTAGATCAAATGATATATACTTGAAATTTTTGATACGTGTTGCCCTTCTGAAAGTTCTAGCAACAGTATGTAAAGTCATTTTCCCATACCTTACCAATAGAAGGAATCCTCAGTTTATGAAACCTTTGACCATATGATGAAAGTTACTTTTCAGTTCAGTCCAGTTCAGTCACTCAGTCTTGTCCGACTCTTTGCAACCCCATGAATCGCATTACACCAGGCTTCCCTGTCCATCACCAACTCCCGCAGTTCACTCAGACCCATGTCCATCGAGTCGGTGATGCCATCCAGCCATCTCATCCTCTGTCATCCCCTTTTCCTCCTGCCCCCAATCCCTCCCAGCATCAGAGTCTTTTCCAATGAGTCAGCTCTTCACATGAGGTGGCGAAAGTATTGGAGCTTCAGCTTTAGCATCATTCCCTCCAAAAGTTACTTTTACTTGTTAGTAATTTGATTGTTATCTGTCTATTCATTCTTTATATATCTTCTTTTGTGAACCTTCTGTTCATATCCTTTGCCTATTTTTTTCTTTTGAGATTCTGATCTTTTCACATTAATGATTTACAGGTGCTCTTTGTATATTAAGGGCATTGACACTTTGCTATGCCTATTACAAATATCTTTTCTATATATTATTTCACATTTAATTTTTTATGTTGTCTTTGTCATTGAGAGGTTAAAACAAACAATAGAAAAACCATGGCCATATCTAATCACCTTTTCTTTCGTGGTTTTGTATTTTTATGTTTTATCTTCATTTCTAATTATATTGTCTCACTGGTTGTACCCAACTGAATTTGAGGCTTGAGTGATTACCAGATGGCTAACAATTCATTCCAATAAGACAAGGGACCATGCAGGTAAAAATGAGAAAATAACTGGAAAATGTGTTTGTGATCACCTCTGTTCTCTCATTTAAAGGCATGACCCCATGGATTGTAAGATTTTCATCTGGTGGCTCCTGAACAGTCTGAGAGCAGATGTGTGAAAGATGACCTTAGTACAAACACACAAAATGAAGAGAACCATCTCTTCTATAAGAATAGGGTCTCCTGCCAGTCCCAGTGTGGACATGCCAGTATCAGTGTGGACAGGGCGGTGCTAAGGATTGTACTGAGCTTAACAGGGAAGTCTGAGGAAAATTGATATAGAAGGTAAAATTCATTCTGAAGAGTTAAAGTAAAGTAGCCATGACTTGTGTGTCTACTCTTTGATCTCCAACTTCTTACATGGTAGATAATCTTGTCCTCATTTTCCATATCTTAAAAACAAACCAACAAACAAGGCTTTTAGAGATGAATGATTGGCCCAAGGTACATAGCTAGTGAGTAGAAGAGCTGGGATTTGAACTCTGAGTTGAGCTGAGTCCAAAACTAGAAATAGCAACCAAAAGCTAATATTGTAAAATTGAGTACTCATCTGGACAAGTATTGTACTAAGTGATTTCTATCTATTAGCTCTTTTAATATGAGTAACCATTTGAGGTAAGCATTTCTATCTTCAAGAGAAGAACCAGAAGCCCAGAGCAGCTAAGTAACATGCCCAAGGTCACGGAAGCTAGTAAGTTGCAGAATCAGGAACTGAACAAACACATTATGACTTTGACACTTGTACGTTTTTCTTCATGCGTATCTTTTCTTTCTTTTTAAATTTTATTTTAAAAGAAAATAACTATTTTTTATTATTATGAAATGCTCATTCATGTTAAAATTTCAAATAATTCATGAAATAATCATTGTTGTTTCCATTGCTCCATGCTGCTTACTCCTGACATATGTTTTGAATCAGCAGTACCTGTGGGAGAATTTAGCACCCTATTTCCACTGCCCATGCTTCAGAAGTTATCTTTTTTTCACAAAAATTTATTTTTTAGAGTAACTACTGAATGGAGAAAAGGAATAATTTATATAATTACTACGCAATCTTGGTGTTGTCAAGCGTGACCAAAGTACCTGGAAAAGTTAATAAGTGAGTGATTGTTTAATTACTTAACTACTAATGATTTTCCAAGAATTGAACCATTTGGTTTTGCACCTGAACATTTTTTATTAAGTCGATTAGAAACAACCTATGAGACAGCAGAGTTCTGAGCTCTAAAGGTCATTGCATTTGGGTCACCATTATTGATTCCACCATGGGGTTCCACTAAAATATTGATTGAGATTATTGACCAGTTATTTTAATACATTCTCTCTTTCAGTGGGCATGAGTAACACATTGGAGATCAAAAAAAATTGTGCTTTCCAAATATGCTCCCCAGACTAGAGCCCTTTTCTTTGATGTGTTTACATTTTCTTTCAGTTCATGATCTTACTAGAAAATATTTTCCTAAAGCTTGGTCATATATTACATTTGATTTTATAAATGATGAACACCAGATTTCAGAAAGCCTTTTGATGAACAGAGATCCTTTGTAATTGGGCACTTTCCCCAACTCTTTTCCCAGCAAATACTCACACCCATATATTTTATACATCCCTACCATTCCCTCATTTTTTCCCCACCCTTCAACTAATTGATTTTTAACTATTCAGCAAGGAATGGAAGATAAATAGTTCAACGAGAGTTGTTAGGAAGAAACAAAGGGGACCAAATGTGTATTCCTGGATACAAAGAGAATGTCTTTTATCCTTAGAGTAGGGCTTGTTATCAGGTGCCAGGGCTTGTTAAAACAGATACCTGGGTCCCACTTTTAGAGAGTCTGGCTTGGTGGGTCTATAGTGGACCCCAAGAGTATGTATTTCCTATAAGGTCCCATGCATGTGCTGCTGATTGTAGTGGTTTTTAAAAAATGGCCACAGATTATTCAGCCTTCCTCCCACCTTTTGAACTACCCCATACCTCTACTCAGGCTTCCCAGGTGGCTTAGTGGTAAAGAATCCTTCTGCCAATGCAGGAGACACAGGTTTGATCCCTGGATTGGGGAGATCCACTGGAGGAAGAAATGGCAACCGACTCTAGTATTCTTCCCTAGGAAATCCCATGGATTGAGGAGCCTGGTGGGCAACAATCCATGGAGTCACAAAGAATCAAACATAACTTAATGCCTGGGTACACACTCAAGCATATCTCTACTCTCCAACACCTCTATATTCAATAAGGCCAGTAGATTTTACCCTTTAAATGTTTTGCATGACTGCTGATTTCTTTGCCCTGACTTCCCACTAACCAAATTCCTTCCATCTTCATCTCTCACCTGGATTAGTATAATCATCTGTTTGTACTTCTTCATGCCACAAATACTCCTGTTAAAACCACCCACCACTCTGTAGACAGTGTAATCATTTAATTCTAAAATCAGTTCCTTCTTGTCTTTCTTTCCTATAAAATTCTCATTTATCTTCTTCTTCTTCTTTTTTTTTTTTTTGCAGGTGTCTTTTTATTTATTTATTTATTCATTTTTATTTTTACTTTATTTTACTTTAAAATACTGCATTGGTTTTGCCATACATTGACATGAATCCACCACGGGTGTACATGAGTTCCCAATCCTGAACCCCTCTCCCACCTCCCACCCAATATCATCTCTCTGGATCATCCCCGTGCACCAGCCCCAAGCATCCTGTATCCTGTATCGAACATAGACTGGCAATTCGTTTCTTACATGGTAGTATACATGTTTCAATGCCATTCTCCCAAATCATCCCACCCTCTCCCTCTCCCTCTGAGTCCAGAAGTCCGTTCTGTACATCTGTGTCTCTTTTGCTGTCTCGCATACAGGGTTATCGTTACCATCTTTCTAAATTCCATATATATGTGTTAGTATACTGTATTGGTGTTTTTCTTTCTGGCTTACTTCACTCTGTATAATTGGCTCCAGTTTCATCCACCTCATTAGAACTGATTCAAATGTATTCTTTTTAATGGCCGAGTAATACTCCATTGTGTATATGTACCACAGCTTTCTTATCCATTCATCTACTGATGGACATCTAGGTTGTTTCTATGTCCTGGCTATTATAAACAGTGCTGCAATGAACATTGGGGTACATGTGTCTCTTTCAATTCTGGTTTCCTCGGTGTGTATGCCCAGCAGTGGGACTGCTGTGTCATAAGGCAGTTCTATCTGAGATTTTTTAAGGAATCTCCACACTGTTCTCCATAGTGGCTGTCACCTGGATAGCCACTGTAGACAGTGTAATCATTTAATTCTAAAATCAGTTCCTTCCTGTCTTTCTATCCTATAAAATTCTCATTTATTTGAGATAGAAACACAATAGTTGCTTAGTAAATGTCAAACTGCACTAAATAGTGACACTGGATTAAGCAGTGAAGACTTGTTGGGCAGCATGCAGTTCATTCATTCAACAAATATTTATTGTCACCCTGCTTATTTAACTTATATGCAGAGTACATCATGAGAAACGCTGGGCTGGAAGAAGCGCAAGCTGGAATCAAGATTGCCGGGAGAAATCTCAATAACCTCAGATATGCAGATGACACCACCCTTATGGCAGAAAGTGAAGAGGAACTAAAAAGCCTCTTGATGAAAGTGAAAGAGGAGAGGGAAAAAGTTGGCTTAAAACTCAACATTCAGAAAACGAAGATCATGGCATCTGGTCCCATTACTTCATGGGAAATATATGGAAAAACAGTGAAAACAGTGTCAGACTTTATTTTTTGGGCTCCAAAATCACTGCAGATGGTGACTGCAGCCATGAAATTAAAAGACGCTTACTCCTTGGAAGGAAAGTTATGACCAACCTAGATAGCATATTAAAAAACAGAGACATTCACCAACAAAGGTCCATCTAGTCAAGGCTATGATTTTTCCTGTGGTCACGTATGGATGTGAGAGTTGGACTGTTAAGAAGGCTGAGCACCAAAGAATTAATGCTTTTGAACTGTGCTGTTGGAGAAGACTCTTGAGAGTCCCTTGGACTGCAAGGAGATCCAACCAGTCCATCCTAAAGGAGATCAGTCCTGGGTGTTCATTGGAAGGAATGATGCTAAAGCTGAAACTCCAATACTTTGGCCACCTGATGCCAAGAGTTGACTCATTGGAAAAGACTCTGATACTGGGAGGGATTGGGGGCAGGAGGAGAAGGGGATGACAGAGGATGAGATGGCTGGATAGCATCACCGACTCAATGGACATGAGTTTGGGTGAACTCTGGGAGTTGATGATGGACAGGGAGGCCTGGCGTGCTGCAATTCATGGGGTTGCAAAGAGTCTGACACAACTGAGCGACTGAACTGAACTGAAGTGAACTATTTAAGTTCTAGTGGTACTTAGATGAATGTTACACACTGGGCCCCTGCCCTCACAAGCTTGCAGTCTGCTGGGTGTCTCTTATATGTGAATGAATATTCCACACACTAAGTGTGCTCTGAATGTGACTCAATCAGATAACTAATCTCAGGGAATATGCAACAGAACTGCAAAGACAGTGCTTAACATCTCAGAAAAATGAGGAGACAATTCCAGATCAACTACTGCAAAGAAAACTGTCCTTAGAAATCCCAAACTGGGGATTAGTTGTTTAGGAGAGATTTTCTTAAAAGACTTAAAGGATGTAGAACTTCTGATAAGCAGGGCTTGGGCTGAGAGGAGAAGGCAATGGCGCCCCACTCCAGTAACCTTGCCTGGAAAATCCCATGGGCGGAGGAGCCTGATGGGCTGCAGTCCATGGGGTTGCTAAGAGTCGGACATGACTGAGAGACGTCACTTTCACCTTTCACTTTCATGCATTGGAGAAGGAAATGGCAACCCACTCCAGTGTTCTTGTCTGGAGAATCCCAGGGATGGGGGAGCCTGGTGGGCTGCCATCTCTGGGGTCACAACAGAGTCGGACACGACTGAAGCGACTTAGCAGCAGCAGGCTGAGAGGAACAGGGTCTTTATCCAGAGAAAAGAATAGCAGGAGCAAAGATCCAGAAGTGGTTACCTGATACTTTCAGTGGGTGGAGTGAAGACTGTAGCAAAATCATCTGTTAGAGAATAACGAGAGTTACTAACAGTAATCGCCACTGTTAATATTGTATATGCCAAGCACTATGATAAATGCTTTGTAAATATTGCCTCATTTAGTTTTTAAGGCAAAGTTACAAATAGATATTATTATCCTCATTTTACAGTTGAAGCCCAAGACTCCACACAGTTACAGGTCATTTGTTAAAAGAGTAAATGAAAGAAGAGATGATATGTCCTTCCTGAGGCTGACCATGCCAGGAGATATTTGCAAGACTTATGATGTTTTTACTTTACTTCCTTACTTCCCTCTTCTCTGTTATGTAAAAGAAGCTGGCATCCAGACCCCAATTTGTTGTTCAGTCACTCTGTTGTGTCTGAATCTTTGAGACCCCATGGGCTGCGTAACACTGGGCTTCCTGGTCCTTCAGTATCTCCCAGAGTTTGTTCAAATTCATGTCCACTGAGCCAATGATGCCATCCAATTGTCTCATTCTCTGTCATCCCCTTCTCCTCCTGCCCTCAATCTTTCTCAGCAGCAGGGGCTTTTCCAATGAGTCAGTTCTTCAAATCAGGTGGCCAAAGGATTGGACTTTCAGCTTCAGC
The DNA here is from genome assembly GCF_001704415.2 of Capra hircus. NCBI lineage: Eukaryota > Metazoa > Chordata > Mammalia > Artiodactyla > Bovidae > Capra > Capra hircus. The sequence continues at coordinate 11,024,610 of NC_030827.1, forward strand.
ATCAGTCCTTCCAATGAATATATTCAAGACTGATTTCCTTTAGGATGGACTGGTTGGGTCTCCTTGCAGTCCAAGGGACTCTCAAGCATCTTCTCCAACACCCCAGTTCAAATGCATCAATTCTTCAGTGCTCAGCTTTCTTTCTGGTCCAGCTCTCACATCCATACATGACTACTGCAAAAACAACAGCTTTGACTAGATGGACCTTTATCAGCAAAGTAATATCTCTACTTTTAAATACACTGTCTAGGTTTTCATAGCTTTTCTTCCAAAGAGCAAGCATCTTTTAATTTCATGGCTGCAGACACAAACTGCAGTGATTTTGGAACCCAAGAAAATATAGTCTGTCACTGTTTCCATTTTTTCCCTATCTGTTTGCCTTGAGGTGATAGGACTGGATGCCATGATCTTAGTTTTTTGAATGCCGAGTTCTAAGTTAGCTTTTTCACTCTTCTCTTTCACCTTCATCAAGAGGCTCTTTAGTTCCTCTTTGCTTTCTGCTGTTAGGGTGGTATCATCTGCATATCTGAGATTATTGATACTTCTCCTAGCAATCTTGATTCCAGCTTGAGCTTCATCCAACTTGGCATTTTTCATGATGTACTCTGCATATAAGTTAAATAAGCAGGGTGACAATATACAGCCTTGACATACTCCTTTCCCAATTTTAAAGCAGTTTGTTGTTCCATGTCCAGTTCTAACTGTTGCTTCTTGACCTGCATTTAGGTTTCTCAGGAGGCAGATAAACAGGACTGGTTCTCATCTCTTTAAGAATTTTCCATAGTTTGTTGTGATCTACACAGTCAAAGGCTTTGGCATAGTCAATAAAGCAGAAGTAGATGTTTCTCTGACATTCCTTTGCTTTTTCTATGACCTAATGGATGTTGGCAATTTGATCTCTGGTTCCTCTGCCTTTTCTAAATCCAGCTTGTACATCTGGAAGTTCTTGGTTCACATACTGTTGAAGCCTAGCTTGAAGGATTTTGAGCATAAGCTTGTTGGCTTGTGAAATGAGTGCAATTGTGTGGTAGTTTGAACCTTCTTTGGCATTGCCTTCCTTTGGGATTGGAATGAAAACTGACCTTTTCCAGTGGTCACTGGTGAGTTCTCCAAATTTGCTGGCATATTGAGTGCAGCACTATAGCAGCAGCATCTTTTAGGATTTGAAAAAGCTCAGCTGGAATTCCACCCCCTCCACTAGCTTTGTTCATAGTAATGCTTCCTAAGACCCACTTGACTTCACACTCCAGAATGTCTGGCTCTAGGTGAATGACCACACCATCCTGGTTATCTGGGTCATTAAGAGCTTTTTTTGTATAATTCTTCTGTGTGTTCTTACCACCTCTTCTTAATGTCTTGTACTTCTGTTAGGTCCTTGCCTTTATTGTACCTATCTTTACATGAAATATTCCCTTGGTATCTCCAGTTGTCAAAAAGAGATCTCTAGTCTTTCCATTTTATTGTTTTCCTCAGACTGGATGGGATGGTTGTTTGGAGACATTAGTCTGCCATCTTCTCTGTTTGCTAGCTTTCTGAATAAAGTCATATTCCTTGCCTTAAAGGCTTTGTAGGTGGCTCAGTGGTAAAGAATCTGCTTACCAATGTAGGAGATGCAAGGGATGGGGGTTCAGTCCTTGGGTTGGGAAGAATTCCCTGGAGAAGGGAATGGCAACCCACTTCAGTATTCTTGCCTGGAAAATCCCACAGACAGAGGAGCCTGGTGGGTTTCAGTTCAGGAAGTCGCAAAGAGTTGGGCACAACTGAGCATGCATGCATGTGCAAAACTTGCCTTTATCAAAAAAGAGTGGGCAGGGAGATAGGAGGGGGGGTTCTGGATCGGGGGACACATATAACCTGTAGCTGATTCGTGTCAATGTATGGCAAAACCCACCACGATGTGTGGCAAAACCAATACAGTATTGTAAGGTAAAATAAAGTAAAAATAAATTAAAAATAAAATAAAATAAATTAATTTATAAAAAGAAGAGATAAAACCTACTGAATAATTGGGAAGGAAACAATGTGTGGTCTTTTAATAGAGGAAATAATAAAATGAAAATAGTTGAAAGCTTGATCTGATGGCCATTTGTAGGGTGGTAGAGGTAACTGGTTCTGAGATTTGACTGTATGATAGGATCATCTGAAGAGCTTTGAAAAATCCAGATTGTCCCTCAATACACAAATTCTTTACCAGAAATCTCTCCCCCAAATCTTCCCTGCTTGTCTTCTCCTCTCTCATATGCACTGCCCCTTCAGCCCCAGTTTTCTCACCTCTTCCATTTCCATTGTGGTTATTTTTATTTTGCCTACTCACCCTATCAGACTAGCTCTTTTAAAAATGTGATCCCAGTATGCCCATTCCTCTTGTGGCAAATCTACTGAGTACTGACCATCCCTTCATTAGTATTACCAGATTCAGAAGAATCAAGCCATTGACCTGTTTAAATTTTCTCCCAGTTCCTGAGCAAATGTGGTGTCAGTGTCTGTCTTTCTGTCCATCCGTACATCTGTTGACCACTTTCCTTCCTTCTATCCATCTATCCATCCACTCAACTTTGGCACTTGTAGGTTAGGGTAACTCTGGTAAAGACTATAGATATTTAATCCTCTCCTCTTAATTAACTGATGTCTCTGCATAGTTATCCTATCTCCTGCTATAGACTTCTTTTTGTTTGTCTGCCTATTTATGCTTATTTTGCTGAGTGAATCCTGCAAGTGGTAAGAGCCATGCCTTTTTTATTTATCTAAACAACAACTAGCACAAAGCAGCTTCATAGGCAGTAGTAAATATTTTTTCAAGAAAGATATCAATAGCCCTTTCTGAAAAGAACGGTTAAGAGCTTGCATAGCCCAGCTGAGTATATTAACTCTAGCTTCAGTGTGAATTTTAAATTAAGATGGAAAACACAGCTGGCAGGGTGAGAGCTTGTGTTTCCTTCTGCCCACCAAGGCAGGACATGACCAGATGCTCTGTGACTGCAGGAGGAGCATGTGTACATGGGGAGGCTCAGAGAATCTTTTGAGCTGGCTTGCAGCACAATGATTCTGCCTGAATGATTCATCTTCACTCTATTTTCCTACAGGCAATACAATCAATCCTCTTAAACAGTGATTCTCAGATTCTTTACCCCAGGAGTTCATACAGGCTGAACATATAACCAGGTTCAAGAAAAGTTTAGATAAATTAAAGAAAGGCAGGTCCATTGATTTGTGTTTCTGAAGGGAAAGGGAAGTTAGAGATGTGAATTACCCCTACCTCTGACATTATCATTCGGAGTAGCCCTCTCTTTGGGCCCTGTTCTCAGACTTGCCAGACTTAATTTGCTATATGTTGGGAGTACAGACATACAGTGAGGTCACTGATTCTAGGTGTGTCTGGGACAGTTTCAGTCTGAGACCCTCCTGTGTGAGTAAATGATGCTGTCGTTCATGTCATCACAAAATCTCTAACAAGGAACGGAGATTTTAGAAAGTCCTGGAGGTGTTTTCTAATAGTCCTTAAATTTTTGTTTTGTTTTTAGCATAAAAAATAGAAATGTACTCTCTCGTAGTCTTGGAGGCCAGAAGTCTGAAATCAAGGTGTGATCAGAGACACTCTACCTTGGGCAGGGCGAGGGCAGAAAGGGCCTATCTCTTCTAGCTTCTGGTGAGATACAGCATTCCTTAGCTTGTAGTCACCTCACTCCAATCTTTATTCCTGTCATCACATCAACTTCTCCCCAGTGTGTCTAATTTCCTTCTGCTTCTCTCTTATAAGCACTTGATGGCAATTAAGATTCACCCAGATAATTCAGAATAACCTCATCTCAAGACCCTTAATCATACCTGCAGAATCTTTGTCACCTAAGGTAACATTCATTAGGGCCAAGGATTGAGACATCTTAATATGGGGATTATGATAGACTTTTATTTCTTTCATAAAAGAAATCTGGAGTTAGGCAGCCAAAGGTAGCTGTGCAGTGTCAGCAGAGTGTTGCGTGTGTGCGCTTAGTCTCTCAGTCATGTCTGATTCTTTGCAACCTCAAGGACTGTAGCCTGCCAGGCTTCTCTGTCCATGGAATTCTCCAGGCAAGAATACTGGAGTGGGTTGCTGTTCCCTTTACCAGAGGATCTTCCTGACCCGGGGATCAAACCCAGGTTTCCTGCATCATAGACAGATTCTTTACCATCTGAGCCACTAGAGTGGCTAGTTCTTAAATAATTGGCCAAATGCATTATGAGATAAATTTCAAGTCAGATTGTACTAATACCTAACAAACTACTGAACAAACAATCCATGGTTGATTCTATTAATACCAATGGGAAAATCATACAGGAGAACCTAAAGGAACATTCTAAAGAAGATATCCAAGTTTGGGCTAATCAACCCATCCAAAAGATTCTTAAAAGTGGAAACATTAGTTTACCATCAGGTCACTTCAGTAACTCCCTTTCTGGTAAATGGAGAGGACAATGTAAAGTTTCTTTTAAAAAGTGTTGACTGTAGGCCTCATTATTTTACTTTTCAGAAATGTTCCAAACATTGCAAATAATGTATGCAGAGTGAGTGCTGACAGGTCAATTAGCTGCCAAATCAAGAATGAGGAAACTGGGGGACACTGGTACTGGAAAATTCCACTTACCTGAGCAGCCAGGGGAAGCTGACATTTAGGAGACGAGAAATACAAATAGTGCTTTCCTAGCGCCTTTCATAATGTGGCAGCAGAAAGAACAAACTAAAGAAACTCGACCCAAATCAGACAATAGCAACTTCCTGTGGCTTTAAAAAATAATAATAACCACAACAAGCTACAGGATGAAACTCTATCAGTAACAATAAACAGGAGAGAGGAAATATGCCTTTGAGACTTGGGGTTCAAAATGGCAATACTCACTTGCCAGGGATTATTGTGTGACTACTGACCACAAACTATTTCCTTGGCCCAAAGTGAGAGCTGAAGAGCATGAGGGCACAGGGGACTCCTTCTGTGTGAGAGGCGGGGCTGCGAGGCTCAGATGCTCATGAGGCCTCACATGCAAACGCAGAGAAACAGCCTTTATTTTCTTAGCAACTGAATTGTCAAATGGGTGGAGGGGCATAGGGGCTGCTTTGTTAGGAGGAAACATTCATAATCCTGGATTTAGTTAGAGAACAGTTCTTCATATTCTCTGAAATTATAAAAGCAAAATGCTAATTCTTTAAGGAAATAAACTCAAAACCAGGAATGGCAAATATCATTAGGATATTCAATTTAATATATTGGTTATGAATGCTGGTATCGTTGAACAGATGGGAATAGGCTGCAAAATTATATATATATTCTCCAAGTTCTCATGGCCTGGTTCGTTTGTTTTATTGGAGTGAGTCATGGTGCTATAAGAATTTCCTGCTGCCTTAAGCCCTCACCCCCTTAAAGCAGGGGTGTGCCCCCTAGCAGTCAACGCCTATTACAGCCTTAAAGTTACTAGCTGTTCTTTGCTGCCAACTGGAGGGTGATTTTTCCCTGGATGTGGGATAAGCAGTGATAAAACTGCCCAGTCTGAGCTTTTATTGTGAATAAAAAGTGAAAACTACTTCTTCATGAGGTAACACAGCATCTTAATAGTGGATCCAGATGACTTTATAAAAATGATCCTATGGCATAATGATAATGAAAAAGAGAGAACATGATGCTGTTGCTGATAATTGTGGTCCAGGGGACGAAGTAGTAAATAGGCTGAAAGATGGTACAAGTAAAAGTTAGGGCGATAATTATTCTTTTGAATCATATTTATTTTTGGAAAAAGTTTTTTTTTTTTTCAAGTTTGCAACATTTATTTATTTATTTATTTTAATTTTTTTAATTTTTTAATTTTTATTTTTACCTTATTTTACTTTACAATACTGTATTGGTTTTGCCATACATACTCTAGACATTTAAGCAAAATTCTATGAAGTCAAGCTCTGAAAAAAATCTCCTATATTTATTTTTACATATGCTAGGAAATAATGGGGTAGAGTGTGGTTATTCTTAGGTCCTATTCAAGATGTCTGCTTGAAGTCAGCTAAAATTGTAAAAGTTCACATGAATTTCCCTGATTTATTTTTAACTGCTTTGTCAATGTTGACATATAATAACTGCATATATTTCAAATTGTGCAAGTTTGATACATTTTGACATATTCGCACCCCTGTGAAATTATCACCACAATCAAGCTTGTGAACATAGCCATCACCCCTAAAAGTGTGGATCTATTGGTAATCCCTCCTTTTCTTTTCTCCCTACCCCACCCTTCGTTCTAGGCAACCACTGATCTGTCATTATCAATTAAGTCTGCATTTTCTAGAATTTTGTATAAATGGAGTTGTAAAATATATATTCCATTTTGCCTGGCTTATTTCTCTCAGCATAATAGTTTTGAAATTCACCCATATGTGTATATTTCTTTCTATTCCAAATAGTGTTACACTGTACAAATATACCATGGTTTGTTTATATTTTTTATATTACAGGTAGTATTCTGTTATCTGGATACGCCAACATTTACCTATTTACCTTTTGATACTTGGGTTATTTTGAAATTTTGGCAATTACAAATAAAAATTTTAAGGACATTCATATAAAAGTCATTGTATGGACACAGTTTTCTTCTTTCTCATGGCTAAATGAGGATGGAATGTCTGGGTTGTATGGTAGGTGTATGTTTTTTAACCTTTGTCATATTTTTCATTTTGTGAGTTCAGATTATTTCAAAATTTCTCTTAAGATGTCATTGATTCATGGGTTATTTAGAAATTTGTTGTTTAATTTCCAAATATTTATGAGTTTTCCAGATACTCTGATTATGATTTCTAGTTTAATTTCACTATGTTATACAATTGCTATTCTTATAAATTTTTTAGTGTTTGTTTTATGACATGGAATACGGTCTATCTTATGAATATTCCCTGTACACTTGAGAAGAATGTTCTCCTCTTGTAGGATGAATGATCTATAAATGTCAATTAGGTCAGGTTGTGTTGTTAGTCTCTTCTCTATCCTTACTTATTTTCTTACCACTTTTTGTATTAATATCTAAACCCCAAATAGTAGAAATATATTGTGTGTTTTAAGCATATATAAAAGTAAATTGTATATTAATAACGACACAAAGGATGGGAGGAAGGAACCAAAAAGACACTTTTACAAAATCTTTATAAGACATATAAGATTTTATAATATTATTTGACTTCTGATTAATTAAATACACCTGTTGTAAATCCTAGGGCAGAAACTAGAAAGGATTTTTTTGTTTAGAAGTAATAGAAATAACAAATCAGCAGCGGAGACATGATAGAGGCATAAAAATAGTCAATCAAAAAGAAGAAAAAAAAAGGAATAAATAATATAAATGGGAAACATTTAATAGGATGATAGATTTAAAACTTACCATACTAATAATATTAAATGCAAACTAAACATCTCAATAAAAAGACAGAAATTATATAATTAGACAAAAATTAAATCAGACCCAACTATATACTGTCTACAAAAATCAACTTTAAATGTAAACTAATAACTACATTAAAAATAAAAGAATGGAAACATATTATACACAAACACTAATAAAAAGGAACCTGGAAAACTAGATTCTTGGTGTTAAGCATGCTACTAGTATATTCAGAAGTCTAATTATAATTTTGTACAAGTGAAAGATACAATGTTATAAACCAATGTTACCTCAAGGAAAATATTATTTGTGGGACAAAAAGAGAAAGCTATATTGATATCAGGAAAAGACAGACTTAAGAATGAGAAATATTATAGTTGCCTTCTAAAGCAATTTTTTAAAAATAAAAATTATTTTTGCCTTCATTTATTCCATTTACAATGCTGTTCATCTCTTAGTGTAGATTCAAATTTCTGTTTGATATTTTACATCTTCTACCATAAGAGCTTCCTTTAACATATCGTGTAGAGGGAGAGGGAGAGGGTGGGATGATTTGGGAGAATGACATTCTAACATGTATACTATCATGTAAGAATTGAATCGCCAGTCTATGTCTGATGCAGGATACAGCATGCTTGGAGCTGGTGCATGGGGATGACCCAGAGAGATGTTATGGGGAAGGAGGTGGGAGGGGGGTTCATGTTTGGGAATGCATGTAAGAATTAAAGATTTTAAAATTAAAAATAAATAAATAAATAAATAAAAAAGAGCTAGCGGCAATGAATTAGTTGAGATTTTGTTTGTGTGAGAAGATCACTATTCTGTCCTTCCTCTTTGAAAACTCTTTTCTCTGGGTTTTAGAGTTCTGAATTGACAGGTTTTTCTTTTTCCTTTCAGCACTTTAAAGACATTACTGCGTTGTCTTCTGGCTTGCATGGTTTCTAACGAAATGTCTACTCTCATTTTATTTTTGTTCTTGTGTACTTAATGTGGCTTTTTCCCTCTAGCTGCCTTTGAGATTTTCTCTTCATTGTTACTGTTTTCAGCAGTTTGAATATCTTCTTTGATGTTTTCTGAACTTCTTGAATCTGTGATTTGGATTTTGTCATCAAGTTTATTAGACCATCTGACATTATTCTCTATCTCTTCCATGCTCTTTTATTTTTCCACTATTTTTTCTTTGTGCATTTGAGTTATTTCTATTGATTTATCTTCAAGGTCACTGATTTTTTTCAACTATGTGACATCTACTGATAGGCATGTGAAAGGCGTTTTTAATCTCTGTGATTTTGTTTCTAGTGTTTCATTTGATTATTTTCTTACAGTTTTCATCTCTCCACTAATATTACCCATCTGACTTGTTGCTTTCACCTCTTCTATTACTGTCTTTGACATCTTAATCAGTGTTTTATATTTTCTTGCTACTCGATTTCTGCTTATCCCATTTGTCTTTTTTCCTCTTTCTCCTCTTCACTGCTTTCTTTTAAAGTATATTTTACAATTTTACTCTGTTTCCTTTATTGAAGTATTAACTGGAACTCTTTGTTATGTTAGCAATTGCAATAGGATTAACAGCACACTTAAATACTTAGTACAGTTTACCTCAAGTAACATTTTATGTTTCACATATAATAAAAAAAACTTTCGAGTAGTATATGTTCAGTTCTTACCTTCTGGCTTTAATCTACAGTTGCCACATTTCTTATTTTTTATATGTGTCATAAATCACACAATATGTTATTATTATTTTTGCTTTAAATCAGTTCAGTTCAGTTCACTTGCTCAGTCGTGTCCGACTCTTTGCGACCCCATGAATCGCAGCACGCCAGGCCTCCCTGTCCATCACCAACTCCTGGAGTTTACTCAGACTCACATACATCGAGTCAGTGAAGCCATCCAGCCATCTCATCCTCGGTGGTCCCCTTCTCCTCCTGCCCCCAATCCCTCCCAGCATCAGGGTCTTTTCCAATGAGTCAACTCTTCACATGAGGTTGGCCAAAGTACTGGAGTTTCAGCTTCAGCATCATTCCTTCCAAAGAAATCCCAGGGCTGATCTCCTTCAGAATGGACTGGTTGGATCTCCTTGCAGTCCAAGGGACTCTCAAGAGTCTTCTCCAACAGCACAGTTCAAAAGCATCAATTCTTCGGCGCTCAGACTTCTTCACAGTCCAAGTCTCACATCCATACATGACCACAGGAAAAACCATAGCCTTGACTAGATGGACCTTAATCGGCAAAGTAATGTCTCTGCTTTTGAATATGTTATCTGGGTTGGTCATAACTTTTCTTCCAAGGAGTAAGCATCTTTTAATGTCATGGCTGCAACCACCATCTGCAGTGATTTTGGAGCCTCCCAAAATAAAGTCTGATACTGTTTCCACTGTTTGCCCGTCTATTTCCCATGAAGTGATGGGACCAGATGCCATGATCTTCGTTTTCTGAATGTTGAGCTTTAAGCCAACTTTTTCACTTTCCACTTTCACTTTCATCAAGAGGCTGTTTAGTTCCTCTTCACTTTCTGCCATAAGGGTGGTGTCATCTGCATATCTGAGGTTATTGATATTTCTCGCGGCAATCTTGATTCCAGGTTGTGTTTCTTCCAGCCCAGCGTTTCTCATGATGTACTCTGCATATAAGTTAAATAGGCAGGGTGACAATATACAGCCTTGATGTGTTCCTTTTCCTATTTGGAACCAGTCTGTTGTTCCATGTTCAGTTCTAATTGTTGGTTCCTGACCTGCATACAGATTTCTCAAGAGGCAGGTTAGGTGGTCTGGTAGTCCCATCTCTTTGAGAATTTTCTACAGTTTATTGTGATCCACACAGTCAAAGGCTTTGGCATAGTCAATACAGCAGAAATAGATGTTTTTCTGGAACTCTCTTGCTTTTTCCATGATCCAGCGGATGTTGCAATTTGATCTCTGGTACCTTCCTTTTTCTAAAACCAGCTTGAACATCTGGAAGTTCATGGTTCACGTATTGCTGAAGCCTGGCTTGGAGAATTTTGAGCATTACTTTACTAGCATGTTGGATGAGTGCAACTGTGTGGTAGTTTGAGCATTCATCGGCATTGCCTTTCTTTGGGATTGGAATGAAAACTGACCTTTTCCAGTCCTGTGGCCACTGCTGAGTTTTCCAACTTGCTGGCATATTGAGTGCAGCACTTTCACAGCATCATCTTTCAGGATTTGAAATAGCTCAACTGGAATGCCATCACCTCCACTGGCTTTGTTCATAGTGATGCTTTCTAAGGCCCACTTGACTTCACATTCCAGGATGTCTGGCTCTAGATGAGTGATCACACCATTGTGATTATCTGTGTCATGAAGATCTTTTTTCTACAATTCTTCCGTGTATTCTTGCCACCTCTTCTTAATATCTTCTGCTCCTGTTAGATCCATACCATTTCTGTCCTTTATCAAGCCCATCTTTGCATGAAATGTTCCCGTGGTATCTCTAATTTTCTTGAAGAGATCTCTAGTCTTTCCCATTCTGTTGTTTTCCTCTATTTCTTTGCATTGATCGCTGAAGAAAGCTTTCTTATCTCTCCTTGCTATTCTTTGGAACTCTGCATTCTGATGCTTGTATCTTTCCTTTTCTCCTTTGCTTTTCACTTCTTGCTTTCCACAGCTATTTGTAAGGTCTCCACAGACAGCCATTTTGCTTTTTTCATTTCTTTTCCATGGGGATGGTCTTGATCCTTGTCTCCTGTACAATGTCACGAACCTCATTCCATAGTTCATCAGTCACTCTATCTATCAGATCTAGTCCCTTAAATCTATTTCTCACTTCCACTGTATAATCATAAGGGATTTGATTTAGGTCATACCTGAATGGTCTAGCATGTTTCCCTACATTCTTCAATTTAAGTCTGAATTTGGTAATAAGGAGTTCATGATCTGAGCCACAGTCAGCTCCTGGTTTTGTTTTTGATGACTGTAAAGAGCTTCTCCATCTTTGGCTGCATAGAATATAATCAATCTGATTTCGGTATTGACCATCTTGATGTCCATGTGTAGAGTCTTCTCTTGTGTTTTTGGAAAAATGTGTTTGCTATGACCAGTGCATTTTCTTGGCAAAACTCTATTAGTCTTTGCCATACTTCATTCCACATTCCAAGGCCAAATTTACCTGTTACTCCAGGTGTTTCTTGACTCTCTATTTTTGCATTCCAGTCCCCTGTAATGAAAAGGACATCTTTTTTGGGGTGTTAGTTCTAAAAGGTCTTGTAGGTCTTCATAGAACTGTTCAACTTCAGCTTCTTCAGCTTTACTGGTTGGGGCATAGACTTGGATTACTGTGATATTGAATGGTTTGCCTTGGAAACGAACAGAGATCATTCTGTTGTTTTTGAGATTGCATCCAAGTACTGCATTTTGGACTCTTTTGTTGACCATGATGGCTACTCCATTTCTTCTGAGGGATTCTTTCCCACAGTAGTTTAAATCAGGGATTGGTAAACTAAGGCCAAGGGTCAAACCAGCCTCCCACCTGTATTGGTAAGTAAAATTTCACTGTAACACACCCATGCCAATTTATTTACACACGTTTTAATGGATGCTTTCATACTATAACAGCAGAGTTGAGTAGTTGCCACAGACTACAAATCTCACAATGCCTAAAATATTTACGCCCTAATCCTTTCTAGAAAAGTTTTTCAATCCCTGTTCTAAACAGCCAGTTATCTAAGGATATTCCACTAGTAATAAATAAATCATATTTACCCATGTAGTTACCATTCTGATGCTTTTCATTCCTTTTGGCAGAAACATATTTCTATCTGATATCATTTTCCTTGTGAGTTAAAGATTTTCTTTAATGTTTCCTATACTGCAGGTCTGATGCTGATGGATTTTTTTTTCAGCGATTGTATATCAGAAAACTTTTCTTTATTTCACCTTCATTTTTAACACATTATTGACCTGAGATGTATTAATGCTGCAGGTGTTAGTTTCTGCAAAAATCCCCTAGTCAGTGATATGTTAAAAGATTTTTCTGGGTATAGAATTCTATGCTGACAATTTTTTTCTAATATCTTAAAGATGTTCCACTATCTTCTCATTCGCATTGTTTTGATGAGATATATGCTTTTATCCTTATCTTTGTTACTATGAACATATCATGACTTGACTTTCTTTTTCACTGCTTTTAGGGTTTTCTTTTTATCACTGATTTTGAGCAATTGGATTGTGATATGCTTGGAACAGTTTTCTCATACATCTTATGCTTGAGGTAGCATGAGGTTCTTGGATCTGTGGGTATATAGTTTTTTGATTTTGTTTTTTGTTTTAGTTTGAAAGTTTTTCAGCCATTATTTCTTGTATTTTTTTCCTGTCTCTTCAAGGAGTCTAATTATATAAATGTTAGGCATTTGAAGTTGCCTACATCTCCTTTATTGTTCCCCAGACATGAACCCAAGTCTTTAACATTGCAGGTATATTCTTTACCATCTGAGCCACCAGGGAAGCCCTAAAACACATCTCATTTATGTTCTCTTAATGAAGCAGGGCAAAGGCTAATAGAGTTTTGCCAAGAAAATGCACTGGTCATCGCAATACCCTCTTCCAACAACACAAGAGAAGATTCTACACATGGACATCAAGATGGTCAACACCGAAATCAGATTGATTATATTCTTTGCAGCCAAAGATGGAGAAGCTCTATACAGTCAGCAAAAACAAGACTGGGAGCTGACTATGGCTCAGATCATGAACTCCTTCTTGCCAAATTCAGACTGACATTGAAGAAAGTACAGAAAACCCCTAGACCATTCAGGTATGACCTAAATCAAATCCCTTATGATTATACTGTGGAATTGAGAAATAGATATAAGGGCCTAGATCTGATAGATAGAGTGCCTGATGAACTATGGAATGAGGTTCATGACATTGTACAGCAGACAGGGATCAAGACCATCCCCATGGAAAAGAAAATGCAAAAAAGGAAAATGGCTGTCTGGGGAGGCCTTACAAATAGCTGTGAAAAGAAGAGAAGTGAGAAGCAAAGGAGAAAAGGAAAGTCATAATGCAGAGTTCCAAAAAATAGCAAGGAGAGATAAGAAAGCCTTCCTCAGCGATCAATGCAAAGAATAGAGGAAAACAACAGAATGGGAAAGACTGGAGATCTCTTAAAGAAAATTAGAGATACCAAGGGAACATTTCATGCAAAGATGGGCTCAATAAAGGACAGAAATGGTAGGGACCTAACAGAAGCAGAAGATATTAAGAAGAGGTGGCAAGAATACACGGAAGAACTGTACAAAAAAGATCTTCATGATCCAGATAATCACGATGGTGTGATCACTCATCTAGAGCCAGACATCCTGGAATGTGAAGTCAAGTGGGCCTTAGAAAGCATCACTATGAACAAAGCCAGTGGAGGTGATGGCATTCCAGTTGAACTATTTCAAATCCTGAAAGATGATGCTGTGAAAGTGCTGCACTCAGTATGCCAACAAATTTGAAAAACTCAGCAGTGGCCACAGGACTGGAAAAGGTCAGTTTTCATTCCAATCCCAAAGAAAGGCAATGCCAAGGAATGCTCAAACTACCGCAAAATTGTACTCATCTCATACCCTAGTAAAGTAATGCTAAAAATTCTCCAAGCCAGGCTTCAGCAATACATGATCCGTGAACTTCCAGATATTCAAGCTGGTTTTAGAAAAGGCAGAGGAACCAGAGATCAAATTGCCAACATCTGCTGGATCATGGAAAAAGCAAGAGAGTTCCAGAAAAACATCTATTTCTGCTTTATTGACTATGCCAAAGCCTTTGACTGTGTGGATCACAAACTGTGGAGAATTCTCAAAGAGATGGGAATACCAGACCACCTGACCTGCCTCTTGAGAAACCTATATGCAGGTCATGAAGCAACAGTTAGAATTGGACATGGAACAACAGACTGGTTAGAATTGGACATGGAACAACAGACTGGTTAGAATTGGACATGGAACAACAGACTGGTTCCAAATAGGAAAAGGAGTACGTCAAGGCTGTATATTGTCACCCTGTTTATTTAACTTATATGAAGAATACATCATGAGAAACGCTGGGCTGGAAGAAGCACAAGCTGGAATCAAGATTGCTGGGAGAAATATCAATGAGCTCAGATATGCAGATGACACCACCCTTATGGCAGGAAGTGAAGAGGAACTAAAAAGCCTCTTGATGAAAGTGAAAGAGGAGAGCGAAAAAGTTGACTTAAAGCTCAACATTCAGAAAACGAAGATCATGGCATCTGGTCCCATCACTTCATGGCAAATAGACAGGAAAACGGTGGAAACAGTGTCAGACTTTATTTTTTGGGGCTCCAAAATCACTGCAGATGGTGACTGCAGCCATGACATTAAAAGACGCTTACTCTTTGGAAGAAAAGTTATGACCAACCTAGATAGAATATTCAAAAGCAGAGACATTATTTTGCCAGCAATTGTCCGTCTAGTCAAGGCTATGGTTTTTCCTGTGGTTATGTATGGATGTGAGAGTTGGACTGTGAAGCAAAGTGAGTGCTGAAGAATTGATGCTTTTGAACTGTGGTGTTGGAGAAGAATCTTGAGAGTCCCTTGGACTGCAAGGAGATCCAACCAGTCCATTCTAAAGGTTATCAGTCCTGGGCGTTCATTAGAAGGACTGATGCTAAAGCTGAAACTTCAATACTTTGGCCACCTCATGTGAAGAGTTGACTCATTGGAAAAGACCCTGATGCTGGGAGGGATTGTGGTCAGGAGGAGAAGCAGACCACAGAGGATGAGATAACTGGATGGCATCACTGACTCGATGGACATGAATTTGAGTGAACTCTGGGAGTTGGTGATGGATAGGGAGGCCTGGCGTGCTGCAATTCTTGGGGTCACAAAGAGACAGACACACCTGAGCGACTGAACTGAACTGAACTTACTGCTTAATATTGGCCCTGAAGATATCCAAGTTCCAACCCCTGGAAACTGTGAATGTTACTTTTTATGGAAAGAATGACTTTGCAGATGTGATTAAGCCAAGAATCTTGAGATAAAGAAGTTTTCCTGGATTATCTGGGTGGTGTTCTTATAATAGGGAGGCAGAGCAAGATTTGACACAGAAGGCAGCAATGTGACCACTGAAGCAAGATGCCATATGGCTGACTTTAAAGAAGAAAGACTCATAAGCCAAGAAATGCAAGAAAAACAGCTCTAAATGGTAGAAAAGTCAAGAAAACAGTTTCTCCTCTAGAGCCTGCAAAAAGGAGTATGGCCCTGCTGACACCTTGATTTTGGCCAAGTGAAAGTGATTTCAGACTTCTGAACTCTAGAACTCCGAGAGAGTAAATTTAGAGTTTTTTAAAGCCATCAAGTTTATGGTGATTTTTTGTAGCATGAACTGGAAACAAATACAAAAATTATGAAAAGCAGCCATGGAGCATTTCACAAATATTATTTTTCATCCATTCCCTAAGTGGAGAGCAATCATGAGTATGAAAGATCTTTTAAGTTATGGCCACTGTAACAGTTCTAATTTTTCCCAAAGAAGCCTAAGGCCATGAAGTATTCTCTTCTAGCATGTAAGACTGAGATGTAAGTGAAGCAGTCCTCCAGATTCTACAGAAGGATATTCAGAAATTTAGGGACTACACTGCTCTTACCGAGAAATCAAAAGACTAGGTGACCAGATGTCCCAACTGAAAAAAACACTTCTGGCTTTTGGTTTGTTGAGTCTTATGGATCCTGCCAGAACCTTCAGAAGCTTCAGAACACAAAAATATAGTCATTTCAGAAGAGAACTTCAGAAGGGAGGGAAAAGGAAGGGATAACCCTGGTGGTTCAGTGGTAAAGAATCGGCATGCCAGTGCAGGAGACGCAAGCTTGATCTCTGGGTCTCCAGGGAGATCCCATGGTCTCCAGAAGATCCTCTGGAGAAGGCAATGGAAACCCACTCTATTCTTGCCTGGAGAATCCCATGGACAGAGGAACCTGGTGGGCTTAGTCCATGGGGTCACAAAAGAGTCGAATGTGACTTAGTAACTCAACAGCAAAAAAACAAATGATCTGTGAAATAATTGAAAAGCATTCTTTATGTTTAGGATTTTTTTTTATCCTTTTCAAGTTTCAATTTGGGGCCTAAATTACATTTTGTTTAGTTCTGTTACCCTAAGTTGACATTGACAGACCTTTGGTGTTTGAGTTAAAAAGGAGAAAGATTTTGTGGAAAAGTCAATTTGTAATATGCTTGGTGTAAACAAATCACTAGTTCAGTAACACAAGATTAAACTTGTGTGCCTTTAAATCTTTAAATAAGGAAAAATGTTCAGTAAAGTTTAGTTAATCCGTTAACTATAAAGTGAAAGGATCTTTTTCTTCCTTCCCGAATATGTCTTCCTCACTTTCCCCCTTAGACACAGGGGCATACCCGGACCAGTCTGACACATAAAGAGAGCAAAGATGGGTGTGTCAACAGTCAAGACTAGCCTTCTTGTCTTCTTATACTTCCTACTCTCTCTTTTTTTTTTTTTAAATTTATTTATTTTAATTTTTTATTTTTTTTAAATTTTAACATCTTTAATTCTTACATGCGTTCCCAAACATGAACCCCCCTCCCACCTCCCTCCCCACAACATCTCTCTGTGTCATCCCCATGCACCAGCCCCAAGCAAGCTGCACCCTACGTCAGACATGGACTGGTGATTCAATTCTTACATGACAGTATACATGTTAGAATTCCCATTCTCCCAAATCATCCCACCCTCTCCCTCTCCCTCTGAGTCCAAAAGTCCGTTATACACATCTGTGTCCTTTTTCCTGTCTTGCATACAGGGTCGTCATTGCCATCTTCCTAAATTCCATATATATGTGTTAGTATACTGTATTGGTGTTTTTCTTTCTGGCTTACTTCACTCTGTATAATTGGCTCCAGTTTCATCCATCTCATCAGAACTGATTCAAATGAATTCTTTTTAACGGCTGAGTAATACTCCATTGTGTATATGTACCACAGCTTTCTTTTCCATTCATCTGCTGATGGACATCGAGGTTGTTTCCATGTCCTGGCTATTATAAACAGTGCTGCAATGAACATTGGGGTACATGTGTCTCTTTCAATCTTCTGTTCTCCACTAGCTGATTTTCTTAAAGAGATGATCTAAGTTCTCAGCACAAAGGTTTGTGATTATTCATTCATTTAAATATTTTTGAGACTCTATTGTGTTGTCATGTTAATTTCAAGTAACTCCCAGTTAAACACACTAGTTTTGCCAAGAGTTAATAAGGTTCAAATGCTCCACCAAAATATAGTATTTGATAACCATTTTAGTTAACCTAGCAATGGCACCCCACTCCAATACTCTTGCCTGGAAAATCCCATAGACGGAGGAGCCTGGTAGGCTGCAGTCCATGGAGTCGCTAGGAATCTGACCTGACTGCGTGACTTCACTTTCCCTTTTCACTTTCAAGCATTGGAGAAGAAAATGGCAACCCACTCCAGTGTTCTTGCCTGGAGAATCCCAGGGACTGGAGAGCCTGGTGGGCTGCCGTCTCTGGGGTCGCACAGAGTCGGACACGACTGAAGCGACTTAGCAGCAGCAGCAAAGGTAGCCTAGGCATCCTTTGAAAACTCTGTCCTTTAATTTGGAGAGCCCAGAATCTGATCCTCAAGTGAGATATTTATGGCAACCTCTGGGAAACTGAAATATGTACTATGCAATATGATATAATCATCACAATAAGTGCAACAGAAGTTTCAGGAGAGGGGACACCTCCCAGGGCCTAGAGTGGGCTCTGGTCTATTGCTCAGAAATAAATTGAGGAGACACATATGCTGACATAGGAAGAGACTTTATTGTAAAGGGATGCCCAGGGTAAGGAAACCCAAGAGAATTGCTCTGCCACATGGCTTGCAGTCTTGGATTTTATGACATGGGATTAGTTTCCGGGTTGTTTCTGGCCAGTCACTGTGGTTCAGGGTCCTTCCTGGTGGTACATGCATTAGTCAGCCAAGACGGATTCCAGTGAGGATTCTGGGATGTCGGCAGGACATATGGACTGGTGTCTCCTATCTTCTTTTGAGCTTTCCCAAATTCTTCAAGTTGGTGGTAGCTTGT
Organism: Capra hircus; assembly: GCF_001704415.2. Lineage (NCBI taxonomy): Eukaryota > Metazoa > Chordata > Mammalia > Artiodactyla > Bovidae > Capra > Capra hircus. The sequence continues at coordinate 11,043,066 of NC_030827.1, forward strand.
TAGTTCTGTATGCCTTACCAGAACCTCCTGTTGTAGGATAGTTAACTGATGCAAGTGGTTACTTTCTTGCCTAGCCAGGGAGGGTAGTTTCAGTCAGTGGTTCCCCTAACATAACCACATCCAAACAGAAAACATTTGGAGAACATTATGTATAGTGGAGCATCATATGGAAAAGTAAGTCTTCCTCTCCAGTGGAGTTTTCTTCCATAGAGAGATTCAGAGTTCCTGACTTTGGCCTTCACATAGAGAAGAATCTTGTCCGTATGGTCACAGTATTGAAAGCTCTCCCTGCTGAATTCTCTGGTTATTGATAATCAGCTTGAGTCCTGACTCCTACATCCAGTCTTATGTAAGCCAGATGTCTCCAACAGCAGATTTTATCTTTCTTTCTCCCCTCTTACTACACTTTTCACCCTTTATTCTCTCCAGCTAGCTCTTTTGTTCCCCAGGCCACTAATCTCCATATTCTAATCCCATTTTAAGGACTTGACCTTAAACTATCATGAACTATCAGTCAGTTCAGTCGCTCAGTCGTGTCCGACTCTGTGACTCCGTGAATCGCAGCACGCCAAGCCTCCCTGTCCATCACCAACTCCTGGAGTTCACTCAGACTCACGTCCATCAAGTCTGTGATGCCATCCAGCCATCTCATCCTCTGTCGTCCCCTTCTCCTCCTGCCCCCAATCCCTCCCAGCATCAGAGTCTTTTCCAATGGGTCAACTCTTTGCATGAGGTGGCCAAAGTACTGGAGTTTCAGCTTTAGCATCATTCCTTCCAAAGAAATCCCAGGGCTGATCTCCTTCAGAATGGACTGGTTGGATCTCCTTGCAGTCCAAGGGACTCTCAAGAGTCTTCTTCAACACCACAGTTCAAAAGCATCAATGCTTTGGCACTCAGCTTCCTTCACAGTCCAACTCTCACATCCATACATGACCACTGGAAAAACCATAGCAAGTAGCGTTAACCCACAGCAAACATTATCCTCAATGGTGAAAAATTGAAAGCGTTTCCCCTAAAGTCAGGAACAAGACAAGGGTGCCCACTTTTGCCACTACTATTCAACATAGTTTTGAAAGTTTTGGCCACAGCAATCAGAGCAGAAAAGAAATAAAAGGAATCCAAATTGGAAAAGAAGAAGTAAAACTCTCACTGTTTGCAGATGACATGATCCTCTACATAGAAAACCATAAAGACTCCACCAGAAAATTACTAGAGCTAATCAATGAATATAGTAAAGTTGCAGGATATAAAATCAACACACAGAAATCCCTTGCATTCCTATACACGAATAATGAGAAAGTAGAAAAAGAAATTAAGGAAACAATTCCATTCACCATTGCAATGAAAAGAATAGAGTACTTAGGAATATATCTACCTAAAGAAACTAAAGACCTATATATAGAAAACTATAAAACACTGATGAAAGAAATCAAAGAGGACACTAATAGATGGAGTAATATACCATGTTCATGGATCGGAAGAATCAATATAGTGAAAATGAGTATACTACCCAAAGCAATTTACAAATTCAATGCAATCCCTATCAAGCTACCAGCGATATTTTTCACAGAACTAGAACAAATAATTTCAAGATTTGTATGGAAATACAAAAAACCTCGAATAGCCAAAGCAATCTTGAGAAAGAAGAATGGAACTGGAGGAATCAACTTGCCTGACTTCAGGCTCTACTACAAAGCCACAGTCATCAAGACAGTATGGTACTGGCACAAAGACAGAAATATAGATCAATGGAACAAAATAGAAAGCCCAGAGATAAATCCACACACATATGGACACCTTGTCTTTGACAAAGGAGGCAAGAATATACATTGGAGTAAGACAATCTCTTTAACAAGTGGTGCTGGGAAAACTGGTCAACCACTTGTAAAAGAATGAAACTAGATCACTTTCTAACACCGCACACGAAATTAAACTCAAAAATGGATTAAAGATCTAAATGTAAGACCAGAACCTATAAAACTCCTAGAGGAGAACATAGGCAAAACACTCTCCAACATAAATCACAGCAGGATCCTCTATGATCCACCTCCCAGAATTCTGGAAATAAAAGCAAAAATAAACAAATGGGATCTAATTAAAATGAAAAGCTTCTGCACAACAAAGGAAAATATAAGCAAGGTGAAAAGACAGCCTTCTGAATGGGAGAAAGTAATAGCAAATGAAGCAACTGACAAACAATTAACCTCAAAAATATACAAGAAACTTATGCAGCTCAATTCCAGAAAAATAAACGACCCAATCAAAAAATGGGCCAAAGAACTAAATAGACATTTCTCCAAAGAAGACATATGGATGGCTAACAAACACATGAAAAGATGCTCAACATCACTCATTATTAGAGAAATGCAAATCAAAACCACAATGAGGTACCACTTCACACCAGTCAGAATGGCTGTGATCCAAAAATCTGCAAGCAATAAATGCTGGAGAGGGTGTGGAGAAAAGGGAACCCTCCTACACTGTTGGTGGGAATGCAAACTAGTACAGCCACTATGGAGAACAGTGTGGAGATTCCTTAAAAAATTGCAAATAGAACTGCCATATGACCCAGCAATCCCACTTCTGGGCATACACACCGAGGAAACCAGAATTGAAAGAGACACATGTACCCCAATGTTCATCGCAGCACTGTTTATAATAGCCAGGACATGGAAACAACCTAGATGTCCATCAGCAGATGAATGGATAAGAAAGCTGTGGTACATATACACAATGGAATATTACTCAGCTGTTAAAAAGAATACATTTGAATCAGTTCTGATGAGATGGATGAAACTGGAGCCGATTACACAGAGTAAAGTAAGCCAGAAAGAAAAACACCAATACAGTATACTAACACATATATATGGAATTTAGAAAGATGGCAATGATGACCCTGTATGCAAGATAGCCAAAAAGACACAGATGTGTATAGCAGACTTTTGGACTCAGAGGGAGAGGGAGAGGGTGGGATGATTTGGGAGAATGGCATTGAAACATGTATACTATCATGTAAGAATCAAATTGCCAGTCTATGTCCGATGCAGGATACAGCATGCTTGGGGCTGGTGCATGGGGATGACCCAGAGGGATGTTATGGGGAGGGAGGTGGGAGGGGGATTCATGTTTGGGATCGCATGTACACCCATGGTGGATTCATGTCAATGTATGGCAAAACCAATACAGTATTGTAAAGTAAAATAAAGTAAAAATAAAAATTTTAAAAAAGTTCATGAATGAAGGTACATTTCATGTAAATCAAGGTTAGAAAGGATAATGGGCAAAGTCATGGAAGACTTTGTATACTAAATGAGTGCATTTCAGCTTCATCCTGAAATTAGAGGTTGTTTTTCTTATTTCTTTTTTTTTTAATTGGAGGATAATTGCTTTACAATATTGTGTTGGCTTCTGCCATATAAGAACGTGGGTGAGCTACAGTGCACATATATCGCCTCTCTCCTGAAGCTCCCCCCTCAGCCCATCCCAGCCCCCTAGGTTGTCACAGAGCACCGGGCTGAGCTCCCTGTGCTGCACCGCAGCTTCCCACTGGCTGTCTGTTTCACACATGGTAGTGTGTATATGTCAGTGCTAGTCTCTCAACTTGTCCCACCCTCTCCTTCCCCCGCTGTGTCCAAAATCTGTTCTCTATGTCTGCATTAGAGGTTGTTTTTTGAAATAATTTTAAATAAACTCTTTTGTGACTAGATTTGCATTTTAGGTAGATTATTCTGAGAGCAGCAGTGATAGATGAACCTTATATGAGGTTATCTGTTGGGTGACGTGAATTGGGGCAAGCTTTTGGGCAGATAGATTAGTGTGGAAGGTATTGCAATGGAGCAAGCAAATGGCAATAATACTCTGAACTAAAACAGTTACAAATGGCAAAAAAAAAAAAAAAGGAGTTAGATGGATAACTGGTGACATTTATGCAGTGGCATCTATAGAACATGGTGAATACATGAAAGTGGGAGAGCAGGTATCAAATAGAATACCTAAGCAGATGAGAGAGCTGGGTCAAAAAACCCTTTCTATAATAATTGCTCCAGATGGACATAACAGCTCCACCCCAGACTAAATTGTCATTGTTTACATTTTCTTAAGGCTCTCATGACATTCTACTTTGTATTTTATATTAATGTATTTTATTCTGCTACTGACTGGCAGATTTCTAGGAGTATGATCCTTCTGTCATACTCCTGAAATATGTAAGTCTTTGCCTTAGACTGAGCACTAAATAAATGTGTTGAATGAATGACTGAGAGGATGAATTAGAGTATTCTACAATCTGTGAAATGCCTTCATGTGTATAAATCTTTTGATACTTTCAACATCTTTGGGAAAAAGTGAGAATAGCAGGTGATATTATTCCCATTTTTTAGAGAAGAAATGGTCAGAAATATGAATAAAATATAACTAGTAGTTGGCAGAGGTAGGCTTAATACTTTTGACCCAGCACCCACCACTCAACTCTGCTGTCTTTTCATTATAAAAGTTCTCAGTGTTCTCACTCAGGATAGTTTATTCTTAATAAATTTTCAGATTTTCTGCTCAATACCATGTTAAGTGCCACAAAAGTAAAAGATGGAAAAGAATGGAGTGAGATGACTAGGACAAACACACGTAGTAGGTGGTAGAGTGCTCAGCAACAGGCAAAGAAGGCAGGAAAACCATATGTACAATTGATGTTTATTCACATGATTCCCTCCTAAAGTGTCTCCTATGGGCAGGTACTGGGAGTCTGGAATCTACATTTCCTTTTACTAGGAGGGTTCAGGTTTTGGTTTTACCAAAGAGAGATGTTTGCACAAGACATAGAATGTGAAAAAAGAGAGGCTATTTTTTTAGCTATAGCTTTAGTGGGTATGTGGACATCAGCAGCAGCGAAAGAAAGTTTTTCAAGGACTTCTGGATAACTCTCTGAGAATCACCAAAAAAATCCTACTTTTGCACCACAGTTAAGGTCATGAAGAGCAGCCTCTGGTGAAACCTTCATTTTCTGAATTATTAAGTGCTAGAAGAGATTTCCCTGATCTTTCCATCACCCAGCCTTTTCAATGATTGCATATGTTGCTAACATTCCTATATTAAATTCCATCATGCTTTAAATACCTAGAGTGATTCTGTTTTCCTAACTCACACACCATATGGAGAAAATACAAGTATTAAAAAAGCATTGCACATTTGAAACTAACACACTGTTTAAACCAACTATAGTTAAGTACAAAAAAGTATCCTAAGCTTAGAGCCTATAAAGTCAAACAGTCCTATTTGCCTCAGTCACCTTTAGAACATTCTTGCAATAAAATGTGGTCCTTTAAGAAGAAGGAGTAGACCATAGATTGACAAATACTTCTATTCAAATTGGTTTAAATATGAATCTCCAGTAATTTAATGCTGAGGCTCAATACTTAGAGCATTTAGTTGCCTAGAAAACTTGGCTCTTCAGTTGACCTCATTCCCCTAAAATACTGGCAAGAAAACTAAAGTTTTACCATGGGTAGAATGGCATTTCATAATGGCCACATGCAAGAATTAAAGATTACTAAACTTGAAATCTCATGTATAGTCATGTTCAGATGGGTTGCTGATAGATGGATTTAAATTATTGTTTTTTTTTTCCAGTAACCCATAGGTTAATGGAAAGATATTTCAATGGACTGGCATTAGAGTGCAAAAATTTCCATGCATTCCTTTGGAATTTTTTTTGAAAAAAATAAAAGTAAGTTCTTAATGCCTGAAAAAAACTTCTTAACAATATTGCCTCACCTTTCATAAATACTTTTATTTTCTGTTACTTTTCTAAATTCTTCTGGTCAATGCAGGTAATATAAGCCCCCTGTCAGCCACCCAGCTATGGTGATGACCTCCCTCTCAAATGAGCCCTTGCTATTCATTTTCTGCTTTGTGCTAATTTTCTAGGCTAGACAGCACACTGGCTTTGGTTCAGTTCTTAGTATCTTGGTGAGGGAGGAGGGGAGCAACTCACCTTTTTCTCAGGTCAGTGGATTGCTGCCTTTTGTGGTGCTGGGGCAGACTGAGTTACTCAATAACTATTGGGCATTTCCACTGCACTCCCAAGGCATATAGGCAGTTTTGGTGCTTCAGAAACTTATTTCCCCACAAATACATTTGACATTTAATCAAACCTTGATGAGCCAAACTTCATTTTTCCAAACTCCAGGGATGGGTAAACCTGGCTTTGTGTTCAGTTCACTGAATATCTCAAAACTATTTTTCAAATGTCCTGGGTTTGGCCAAAGCCAAATCTACTTTGCCAAACATTTTACTTAATTTAATAATAACAATAAAAAAACCCATCTGTGTTTTAATGAAAATTTAATCCATATGTTTGATTCACTTTTTGCACTCAATCCATCAAAATATTTTGTAAGAGTTATCTGAAGTCCAAAAGGCCTGCTATGCCATTAAAAAAAAAAAAAAAAAAGCCAGTGTAAGCCTTTCTTCTCTTACAGTTCTTTCCTCTGCTAGTAGGGAATCGTTGTCTTCTCAGCCCCTATCTGACTCAAGCTTTATTGTACCCTTCCTCTGACTCTCATTCCATGCCAATTCTACTCTGGAATAATTGCTGATGACTTTCTGGTGGCTCAGATGGTAAAGAATCTGCCTGCAATGCAGGAGAACTGGGTTCAATTCTTGGGATGGGATGATCCCTTGAAGAAGGGAATGGCAACCCACGCCAGGATTCTTGCCTGAAAATCCCATGGACAGAGGAGCCTGGTGGGCTAAGTCCATGGGGTTGCAAAGAGTCGGACATGACTGAGTGACTAACACACATACATGATCACTAATTGAAGTGGCTCATTGAGACTGTCCATTTTGTTTTCTTGTGCTACCTGAAGGAGGAAATAAGTAAAAGAGAGGAAAGAATGAAGAAAAAGACCCTAACTTTTCCTTTGGGTAGGAGTCTGATTCCTATAGTAATTTGCATCTTCTTTGGTCAGAGTTATTGTTCAGTCGCTCAGATATGTCCGACTCCTTGTGACCCTGTTGCCTGCAGCATGCCAGGCTTCCTTGTCCTTCACTATCTCTGAGAGGTTGCTCCAACCCATGTCCATTGAGTCAGTGATGCCATCCATCCATCTCATCTTCTGTCGCCTCCTTCTCCTCCTGCCCTCAATCTTTCCGAGCATCAGGGTCTTTTCTAACGAATTGGCTCTTCACATCATTTGGTCAAAGTATTAGAGCTTCACCTTCAGCATCAGTCCTTCCAATGAACTTTCAGTCAGAGAGTAGAATGAAAAGAGAATTTTGGGGGGGGGGGAAAGAAAAAAAAGACCAACCATTTGAGAGCAAACATGGACAGGATTGACAGATTGAGAGCTCTTTCTTGATTCTGTGGGTGGTGGTGTACTTGTACTGGTTTAAAGTTTAAGATAGATTGGGACAGGAAGACACTTAGTTGGTTGATTGGAAAAGAGACTGGAGGTTCAGTATATCGACATATTTACTTCTCAGGTTAGCTGTGCTTCACTGGGCAACTGGCAGTTCATTGGTGATGGAGAGGAGGTAAGGCAAAGCTCAGAGAGGGAGGGTCAGAAAGGGAGGTTGGGAGCCTCGGCTGCTCTGTTCAATGAGGTAATCCTTCCACAGCGCCGTACCGCCATCCCTGTGTCTGCTGCCAGTGCCCCAAGAGCTCCAGAAACAATTGATCTCATTAGAGATCAGAACAGAACTGGCTTGGACAGCCTGTTCTTTTCTAGTGATTAGGACATAGCATCATTTTCTTACCCCTCTCCCTCAGCTCTATCTTCATCTCCTGGCTGAAGGTTCTTTTGTCTTGGATTAATCTAGGGTCAATCTAAGTTTATTTACTCATTGCAAGTCTTGGGCTGACTAGGTAGACACAGTCTTCAAAACAGTCTTCACAGTTTTCAGACACCTCTGAAAACCTGCTCCATCATTAATTTGTACTCTAATTCGTTTAATCTCTGTCTCTACTGGACTCAAACTAACCCAAAGAAACTGGCCACAGGACTAGTAGGATTTAATCAAAGGTTAGTTTTGCTCTTATCTGAGATGACATTCATTTTGATGTTGACTTGCTGGGAGGCCTCTCAAAACTCTATGTTTTTCCTAGAGAACATTGAATAAAAGAATGATGGGACATGAAAGGAATTTCAGCAGTCCTCCAGTAAGGACTGTGTATCAAATAGTCCTTAATAGAGAGCTTCTTCAAACTGTCTAGAGAGAGACCCACCAATGCCTTGCTAATGTGTTCTGAGTCTCTCTAATGTAAGGCAGTCCCTAGGGAAGCTGATTATGAGATTTGGGGAGCACAGAGGGTAGGTCATGAGCTGCCTCTCTCTCTTAAGAAAACAAAGGATCAAAAAGCAAGAGCTGAAAACAATCTTGTTGTCTGCGAGTTTGAGGAACATTTTTCCTTACTTGGACCTAGAAGCTAGTTTGACTCTGAGTTAGTGACATAACCTGTTTTGGCCTTGGTTTCCTTATGTGTGTAATGAAGATCACTCAAGTCTTTTACAGCTCTAAGATTCTTGCAGCTTGAGATTTAATTCACTTGGGAAATCAGTTGCTAGGTTCAGAAGAAAAATGTAATCAGTGACCACTGGTTGTCTAACATCTGCCTTGGAATCTTCCTTACTCACACACCCAGAAATTTACCTACCTAAACAGGGTACAGATTTTTCTTTTTTTGGAACATACCAAAGTTTCATGCTTAGAGTTACTAATAGAGTCTCCTAAATGTTTTGCCACTAAGACACAAATATTGACCCTTGGGAAACTGGGGTATGAAGCTGAGAATCCACATGTCCTCACATTCAGCCATTGCTATGATGGTGCTGCTAAGTCGCTTCAGTCATGTCCGACTCTGTGCGACCCCATAGATGGCAGCCCGCCAGGCTCCCCCATCCCTGGGATTCTCCAGGCAAGAACACTGGAGTGGGTTGCCATTTTCTTCTCCAATGCATGAAAGTGAAAAGTGAAAGTGAAGTCGCTCAGTCATGTCCGACTCTTAGCGACCCTATGGACTGCAGCCCACCAGGCTCCTCCATCCATGGGGTTTTCCAGGCAAGAGTATTGGAGTAGGTTGCCACTGCCAATGCTATGATACGTCAGCATCTGAAGACAGACCTTTGTCTACAAACTTCAGGCTTTCTCTTAATGGACCTACATTATTGAGGGAGTTAGGCACTATATGGGTTTCCCAGGTAGCGCTAGGGTAAAGAACCTGCCTGCCAATGCAGGAGACCTAAGCACTGCATGTTCGATTCCTGGCCTGGGAAGATCCCCTGGAGGAGGGCATGGCAACCCATTCCAGTATTCTTGCCTGGAGAATCCATGATCAGAGGAACCTGGCGGGCTATAGTCCATTGGGTCTTAGAAGGTCGGACATAACTGAAGTGACTTAGCACGCATGCATGCAGATACTGTACGCTTTTCCTCTTTGTATTCCTCATCTCTTATTTTTTTTGTGTCTCTATAGATAAGGAACTTCTAATAGACTCTAGATTCCAAGGGAAAAGATATAATAACCAGAAAAGACATGGTTTTTAAGTAAAGAAAATCCCCAATGTTTCAGGATTATTGATTTTAATGTTCTAGTGATATTACCATTGCTTGGCAGCATTTACTCAGGGTAAGACAGAGTTCCCACTTGGGCTTGAGTAATGCTGAGCAAGCCACTTACAAAGCAATTTTGAAGTTATGAACGGAAAATATAGATACGATGTAATTTGAAACAGAGAAATAAGGCTTAGTAAGACAGGACTCTGTAAGGCACAGTTTTTAAAGTTTGACATCTGGAAACCACTTAAGGAATAGATTACTGACGGCCAACAAGTGAAAAAAATTCATCATGTTGTTTTAAAAAGAAAACATATTTTAAAATTAATCTGAATAAGAATACCCTTGTCTCAACCTCCGTCTGAGTTTTAGGCCAGATTCCACATCCAGGTGGCTTACCTTTTACTTTTTCTTTGTATTTAATTGCAAAACTCTTGGCAGAGTTATAGTTCTTTAGAAATGCTAGGTATTTAATACCTAGCGCAGTGAGTGCTAGGTATTAAGATTGAGAAATTATGGAGCAATTTCTCACTATAGATTGCTTTGGGTTTTTTATCATATGTTGAGTCGATGTGTCTGTTACATTCAAAAGTATGACATTTGAATGCTGAATGACTCAGCTTGGAAGATGAGGGTGAATGGGTTCCAAATTCCCTCTTTGGTAGTATTGGCCTCTGTACTTTTCCATGTTCTTTGTTACAATGTGGATATGATTTTTAAAAAATATGTTCAATAATAATAATCCCAGATTTATTTTTCAGCTGAGTGAAGAAATTCATCTCATGCTGAAAAGAGACAAGTTGAGAGAATGAGCTGTTTGGGTCACAGTTTGGTCATAAGAAAATGCTGATATTTTGTGCACAGCACTAAAATCTGTGTGATAATTTTATCCTAAGGCAACAGGTCCAACCTATTTAAAATACTGTGTGCATCACTGATAAACACCACTCAAGATCAGTGTCACGAAGAAATCTTTTCATTTTATCTTTCATCTCAAAAATGACTGTAAGCACCCTTATTTTTCATGGATAGAATACCGCAGGTGGAAACACAGAATATCCAACATCCACTCCACTTCATGCCTCAAGTCATGACTTGATTGTACGAACAATTTTCACTACTTCCCTCAACACTGAATCAGAAGTCAAAGGTGTATTGCTGACCATGAGCTGCTATCTGTAAATAAGCTAACATGTGGACTTATATTCAAGTGTAACATCTTTTATTCATATAATAAAACCATCTCTTACTCTGTCCAGTCAGTTGGTATTTAACAGCTGTTAGCCCAAATGCAACCAAATGGTATTTGTCTATACCTTTTAACTCCCCAAATAATTGGCATTGAAAAGAAAAATAAAACAAGCAAACATCTTCTCTAGTAGCATGTGCTTTCAGTGATAAAATCTACATATTTACCAAATGTTCACCAACATACCACATATATGCCACGAGTTGATTTGTTAGGTTCACCCGTAGTTTTGTTTCACAAAATAATTTATGTATATATGAAAGAATTGTATGTCTACAGTTTGATAATGTGCTCTATCCAGCAATATTATTTGACACAGGAATTTAAGAATCTTTGCTACCAACTTTGTAGGTGACTGTAAAATTTCTTGGAAATATTATGACTTTGAACTTCTTTTTGTTACGAAGAGTGCACTTTTTGAATGATACACTTGAGATTTTCATCTCTTCTTTGCTCTAGACAATAAAATTAATCAATTTTTGCTTGAAAGCATAATTTTCTCTCATCATAGGAAGACTCAGTTGGTTACTGTGCTTGGTTATTTGTCTATAAAAGATACTGGTCTAAGACTTCCTTGGCAATCCAGTCGCTAAGACTTTGCCTTCCGATGCAGTGAGGGTGGGTTCCATCCCTGGTCAAGATCCCACATGCCTCAGGCCACTTAGCCAGAACATAAACAGCAGAAGCAATATTGTAACAAACGTAATAACGACTTTTGAAAAAGGTACTTTTCTGTTATTGGCCTTCCATCCTTCCTCAGCAAGGAAATAAAAATAGGCTTTAACCAATGTGACTTAAAAAATAGACCTTGAGCTTCTTATTTGTAATGTTCAAGATATGTTGGGAACTTAATAAACTGATTGGGCCCAGATGGTGCAGCAATTTGATCTATGTGATAAAGAATTTGGGAAAGGATTCTACACACTATATGATGGACTGATGTATTTAACTGGGAAAGTAACTGCTATAGGAATATTTATTTGGCATTAGTGTGATAAACATCTTCTATGTGTAGACTATAAGAGGCAAGGAGGCTATGTAGGAACAATTATAATTAATCAGGAGCCTTAAAAATATTCATAGCCTTTTATGGAGTAAATTTACTCCATATTTGGAAATTTCCTAATATGGATAATGGTTCATACATGAAGATGTTCAGGATTCCCCACATATAACTTGCTATTCCACCTCCTTATTTTTATTGAATTCTCATCTCTAAAGCTGGAGAAGTATGCCCTCCATTTGCACCGAAGCAATTTAATGTGAAGTTAACTGCATAGATTCTGGAACTAGACAACTTGACTTTATAAACTTTGGCTGCAAATGTGTGAACTCCTTAGCCGTCTTCCTATAGAACCTCCCTGAATCCCCAAAGTCAGCATCCTCTTCTTTTTTTCCCAAAACATTTTCTACAGTACCTTGTAAAAATATCCCACATAATATATGCATATGTGTCCACTGGAAAAACAGTCAAATAGTTCACAGAATGTAAAGTGGACATGCCCCAGTTAACAGTTTGGTGTCTATCTTTGTGGGCTTTTATCTTGACACGTAAATATGGAAGTACTTTAAACCATCTGAATACTCTTCTACCCCATAGCAAGTTTCACATTTTATTCTTTAGTTATTTTTGTATCTATTTCTCTATAAAGCCAGATTCTGAATTTCCTTCCTGTTAGGAAAGGTACTTTTCACTTTTGCATCAAGATCTCCTTGGCAAACAAGGGGCATTCAAGCACAGATGTTGAATGAATGGTGGCTGTCCTCCCCCAACTCTCTGTCCCCATTACAAACAAAATATTGAATTTAACTCCCTTAAATCTCGTTTTTCCATAATGTTTCTCCAGACCATTTATCAGATCAATCTTATACTTATATCCCACAACAGTTATTTGTTTCTGAGACTTTAGTCCTACATGGTATCATGATTCATTGGTTCCATGTGGATTTAAAATCTTGTCTGTCTTATCAGATAGGAAGCTCCTTGATGATGTGAATCATATCTACAAGGACAGGGCCCTACACATAACAGACACTCCATGAATGCTTCTAGAATTAAAGAATTGAAGAGCTGAACCATGTGTAACTAGGAGCAAGCTGAAGAAAGGAGAAAGGAACCCTATCCATGTTCTTTACTGCATGAACAATTTAGATTCCCCATTTTAAACGTCTAATGACATGAAGAACACAAGACACCTGAAGCTTCTAAGAAAATCCCCTTTCCCTTGCCCTCAAAGGCTCACAGGGAGACAACACATGGAGGAGATAAAATTAGTGGGAATTACAAAGTGCAAATTCGCAGGTGCTTGTTTGCATCACTTCAGTTTGCACATGCTGCGTTCGTGTTTGTCAGCTCCCATTATACTGAACCAAGCGTGACTCTGGAAACAGTGACTGATGGTGAGGTCACACATTTCCATGACCTTTCTATTGCAAGCAGCCTGTTTGTTTCTTTCCGAGGAGTCACGTTAGAAAGACAGTGCTTATTTTAAGTGTGCTGCCATGATTTAACACATTTTGTAAAAGTCCAGTTTATTAGCCTGGAAAATAAAAGATACTTCTTGTGTTGTTGCCTCCTCTTGCTGCTGACATAAAACTGCTATTCATTTGTATCACCCATCTAATTTAAGACCTGTTTTCAAAAGGCTTTCAACACTCTGAAAAGCACACATCCTCCAGGAACTGTGACAATGGTAATTACAGTACTAATAATACTAATAGCATTTACTGAATGCTTGATAGGTGCCAAGCACTGTGCTAAGTACTATTTGTGGCTTTTCTCATATAACCTGCACAGAAAACCGGTGAGGTAGATTCCACCATTATCACTATTTTCCTGTGAGTCAACTTAGGCACAAAGAAATTAAATCACGTGCCTAAAGTGATTTATCACCTTTGAGGTTGTCACCTTTGAGGTTGTTTAAGAGAAAGTGTTTCAGACTCTGGAGGGCAATTCCAAAAGTATTTCTTGGCCATCTTTGGCCAATGGCATCATTATGACAATGTTTATAGCTTTGTGGGTGTCATTTGTGAAGGAAAAGAATTGTTGTTTGGATCCCAAATATTGGGACTCTGTTTAAAAATCAGGCTCATGAGTTTATAGCCTCACTCCTTGAGCTGCTTCTCTGTTGCTATTTCTCTACAGAAACTAGTGCATTATTTTAAAGAAAGTGGAGACACAGTTGATGTTTCTTGTCTGGTAATATGCAAACTAAATCTTTAAGGATTGAGGTTTTTTAATGACAATTGTGGTAGCATAAAAAGTCCTCTTTCTTTTAAATTGCAATAATAATAACAACAACCTCAGAGGAAACACCTCTTTGTCTAGTTAGTGAAGAGTAAGGGGCCTTCAGCTCCTGATGGAGTGGGGATAGTGCAGGCTGGGGGCAGGAAGGAAGGGAGCTGGCCAGCTAGGCCGGCCAGGCCTGTTTAATGGTTATAACCCCTACTAGTTCTTCCCATAGCTTTCCTGCTCTGCTGTTGGGCTGGGCCTCCTCTGCCTCGTGCAGGGTCTTGCACATATCTCTACTAGGTAAATATTTGACAACAGAATGATCCATCTGTTTCTGAGGCTGAGTAAATGCCAAAACTTCAAGTTAATCTTCAGCAGACTTGAAACCATCTCTGCGGCAGTTATGTTCCAGAATATTATTTATTTAATACCTTTGAAGCCTCATTTCTTCCAGGCTGTACATAACCCCAAACTAAGAAACTCCAGCTTCCTGAAATACCTATGGGCTCAAATATCTGTTGGTTGCTGTTTTGAAATGAATGGAGACAAGCCAATTCCTATTGTTTCTCATTTTACTCTTTATTTAATAGTAAACCTTCATATTTTACATTTCTTTGAGACACTTCAATAAATTATACCTAGTTTCATCCATGCTGCTACAAATGGCATTATTTTATGCTTTTTATGGCTGAGTAATATTTCATTGTATATATGTACCACATCTGCTTTATAAACTCATCTGTCAATGGACATTTAGATTGCTTCCATGTCTTGGCCATTGTAAATAGAGCTGCTATGAACATTGGGGTACATGTATCTTTTCTTTTTGGGAGGGCACACATTAAAATTTTTGCTCAAGTATTTGCAGTATTGTCCCAATCTCTGCTATACAATAAAGTGACTCAGTTATACACATATAGACATCATTTTATAAAATATTCTCTTCCATTTTGCTTTATCACAGGATATTGAATATAGTTTCCTGTGCTGTACAGTAGGACCTGTTTTTCAGGACCTGGTCCTTATTTTTCCATCATATGGAAAAAATATATATCTATATATATCTATGTCTTATCAGAGTTTACATATGCCAATCCCACACTCCCAGTCCTTCCCTTCCCTATCTCCCTACCTGTATATTTTCTAATTAGAGTTTTTTCTTGATGTATGCCCAGGAACGGGATTGATGGATCATAGGATAACTCTATTTTTAGTTTTTTAAGGAGTCTCCATACTGTTTTCCATAATGGCTGCATCAACATACATTCCCACCAACAGTGTAGAAGGGTTTCCTTTTCTCCACACTCTTCAGGATTTATTATTTGTAGACTTTTTATGATGGCCATTCTGACTAGTGTGAGGTGATACCTCATTGTAGTCTTTCTTTGCATTTCTCTAATAATTAGTGTTGAGCATCTTTTCATGTGCCTATTTGGATGTCTTCTTTAGATAAATGTCTATTCAGATATTCTACTTTTTTTTTGATTGGGTTGTTTGTTTTTTTGTTATTGAGTTGTATGAGCTGTTTGTGTATTTTTGAAAGTAAGTCATTTACTTTACTCCTCTATCCATTTCCTCAGCTATTTGGTTTGAAAACATTTTTTCATTATGTAGACAGACAAAAATAACAAAAATGGGAAAGGTACTGGATTAGTTTGCTAGGGATCCAAAAACAGTGTCACAGACTGGAACTCTAAGATCAAGGTATTGACAGGAGTAATTTACTCTGAGAAGTATGAGAGAGAATCATTTCTATGTCTGTCTTCTAGCTTTTTGGTAGTTTGCTGGACATCTCTTTCATACCTTGGCTTGTAGAAGAACTGCCCCATTTCTGCCTTTATCTTCACATGGTATCATCTCTGTGTGACTCCAGATTTTCTCCTTTTATAAAGACAACAGTCATATTACATTAGGGTGCTCCCTAATGACTTTATTCTAACTTTATTACGTCTGCAAAGATCCAGCCTCCAAAAAAGGTCATATTCTGAGTTGTTGGGGGTTAGGACTTTAAGATATGAATTTAATTTCCCACCTTAAATGTCCTAATGTCCAATTCCTTTCTTAAGGAAGACATGGCAGGGAACTGAAGTTCACACATCACAGTGTCATTCTTATGTTGTTTTAAAGTTCAATTCATCCTGCTCATCCAGAAACTCTTCCTCTCCACTGCCATAGAGACTGCTCTCTTACTTCGAGGCTGTGAATCCATGTGAGCAAATTCATCACTTACTACCTAAGTGACATTGGGTAAGTCATCTAACTTCTTTGTACCTGAGTCTTCCCATCTGTAAAATGAGAATGATGATACCACCTACCTCATGGAATTGTTGTGACTATTGAATGAATTAATAAATGTTGAGCACTTAGGGCCAAACCTAAGGTAAGCACTTGAAATAGTTAAATTGTTGAGTCTGATTCATATTAAAAATGATTATATAGCTGTAGAAATCTACCATAGACATACTACCAGGAGTGTACTCTTAGGGAAGGCCAAGGCAATCTAGCCTGTTTAGTCTTTGTACAGTTTAGCGCAGAGTTGACCTCTGTAGGAGTTCACCAATATGCTGTAGATATTCCTAAACCTATGATAATCTGGGAAGCAGACGTTAGCCTTCTTTCCTCTGTAGAAGGGGTGTCATGAGAAGCTGATCATAGAGGTAAGAGACCCTCCATTTCCTTCCTGTCCTAAGCTAATTGCCTCTCCACCAGCTCACTGAGTCTAGGTAGAATCCAAGTTTGACGGAAAGACACACTAAGTCTCAGTTTCCTACAGCCCAGAAGTAAGAGTGGTCTCTACGGCAGTGGAGAGGGAGAGTTTCTGGATGAGCAGGATGAATTGTGCTTTAAAATAACCTAAGAATGACATGGGGCTGTGTTAACTGCAGTTCCTTGCCATGTCTTCACTAAGAAAGGAATTCATCATTAGGACATTTAAGGTGGGAAGCTGTCATGATCAAAGATTTTTCGAAGGGAATGAAGAGGGTTAACCTTACAATTTTACCATTTAAATGACAATTCTTGCTAATTGGATATTGTACTCAATGTTTTGCATATTTCTTCTAATTATAGAATAATCATTTTCCTATTAAGTTTCTTTTTAACTGTATTTTAACAGCCACATAAAACTCCTCAAATGAGGCATTGTGATTTACTTTAGTATCCCCTTGTTGGAAATTTGGATAATTTTAATTTTTTCATAATTACAAATAGTGCTGTGATAAACATCTTGGTAAATGAACCTTTCCCCATATTTTGGATTGTTTCTTTAGGACAGGTTCCCAGAAGTGAAATTATTGGATCAAAAGGTAACTACATTTTTATGTTTCTTTATACATATTACCAAATTGTTTTCCTAAAGAGCTGTACCAATTTCACAAACATAGCAGCTATCAATAAAAGTGCAACTATTCTCCAATTAAAATAAATAAATTTATATTTTAAAAAAGTACAACTACTGCAAACCTCTCCAGCATTGGATTTTATACATTTTTTAAATTTCTCCAGTAAAGGGGTATCTTTACTTTTAATTCAGATTTTATTACTAGTAAGACTGACCACCTTTCTAATTTTTAAAAGTTTTTTAAAAATTTAAACTGTCCTTCCTTTGCTCATTCAGAGAACTTGGCAACTCAGTAAATTAAGTTCTTTTTTTACTTTTAAGATATTATCCATTTGTATATTATATATAGTACAAGTAATTTCTTTAGTCTGTGACTTCTTTAATATATTTATTTGTTTTCATTCATTTATGGACATTTAGGATTTTGTAGTAAACCTGTTGACTTTTCCCTTCTAAAATAACTTCTGCTGCTTCTAAGCATACAAAGTCATTCTCTCTTCAGATGTTTGATAGTTACCTGATTTCATTTTCTCCTATGATTTGAATTTTTTAAGCAATTTACTCTAATCCATCTGGAATTTATTTTGGTCTATGGTATAAGAAAGCATTTTTTTTTCCATTTATTTAAAGTGATTCTTAATTTAGAATTTCCTTTTGGAAAAAATAACTTCAAGGTAAAAAACTTAATTTGAAAGTGCTTGTAGGAAGTCACTAATGGGATGAGATCTCTGGTTGGGAGAAGTGGAGCAGGGAGTTGAGGGAATAAAGGAATTGAGGGAGGACACTGAAATTAATGGATGAAACTTAGTTGAAAGCAGGAAGATGGAGAAAATTATCTGGCTTCCCTGGTGGCTCTGATGGTAAAGTGTCTGCCTGCAATGCGGGAGACCCAGCTTCGATCCCTGGGTCAGGAAGATCCCCTGGAGAAGGACTTGGCAACCTGCTCTAGTACTTGTGCCTGGAAAATTCCATGGACGGAGGAGCCTGGTTAGGTTACAGTCTGTGGGGTTACAAAGAGTTGAACACGACTGATCGACTGAGTGTCATGACTGAATGACACTGAAATTAATGGATGAAACTCAGTTGAAAGCAGGAAGATGGAGAAAATAATTACTTTCAGCCTTATTTATTTGTAGAAGGCCAATACACCTGATGTTGGGAAAGGTTGAAGGCAAAAGGAGAAGAGGGTGGCAGAGGATGAGGTGGTTGGATAGCATCACTGATTCGATGGACATGAACTTGGGCAAACTCCGTGAGACAGTGAGGAATAGAGAGGCCTGGTGTACTGCAGTCCATGGGGTTGCAAAGAGCTGACATGCTTTACTTAGTGAACAACAACAACAATATGCCTAGGTTGTTTATTGAAGATGTTTTTTATAAGATCAAAGAGCAGCTTTATCTTCACTGATCTCTTTTGTTTATTATGCATTATCAGTAAATTCTAAAATAACAAAGGGGAATATTAGGAAAGAATATCCTATCCTTTCATTCATTTAATAAATATTTATTGAAAACTTGTATATACCAACAGCTCTTCTTAGTGCTAAGGATACTATGGTGAGCTAAACCATTGAGACTGAAGAGTCTCCATGTCTACACCCTTTGGCAGAAGACTTCACACACTTTCTTCCTTCCAAAAGTGAAGTGACAGTTGCTGAGTTGTGTCCGACTCTTTGCGACCCCATGGACTGTACAGTCCATGGAATTCTCCAAGCCAGAATACCAGAGTGGGTAACCTTTCCCTTCTCCAGCGGATCTTCCTCTCCCAAGAATCAAACCAGGGTCTCCTGCACTGCAGGCAATTCTTTACCAACTGAGCTATCAGGGAAGCCCCACTTCCTTCCTACTTTTGCCTTTTTAAAATAACTTTGATCCTCTTGATGAAACTTGGATTTTAACTGACTATTTGTCCTTTTGCTCATTTCTCCCTTATCCAACTATAAGCTCCCAAGAGCAAAGATAAGAGGTTCTTCCATTTTCTAATCTTGATAGCGCCCAGTATAGAACCATGTGATGAGTTCTGGCCAATAGGGCATGAGTAGAAATGATATGTGTAACCAGAAGAATGTGTGTTATGGACAGTGCATCTATAGGACTGTAAGATTTCACCGACTCTTCGTCGGATAGGCAGTTTAAGCAAGAAAAATAAACTTTTTGTTATGTTAATCAGCCAATATTTGGGAATTGTTACTAAAGTATGGTCTAGCCCTGGAGATAAGAAAATTTTTGTAAAGAAGCAGACAGTGAATATTTTTAGTGAAAGCAGCCATGGGCAGTACATAAACAAGGGAATATGACTGCGTTCCTATAAAACTTTATAAAAACCAGCAGCAAGCTGGATTTGGTCTATGTCTGTAGATTTTCAATACATGGTCTTATCATGTCCTGACCATACCTCCTCAAAATATTGTTTTTACTTGCTATAAAATCTCATTAAGTGACTTTGCGTGTGTGTAAAACATAAGAAACTTCCCCCATTAAAGTCCTGAATATAACAAAGAGGTCCACCTCCCTGCTACAATTTAATGCTCACTATTCCAGATGTATAAGCTGATGTAAAGGAACAAAAGAAATGAATCCAAAAAGTTCAACTGTGAACGTATTATAAAAAAAAAGTAACAATAGAGAAAAATATCTGAGTATGAAATTAATGTCATAAAATCAATAATTTCTGCTTTAGACTGAATGCTTATGTCCTTTCCAAATTTATATATTGAAACATAACCCCAATGTAACAGTATTTTGAGGTGGGGTTTTTGGAAGTACTTAGGTCCTGAGGGTGGAGAGCTCATTAATAGAATTAATGTTCTTTGAGACCCAAAAGAACTTCCCCACCCTTTCCACCATCGGAGGACAAAGGAAAAAGATGACTGTTTATGACCCAGAAAACTTTCAACAAAAAATGAATCTTCTGGTGCCTTCATTTTGGGTTTCCCACATTTTGTAATTGTTAGAAATAACAATATCTGTTATTTACAAGCCACCTAGTCTATAGTATTCTCTTATGGTAACCCAAACAGACTAAGACAGTCTCTCTAAGCAAAAAAGAAAAAAAAATCCTTTAAAAAGTATAGAAAAAAAGTACCATTTATAACACATCCCAAAATAATAAAATATTTAGTAATAAAGGTGTTGATAAATCTTTAGGATTAACACAAAGAAACTTTTGCAAACCTAGATAGGTTGAAAATGAGTAGAATGAAAGAAAAACCTTTGTTCATGCATAGGAAGGCTCATTATAGTAAAGATAATTTCTTCCTAAATTAATCTGTAAATTCTATTCATAGAATTTAGTAAAAAGAGAAAGGATGTTTAAATGTAATCTTTTGAGTTGGTAATAAATTCATTTAATTGGAAAATCTAGAAAAATATTTAAAAGTTAATAGCGTGTTCCTTTCACCCTATGCGTAACTCATATAGCCTTCCCCACCAACAAAACCTCCATTTTACATTTTTAATGTGTCCTTCCAGTGTATCTTAACATAAGCAAATATGAATGTATATGCATATTTAACACTTACCTCAAAATTATCATACTTATACCAAATTTTGTACCTAATTCTTTTTATTTAATGTATTGTGGAAATCTTTTCATGTCTATATATAGCTTCCTCAGTTTTTAAAACATCATAGTATTTTTCAATGGATGTACTATATTAGTGCTTATTTAACCAGTCATAGTGATATTAGGGTTAATTTAACTTATTAAAATATTGTAAAAATAATACTAAATACAATTTTCAGATATATGCATAGATTATGGAGTACTGGATTACTCAGTCTGGGGCATATGTATTTATATACTACTGTAATTTTTGATAGATGTTACCAACAAAATATCTTTGTAAACATTTGGATTTTTGGTCAATTTGATGTTAAAAAATGCATCCTAGAGTTGTTATAATGAGCATTTCTTTTTAAAAAATTTTTATTGAGGTATAGTTGATTTACAGTGCTGATTCAGTTATACAATCATACACACACACACACACACACACACATGCATACATACATATACATGTTCTTTTTCATATTCTTTTCCATTATGGTTTATCACAGGATGTTGAACACAGTTCCCTGTGCTATACAGTAGGACCTTGTTTATCCATTCTATATATAATAGCTTGCATCTGTCTCTTCTCTGCTTGCCCTTCTCATTGGCAACCACAAGTCTGTTCTCTGTGTCTGTAAGTCTGTTTCTCTTTCATTGTGTCATATTTTAGGTTCCACACATAAGTGATATTGGGCTTCTCTGGTAGCTCAGCTGGCAGAGAATCCTCCTGCAATGCAGGAGACCCCGATTCAATTCCTGGGTTGGGAAGATCCCCTGGAGAAGGGATAGGCTACCCACTCCAGTATTCTTAGGCTTCCCTGGTGGCTCAGATGGTAAAGAATCCACCTGCAATGCAGGAGACCTGGGTTTGATCCCTGAGTTGGGGCGATCCCCTGAAGGAGGGCATGGCAACTGACTCCAGTATTCTTGCCTGGAGAATCCCCATGGACAGAGGGGCCTGATGGGCTACAGTCCATGAGGTCACAGAGTCAGACGTGACTGAGTAACTAAACACAGAGTAAGTAATATCATGTAATATTTGTCTTTCTCTGCCCGACTTACTTCACTTCTTGTGATAATCTCCAGACCCATACATGTTGCTGCAGATGGCAATGTTTCATTCTCTATTATGCACGAGTAATATTCCATTGTCTATATGTACCACATTTTTCTTATCCATTCATCTGTCAATGGATGTTTAGGTTGTTTTCTTGTCTTGGCTATTGTAAATATTGCTGCTATGAATGCTGGGGTACATGTATCTCTTTGAATCATGGTTTTCTTTGGGTACAACCCCAGGAGTGCTATTACAGGATCATATAGTAGCTCTATGTTTAGTTTTTAAGTTTTTTTTTAGTTTAGTTTAGTCGCTCAGTCATGTCCAACTCTTTGCAACCCCATGGACTGTAGTCTACCAGGCTCCTCTGTCCATGGGATTTTCCAGGCAAGAATACTGGAGTGGGTCGCCATTTCCTTCTCCAGAGGATCTTCCTGACCCAGGGATCGAACCCAGGTCTCCCACGTTGTAGGCAGACGCTCTACCATCTGAGCCACCAGGGAAGTCTTAGTTTTTAAGGAAACCCCATACTGTTCTCCATAGTGGCTGCATCAACTTATATTCCTACAAATAGTGTACAAGGGTTCCCTTTTCTTTATATCTGTCCAATATTTATTATTTGTAGACTTTTAAATGATAGCCATTCTGAACAGATCCCTGGGTCAGGAAGATCCCCTGGAGAAGGAAATGGCAACCCACTTCAGTATTATTATCTAGAGAATCCCATGGATAGAGGAGCCTGGCATGCTATAGTCCATGGGGTTGCAAAGAGTCAGACATGACTGAAGCAACTTAGCATCAAAATATCATCAAAGCATTCTGAACAGTGTGAAGTGGTACCTCACTGTGGTTTTGATTTTCATTTCTCTAATAATTAGTGATGTTGATAATCTTTTCATGTAACTATTGTCTATCTGGGGGTCTTTTTTTTGGAGAAATGTCTATTTAGATCTTCTGTCCATTTTTTGATTGGGTTGTTTGCTTTTCGTTGTTGTTGTTATTGAGTTGTATGAGCTGTTTGTACATTTTGAAAATTAAGCCTTTGTAGGTTGCATCATTTGAAAATATTTTCTCCCAGTTCACAGGTTGTCTTTTCATTTTACTTATGGTCTCCTTTGCTATGCAAAAGCTTATGTTTAATTAGGTCCCATTTGTTAATTTTTGCTTTTATTTCTATTGCTCTGTGAGACTGACTTCAGAAAACATTGGTGTGATTTATGATAGAGAATGTTTTGCCTATGTTCTCTTCTAGGCGTTTTATGGTGTTATGTCTAATATTTAAGTATGTAAACTATTTTGAGTTTATTTTTGTTTATGGTGTAAGGGAATGTGCTAACTTCACTGGTTTACATGTGCTGTCCAGCTTTCCCAACACCACTTGCTGAAGAGACTATCTTTTCTTCATTTTATATTCTCACTTCCCTTGTCAAAGACTAATTGATTGTGGATGTGTGGGTTTATTTCTGGACTTTCTATTCTGTTCCATTGATCCATATGTCTGTATTTGTACAATACCATCTTGTTTTGACTATTGTAGTTTTGTAGTATTTTCTGAAGTCTGGAAGGATTATGCCTCCTGTTTTGTTCTTTTCCCTCAAGGTTGCTTTGCAATTCTGGTTTTTTTATGGCCTCGTATTAATTTTATGGTTATTCATTCTAGTTCTGTGAAAATGTCATGGGTAATTTGATAGCCATTGCATCATTGCTTTGGGTAGTATTGAACTGGATAGTATTGTATATTGCACTGGGTAGTATTGCCATTCTAACAATATTCTTCCAGTCTAAGAGCATGACAGGTTCCTTTATCAATGTTTTATCATTCTCAGCATGTAAATCTTTCACCTCCTTGGTCAAGTTTATTTCTATGTATTTTATTTTTGATGTGATTTTAAAAGGGATTGTTTTTTCACCTTCTTTTTCTATTATTTCATTGTTAGTGTAAAGAAATGCAACCAGTTGCTGTATATTAATCTTGTATCCTGCTACCTTGCTGGATTTGTTAGTTAGTTCTAATAGTTTTTGTGTGGTCTTTAGGGTTTTCTATATTGATACCATGTCATCTGCTTCCCTGATGGCTCAGACAGTAAAGAATCTGCCTGCAATACAAAAGACCTAGGTTTGATCCCTGGGTCGAGAAAATCCCCTGGAGAAGGGAATGGCTACCCACTCTAGTATTCTGCCTGGAAAATTTCGCTGACAGAGGAGCCTGGCAGGCTACAGTCCATGAGTCAGATACGACTGAGCATCTAGAACACAAACTTTGGCATATAACGTATAGTGTACATTCCTTTCACTGATATTAAGCATCTTTTCAAGTGTTGTTTGTATTTCATATTTCATATTCTGTGAATTTCTATTCATATCAGTTGTCAGTTTTTCTGTTTTTTTTTAATTTATTCTTTTATAGAAGGATAATTGCTTTACAGAATTTTGTTGTTTTCTGTCAAAACTCAACATGAATCAGCCATAGGTATACATATGTCCCCTCCCTTTCGAACCTCTCTCCCATCTCCACCCCATCCCCCCCTCTAGATTGATACAGAGCACCTGTTTAAGTTTCCTGAACCATACAGCAAATTCCCATTGGTTATCTATTTTATATATGGTAATGTAAGTTTCCATGTTACTCTTTCCATACATCTCACTCTCTCCTCCCCTCTCCCCATGACCATAAGTCTATTCTCTATATCTATTTCTTCATTGCAGTCCTGAAAATAATTCTTCAGTACCAGTTTTCTAGATTCCATATATATGTGTTAGAATATGATATTTATCTTTCTCTTTCTGACTCACTTCACTGTGTATAATAGGTTCTAGGTTCATCCAACTCATCAGAACTGACTCAGATGTGTTCCTTTTTATGGCTGAGTAATATTCCATTGATGAACTATGGACTGAGGTTCATGACACTGTACAGGAGACAGGGATCAAGACCATCCCCATGGAAAAGAAATGCAAAAAAGCAAAGGGCTGTCTGGGGAGGCCTTACAAATATCTGTGAAAAGAGGAGAACTGAAAAGCAAAGGAGAAAAGGAAAGATATAAGCACTTGAATGCAGAGTTCCAAAGACGGTGCTGTGAAAGTGCTGCACCCAACATGCCAGCAAATTTGGAAAACTCAGCAGTGGCCACAGGACTGGAAAAGGTCAGTTTTCATTCCAATCCCAAAGAAAGGCATTGCTGGTGAATGTTCAAACTACCACACAATTGCACTCATCTCACATGCTAGTAAAGTAATGCTCAAAATTCTCCAAGCCAGGCTTCAACAATTCGTCAACCATGAACTTCCAGATGTACAGGCCAGTTTTAGAAAAGGCAGAGGAACCAGAGGTCAAATTGCCAACATCCGCTGGATCATGGAAAAAGCAAGGGAGTTAGAGTAAAACATCTATTTCTGCTTTATTGACTACGCCAAAGCCTTTGACTGTGTGGATCACAATAAAGTGTGGAAAATTCTGAAAGAGATGGGAATACCAGACCACCTGACCTGCCTCTTGAGAAACCTATATGCAGGTCAGGAAGCAACAGTTAGAACTGGACATGGAACAACAGAGTGGTTCCAAATAGGAAAAGGAGTATGTCAAGGCTGTATATTGTCACCCTGCTTATTTAACTTCTATGCAGAGTACATCATGAGAAACGCTGGGCTGGAAGAAGCACAAGCTGGAATCAAGATTGCTGGGAGAAATGGCAAGGAGCTCAGATATGCAGATGACACCACCCTTATGGCAGAGAGTGAAGAGGAACTAAAGAGCCTCTTGATGAAAGTGAAAGAGGAGAGTGAAAAAGTTGGCTTAAAGCTCAACATTCAGAAAACTAAGATCATGTCATCTGGTCCCATCACTTCATGGCAAATATATGGAAAAACAGTGGAAACAGTGTCAGATTTTATTTTGGAGGGCTCCAAAATCACTACAGATGGTGATTGCAGCCATGAAATTAAAAGACACTTACTCCTTGGAAGAAAAGTTATGACCAACCTAGATAGCATATTGAAAAGCAGAGACATTACTTTGCCAACAAAGGTCTGTCTAGTTAAGGCTATGGTTTTTCCAGTGGTCATGTATGGATGTGAGAGTTGGACTGTGAAGAAAGCTGAGTACCGAAGAATTGATGCTTTTGAACTGTGCTGTTGGAGAAGACTCTTGAGAGTCCCTTGGACTGCAAGGGGATCCAACCAGTCCATTCTACAGGAGATCAGCCCTGGGATTTCTTTGGAAGGACTGATGCTAAAGCTGAAACTCCAGTACTTTGGCCACCTCATGAGGAGAGTTGACTCATTGGATAACACTCTGATGCTGGGAAGGATTGGTGTCAGGAGGAAAAGGGGACGACAGAGGATGGGATGGCTGGATGGCATCACCAACTCAATGTACATGAGCCTAAGTGAACTCTGGGAGATGGTGATGGACAGGGAGGCCTGGCATGCTTGGATTCATGGGGTTGCAAAGAGTCAGACACGACTGAGTGACTGAACTGAACTGAATATACCATTGTGTATTGCCGAGGTCCAGCCCCAGTGGATCCAGGGAATTCGAAGGGGAGACGGAGTAGGTGAGGAAAAACTTACTTATTTAGAAATATAAAAAGAGATTAGGAAAGAATAGTATAGTAGGAAAATTAGTGGAGAAAAGATGCTGAATAACTTGGTTTACATGGAGAGCTAATAAAACCTTGAGACAAGAGGTTTGCATCATCTGCATAGGCCACTGGCGCACACTTGAATAGCGGAGGGTGCCCCACCTTGGGCTCCCTCTCGCGTGGGTCTTGAAGCCAGGACAAGTAAGTAGACATGGTGAGCCTTCACGCCCCAGATGGGAATTCAGCCTGAAAAGGAGTTTGAAAAGACCATATGGGGGAAACCAGTCTTTCCAGTGACTGGCTCATCCTTTATTGTTCAGGAAAGCTTTTTATACTTTTGGTTGTACATAGAGATCAACAGGTAACACAAAATTATGCAGTGTCAGCAGCCCTGACTCTTATTGAGACCAGGCTTTCTCTCTGCATACCTAGCTTATACACAAGTCTTAGGTGATTTGCATCATCTTCTGGCCAGGAGGCCAATTAACATTTTACGGCCCTTTTCTGATAAGGATCTGTCAACAAGAAAACTTATTTGCCCTTAAAAGTGTCGTTCTTTCCAAAGTCTGGTGCCACTCTCAGAAAGCACTAAATAAAGTTACATTCTTACATAGCAAGGACTCATCTATATATAACAAAGAAAGAGGAGTACAGTGATTAATAACAAAGAGAAAACTCATTAACGCAAAAGTCTAGTATTGCTAACATCAAAACTACTATATTCCTATTTCTGCATCCCGTTTACATTGATTAATATCTTCCCAGGTGCCTAAAAGATAAAGGATATGGAGGCCTGGCAGCAGTCATTGACTCAACAGTGAAACCCTTCGCCAAACTAATTCTTAGCTCTAAAAGGCTCTATATCTTTAAGATGTTTTAAGCTTCGTGCCTCTCATGGTTGGAGGGCTGTAAACAATCACAAGTTGTAAAAGTCCGGGGGAACCTATCAGCAAGTTAGAGAGCCATCAGAGGGATTTGAGCTGAAACATTCCTTTCATATGCAGGAGACCAGTTGGAGCTCTAAGTTAACTTTTTCCAGAGAAAGGTGGTCAGGGATAGCCCCTTGTTATGTCAGAAGAGTAGGTGGAAAGTATAATGCAGTAAGGCAGGCAGACTCTGGTTTTGGGGGTAGATGTTTGAGAAAATTTAGCAAGGCTCCCTTAAGGCCCGACTCACCTTTGCCTGTCGGACCCCTTAACCTCATGACATTTGCCATGGGCAGGACTCCTCGTGCTGGCTCCCGGCAGTGTATATGTACCACAACTTCTTTATCTATTCATCTGTCAATGGGCATCTAGGTTGGTTCCATGTTCTAGCTATTGTAAATAGTGCTGCAATGAACCATGAGATATATGTGTCTTTAAATTTTGGTTTCCTCAGAGTATATACCTAGGAGTGGGATTGCTGGGTCATATGGTGGTTTTATTACTAGTGTTTTAAGGAATCTCCATACCATCTTCCATAGTGGCTGTATCAATTTACATTCCCACCAACACTGCAAGAGTGTTCCCTTTTCTCCACACCCTCTCCAGCATTTATTGTGTGTAGACTTTTCGATGATGGCCATTCTGACTAGTGTGAGGTGATAGCTCGTTGTAGTTTTGATTTGCATTTCTTTAATAATGAGGGATGTTGAACATCTTTCATATGTTTGTTAGACATCTATATGTCTTTTTTGGAGAAATGTCTGTTTAGGTCTTTTTCCCACTTTTTGATTGGGTTGTTTGTTTTTCTGGCATTGAGTTGCTGCTTGTATATTGTGGAAATTAATCCTATGTCAGTTGTTTCATTTGTTGTTATTTTCTCCCATTCTGAGGATTGTCTTTTCACCTTGCTTATAGTTTCCTTTGCTGTGCAAAAGCTTTTAAGTTTAGTCAGGTACCACTTTTTTTACTTTTGTTTTTATTTCCATTACTCTAGGAGGTGGGTCATAGAGGATCTTGCTTTGATTTATGTCATTGAGGGTTCTGCTTATGTTTTCCTCTAGAGTTTTATAGTTTCTGGTCTTACCTTTAGATCTTTAATCCATTTTGAGTTTGTCTTCGTGTATGGTGTTAGGAAGTGTTCTAATTTCATTCTTTTACATGTAGCTGTCCAGTTTTTCCAGCACCATTTATTGAAGAAGCTATCTTTGCCCCATTGTATATTCTTGCCTCCTTTGTTGAAAATAAGGTACCCATAGGTGCATGGGCTTATTTCCGGGCTTTCTATCTTATTCCATTTGTCTATATTTCTGTTTTTGTGCCAGTACCATACTGTCTTGATGACTGTAGCTTTGTAGTATAATCTGAAGTCAGGAAGGTTGATTCCTCCAGCTCCATTCTTCTTTCTCAAGACTGCTCTGGCTATTTGGGGTCTTTTGTGTTTCCATATGAATTGTGAAATTTTTTGTTCTAGTTCTGTTTAAAATGCCATTGGTAATTTGATAGGGATCACATTGAATCTGTAGATTGCATTTGGTAGTATAGTCATTTTCATAATATTGATTCTTCCTACCCAGGAACATGGACTATCTCTCCATCTGTTTATATCATCTTTTATTTCTTTCATTAGTATCTTATAATTTTTTGTGTTCTTTTGTCTCCTTAGGTAAGTTTATTCCTAGATATTTAATTCTTTGTTGCAGTGGTGAATGGTATTGATTCCTTAATTTCTCTTTCTGATTTTTTATTGTTAGTATGTAGAAATGCAAGGGATTTCTGTGTATTGATTTTGTATCCTGCAACTTTGCTAAATTCACTGATAAGCTCTTGTAATTTTCTGGTACTATCTTTAGGGTTTTCTCTGTGCAGTATCATGTCATCTGCAAACAGTGAAAGCTTTACTTCTTCTTTTCCACTCTGGATTCCTTTTATTTCTTTTTCTTCTCTAATTGCTATAGCTAGGACTTCCAGAAATATGTTGAATAATAGTGGCAAAAGTGGACAACCTTGTCTTGTTCCTGATCTTAGGGGGAATGCTTTCAGTTTTTCACCACTGAGAATAATGTTTGCTGTAGGATTATCATATATGGCCTTTACTATGTTGAGGTAGGTTCCTTCTGTGCCTGTTTTTTGAAGAGTTTTAATCATAAATGGGTGCTGAATTTTGTCAAAGGCTTTTCCTGCCTCTATTAAGATGATCATATAGTTTTTGTCTTTCAGTTTTTTAATATGGTGTATCACATTGATTGATTTGTGTATTTTGAAGAATCATTGCATTTCTGGAATAAACCCAACTTGATCATGGTGTATGAGCTTTTTGATGTGTTGCTGAATTCTGTTTGTTAAAATTTTGTTGAGGATTTTTGCATTTATGTTCATCAGTGATATTGGCCTAGTTTTCTTTTTTTGTGTTGTCTTTGTCTGGTTTGGGGATCAGGGCGTGGTGGCCTCTTAGAATTAGTTTGGAATTATTCCTTCATCCGCAATTTTTTGAAAGAACTTTAGAAGGATAGGCATTTTATCGTCTCTAAATGTTTGATAGAACTCTGCTGTGAAGCCATCTGGTCCTGGGCTTTTGTTTTTTGGGAGATTTTTGACACACAGCTTCAACTTCAGTGCTTGTCATTGGGTTGTTCATAATTTCTATTTCTTCCTGATTCAGTATATTGAACTTTTCTAAGAATCTGCCCATTTCTTCCAAGTTATTCATTTCATTGCCATATAATTGCTCATAATAGTCTCTTATAATCTTGTGTATTTCTGCATTTTCTGTTGTAACCTCTCCTTTTTCATTTCTAATTTTGTTGATTTGATTCTTCTTTCTTTTTTTCTTGATGAGTCTGGCTAAAGGCTTGTCAATTTTGTTTATCTTTTCAAAAAAACAGCTTTTAGTTTTATTAATCTTTTACTATTGTTTCTTTCATCTCTTTTTCATTTATTTCTGCTCAGATCTTTATGATTTCATTCCTTCTACTAATTTTGGGGCTTTTTTGTTCTTCTTTTTCCAATTGCTTTAGGTGTAAAGTTAGGTTTACACCTAACATCTATTCAATATTTTTCTTGTTTCTTGAGGTAGGATTGTATTGCTATAAACTTCCCTCTTCAAACTGCTTTTGCTGCATCCCATAGATTTTGAGTTGTTGTGTTTTCACTGCCATTTGTTTCTAGAAATTTTTTGATTTCCCTATTTATTTCTTCAGTAACCTGTTGGTTATTTAGAAATGTGTTGTTTAATCTCCACGTGTTTGTGTTTCTTACAGTTTTTTCTTGTAATCAATATCTAGTTTCATAGCATTGTGGTCAGAGAAGATGCTTGATATGGTTTTAATTTTCTTAAATTTACTGAGGTTTGATTTGTGACCCAAGATGTGTCTATCCTGGAGAATGTTCCATGTGCACTTAAGAAAAACATGTATTCTTCTGCATTTGAATGGAATGTCCTGAAGGTATCAATGAGAGCCATCTCATCTAATGTATCATTTAAAACTTGTATTTCCTGATTAATTTTCTGTTTTGATGATCTGTCCATTGGTGTGAGTGGGGTGTTAAAATCTCCTACTATTATTGTGTTACTGTCAGTTTCTCCTTTTATGTCTGTTAGTGTTTGTCTTATGTACTGAGGTGCTCCTATGTTGGGTGCATAGGTATTTACAATTGTATGTCTTCCTCTTGGATTGGTCCATTGATCATTATGTAGTGTCCTTCCTTATCTCTTGTAATCTTTATTTTAAGGTCTATTTTGTCTGATATGAGGATTGCTACTCCTGCTGTCTTTTGCTTTCCATATGCATGGAATATATTTTCCATCCTTTTACTTTCAGTCTATATGTATCTTTAGGTCTGAAGTGGGTTTCTTGTATACAGCATATATATGGGTCTTGTTTTTGTATCCCTTCAGCCAGTCTGTGTCTTTTGATGGAGTATTTAATCCATTTACATTTAAAGTAATTATTGATACATATGTTCCTATTGCTATATTCTTAATTGTTTGGGGTTGATTTTATAGATCTTTTTTCTTCTCTTGTATTTCTTGGCTATTAAGTCCCTTTAACATTTGTTGTAAAGCTGGTTTGATGATACTGAATTCTCTTAACTTTTGCTTATCTGAAAACTTTTTATTTCTCCATCAATTTTGAATGTGATCCTTGCTGGATACTGTAATCTTGGTTGTAGATTTTTCCCTTTCAATACTTTAAATATATCCTTCCATTTCCTTCTGGCCTGCAGAGTTTCTGCTGAAAGATCAGCTTTTAAGTGTATGGGGTTTCCCTTGTATGTTACTTGTTGCTTCTCCCTTGCTGCTTTTAATATTCTTTCTTTGTGTTTAGTCTTTATTAGTTTGATTAGTATGTGTCTTGGTGTGTATCTCCTTGGGTTTATCATGTAAGGGACTCTTTGTGCCTCTTGGACTTGATTGACTATTTCCTTTTCCATGTTAGGGAAATTTTCAACTATAATCTCTTCAAAAATTTTCTCATACCCTTTCTTTTTCTCTTCTTCTTCTGGGACCCCTATAATTCGAATGTTGGTGCATTTGATATGGTCCCAGAGGTAACTGAGATTGTCCTCAGCTCTTTTCATTCTTTTTACTTTATTCTGCAGTTCAGAAGTTATTTCCACCATTTTATTTTCCAGCTCACTAATTCATTCTTCTGCTTCAGATATTCTGTTATTGATTCCTTCTAGAGTATTTTTAATTTCAGTAATTGTGTTGTTTGTCTCTGTATACTTATTCTTGAATTCTTCTGGGTCTTTATTAATTGATTCTTGCATGTTCTACATTTTGTTTTCAAGGTTTTTGATCATGTTTACTATCATTATTCTGAATTATTTTCCAGGTAAGTTTTCTATTTCCTCTTTATTTATTTGGACTTCGGTGTTTCTAGTTTGTTCCTTCATTTGTGCAGTATTTCTCTGCCTTTTCATTTTTTTTTTAAGTTATTGTGTTTGAGGTCTCCTTTTACCAGGCTTCTAGGAAAGTTGAATTCTTTCCTTCTTTTGGTTTCTGCCCTCCTAAGATTGGTCCAGTGGTTTGTGTAAGCTTCATATAGGGTGAGGTTTGTGCTGAGTTTTTGTTTGTTTATTTTTCCTCTGATGGACAAGGCTAAGTGAGGTGGTAATCCTGTCTGCTGATGATTGGTTTTGTATTTTTGTTTTGTTTGTTGTTTAGATGAAGCATCCTGCACAGGGTGCTACTGGTGGTTAGGTGATGCCGGGTCTTGTATTCAAGTGGTTTCCTTTGTGTGAATTCTCATTATTTGATTCTCCCTAGGGTTAGCTAGGCTTCCCTGTAACTCAAACGATAAAGAATCTACCTGTAAGGCTGGAGACCAGGGTTCGATCCCTGGGTTGGGGAGTTCCTCTGGAGAAGAGAATGGCAATACACTCCAGTATTCTTCCCTGGAGAATTCTGTGGACAGAGAAGCCTGGGGTCGCAAAGAGTTGGACACAACTGAGCAACTAACATAGTCCATAGAGTTAGTTCTCTGGTAGTCTAGGGTCTTGGAGTCAGTGCTCCCACTCCAAAGGCTCAGGGCTTGATCTCGTCAGGAACAAAGATTCCACAAGTGGTTTACTATGGCATTAAGTGAGATTAAAACAAATATCCAAAACCAAGAAACCAAAGATGAACCCTAGACAAACAGCAGTTACAAAATCAGGCAAATAATAGTTAAAATAATGGAACATACACATATACATATACACCCATGAGAAAAGTCAAACCAGTCCAACAAAAATAAAGTACAGTAGATTGACCTGGCAAACAAAGGAAATCAAAAATTATATTTACCAGTTAACAAAACTAATGGAAGCACAAACTAGAAAACAAAACAAAAGCAAGGTGCCAAGTGGGGAATAAAGCAATGAAAACAAAACTAACAAATGCATTGAGAGGAAAGGAAAGAAAGAGAAGAAAGAAAGAATAGATACGCAAAGTTAATAGAGGTAGATGAAGAAGATTTCTATACATAAAAGATTAACTTTAAGGGAAAAAGGCCAGTAGGAAAGCCAAACCAAGGAATAAATGTAGAAAAATACAATAGGTTTAAAAAAAAATAAAAATTAAAATTATAAAAGAGAGGAAAAAAAATGGAAGAAGAAGAAAAAGGGGGGAAAAAAGGAACACACCACAGAACAGCTAAAGCCCAACATAGAGACAGAGGCTTACAGCAGCAATAAAAAGTATGACTGAATATACACATATACATATACACCCATAAGCAAAATCAAAAGAGTCCAACAAAAAGTACAATAGATTGACTTGGTGAACAAAGGAAACCAAAAACTAACTAAAACACAATCTGGAAAACAAAACTAAAGCAAGGTGCCAATCAGGGAATAAAGCAATGAAAATAAAACTAACAAGGAAAGGAAAGGAAGAAAAGAAAGAAAGATAGATATACAAAATTAAACAGAGGGAGGTAAAGAAGATTTATGTACATTAAAGATTAACTGCAAGGGGAAAAGAAGAGTAGGAGAAGCAAGCAAAGAAATAAATGTAGAAAAATAATAATAGGTTTAAAAAATTAAAAATTTTAAATTAATAAAAGAGAGAGAGAGAGAAAAAAAAAAGAGAAACTCCACAGAACTGCAAAAGCCTGACGTAGAGGCGGAGGTTTATAACAACAATAAAAACTTTGACTGAGGGATTTAAAAAAAGCTTAATTAGATTTCATAGTGCCGATAAAATCAACACCCACAACATAGGGGGATGAAGTGAGGGGGTGGAAATCCAAAAGAATCTACAGAACAAGTCAAAACGTAAGAATAATAAATGTTTTTCTTGAGTTACTGCTGTCAGAGTCCTTTCCCTTACTGGGAGTCACAATCCACCTCACCTCCCTAGGATGCCCTCCAGCACTGTGCTGATCTCTGGACCTGCTGTGGGGGCAGCTCAGATTCTAATCTGGTCCTACTCCTATGTGTTCTTGTCTCCAATGTCCACAGCTATCAGAACTAGTGCATTTTCTTTTGTGGGAGTTCTCAATGACCTTTTATATATTCCACAGACACAGAGTCTGCTTAGTTGATCGTGTAGATTTAATCTGCAGCTTGTACAACTGATGGGAAAGTTTTGGGTCTTCTTCCTTAGGCACACTGCTCCTGGCTTTCAATTGTGGTTTTATTTCCACCTCTGGCTTTGGGTCATCCACTGGGGTTTGCTCCTGAGGCTGCCCTGGAGGGCTTGGGTTTGCCCCTGTGAGGGCCAGGTGTGGAGGTGGTGCAGCTGCTTGGGTCACAGGGATTCTGGCAGCACCAGGTACTCAGGGGAGTTGGCGGCTGGGACAGCAGGAAATACAGTGCTCTAGAAGGGTATGGCAACCAGTATTGGCCCATATGCGCCAGTGTTCTTGCCTGGGGAACCCCTTCCCTGACAGAGAAGCCTGGCAGGGACAGTCTGCAGGGTTGCAAGGAGTCAGACACTACCGAAGCGACCCTGGGCATATAGATGCAAGACTTTTTTGCCTGTGGCAGCTCTGCCCCAGTGAGAATTGAGTGTGAAGGTGATGAAGCTGCTTGGATTGCGGGGACCCTGGTGGCGCCAAGTGTGCAGGGACATGGATTGCCTCCACCGCAGGAATTATGGCCCCATCAGAGTCTTTGCTCGAGCCTCTTGTAGCTGGCAATCAGCAGGCCTCTTTGGTCAGTCTTTCTCTGTAGCTCCGCCTGTTCAGGCACTTAGAGGGCTCCCTTGCCTGGGGTCCTTCTCTGTTGTTCAGAGTGTCAGACACTTAGAGGGGCCCCCCTGGCTGGGGTCTTACTCTGTAGATTGGGGTGTCAGGCACTTACAGGGACACCCTGGGTGGTGTCCTACTCTGTAGTTGTGCGCATCAGTTCTTAAAGGAACACCCTGGGTGGGGTCCTGCTCTGCGGTTCAGTGTGTCAGGTGTTTGATGGGCCAGCCTCTCTCTTTTTCAGCAGCCAATGCTGGTGTGTGGGGAGAGAGAGGCTATGGTGATGGCTCCACCCCCTACGCATGACTCAGCAGTATTGCCTTGCTTCCATGGCTGCCTGGCTTTCCTCCACAGGCGTATCCCATCGCAGTCTCCTCCCTCACCTCCCCTCAATCTGTCCTGTCCGGGATATGTATGGCTGTGGCAAGGACTGTCTGATTCTTACTCTATGTAGGCTGCCACAGATCAGCTGTCTCACTCTCAGCCTTAAATGTTTCTCCTCTGAGTCAGACAATTGTCTGGATGTGGGGATCGGACCCCTGCTTCAGTTCCCCCACCCACCAAGGGCAGGGCCAGTCCTACTAATGCTCCTGTTTTTCCCCCTAGTTCCTACCGAGTTTTGCATGGGTCTATATATTCTTTTCCTCTGGTCAGGTACTCCTGTCCTCTCTCAGCTGGTGTTCTGCATGTACTTCTGTGTCTGAAGATGTATTTCTGGTGTATCTATGGAGAGAGTTGTACTCCACATCCACCTACTCCTCCGCCATCTTGTTCTTCTCTCTCATTTTTCTCTTCAATTGTTGGTTGTTTTCTTTTCACTTTCTAGGAGCTCTTTAAATGCTAAAAAAATTTTCTGTGGTGTAAGTTGCAACTATTTTTTCTTAGTTGTCATTTATCTTTTGACCTTGTTTATGATAACGTTGCCATGAAGAAGTTTTTTAAAAAATGTAGTTACATTAACCTGTACTTTTTATGGTTTTATGGTGAGCTGTAGTCCATGGGGTTGTAAAGAGTCTAACATGACTGAGAGACTAATGCTTTCACTTTGACTTTATGGCTTTAGGATGTTTTTGTTTTAATCTGAAGTGCTACTCCCATCTTAAAATTTTTTTTAAAAGTTTCTCACATTTTTTTCCTATTACTTTGAAGGTTTAATTTTTGCATGTAAGTCTTTGATCTGTTCTCATTATATTCTGGTAAATTGTCAGGAGTTGATATAACATTTTTTAGATGACTGTTCTGTTCTGTTCTTTTAACTCTATTAATTTGAAATGTCAAAATTTTAAAATCATATACTAAGTTTCCAAATTGAATTCAGCTGTTTCTCTATTTTGTTATGTTCCGCTGTCTATCCATAGCCAGTATCACACAATTTGAATTATTTTAGCTTTATAATATATTTTAATATTCAGTGAGCTTTTGAAAAAATTGCTCCTCTTTCTCAGAATTCTACTGAAAATTTGTATTATTTTTCACATGATATTTAAAATCAGCTTATCTAGTTTTCAGACAAAAAGTGTTAGTGTGCTATAATAAAAATTTATTGATGTATTATAAATTAATATTACTAATTTATAAAATTACAACATTTAATTATCTTCCTATCTCAGAAAATAGTGTGTCTTTTTGTTAATTCAGATCTTATTTTATACCCTACAAGAGTGTTAAATGTCTATTTTTTCCCTCTCACAAACTTTTGAAAGTTTTTTTCCCCTCTCACAAACTTTTGAAATTTTCTCTTAGGTATTTTATAGTAGAAATTATATTTTAAATGGGATTTTTGATCCAATACATCTTGTGATTATTTGAACATATGAAAACAATTAATTTATATATTTTAATTTGTGAATTCTCCTATTATTCATAGTAGTTTTTTGATGCATTTGATTCTTTTGAGAATTCCAGTTATATTCCATATATATAATTTTTATACCATTTTTCTCTTTCTCTCAGATAATTATATAACCATAACAGTGATAGTGGGCATTACTGTATTATTTCTGGTCCAAATTGAAATGCATACAGTGTCTTTCCATTGAACATGACATAACTTTGGAGCTGAAATGCATATTTTAAAAATATTTTGGTGTCTTTACCAATAATCATTTTAGAAGAGTTTTGTTTGAAATCACTCACCTGGAAATCCATGAAAATCATTGAATAAGAGACTTATATAGTTAACTATTAGGGTTTAAAATTAATGTACAGATATCAACAGGCCACAAAGTTAAAGATATTTTTAAAAACTATATAAAAGTAAAACGAAAAAACAAACTAAAAATAAGAATACTATAGCTAAAAAACTACTATATCAATAAATGTGAGTTTGATACATTTATTAAATTAATAAACTTTTCAAATTGAGCTATATATCAAAACCAAATTTGATGAACTAGTGAACACTAAAAGCTATAAGATGTTTGAAAATGAATGGGTGAGCAAAAAGACAGTAGAGCAAGTTAAAAGAGAAACCAACTCTCCCCAAATAAAAGTTGAAGCCCTGATATTAATGTTGGATAAGGTGGAATTTAGGAAGTTAAATCATTTCAAGGAAATTAATGCTACAGGCCATTTGATGCCATGAAATGCAATTTGTAAGGGTGATATTAGCTACAAATGTGTCTCTAATTTACACATCAGCAGTAACAGGAATTATAGGAAAAGGGGCCAAAATAAGAGGAAAAAGTAAGGCTAAAGATGACTAATATAAGATAAATAATATAGTAATTGCTATGACTTACATGTAGGAACTGATGATTGGGAATATTCCATTTTTTAATACTCAAGATCATTCATGAAAATAGACATTTCATGTTCAGTTCAGTTCAGTCGCTCAGTTGTGTCCGACTGTTTGCGACCCCACAAACTGCAGCACGCCAGGCCTCCCTGTCTATTACTAACTCCCAGAGTTCACTCAAACTCATGTCCATCGAGTCGGTGATGCCATCCAGCCATCTTATCCTCTGTCATCCCCTTCTCCTCCTGCCCCCAATCCCTCCCAGCATCAGAGTCTTTTCCAATGAGTCAACTCTTCTCATGAGGTCACCAAAGTATTGGAGTTTCAGCTTTAGCATCAGTCCTTCCAAAGAACACCCAGGACTGATCTCCTTTAGAATGGACTGGTTGGATCTCCTTGCAGTCCAAGGGACTCTCAAGAGTCTTCTCCAACACCACAGTTCAAAAGCATCAATTCTTTAGCGCTCAGCTTTCTTCACAGTCCAACTCTCACACCCATACATGACCACTGGAAAAACCATAGCCTTGACTAGACGGACCTTTGTTAGCAAAGTAATGTCTTTGCTTTTGAATATGCTATCTAGGTTGGTCATAAATTTCCTTCCAAGGAGTAAGCGTCTTTTAATTTCATGGCTACAATCACCATTTCATATTAACCAGATATTAATCTCAATAAATTTTAAAAATGAGACATATTGTAGTCAACACTTTCTAATCACAATTCAATAAAATTGGATATTAACAATATCTAAGGACAAAGAGTTTGTGCGATTTCCTCGAGTTGGTGATGGACAGAGAATCCTGGCGTGCTGCAGTCCATGGGGTCCAAAGAGTCAGACATGACTGAGCAACTGAACTGAACTGAAAGACAAAGGCATTTACATGTTCTACAGAAGCTTTCTAATGGAGTTGGGGCCTATGAAGATTGTTCAGTTTGGTGAAATATTTGATTTTTATGAAATCTATCCATGAAGTGACAGTTCCTGTGGTTAAAAAGTTTCATCAGTGTTGCATGTATATATGTTCAGTAAGTACTTGATAGGCAACTGAAGTGAAAAGAAAATTCTCTCTTATAAAATTAAAGTGAGCATAGAATGATGCTATTATTAATAATGGAAAGAAGTTACTGAGGACTTAATTTAGCCATTTCCAAGAGATATTAGCCCATCTGATACTTAGCCCCCATTACCATCAAGTGCTTGCTTCTGAGTAGATGATGAAAAGTAAGAAATGTGTGAGAATGACGCCAAGACTGACACATATGTAGGTACTGTGCTTACTTGCTTATGGTCTTAAAGCCAGTTTGGTGAGCTGTAGTTCTAACAAAAACTTTGTCGGAATTTCAGCTGACTGAATTTTAAATTAATTATTTCCCAAATGGAAGCTTTAATTTAACCTTATCAGCTATATTTCTGTTTTTTGAAAGTATAAAACAAAATCAGTACTTCTTATTTTCTTGGAGTTATCCAAAGCAACAAAGATAATGAAAAGCAGAAGCAAAAGTTCTGTTATCACTGAGAAAAGAAGACACCTGAAACTTAAACCGTATAATAAGAGGAAGCACTGTCTGAAACGGTGAAGGTCAAACAGGAGTAGAGGAAGACACAGAGAAAGGATGCTTTGAGCATCTCACTAGAAATTCGCAAACACGCATCTTTAAAATAAATGGTATATTTTGTTGTTGTTGTTCAGTCACTCAGCCGCATCCTGCTATGTGACTCCATGAACTGCAGCATGCCGTGTTTCCCTGTCCCTCACTGTCTCCCAGAGTTTGCTTAAACTTATGTCCATTGAGTTGGTGATGCCATCCGACCACCTCATTCTCTGTTGCTCCCTTCTCCTCCCCTCAATTTCCCCAGCATCATGGTTTTTTCCAATGAGTCAACTCTTCTCATCAGGTGGCCAAAATATTGGAGCTTCAGCATCAGTCCTTCCAATGAATATTGGGTTGATTTCCTTTAGGATTGACTGCTGAGGTATAAAACCAGCTTTCCTTTGTTTGTATCAGCAAAGATGGAGTGAGCAGACTGGCAGATACAGCTTCCATGAGTCTGCACAGAAAGGTGTTTTGAGAAGCCGAGTAATCAGTATCGAAGAGGAAACATATAGACAGCCATGCTGACTGGAACTGGTTCATTGGTGAGACTGGAGAGAAGCCACTTCTGACTCACAGGGTGAGCCATGCAGTGTGATTTTTGTTAGCTGAGGAGTAAAGGTTAAACAGTCTCATTCATATACTCACAGGCTGGTGCTGTGGTAATTATTTTGTCTTTGAACAAGTTTGTAGACTTTTCCCTAAAACAAGCTGACTATGAATAGCTGATCCAGGAATCACTTATCTTATTAAAATATCAACCACCACATAATAACAGAGGAACCATCACAAGATCTATATAGAAATAATACAAGAAAAAAATTTTGGAAAAAAGGAGTAACCATTTGACAGGGAAAATACTCCTCATTAAAATGTTGTTACAGCACAGGTGAAAACTGTGGTTCCACATATTGCTATAGAGTTGAAGAGAACTGATTACCTGGGAGACAGGCAAAGAAGATCCAGAATATGCACAATTAGTGTTTCTATAGTAAACAGCCAAATAAAAATATATTTAAAGAAACTTTCAGGACTAGAATCTAGAAATGTCTAGGGTATATCAGGGAAACATTGCTATAGAACAATAGCACCAAAATCTCCCTATAAAGTTATTAGACTTAAAGCTAGAGAATATTTTGGGCATCTGGGCAAAAAGAGAAGGTCACCTATAAAGAAAATAAACAACGCCAGCCTCAGACTTCTTCACTGCAACTTTCAGTGTTGGAAGGGGATAGAGTAGTATTTTTAAGTACTGAAGGAAAGAAAATGTAAGTTAAGAATAATATACTCAGATAAGTTTTCATTTACACATAAAAATAAAAACATCAGCAAAATATTTAACATAAAAAATAATGGATTTTTTTTCACATAAGATCTTTTTAAGGATATTGACAGAGAATTTTAGCCAACCAGTAAGTGAATGAAAAAGTAAAGAGAAAAAGGAATGGAAACAGTCAATAGAATGTAAATATTACCAACCCTAAAAATGTAGAAATGATGTATATAATAAAAATTGATGGGGATGGGGGATGAAAAGCTATAGATAGTGCAGTTATATCTGACTTTCTAATACTACAGATCACAGAAAAAGAATGTAAGCTTCCAAAACATCTCACAATGCAAGTAAACACTAATTTCAAAATACAACAAATATTGAACAAAAAGCTCAGACTATCATTTTCACTCCTGTAGGCTAATATAAAATCCAAAATAAAATAGTTGCAAACAGAATCCAACAGAATATAAAAAATTAATATAGCATGGAGAAGTTTATTTCAGAAAAGCAAGAATTATTTGATATTATAAAAATTTAATTTCAAAATCTATAATAGTAATAAATAAAATAAAACAAATATTATAAACCTCCATAGAGGCTTAAAATGCATTTAATAAAGTTCAGTTTTTATTCCTGAACTTTAAAATCTCTCAGTAGGTAGAAATAGCCTGTGTTTGTATATGTATGTGAATATATATACATGTGAATATAAAATATATATATATATATATATATATATACCTTCTGCTCAACCATGATGGTTTTTCTTTATAAATTTATTTATTTTTTAATGGAAGGATAATTGCTTTACAGAATTGTATTGGTTTTTTGTCCAAATATCAACATGAATCAGCCATAGGTATACATGTATCTCCCTCCCCATTCCACCCTTCTAGGTTGTTTCAGAGCCCCTGTTTGAGTTCCCTGAGTCATACACAAATTCCCATTGGCTATAAATTTTACATATGGTAATGTAAGTTTCCGTGTTATTCTCTCTATACATCTCACTCTCTCCTTCCCCCTGCCATGTGATTCTTAAAAGGGAAAATATTAGAAACATTTCTGTTAAATTTAAGAACAAGACAAAGACATACTCTGTAAGCAGTCTTATTTTAACAGCTCTAAGGATTCTAGCCAATGCAAGTAGATTAAAACAACTGAAAAGGAAACTTGCCAGAGGAAAACTTAAATGCTAATAAGAGACTTGAAGGCTAATAAAAGAAGATTTACACAAATGAAAAGGCATACTGTAATTGATTTTGGATAGGAAGCATTAAAATCAGAGAGATGTGTATTTCCCGTAATCTCTAAACTTCATGTGATTCCAATGCAAATATCAAAAAGATTTTTCTTGTGGAACAATACAAGCGTTTCTAACGTTCAAATGGAAAATAAGCAAAGGTAGCTAGTGAAAATTCTGATAAAGAAGATACTAGAAGGGAGAAACTGGCTTGCTAGCTATTAGCTCTTGTTATGAAGCTATAATAATTAGAACAATCTGATATTGTT
This sequence comes from Capra hircus, assembly GCF_001704415.2. Classification (NCBI taxonomy): domain Eukaryota; kingdom Metazoa; phylum Chordata; class Mammalia; order Artiodactyla; family Bovidae; genus Capra; species Capra hircus. The sequence goes on from NC_030827.1 coordinate 11,085,337, forward strand.
TCATTAATAGACAGGAAAATCAGGAGAACAGAACAGAAATTATCAAAATAGATCCAAGTCCATATGGTTATGTAGTACATGATAAAGATGATATTTCAAATCAATGGAGAAAAGATGGATTATTCAATAAATGGTATTGGAAGAATTGAGTAACCATCTGGATAAAATATGGGAACTTTGCATGGTATACCAAAATATAGTCCCAGCTGATTAAAAGTTTCAGCATAAAATATAAAACCATAAATACCTTAGAAAACTCTGGAGAATTATTTTTATAATCTTTGGATGGGAAAGACCAAAGCATAGTATGAATCACAGAAATCATGAAAGAGTGATATATTAGACTACATTTTTTAAATGTTTGTAAAACTCAGTATAATTGAAGTCAAAGTGTAAGTGGCAAACTGGAGATATTTGCAACTTACAACACATATAAAGATTAATATACTTATATAGAAAGAGCTTCTACAAATAAATACGTAAATGTCCAAGAATTTAATAGAAAAATAGACAAAAGTTACCAGTGCTGTTTTACAGAAAAGAAGATACAGATGATTCTGAGAACTATGAACAGATATTCAGTTTTCTTCACAATCATAGAAGCATGACTTCAAGTAAAGTAGATTCCATTTTTACTCATATTGTCAGAGATCAAAGAAACCAATAGGGCTTCCCTGGTGGGTCAGTGGTAAAGAATCCTGCCAATGCAGGAGACACAGGTTTGTTCCCTTTTCTGAGAAGATCCCACATGTCACAGAGAAACTAAGCCTGTGCTCTAGAGCCCAGGAACTGCAACTACTGAGCCTGAGCACCTTAGAGCCCACACTCTGCAACAGGAGAAGCTGCAGGAATGAGAAGCCCATACACCACATTAGAGAGAAGCCCCCGCTTGCAGCAGCAAAGACACAGCACAGCCAAAAGTAAATAAATGTAAATACATACATACATACATACATACATAAATTATTTAAATGGTTAGAATGGCAGATACATAAATTATTTAAATCGTTGGAATGGTAGATTAAAAAAACCCAAAAAACCAGTAACTCTTGTTGGTAATATAAATATATACAATCTCATGAAGGAGAATTTATTATATCTATCAAAGATAGATATAATAGATTTTTTTCCAGAAACCTGTTGGCTAAAAATTTAGCCTCTAGGTAGATGTATACTTATGTGAAATTACATGTGCACTTATGTAATACCAAAAGAAATGGAAATAAACATGAATTAGTAAGATATTGATTGAACAAATTGGGGTGTATCCATACCACCCATTTCTAATGAGACGTAAAAAAGTAATGAAGTTCTTTATATTCTGATGGAGAATGATCTTCAAAATATATTAAGTGGAAAAAGCAAGGTGTAGAGTATATATCTCTTCAAGAAAATTAGAGATACCAAGGGAACATTTCATGCAAAGATAGGCTCGATAAAGGACAGAAATGGTAGGGACCTAACAGAAGCAGAAGATATTAAGAAGAGGTGGTAAGAATACACAGAACTGTACAAAAAAGATCTTCAGGACCCAGATAATCATGATGGTGTGATCACTCACCTAGAGCCAGACATCCTGGAATGTGAAGTCAAGTGGCCCTTAGAAAGCATCACTACGAACAAAGCTAGTGGAGGTGATGGAATACCAGTTGAGCTATTTCAAATCCTGAAAGATGACACTGTGAAAGTGCTGCACTCAATATACCAGCAAATTTGGAAAACTCAGCAGTGGCCACAGGACTGGAAAAGGCCACTTTTCATTCCAATCCCAAAGAAAGGCAATGCTGATGAATGTTCAAACTACCACACAATTGCACTCATCTCACATGCTAGTACAGTAATGCTCAAAATTCTCCAAGCCAGACTTCAACAATATGTCAACCATGAACTTCCAGATGTTCAAGCCAGTTTTAGAAAAGGCAGAGGAACCAGAGATCAAATTGCCAATCTCTGTTGGATCATGGAAAAAGCAAGAGAGTTCCAGAAAAACATCTATTTCTGCTTTATTGACTACGTCAAAGCCTTTGACTGTGTGGATCACAATCAACTGTGGAAAATTCTTCAAGAGATGGGAATACCAGACCACCTGACCTGCCTCTTGAGAAACCTATATGCAGGTCAGGAACCGACAGTTAGAACTGGACATGGAAAAGCAGACTGGTTCCAAATAGGAAAAGGAGTCCATCAAGGCTATATATTGTCACCCTGCTTATTTAACTTCTATGCAGAGTACATTATGAGAAACGCTGGACTGGAAGAAGCACAAGCTGGAGTCAAGATTGCCGGGAGAAATATAAATGAGCTCAGATATGCAGATGACACCACCCTTATGGCAGAAAGTGAAGAGGAACTAAAGAGCCTCTTGCTGAAAGTGAAAGAGGAGAGTGAAAAAGTTGGCTTAAAGCTCAACACTCAGAAAATGAAGATCATGTCATCTGGTCCCATCACTTCATGGCAAATAGATGGGGAAACAGTGGAAACAGTGTCAGACTTTATTTTTTGGGGCTCCAAAATCACTACAGATGGTGATTGCAGCCATGAAATTAAAAGACGCTTACTCCTTGGAAGGAAATTTATGACCAACCTAGATAGCAAATTGAAAAGTAGAGACATTACTTTGCCAACAAAGGTCTATCTAGTCAAGGCTATGGTTTTTCCTGTAGTCATGTATAGATGCCAGAGTCGGACTGTGACGAAAGCTGAGCTCCGAAGAATTGATGCTTTTGAACTGTGGTGCTGGAGAAGACTCTTGAGAGTCCCTTGGACTGCAAGGAGATCCAACCAGTCCATTCTAAAGGAGATTATCCCTGGGTGTTCCTTTGGAAGGAATGATGCTAAAGCTGAAACTCCAATACTTTGGCCACCTCATGCGAAGAGTTGACTCATTGGAAAAGACTCTGATGCTGGGAGGGATTGGGGACAGGAGGAAAAGGGGACAACAGAGGATGAGATGGTTGGATGGCATCACCGACTCGATGGATGTGAGTTTGAGTGAACTCCGGGAGTTGGTAATGGACGGGGAGGCCTGGTGTGCTGCAATTCATGGTGTCGCAAAGTGTTGGATATGACTAAGCGACTGAACTGAACTGAACTGAACTGAACCATTGTTTTAAGAAGGTAAAAATAATGTAATAAGAATATAGTTACATATATATAAAATACATCTAGATGAATATACAAGGAGTTGATAATGTTAAATTGCATATGCAGATGGGAAATGGCTGCCAGAGGAAGAAAGGAGACTTTTAGTGTATACCGTTTATAAAATCAGCCTGACTGATTTACATATAATAAGCTGCATTTGTTTAAAGTGAACAATTAAATGATCCTCACAGTATCATATATGAAGCTACTGATACAATGAAGATACAAAATATTTTCATCACCATTAAAAGATTCCTCATGCTCCTTTGCAATCAACTTCTGACTTTCAGCAATAACCGATCTGTTCAATTTTTTAAATAATAGCTTTATTGATATACAATTCACATGCCATGCTATTCACCCATTTGGAGCATGTAAATCAGTAGTTTTCAGTATATTCACAAAGTTATGAATATAGACTACAAAGCAGACCACACATATAAGATCTATCTATGGATTTGCTTATTCTGGACATTTCCGATAAATGAAATCTTTTGAAACTTTTGTAACTGGCTTCTTTCACTTAGCATGAATTTTACAGGGCACATCCATGTTGTACCATATGTCAGTACTTCATTCCTTTTATTGTTGAATAATAGTCCTTTGTATGTATACATCATGTTTTTATTTATTCATTCATCAGTTGATGGATAATTAGGTAGTTTTCAATTTCTGGCTATTATGAATAATGTTTTTATTATGAACATTGATATGTAAGTTTTGTGTGGGGGCATATGTTTTCGTTTCTCTTGGGCACCTAATTAGGAGTGAATCACTGATCTATTTTCATCGCTATACATTAGTTTACATTTTCTAGAATTTCGTTTAATTGGAGTCATCTATATACTCTTTAAAAATTCTTTAAATTAATTTTTTAATTGGTGGAAAATGACTTTACAATTTTGTGTTGGTTTCTGTCATACAGCCACATGAATCAGTCCTTGTTTTATGTATATATGTCCCTTCCCTCCTGAGCCTCCCTCTCCTTTCCCATCCTGCTCCCGAGGTCATCACAGAGAGCCAGGCTGGGCTCCCTGCGGTATAAAACAACTTCCCACTGTCTATTTGACACAGATAGCATATATATGTCATTGCTACTTTATTAACTCATCCCACCCTCACCTTCCCCTTGTGTACACAAGTCTGCTCTCTGCTGGGTTCAGTTCAGTTCAGTCACTCAGTCGTGTCTGACTCTTTGCAACCCCATGAACCACAGCACACCAGGCCTCCCAGTCCATCACCAACTCCCAGAGTTCACCCAAACCCATCTCCATTGAGTCAGTGATGCCATCCAACCATATCATCCTCTGTTGTCTCCTTCTCCTCCTGCCCACAATCTTTCCCAGGATCAGGGTCTTTTCAAATAAGTCAGCTCTTCGTATCAGGCGGCCAAAGTACTGGAGTTTCAGCTTCAGCATCAGTCCTTCCAATGAACACCCAGGACTGATCTCCTTTAGGATGGACTGGTTGGATCTCCTTGCAGTCCAACGGACTCTCAAGAGTCTTCTCCAACACCACAGTTCAAAAACATCAATTCTTTGGTGCTCAGCTTTCTTTATAGTCCAACTCTCAGATCCATACATGACCACTAGAAAAACCATAGCCTTGATGAGATGGACCTTTGTTGGCAAAGTAATGTCTCTGCTTTTGACTATGCTGTCTCGGTTGGTCATAACTTTCCTTCCAAGGAGTGTCTTTTAATTTCATGACTGCAATCACCATCTGCAGTGATTTTGGAGCCCCCCAAAATAAAGTCTAACAGTTTCCACTGTTTCCCCATCTATTTGCCATGAAGTGATGGGACCAGATTCCATGATCTTAGTTTTCTGAAGGTTGAGCTTTAAGCCAACTTTTTCACTCTCCTCTTTCACTTTCATCAAGAGGTTCTTTAGGTCTTCTTCACTTTCTGCCATAAGGGTGGTGTCACCTGCATATCTGAAGTTATTGATATTTCTCCCAGCATTCTTGATTCCAGCTTGTGCTTCCTCCAGCCCCGCATTTCTCATGATGAACTCTGCTAGGTTAATCAGTACCAGTTTTCTAGAATCCATTTGTATGTGCTAATATACTGTATTTGTTTTTCTCTTTCTGACTTACTTTACTCTGTATAAGAGGCTCTAGGTTCATCCACTTCACTACAACTAACTTTGTTCCTTGTTATCGCTGAGTAACATTCCATTGCGTAAATGTACCACATCTTCTTTATCTGAAATCCTTTATATAATCCTGTGTCTCATTTCTTTCATGCAGTATAATGATTTTGAGATTCATCTATTGTGCTATGTGTATCAGTAGTTTGTTTCCTTTTATTTCTGAGTGGAAACACACTATGTTTATCTATTCACTGTATTGCTGATCCTGTTCCTGATGCCAATTGTCTTGCTGTTCACACTGTCCACACTGTATGCTGAATTCAGGGTAGGCAGGGTGAGAGCTAGAAGACTGGAAGAAGACAGGAGGAGCCTTAGGAACTGCAGACATGTTTATTCTCTTCTGGCAGGCGCAGCAGCCATACCAGTATTCTCTCCTGGCTGACGCAGCAGCCATAGTAGTAAACACGCTATATTCTCTCCTCTCGTGGCTGACCCAGCAGACACAGCCATGATGCGGTAGTAATGCCACCACTTTCTAGGTGGAGCTCATATCTGCACAGCACACATCCCTTGACCAAACAAGTGCCTTGTGACATGCTACAAATGAGCTCAGCTGTTACATAGTCATTATTTACAAAACATGAGGTGAGAGAGCCTGAACACGCCATCTTGGCTAATTTGCTCTCTCCCCACATTCACCAACTGTGTTGATCCCAGTTTGGGGCTTTCATTTATAAAACTGCTATAATCTTTCAATTACAAGTTTTCTGTGGACATGTGTTTTTATTTCTTTTGTGCAAATTGACATGGTAGTTACTGCATGTCTAATATTTGAGAAATTGCCAGTTTTCCAAAGTGGTTATATCATTTTTCACAAGAATTCCAGTTGCTCCATAGCTTCACCACACTTGGTATTATCAGTTTAAAATTTTTATCCATTTTGCTATGGGTAATGATACCTCATAATTTTGACTCATGTTTCTCTAATGACTAATGATGCTGAGTCCTTTCATGTGTTTATTGGTCATCTATCTATATATTATCTTTTGTGAAATGTTTGTTTAAATCCTTTGTCCATCTTTAATTTGGTTATTTATTTTTTATTATTGTTTTGAGCTCTTTACATATTCTAGATACAAGCACTTTGTCATACACGTGTTGCAAATATTTCCCCCATTTTGTGACTAGACTTTTTGATGCCTTACTAATTGCTGAATAGCAATAGTTTTAAAAGTTGATACTGTCTAATTTATCAATTTTTTCTTTAAGTTTGTGATTTTTTATACTGTGTTTAGAAATCTTTACCTCTCGCAAGCTCACAAAAGTTTTCTCCTAGGAATTTTGTAATTTTAGCTTTCACATTTACTTCTATGGCCATTTCAGGCTAACTTTTGGGTATGGTGTGAGGTAGAAGCTGATCTTAATTTTTTCTCCCCAGTGATATCCCATGATTTCAGCATCACATGTTGAAAGATTTTCCTTTTCTCACTGAAATGTCTTGACACTCTTGCTAAAAACAATTGCTTTTATATGCACAGTCTAGTTTTGGACTCTGTATTCTATTCCATTAATCTGTATGTCTACTTTTACAGTAATAACACATTGTCTTAGATTCTGTAGCTTTATAATAATTCAGAAATAAGATAAAACCCCCAGCTTTGTTCTTATTTCAAGGCTTGTTGTCCTATTTCTACATAAACTTTAGAATTAGCTTATTACTTCCTATAAAAACTGTCAAACTTTTGATTGAGGTTAGCGCTAAACCTTTATAACTTCAAGATAAAACCTTAAGAGATATAACTTAGAGATATTAGATTATATTATTAATAATTATTGTATTCTTAGATTATTGTTATTATTAGATAATTATTAGGTAGATATTATTAGATATCAACTTAAGAAATATAATTTAGAGATACTAAGGATAGCTGATATTTTAACAACACTTTTTTTCCAATACATGAACATGGGAAATATCTCCATTTATTTCAATTCAGTTCAGTTGCTCAGTCACGTCCGACTCGTGGTGAACCCATGAACGTCAGGCCTCCCTATTCATCACCAACTCCTGGAGTTCACCCAAGAGTTCACCCAAACCCATGTCTATCGAGTCGGTGATGCCATCCAACCATCTCATCCTCTGTCGTCTCCTTCTCCTCCTGCCCTGAATCTTTCCCAGCATCAGGGTTTTTCCAAATAAGTCAGCTCTTCGCATCAGGTGGCCAAAGTACTGGAGTTTCAGCTTCAGCATCAGTCCTTCCAATGAACACCCAGGACTGATCTCCTTTAGATGGACTGGTTAGATCTCCTTGCAGTCCAAGGGACTCTCAAGAGTCTTCTCCAACACCACAGTTCAAAAGCATCAATTCTTCGGTGCTCAGTTTTCTTTATAGTCAAACTCTCACATCCATACATGACCACTGGAAAAACATAGCCTTGACAAGACGGACATTTGTTGGCAAATTAATGTCTCTGCCTTTTAATATGCCATCTAGGTTGGTCATAACTTTCCTTCCAAGGAGTAGGCGTCTTTTAATTTCATGGCTGCAGTCATCATCTGCAGTGATTTTGGAGCCCCAAAAATTAGTCAGCCACTGTTTACAGTTTCCCCATCTATTTCCCATGAAGATATGGGACCAGATGCCATGATCTTAGTTTTCTGAAGGTTGAGCTTTAAGCCAACTTTTGCACTCTCCTCTTTCACTTTCCTCAAGAGGCTCTTTAGTTCTTCACTTTCTGCCATAAGGGTGGTGTCATCTGCATATGTGAGGTTATTGATATTTCTCCCGGCAATCTTGATTCCAGCTTGTGCTTCCTCCAGCCCAGCGTTTCTCATGATGTATTCTGCATATAAGTTATATAAGCAGGGTGACAATATACAGCCTTGAAGGACTCCTTTTCCTATTTGGAACCAGTCTGTTGTTCCATGTCCAGTTCTAACTGTTGCTTCCTGACCTGCATACAGATTTCTCAAGAGGCAGGTCAGGTAGTCTGGTATTCCCATCTCTCTCAGAATTTTTCACAATTTATTGTGATCCACACAGTCAAAGGCTTTGACGTAGTCTATAAAGCAGAAATAGATGTTTTTCTGGAACTCTCTTGCTTTTTCCATGATTCAGCAGATGTTGGCAATTTGATCTTTGGTTCCTCTGTCTTTTCTAAAGCCAGCTTGAACATCTGGAAGTTCATGGTTGACATATTGCTGAAGCCTAGCTTGGAGAATTTTGAGCATTACTTTACTAGGATGTGAGATGAGTGCAATTGTGCGGTAGTTTGAGCATTCTTTGGCATTGCCTTTCTTTGGAATTGGAATGAAAACTGACCTTTTCCAGTCCTGTGGCCATTGCTGCGTTTTCCAAATTTGCTGGCATATTGAGTGCAGCACTTTCACAGCGTCATCTTTCAGGATTTGAAATAGCTCAACTGGAATTCCATCACCTCCACTGGCTTTGTTCATAGTGATGCTTTCTAAGGCCCACTTGACTTCACATTCCAGGATGTCTGGCTCTAGATGAGTGATCACACCATCGTGATTATCTGGGTCATGAAGATCTTTTTTGTACAGTTCTTCTGTGTATTCTTGCCACCTCTTCTTAATATCTTCTGCTTCTGTTAGGTTCCTACCATTTCTGTCCTTTATCGAGCCCATCTTTGCATGAAATGTTCCCTTGGTATCTCTAATTCTCTTGAAGAGATCTCTAATCTTTCCCACTCTATTGTTTTCCTCTATTTCTTTGCACTGATCACTGAGGAAGGTTTTATTATCTCTCATAGCTATTGTTTGGAACTCTGCTTTCAATTGGTTTATCTTTCCTTTTCTCCTTTGCTTCTAACTTCATGTTTCACAGCTATTTGTAAGGCCTCCTTGGACAGCCATTTTGCTTTTTTGCATTTCTCTTCCATGGGGATTGTCTTGATTCCTGTCTCCTATACAATGTCATGAACCTCTATCCATAGTTCTTCAGGCACTCGGTCCATCAGATCTAGTCCCTTAAACCTATTTCTCACTTCCACTGTATAGTCACAAGGGATTTGATTTAGGTCATACCTGAATGGTCTAGTGGTTTTCTCCACTTTCTTCAACTTCAGTCTGAATTTGGCAATAAGGAGTTCATGATCTGTGCCACAGTCAGCTCCTGGTCTTGTTTTTGCTGACTGTATAGAGCTTCTCCATCTTTGGCTGCAAAGAATATAATCAATCTGATTTTGGTGTCAACCATCTGGTGATATCCATGTGTAGAGTCTTCTCTTGTGTTGTTGGAAGAGCGTGTTTGCTATGACCAGTGCGTTCTCTTGGCAGAACTCTATTAGCCTTTGCTCTGCTTCATTCTGTACTCCAAGGCCAAATTTGCCTGTTACTCCAGGTGTTTCTTGACTTCCTACTTTTGCATTACAGTCCCCTATAATGAAAAGGAGATTTTTTGAGGGTGTTAATTCAAGAAGATGTTGTAGATCTTCATAGAAGTGTTTAACTTTAGCTTCTTCAGTGTTACTTGTCGGGGCATAGACTTGGATTACTGTGATATTGAGTGGTTTGCCCTGGAAACAAACAGATCATTCTGTCGTTTTTGAGATTGCATCCAAGTACTGCATTTCAGACTCTTTTGTTGGCTATGATGACTACTCCATTTCTTCTAAGGGATTCCTGCCCACAGTAGTGCCTATAATGTTCATCTGAGTTAAATTCACCCATTCCAGTCCATCTTAGTTCGCTGATTCCTAGAGTGTCGATGTTCACCCTTGCCATCTTCTGTTTGACCACTTCCAATTTGCCTTGATTCATGAACCAGATTCCCATGCAATATTACTCTTTACAACATCAAACCCTGCTTCCATCACCAGTCCCATTCACAACTTGGTGGTGTTTTTGCTTTGCCTCCATCCCTTCATTCTTTCTGGAGTTATTTCTTCAGTGATCTCCAGTAGCATATTGGGCACCAACCGACCTGGGGAGTTCATCTTTCAGTGTCCTATCTTTTTGCCTTTTCATACTGTTCATGGGGTTCTCAAGGCAAGAATACTGAAGTGGTTTGCCATTCCCTTCTCCAGTGGACCACATTCTGTCACACCTCTCCACCATGACCTGTCTGTCTTGGGTGGCCCCACACGGCATGGCTTAGTTTCATTAAGTTAGACAAGGCTGTGGTCCATTTGATCAGATTGGCTAGTTGTCTGTGATTGTAGTTTCAGTCTGTCTGCCCTCTGATCCCCTCTCTCAGTGCCTACCATCTTACTTGGGTTTCTCTTACCTTGGATGTGGTTAAAAAAAAAATCCATTTATTTAGGTCTTCTTTAATTTCTTATAATGATACTCTCTATTTTTTAGAGAAGTTTTCCTTTATTTCATTATATTTTTCTCTAGATATTTCATTTTATTTTGATACTCTTGTATATATTTTCTTTTTCATTTTTCTTTCCTTTTTTTTTTTTGCTAACAAATAGAAACACAATGATTATTGTTGTATAAAATATCATCCACAATATTATCTGGCAATAAACAACAAAATCATTTCTTATGTCCCACTGTTTCTGTGCATCATAAATTTAGGTTTAATTTACCTGCGTAGCTCTGCTGTAAATTATTATAAGATTTCCATCAAGGTGTCGGTTGGGGCTGCAGTTAACTGAAAGAGCTTAATGATCTGCTTCCAAGATGGCTCACTCATGTGGTGGTGGTAAGTTTGTATTGACTTGTATAGAACACTTTGGTTTGTTTCCACATGGTCCTCTCCATAGTGCTGCTTGAGTGTCCTCATGACATGATAGTTAGCTTCTCCCATAGCAAGTGATTCAAAAGAGAGCTAGGCAGAAGCTGTAGTGCCTGTTAAAGACTCCTACTGATCTAGATTCATAAGCCATATGCTGTTATCTCCATAATATCAAATTAGTCACACAGGTCCTATGATTTTCTGTCGGGGAGCAGAGGGGAATATGCAAGGGCATAAATATCAGCAGGTAAGGATCATTAAGAACCATCTTGGACATTGATTATCACATTTGGTGTGTGTGTGTGTTTAAGACTTTTTAAAGAGGAATTTTAGATTCACTGAAAAACTGAGAGAAATGCAGAGAGATTCCCTCTGCCCAAAACATGCACAGCCACCTCTATTACCAGCCTCTCTCATCAGAGTGGTACATTTGTTAAAACTGATAACAACCTACATTGGCACATCAAAATCACCCAAAGTCCATGGTTTATATCGAGGTGTACTCTTGGTGTTGTGCATCCTATGGGATTGGACAAATGTATGATGACATTTATTAATCATTACAGTATCATGTAGAGTATTTTCACTACTCTAAAAATCCTCTGTGTTCCACCAATTCAACCTCCTCCAACCCCAACACACACACACACACACACACACACACACACACACACACACACACACACAAGACAGGACAGCCACTGATCCTTTTACTGTCTCCATAAGTTTTGCCTTTTCCATAATGTCAGATAGTCAGTAACACACAGTATGTAGCTTTTTCATACTGACTTCTTGCACTTAGTACAATGCACTTGTTTCCTCTGTGTCTTTTCATGGCTTGGCATCCCATTTCTTTTATATTTAAAAAATACTCCATTGTCCAGATGTACCATTTAGTTTACTTATCCATCTTGGTTGCTTCCAAGTTTGGGTAATTATGAATAAAATTGCTATAAATATCTATATGTAGGTTTTTGTGTGGATATAAATTTTCAACTCCTTTAGATAAATATCAAGAACCTTAATTGCTGGATTATGTGATAAGAGCATGTTTAGTTTGGTAAGAAAAATGGAAGACAAAATTGTCTGCCAAAGTGCTATACCATTTTGCATTCTCACCAGCAAAGAATGGAAGTTTCTCTTGCTTCACATCCTCACTAGCATTTGGTATTGTAAGTTGTTCTGGATTTTGGCCTTTCTAATAACTATGTGGTAGTATCTTATTGTTGTTTTAATATGTGTTTTTCTGATATCATATGTTGTGGAGCATTATGTCATATGCTTATTTGCCATCAGAATACTTTCTTTGGTGAAATGCCAGTTAAGGTTTTGGCCCTGTTCTTTCCTCTGGGTAGTGTGTTTTCTTATTGTTGAGTTTTAAAGTTCTTTGTATATTTTTGGATAACAGTTCTTTATCAGATGTCTCTTTTGTAGATGTTTTCTCCCAGTCCATGACACATCTTCTCATTTTCTCAACAGTATTTTTTTCAGAGCAATTTTTAAAAATGTTAATGAAGCCTAGCTTATTATATCATTCATGGATTACACCTTTGGTGTTTTATCTAAAAAGTCATTGTTATGCCCAAGGTCATCTAGATTTTATCCTATGTTATCTTCTAGGAGTTTTTTCATTTTGTGTTTTACATTTAGATCTAGGATCCATTTTGTATGGATTTTTGCAATGGATACAAGGTCTGTGTTTATATATATATATATTCACATGAATGTCTAGTTATTCCAGTATCAAATATTAAAAAGACTATCTTCTTCCCATTATATTACCTTTGTTCTTTGTCAAAGATTAATTTACTATATTTATTTGGGTCTATTTATGGGCTTCTTGGGTTTCTAGTGGCGCTAGTGGTAAAGAACTCACCTACCAATAGAGGAGACCTAGAAGACCTGGGTTCTATCCCTGAGTCAGGAAGATCCCCTGGAGGAGAGCATGGCACCCCACTCCAGTATTCTTGCCTGGAGAATCCCATGGACAGAGGAGCCTGGTGCGCTACAGTTCATAGGGTTACAAAGAGTTGGACGTGACCGAAGTGACTTTGCATGCACGCACATGGGCTTCTTATTCTGTATCACTGATCTATTTGTCTCTTCTTTCACAGTATCAACCTGTCTTGATTACTATAGCTTTATGCTGCTGCTACTGCTAAGTCATTTCAGTCGTGTCCGACTCTGTGCGACCCCACAGAGGGCAGTCCACCAGGCCCCCCCCGTCCCTGGGATTCTCCAGGCAAGAACACTGGAGTGGGTTGCCATTTCCTTCTCCAATGCATGAAAGTGAAAAGTGAAAGTGAAGTTGCTCAGTCGTATCCGACCCTTAGCGACCCCATGGACCGCAGCCTACTAGGCCCCTCTGCCCATGGGATTTGCCAGGCAAGAGTATTTATAGTAAGTCTTTAAAAAAGTCTTACAATTTTGTTCTTATCCTTCAGTATTATATTGGCTGTTCTATAGCTTTTGCCTCTCCATACGAACTTCATAATTAGTTTATCAGTACTCCCAAAATAATTCACTGGGATTTTGATTGCACTGAATTTATAGATCAAGTTGGGAAAAACTGACAGCTTGACAATATTGAGTCTTCCTATCCATGAACGTGGACTAGCTCTCCATTTACTTAGCTCTTCTTTTATTTTTCTCATCAGAGTCTTGTAGTTTTCCTCAAGCAAATCTTATATACATTTTACTAGTTTTGTACCCAACAATTTCATTTTGGGGGGTGCTAATGTTAAGTGATATTGTATATTTAATGTCAAATTTCATTTGTTCATGGCTGATGTACAGGAAAGACATTAACTTTTTGTATATTAGTCTTGTGTCCCGAAACCTTACTATAATTGCTTTTTAGATCCAGAAATTTTTGTTAATTTTTTGAGTTCTACATAGGTGACCGTATCATCTGTGAACAAAGATAGTTCTATTTATTCTTTCCTGATCTATATACCTTTAATTTCTTTTTCTTGTCTTATTACATTATCTAGAACTTCCACTATGATTTTGAAGAGGTGTGGTGAAAGGAGACATCCTGCCTTTTTTTTTTTATATTAGTGGAAAAGCTTCAAGTTTCTCACCATTAAATATGATGTTAGCTGTAGGAGTTTTGCAGATACACTTCATCAAGTTGAGGAAGATCCCACCTGTTCCTAATTTACTAAGAGTTTTTATCATGAAATGGGTATTGGATTTTGTCAAATGCTTTTTCTGTGTCTATTGACATAATAATGTGATTTTTCTTTTTTAACCTGTTGATGTGATGGATTGCATAATTGATTTTTGAATGTTGAATCAACTTTTCATACCTGGGATAAATCCCACTGGGTTGTGTTGCATAATTATTTTTATACATTGTTGTTTGATCTGCTAATATATTGTTGAGGAGTTTTACATCTATGTTCATGGGAGATATTGGTCTATAGTTCTATTTTCTTGCAATACCTGTCTGACTTGGGTATTAGGATAATGCTGGCCTCATAGAATAAGTTAGGAAATATTCCTTCTGTTTCTGTCCTCTGAAAGAGATTGTAGAGAATTGGTGTAATTTCTCCCTTACATGTTTTATACAATTAATTGGTAAGTTCATTTGAGCCTGGTTATTTCTTATTTGCAAGATTATTATTTTTTAATTCAATATCTTTTCTAGATCAGGTCTATTCATATTATCTATTTCTTCTTATATGAATTTTGACAGGTGGTATGTTTCAAGGAGTAGGTCCATTTCATCTAGATTATCAGATATGTGGGCATAGAATTGTTCTTGGACTTACTTTATTATCCTTTTAATTTCTGTGGGATCTGTAGTGATATCCCTCCTTTGGTTTCTGATGTTAGCAATTTGTGTCCTCTCTTTTTCTTAGTTAACCTGACTAGAGGCTTATCACTTCTGTTGATCTATTTAAAGAACCAGATTTTGGTTTTGTTGATTTTCTCTGTTTCCTGTTATAAATTTCATTGATTTCTGCTCTAATTATTGTTATTCCTTTTCTTCTGCTTATTTTGGATGTATTTTGCCCTTCTTTCTCTAGTTTCTAAGGTGGAAGCTTAGATTATTGACTTTAGATCATTCCCCTTTTCTAATAAATTATTAAGTGATATAAATTTCCCTCTACTGTTTTTTCTGCAGCCCACAAATTTGGATAGGTTGTTCATTTTCATTTAGTTTCAAGACATTTAAAATTTTCCCTTGAAATTTCTTCTTTGAAGTATTATTTAGAAATATGTTGTTTAATCTTCATGTGTTTTGTTATTTTCCATGTATCTTTCTGTTGTTGGTTTCTATTTTAGTTCCACTATAGTCTGAGAACAGACATTGTATGATTTCTGTTCTTCCTGATTCATTAACATATGTTTTAAGGCCAGAATGTGGTCTATCTTTGTGGATATGAAATTTTAAAAATTTATCTTCTTAAGATTTTTCATACATTGTAAAAGTATAAGTTTTAATTTTTAGAATCAATTGTGGCATATGTTCAACCATTTTTAAAAAAATATTTTTTTCTGCCTCTTTCTTTCTATCTCTTGATTTAGAACTTTAATTTCTCATATATTGTATGGCTTGATATTATCTCACATGTTGCTGCTGCTACTGCTGCTGCTAAGTCACTTCAGTCGTGTCTAACTCTGTGTGACCCCATAGGCGGCAGCCCACCAGGCTCCCCCATCCCTGGGATTCTCCAGGCAAGAACACTGGAGTGGATTGCCATTTCCTTCTCCAATGCATGAAAGTGAAAAGTGAAAGTGAAGTCTCACATGTTACTATGGTCTCATTCATTTTTTCTCTAGTATTTCTGTTTTCTGTGCTTGTTTTGGATAGTTTCTATTATTATGTCTTCAAATTCGGTGATTTTTTTTCCTGCAATATCTAATTGGCCCTTAAATCCATAAGGGAATATTTTCATTTCTGCTATTGTGTGTTGGACCTCTAGAATATTTATGTGACTGCTTTTTATGCTTTCAACTTCTTATCTCTTCATTTCTTTGTTTTCTCTTAAATTGTTGGCCTTTTATAATACCTCTTTTAAAGTCCTTGTCTTCTGATTTCACATCTCTGCCACTTCTGGGTTCATTTTCATTGACTAATAATATTCCTAATTGAGGTCACATTTTCTTGACATATCTGGTAATTTTTTATTGGATATTGGATATTAAGAATGTTACATTTTTGAGGTATTTTGTTGCTTTCTTTCAGAGAGTATAGGCAGTTGTACTGGCAGACAGTTAGGTTACTTGTGATTCGCTTGATCCTTTTGAGGGTTGTTAAGTTTTGTTAGGGCAAATCTAGAGTAGCCTTATTATAAGGCTATTCTATTCCTACTAATAAGCCTTGAGTTTTTTATAGTTTTTACCTGAATGCTTAGGTGGTCAATGAAATCTTTCCACTCTGAATGTCTCTTAACCCAGTGTGAGCTCAGAGAATTGTTCAGTTAGAAAGCCCTTGCAGTTGTTTTTGCCTGTTTTGTGGTATTCATTACATATGTGCAGTTTGGGATTCAGCCTAAGACTCAATGAGACTCCTATACAGATTTTTGGAGCTCTTGTTTTATGTAGCTCTCCCCTCTCAGAAATGCTTCCCAGCAATTACCAGATACTTCAGCTTTTCCAAACTCCTTTCTCTCTCTCTCCTCAACTCAAGTTGCCAAGCTCTAGAGGTGCTCTTCTGCCCTTCCCTGAGGCTAGAAAATTTGCTCTAGGATGAAAATGATGCTCTTAGGGATCACAGATTTGTATGCATGTTATCTAGTATCTAAAAACAGACATTTCATACTTTTTGTTTAATTTGGTAGTGTTTATCAGTTATGGGCACTGGGGGGAGGGGAAGAGTACAAATACCATCAGATATTACTTATCATGGGTCGAACCACAAGTCCTTCCCTTTGTGATTTTAAAAATAAATGGGATGCGCTATTAAAAGTAACAGAAAACAACTCCAGATAATAAAAATAGTAACAGTTAATACCGAGTATTAGCTGGAGTATATGAAAGTAGGCCACATTAAAAAACTACTGTTTGGAGCTTAACTTTGAACAGTCTTTCAGGAAGACATTTTGGCAAAATAAAAAAGAAAAGTATTTTCAATTTTTGAACTAGCAATTTTTCTTTTAGAGTTTTATTCAGAGAAAATAATAAGACATATAAAATTATATATTATAGAATTAATTATAATTTAAAAGTTACATATAATAAAGAAAAATTTAACTTAAATGTCCAACAGTATGGAATTGGTGAAATAAATTTGTTGGTGCATCCATGTAAAGATATACTATTTAACTACAAATTTTTTAAAATAAATATAACAATATGGGAAAATGTTTTAACAATTTTACTGAACTGAAAAAATTAGATTACAAAAAGTGTGCTCAGATTAATCACTACAGTCTTAACCTGTTATAAGCATTCCTGGGTGATGTAATTATAGAAATACTTTCTGCTTTGTCCTTTTCTTAGTTTTCCAAATTTTCTACGATAAACAAAACTTTATTTTTTAAAAATTTTAAAACATTATTTAAAATGCTTTAGTGGATTAATTTACAATTACATTTTAATTAGACTCTAGATAAAATATCTGTAAGGGAGCCAATATGGTGCAATGGATAAGGGGACAGGACATGAAATCTGGGGTTGAATTTCTCTCCGTAGTTTGTTAGGTGAGTGATCTTGAGCAAATTATGTAACTTCTTGGAACCTTTATTACCTTACCTTCAAAATGAGTATAAATACACTATCTACTTTTTAGGGTTCCTTCTCTTGTGGCTCAGATGATAAAGAATCTGCCCGTAATGCAGGAGACCCAGGTTCAATCCCTGGGTTGGGAAGATCCCCTGGAGAAGGGAATGGCAACCCCCTCCAGTATTCTTGCTTCGAGAATTCCCTGGACAGAAAGCCTGGTGGGCTATAGTCCATGGGGTAACAAAGAGTCAGACACAACTGAGCAACCAACACACATAAGAATTAAATGAGATATTCTCCATAAACCTTTAATATGGCAAGATTCTATGAATGCCAGTTAATACATTATATTATTACTATTATTTCCACTACTCCTACTGTTAATGTGACAAATTACCAATGCAGCTATTAGGATAAAAGACCTTATGTGGATATGGGAATATTGTTAGAGTACTGAAAAAAGAGAAAGCCAAGAGCCAGAGTTAAACTTCACTAATTTCATGGTTTTTCTTATGAAGAATATTGTTTAACAACAATAACAACAAAAACCTCAAATGGAGAATTATTTTCAAGATAACTAACATAAGTACTTATCTTTTAAGAGCCCCAAGAGAGATAGAAATGAGACTCCTGCTCAGTTTACAAAGAATATCAGGGTTTTTTTTTGTTTGTTTGTTTGTTTTTTGACAGAGAATCTCTTTAGGTAGGAAAATGGATTATGGAATTTTCAGGTATTAATACTGATAAGAGAGACTTTCCTGGTGGTCTAGTAGTTAACAATCTGCCTTGCAATGCAGGGGATGCAAGTTCTATCCCTGGTTGGGGAACTAAAATCCCACTTTTTTCAGAGAAACCAAGCCTGTGCATTGCAACTACTAAGCCTGTGCCACAACTAGTACATCCATGCATCACAATGAAAAGGATCCCTCATGACCAAACACAGATCCCTTGTGCCACAACTAAGACCTGATGCAACCAGATAAACAAATAAATATTAGAAAACTACTGGCCAAGATATTTGATTATCTCATGACTCAGTTTTCCCATGTCAAATTTAAAAGAGTTTACAATTTCAATAGGCTTTTAAATAAGATATATAAAACGGAAACCTTAAAAACATATGGGAATCTATAGCTCAGACATGGAAGCAACCTAGATGTCCATTGGCAGATGATTGGATAAGAAAGCTGTGGTACATATATACGATGGAATATTACTCAGCTATTAAAAAGAATGCATTTGAGTCAGTTCTAATGAGAGGGATGAAACTGGAGCCTATTATACAGAGTGAAGTAAGTCAGAAAGAAAAACACCAATACAGTATATTAACTCATATATATAGAATTTAGAAAGATGGTAATGACAACCCTATAGGCGAGACAGCAAAAGAGACACACAAATAAAGAACAGACTTTTGGACTCTGTGGGAGAAGGCGAGGGTGGGATGATCTGAGAGAGCAGCATTGAAATATGCATAGTGCCATATGAGAAATAGATGACCAGTCCAGTTTGATGCATGAAACAGGGCACTCAAAGCCAGTGAACTGGAACAAGCCAGAGGGATGGGATGGGGGAGGAGGGGAAGGTTGGTGGGGGGTTCAGGACACAGGGACACATCTACACCCATGGCTGATTCATGTCAATGTATGGCAAAAACTACCATGATGTTGTAAAGTAATTAGCCTTCAATTAAAATAAATAAATTTTAAAAAAATATGAGAATCTGAGCACTATTTTCTACCTTCACTGCTATAACCATGGGCTAAGCCACCTGCAACCAGCTCAGGCCTCCCTCCTTCTGCTCTGGCCTTCTCAAGACTGTTTGCTATATAATATCAACACTGATGCTCTTGAAACATAAGTGAAGTCAAAACAGTGAGAAGCAATTCCAGGCTAAGAGAACCACATGTGAAAAGGCAGAGAGGCACAGAACTACAAGGTGTAGTTAGGAAACTATTAGAGTTTGTCACTGCTAGAGAGCTTCACGTGAAATTTAGAGACCAAAGTAGAGAGAGAGGTTGAAAAGGTTGAGAGGGAACCATATCTTTGTGTTCCACGTGTAGTCAACAAAGACGTATGTTTTAGGTGACAAAAATTCATTTAACAAATTTTAGCAGAGGTGTCACAATTGCAAGTAAATATTTTAGGAAGAAGAGAACAGACTTGAGAGGGAGAAGAGAGAGCTGAAAAGGATGAGAATCAGGTAGTATATTTAAGAACTTATTATCTGGGATAGTGGTGCACAACCTGTTAGCTCGCTTAGTTGGGACAAAAGCTTCCTTAACAAATCTACTCTAGAAAGTTCACTGTCTGATATAAAAGAATCTAGAGAAAGATTCTGAATAGAAATATATCTTTACTCAGTAAGAAGAATATGAGTTTAGATATGTTCAATGTTTATTATCCAGCAATTCTCTCTAAACTCATTTGATCATTACATCGTTTATTAGGAGTCCTTTCACAGCCAACCAGCAGGCTGAAAATGTTGTGTTATGAAGATGTTCCTGAAAACTCTGGGCTGAGAAAGAAATAGTTATTATGTAGAGAGAGAGGGAAGAGATGATTTCAAAAGAGGTAGAAATACTTTGTGAGTAATTGTGGGATTTGAATAAGAGGAAGGAGTGAAAGTTGATACTTAGGTTGCTGGCTTTGATTACATGCGGCCAACAAAGATAGAATTTCAGGAGGAAAATCAGATTTGGGGAAGTGGGAGATGACAGGCTGCTTTAGACAGGAGGTTAAAATTCTTTTGTGTCGTCCAAGTGAGAATAGCTAGTCAACAATGGATTAAAGCAGATGAGAGATATTTGGGCTAGGTATGATAAAGTGAAAGTAAAAGTGATAGTTACTCACTTGTGTCTAACTCTTTGCAACCCTATGGACTGTAGCCCACCAGGCTCCTCTCTCCATGGTATTCTCCAGGCAAGAATATTAGAGTGGGTTGCCATTCCCTCCAAACAACACAGAATTCTCAAACTATGTAAGTGGTGTGGTTTCTCCAAGGGCCATTTTCAGATATGAAAGTGTTCTGGTTGACACAATAACTGGAGGTGGTACTGATGGCAAAACTGAGTGGGAATTGAGGATGCTAACTGTCCTACAACACAAAGAATAGTTGCACATGATGAATTTTCCCAGCCAAATTGCCAATAGTATTCCCCTTAGGAATCACAGAAACACTGGAAGGGAGAGCGTGTTAAGCGAGTGCAGTAGAGGCTACAGTTAGGACAGAGAAGGAGGATCCAACAATGGAAAGCAAAAAAATGGTCAAGCAGAGTATGCCCTAAAATGGGAAACAGGTGGCTCCTGAATCATTTCTTTCTAAGAAGAACTGAGGCAAAGTGTTCCATGAACAAAGGTGAGGGAAATTGCTGAGGTACTTTAAACTATTTAATCATTCCCATAATTACCAAGTATTTTTTGATCAGAAATAGAACACTTTCTATTTCAATTAGCATTAGCATTTGTGGTTCTACCTAGACAATAGTGACAAATGATGCTTTTGTTCCAATAATTACCATACTGCTTAGGTTGTCTTATGTTGGTTATTGCGGTCTAGTTTCATAATTCCTATCTCATTTTACAAATGGAGAAAGAATTAGAAAGTTTAGCACACTTAGGAAGATGTGCACAGAATACAAGAAATCTGAGCTATTCAAATCTTACCTGTGAGATTTCAGGTGTGTTCTGTCCTTTGGTTGACCCTTGCTTCCTATATATAGAAAAATCTAAATTTCTAAGGCATTCTGAGCTTATTTGCTGTGGACAGAGTTCTGTCTGGAATTTATTTTATTTTTATTTATTTTTTTGTTCCTTAGTTGCTAAGTTGTGTCTGACTCTTTTGCAACCTCATGGACTGCCCGCCAGGCTCCCCTGTCCATGATGGTTCTCCAGGCAAGAATACTGGAGTGGGGTTGCCATGCCCTCCTCCAGGGGATCTTCCCAACCCAGGGATCAAACCCAGGTCTCTGGCATTGCTGACGGATTCTTTACTGTCTGAACCACCAGGGAAGCCCTGGAATTTATTAATTTTTGTTTACATCTCTCTCCCTCCCTCCTTCCCTTCTTTCTTCCTATCTCCTTTCTTCCCTGCCCTCCTTCCACTATATAAAACCAGAAGGCACTGAAACCAGTTTATGAGCATTTGTGAAACACATAAAAACAGCATATATAAAAAGCAAAGATGACAGAGAAAAATGAAGCAAGGGAGGGGGTCATTAGGTAGAAAGAAGATACTTGTAATTTAGGAGCAGCAAAGCAAGAAACTGCCCTTAATGCCTTAAAATTTGGGGCCCAATCTGGTAATGAACATTGTGCCAAGAATTTTAAGGTTCATATAGATTAGATTATTGATAACCCAGTGATTTTGAACACTACTGGTACCTGGGGATGTTATTAACAATAGTGTAAGGACTGGGAGCCGCAGACTTCTGATTATTAAATCCTAAAATATTGTCCTAGACCACATAAAGTAGATGAAATTGTCAAACCCAAATCCCTTGCCTGAGGGAAAAGAGCTTGAGTGGCACCTCCCGGGGATGGCATAGAGGAGGCCAGGTGGGTGGGATGAGTGGGGATGGAATGTGCCCAAGAAAGGTGGGGCTCCCAGAGTGTGAAGGGAGGCTGAGAGGAGCATGAAGTGTGTTGATTGCAAGAATTCCAAGTTGTTCTTGGCAGCCCTCAGTGTCAGGAAGTCCCATGACAAGTCTGGGTTAAGAAGGCAAGGAATTGTCTAGAAGGCAGTCCTCTTGAGGACAGAATGGAATATTTAGCAGGCCATG
The DNA here is from genome assembly GCF_001704415.2 of Capra hircus. Taxonomy (NCBI): domain Eukaryota; kingdom Metazoa; phylum Chordata; class Mammalia; order Artiodactyla; family Bovidae; genus Capra; species Capra hircus. The sequence continues at coordinate 11,107,738 of NC_030827.1, forward strand.
CAAGCTGGGGTGTGTGAAGAATATGGAGGTGTGGCTTAAAGTGAGAGAGGAAAAGAATCTCACACATTGGTCAAATAACATTCATCTTGGGCACGGAGGGCCTCTATCAAGAAATATTTACTACGAGCAAACTATTGCATCTGAAGGCAAAACAGCACAAGTTGCAGGACTCTGGGGCATGTGGAATGCGTGTTGCCAGAGTGAACGGTATGTGACAAATATGCATTTTGGACTGTGGCATGCCATGCAGCTGCACTGTGCCCTTGCCAGTTTGTGGTATGCTGCAGGGCTGTGAGCAGGTGGATGAGAACCATGCTCGTCTGCATCCCTAGCTGGAAGCTTGCAGCATACCATATCCCCTCAAACACTTTGTATAGGCAGCAGCTTTTCGATTGCATTCCTTCATCATGAGAGGTGTAAACTGCCAGAAAGACATTGGTTAGTGGGGGTAAGGCAGCACCACCCAACTCTTCAGATAAGAGCTAAGATTACTAGGGGGTACAGCTGTTGCCTATAACTTGCTCTCCACCCTACATGGACTCTCCTTCCTGACTTGCACATGATTTGGATCTGAATTAGTAAGAAGAGGACGTAGAACTTTCTATCAAGATATGTAGAACCAGGAGCTGCAGAGGTCTGCTCATTTGAGAATGAGTATAATTAAATGTATGGGCTCTGAAGTTGGCTGCTTGGACTCAAATCCCTGTGTGATGTCAGGTCTCAGATTTCTCACTTGTAGAATGGAGAAGAAACTAGAACCATCCTTGTAGAGAGGCTGTGAGGATTTGGTGAGCTGATACATGGAAGTGTTAGTCACTCAGTCGTGTCCAACTCTCTGTGACCCCATGGACTGCAACCCTCCAGGCTCCTCCGTCCATGGAATGCTCCAGGCAAGGATACTGGAGTGGGTTGCCATGCCCTCCTCCAGGAGATCTTCCTGACCTAGGGACTGAATCCAGGTCTGCATTGCAGGCAGATTCCTTGCTATCTGAGCAATCAGGGAAGCCCTGATACATGGAAAGTATACTTTAAAAGTTTCTGGACCACATCAGATACTCCATAAATGATAACTAGCACTTTTATACTTATGGTCATGATGCTCAGAAGTGAGGAAAGACCTGCCCCACATGGTAAAACTTCTGGTGCTAAGACTGTGCCCACCCCCGGCATGGACTTCCCTGTCAGCAGGCCCTTGTCCCTGCCTAGTTCAATTCGAACTGCATTCTCTGCCCTGTGAAAGTTCTGCTTTATTCCTGGCAGAATAGGAGTGAAGACAGAGTTGTCCCTTGGACCTGGAAAGAGTGAGTGGCTAGTGCTGGCCCAGATCCCTGGGGTCAGAGGTCCAGCTCTTCTGTCCGAGGTGCTGAGTCATGCATTAGCTGTGGTTGCAGCTGCCGCTGCGCTGCTGGGCATGGCATGGCATCTGGGGAGGATTAGGAGATTATGATCAGAACAAGACACAAAGGAATTGCAGCTGATGTTGATAAGGGTTTTGGAAGGTACTCAGAGGAGGGGAAAACATGAAGGCAGTCTGCAGAATCAAAGTGAGCGTGGGCAGAAAGAGCCATATATCAGGCAGGAGCATAAACCATGCAACTCAAAGAGGGTGAGGGCCGCCCTTTCTGTTGTTTCTTTGGGTGCCTAAAGGGAACTGTTGAAAGGACTTTGATTTTGACATTTAGTGAAATAAAAACACTCAAAATGTAGATCAAGGACTTTCTCAATACATTGCTGATGGGAATACAAGATGGTACAGCCACTTTGGAAAAGACTATGGTAGCTCCTTACAAAACTAAATATGCAACTATGGTATGACTCAGCCATTGCATTCTTGGGCATTTATCCCAGAGTAATGAAACCTGGCTTCCCAGGTGGCGTAGTGGTAAAGAATCTGCCTGCTAATGCAGGAGATGCAAGAGACACAGGTTTGATCCCTGGATCAGGAAGATCCCCTGCAGAAGGAAATGGCAACTCGCTCCAGTATTCTTGCCTGGAAAATCTCATGGACAGAGGAGCCGGAGTATACAGTTCATAGCACTGCAAAGAATCAGAATAACTGAGAACACACACACATACACACACACAATGAAAACCTATGTCTATACCAAAACCTGAAAACAATTGTTCATAGCAACTTTATTTGTGATAGCCAAAAATTAGAAACAACTCAAAAGTCCTTCAGCGGGTGGGTGGTTCATCAGACCATTGATACATCTATCCCATGGATACTATTCTGTGATATAAAGGAAGCTTCTGAGACTTAGAACAGCCTGAATGAATCTCCAGAGAATTATGCTGAGTGAAAAAGTCAATATCAAAAGGTTGCATAAAGGTTAGATATGACCCATAAATATAAATTCCCACAGTGTCAAACTACTAGAGATGGATAACAGATTAGTGGTTGCCAGGGACTTGGGGTGTGGAAGAAAGTGGCTGTGGCAACATCTCTCTATTATTTCTTACAATTGCATGTGAATCTATAATTTTATGAAAATAAAAAAAGTCATTAAGAATGTAAAGCAAGCCTTTAAGATGTCCCTTCTATCTGGAACTTTGACATTGTTAGAGGGATTTTGTAAAGTATAGTCCATATTGGTTTACACAGGTGAAGTCCCGTAAAAAGAACAACTGGTATCAACCCTTGGTCTGAGGCCAAAAACTAAGTCATGAGGGTCCAACCTAGACACACTTTTAAAAGTAAGTCCTATCTGAAGAGAAAAAGAGATGAAAAAACAGGGTGGGAGAACAGAGTTGGAAGCAGGAGGGAGATGGTGGAGCACTCTAGCAGAGGATGGTCAGGTACTGGCAGAGGAACCTCTGCTCAGGGACGTTCAACCAGGATCAAGTTCCTTGACAAATGGCTTGTAAGAAGTGGCTTGATGTTTTACCCTTGCAATTGCATTTTCACAGATGTCTTTGGTGTCTTAAAACAAAGGAAGGTTTTATGGTGGAGCTTTTAGAGACCATGAGAATAGGGGTAATTGATGTATTGATGTGTTTGACTGAGAAGACTTTTCCAAATTTCTTCTAGTAACATTCCCTCTGTCAAAATTGGCATGTTTCCTGGCCAGAATGTAGGCTTTCTAGAAGTTGAGAGGTCAGATCTGAGCAAACCCCATTTTTCCTTAAGCTGGAGTGAAGTATAGAAGTGAATAAAAGCTCTGCCGTGCGAACAGCCCATTGGTGGTTATTCTTGTTCTCTTTGCTTGGGAACCATAGAAGCTGTCCTGTAGATTGTGTTTCTGCTAGAAATGAGGAATGCGGATGGACTAACTTTTTGAAAAAGGGAAAGTTCATTATCCAACCCACTGATTCGTGCTCATAAGTTCACATTTGCCAGAAATCCAATCTTTCCTCATACTAGCTATCACTTATCCATTCCCTCACTTAGGCTTTCCTATTTGGGTACCATGAGATTGACCTTGCTCTGTAAAAGGGAGAGACTCCCTAGAACTCCTTTGCAAAGCAGGGGCACTTGCATAGGTCAGATGTGAAACTGGTCAAAACATAGGCTGGGGCCAGCATGTCGAGTGGATCCAGAGTCCCACTGTTCAGAGAATTATGCCTTAGTTTTACCACTGGTAGGAAGAGTTCTCATATTTCTTATTGACTTAAGATATATTTGATATGGTTGCTTGGGCCCTAAGCGTGTCTGCCTGACAACTGCAGAAGATCCAGAGATACACAGCCATCCATCAGATCTGACAAGGCTGCCTTCTACAGCAGCTGTATTGTTTATGAAATGAGTCACTTTCATAGCAAATCCAAAAGCAAACTTGTGCTGGATTTGACAGACGCATCCCACTTCATTCTTCTCATTCTCTCCCTTCACATGCTTGCCCGGCTCCTGAGTAGCAGCCTAAATTTGCTAAGATGGAATTGAGAAACACAAAGTAGGGTTATTTTCCTTGAACAACATCATTATACTTGGTTTGCTAGGTTTAGATTAGTTCAGCAAGCATGTGTCTTATCTGTTTTCAGCAGAGGTAAGTGAGGGAGGGAAAAAATGAGTGGGAGAGATTGGTGGTTGCCACACGTGTATTCTGAGAAAAGAATCTCATTATTCTGTTATTCTGTTTAATGGCCCGTATTGTATCTAAGTCCTGAATATTCATTGGAATGACTGATGCTAAAGCTGAAGCTCCAATACTTTGGCCACCTGATGCAAAGAACTGTCTCACTGGAAAAGACCCTGATGCTGGGAAAGATTGAAGGCAGGAGGGGATGACAGAGGATGATAGAGGAAGGGGATGGCATCACTGACTGGATGGACATGAGTTTGAGCAACCTCCAGGAGATGGTGAAGGACAGGGAAGCCTGGTGTGCTGCAGTCCATGGGGTTGCAAAGGATCAGAAACGACTGAGTGACTGAACTGAACTGATTATATCTAAAATTCTTTTTACAGCATCAGTTTCTCAACAGAGGTCTAGCTTCACTCTATTACAAACAGTCAGAGTGAAATGGAAGCTACTAAAGATGGGGCTTTGTTGATTGCATTGAGAAGAAATGAATAACAATTAACTTAAGAAATAACCAAGGTGCTAGGTAAGAAAGTCACTTGATCTGATTCATCCTCAAATGTAGATAAAATAGGCCTAGAGACAGAATCCTTTGAGTGACTTCAAAGTATTCAGTCCTTTGGATTTTGTTCTTTTTTGCTAATAAAATTTGTCTTGTAATAGGGTTATGTGACCACTTAATACCATGTGACCAACAGGCTGATGATGTCATAAGATGCTGAGTTTTGAGTTTGGAATAATCCGAGAGAATTTAACATGTAAGACATGGGTGTTAAAGGATAAGGAGCACCCAAGGGAGAGGAGAGGGCCCCCCAGTGATGACACTCACAGATGTTAGATAAGCATTCACTGTAGCATTCACCTGTGTTGAACATGCACTGGGTTAGGTTCTAGGGCTGAAACAGTGAACCAAACATAGTCTCTGCCTTCAGTGGAGGTCATTCTAATGGGAGACACAAACATCTGCCCAATTGCATAAAATATTGCGAATGGTATAGAAGAAGTGCTGTTTGATGCTATTAAATGTGTCTTATCCAGGATATTGCAAAGCCACCCTTGAAAAAATAAAACCTATCAGTTAAGGAGCCTGTGCAGTTTCTCAAGGCTCCTAGAGAAGTCAGACACAAACAACTGCTGGAGTAGGAGGCAGGGGATGGCGGATGCCACGAGGGGATCAACAAGGCTCCTGAGAGGAAAACACATGAGAAGCACAGAAGATAAAAAAGGAAAAGACTTATTACTTGACTACATAAGCATTTAAAATTTTTGCAGGAAAAAATTCATAAATAAAACTGAAACTTGGAAACAGGGAAGAAAATGAGCCACATTAAGAGCCACCTTCCTTCATATGTAAAGAGCATTTACAAAAGAAACACTGAATCAGTGGGCAGAGGTATATTTCACCTCTAGGTGACCTAACTGATTACTCATCAGGTTCATGGATCAAATTCAATTTCACAGTTATTCTGGGAATAATAGTGCAAGTTTAGAACAAAAGATGGAAACCCCATAATGCCCTTAGGAAACTTAGCTTTCCTTTGCTTCTTGGCATGAGCACATAAATTATTTTGAGGAGAAAGGGCTGCAATTATTTGACTGTGACACGTGATCCAGGGGATTCTTTTAGCAAAATGTTTCTATAGCATCTTGTGTTCTGACTGAACACTCTGGTGGAAGGTCTTGAAAATCCTAAGGCTTCCATTTGGGGATTATATCCCTAGAATATGCTACTCAGCCTGGCTTTCTAAGCTCTATTAGAAGTGACCATAATCAGCCTATAGAGAATGTTGAAGTATTTCAATCTCATTGTGATTTTAGTCTTTCAAGTGGCCAGCTATAGTTGCAGTGACATCCATTGTTCCTATTATGGGTTGAATCGTGTCCCACTAATTTCATTTTTTTAGGTCCTAACCCATAGTACCTCAGAGTGTGACTTATTTGGAGACTGGGGTTTTAGAGCTAATCAAGTTAAAATGAGATCATTAGGGAGGGCCCTAATCCAATATGACTCGGGTCCTTATAAAAAGGGAGAAACTTGGAGACAAACAGGCATACCGAAAGAATGCCATGTGAACATGAAGACGGCCATCTACATACTAGGAAGGCCTGGAACAGATCCTTCCTTCATAATCCTCAGGAGGAATCAGTCCTGCTCACAACCTTGATTTGGCCTTCTGGCCTCCAGACAATAAATTTCTGTCATATAGGCTACCTTGTCTTTGATATTTTATTGTTACAGCCCTATGAAACTAGTCAAATTCTCACATTCAGTCATTTTCATCCACTTTTCTATGTTTAAAGTAAAATAATTTTTTATTTTAGTGAAACCTTATATTCTATTAGATTGTTTTCCCATATGGAAAGCAATGGAGAGATGGTGAGAAAGAAAGAAGGACATTTGGTTATTTAAAAACTGTGTTTTATAAGCATCCCTCTTTATGTCAGGTACCATAATATATATACAATGGTGAATAACAGAACATGGTTCCTGCCCTCATGGAGCCTATTATCAGCAGTGAAAAAAAAAAAAAAAAGGCAAGTGTGATGAGTGTTTCCTATGACAAGGGTATGCAAAGCCTCCTGTGAGAAGAGGTAAGAGAGCCCTGAATCTTCTCCTGGGATCCAGAAAGATTTCTCTGTCACTCTGAAGTGACATCTGAGCTGAAACTTGAGTCATGGATAGAAATTAGCTGATGAAAGGGGTGTAAAATCAATGAAAAACAGTGAGGGCAAAGAAGGTAACGTTTCTAGGTAAAGGCAACAGCTAGGCTCCGTGCTTCACATATAAATAGGGGAGTAAACTTGTCCTCTATTTGGAACTGAGGAAATGGCCTCAGGGTCACTACGGAAGCAAACAAAGCAGGTAGAGCTGTGCAAGTGGAAAAAAAAAAGTTATCAGCTGCAGGCTTTATTTGGGCAGCCTGTATGGAGGTGACCTTGACCTTGGTGGATCACCTCAAGTGCTAAATGCAAGAGGAATAACACTGGCTGCCCCCAAGCAGCCCCTCAGGCATGCTATCCCATCTTCCTGACCCAATGTTCTCACACAACACTTTCACAGCCTGATTTGGGAGTTTCTAAAAATGTTTTTTACAGAGCCAGATTTTGTGAGGGGGCCAAGCAACAAAGAAAACCCCACTTAGCCAATGGAAGAATTGTTCAGTCTTGTCCCCTGATGGGAAAGGCCACTCCCTCCTCTCCCAATCCTTTCCAAGAACCTTAAAACTGAAAGAGCCTTTTATGTTTCTGATAAATGGTTTGGCAAACATTTAAAGTTTTGGAATTGCATCCTACCTGACTTGCCTTCCACTAATCCCCTCTCTCCTCCATCAAAATATGTTGTGTCTCCTGGCAACACAGCCTGCAGAATGAGTGGTGTCTTGGAAAGGTTAATGTTTTAGAGGTTGCTTCTTGGTCCTTGTTCTCATTTTGCTGATAACTAGTCCTGTGATAGAAAAAAAAATCCCCTCATCCCCAAGTATCAGTTTTTAAAAGTATAAACCAATTGAGGTCAGCAAGCCTGTGAGATGTCACCCCACCAGAATGTTAGGATTCTATTATTCTTTCTGCATCTGAAGCCACTTTAATTTGCCCCTACTCAAACTAACTGTAGTCCAGTCATTGTCAGAGGTGAGAGGAAGTGGCTTTTGGCAGTGGTGGGCAGTTCTACGGCTGCTGTGTTGTCGTCAGTAAGTGTTGTGATGCTGGATAAACATGAACCAGCAGGAACTCAATTTCCCCTCTTCTCTGTCACCTGCCGTCATCTACTATGTCAACCTTCTCCCTTCACCTCACCCCTCATCCTCTTCTACCCACAAATTTATCCAAAAACTTTTGCCTAGAGGGTAATTCAAGACTTATTTCTTTAATGGTCAGAATTGTGCTGGGTCAAGACTTTTAACTGTGTATTTAATTAGTCATCTGTATGCATGTAACTTAAAGGCGTTCAGCTGTGCCTTTTTATAGGATTAATAAAGTGAGTTGTAAATCACCTATGCAGCCTTTAAAAGTATTTATGGCAGCTTTTCTCTCCCTTTGCCATTACAGAAGCTTTGTTTGAACTAGCTGAGGTTTGCACAGGGATAGTTCTACCCAGTTCTAGGAGGAAAGCGTTAACAGTCCCTTCCTGGCAAACCACAACCCCATCATTAGGCAATGCAAAATGTGCTGAAATGTTAAGCTCCAGCAAGGACGTTCCATGGCTTTATTGCCAACAGCAAGCCTTCTGTGTTAATGAAAATCAAAATACAAAAAAGGCAGTCAACTGCAGGCACAAAACTTGAGCCGAACTGGAGAAATATGACCAGAGTTGGAATGCCATGGCTTCTTGACTTCTATAAACCTTAACAGGACTTGGCAAGCCCTTCGCCAAGCTCATTCATTTGCACTGGCCAAACACCTTTTGGAACCACCTCAGCCAATTCCGCATATCACTGAGTCTGCAGAGGAACAAGCCACCTTTTGTCTGATAGGGTTCAGAACTGTTGTGGGTAGAGTAAATAGTTACGAGAACCCCTTCTTTGTGTCAGCAAGACGTTTATTTCTCACACCCTTCTCTCCTGCCTATGAAAGAAAAGATCCCAGTTCTTAAACAAGAACTAGACCTCTGTCATCTCCCCAACATAATTTCTGTATAAGTCCTTCTTGACTTGAATTCTTCCAGCTGAAGGCAATAGAAAATAACATTGCTTGGGCTCATGGTTGAAAGTAAGTTAAACACACATCCCCTAGTTACCATTTCAGGGTTAACCCTGGAGAGAAGCAGCCACAGGTTTTGGATTTACAGACACATGTTCTGAAACCTCACAATTCATATTTCTTCTTTAGAAGAATCTTGACTGTCTAATAATCAGCTACCTCTCAGTTGAAAGAATAAAAGAAACATAACTATTAAAAGAATGGAAAACTGATGAATAATCTGACTTGGGGTTTGGGACAAGGCTGCATTCTCCTTGGCACTGCAGAATCCATAACAGGTATCTGTTTGTGTATCTCCCTGGCTATCAGAAGTTAAAGGACTTGGCCAATTTGGTAGACCCTGGAGTTAATCAACTAAGGGTGCAGCTGGGCTTTTGTTTGGAATCCTTGGTATCACTAGTGTTTATGTTTATTCAGGAATGAAGTGTGAGGTTGTGTGTGCTGCACGGGGGTGATGGGGGAGAAGTGTGGAATAGCAGTGGGCTCTTCTCCCTGAAAACTAGCCCTATGAGTGAGGAGTCATGGGAATTTGATTCACCAACTTTGTGAAATTTTTCCTACCTTGGAGATTGGCTGGAGCTTCTTCAAATCTCAAACACCTGTCTCTTCTTTGAACTTGCTGGCTTTTCTTTTTCTCCCTTCCATCCTTCTCCTTTCATCTTTTCTTTCTGTTTAGAAAAGATCTTTGGTGAAAATATCATGGATGATATCCCCAATATCTGCCTTTAGAATATGGGGTTCAGGAATAATTCTTTTTGAGACAGGACACACTTATATTGAGATGGGATATCTTCTATGAAGAAAATGCATAGAAGAAAACTAGCTTTCCCTTTGATTGTGGCTAGGTTAGTTTGAACTTGTTTTCTACTGATGGATCATCTTATGCGTCTCCATTATTTTCTCTATTGTTTTCTATTATATCTTTGCAGCTAGAGAGCTAGTCCCTTTAAAAAAGGGTTAACAAATAATAGAAAGAATTTGAAGTTAAGATTGAGAGTTTAGGCCTACATCTTCTATCATGTTTCCTTTGGTGGCTACTGACTTTTAACAAATAATGTATCATGAGATTCACCCGTTTTAGGTGTGCAGTTCAATGATTTTTATGTCAACATGTGTAAAATCTCAATAATCATTTAGAAATATTTGTATTACTCTAGTGAAGTTTCTCATAGCCATTTTACCTAATCTTTTTCCTATCCCCAGCGTCAGACAATCTCTAGTTTACTTTCAGTTTCTTTACATTTCTTTATATCTCATGCATTTTCTTTACATTTCACATAAATGGAATCATTCAATATGTAGTCTTTCATATCTGGCATCTTTCTTTGAAGTTTATTAATGTTGTAGTATGTGTCAATATTTCACTCCTTTTTATTGCTGAGAATATTCCAATGTATGAATATACCACATTTTGTTTATTCATCTATTTCTGGACATTTGGGTTATGTCCACTTCTAAGCTATTATGAACAATATGGCAATGTTTGCATGCAGGTCTTAGTGTGGACATATGTTACCATTTCTCTTGGTTAAATGAGTAGGTCTGGAATTCCTGGGTCATATGGTAAATTTATGTTTAAGTTTTAAGAAACTGTAAAACATTTTTCAAAGCATCTGTACCATTTTATATTCTTGCTAGCACTGTGTGAGGTTTCCTGTTTCTCCACATCTTGGACAACATTTGCTATTATCTGTCTTTTTGATTATAGCCATTCTAGTGAGCATGGTACCTCATTGTGGTTTTGATTTCCATTCTTCTAATGACTAATGAGATGGAACTTCCTTTTGTGAGCTTATTTGTTATTCATATATCTTCTTTGGTGAAATGTTGATTCATACCTTAGGTCAACTTTTATATGAATTTTTTGTCTTAAACAGCTTTTTATATTTTCTGGTTGACAGTCCTTTACCATGTATGTAATTTGCAAAAATATTTTCTCTCAGTTTGGGGCTTATCTTTTCATTTGCTTAATCATGTCTTTGAAGCACAGAATTTTGAATTTTAATAAATTTGAGTTATCAATGTTTTTCTTTTCATGGCTCATACTTTTTTGGTGTTGTATCAAGGATATTTTTGCCTACCCCAAGTTTCTGAAGTTTTTTTCCTGTTTTCTTCCAAACGTTTTATATTTTAGCTTTCATGTTTAGGTCTCTGATCCATCTTAAGTTAATTTTTGTGAATGGTATGATGTCTGAGTTTACCTTTCCTCAGGTGGACATACAATTTTCCCAACATTGTTTGTTAAAATGATTATTCTTTCCTCATTGAATTTTGTGTCAAAAATCAGTTGGCCTTAAATATAAAGATTTACTTTTGTCAATTCATTTGCATCTTATGTCCTTATGCCAGTGGCTACTATTGACTTTGATTTACCTGAAATTCTAATGGTGTAAAGAGAATCAGTGCAATTGGACATAAGACATTAAGGTAGATTTTTTTTTTAAACAAATCCTCCCCATAAACAGAAATGGGGGAAATGAGGTGATTTAACACATGATTCATAGGAAAGGAGAACCCAGAACCAGGGCTGTCTGTGGGACTGGAATGACTCTCCTGCAGAGAAGACCCACTGTATTGAATGAAAGCCCAAAACAAATACAAGACTTGAATTAAGCAAGGGAGTTCTCAGGAGAGGGGTCAAGAGATGGGAGAACGGTTGCCAGGTGGCCACTTAGGGAAAATATTTCTCTCTCCTGCCTGCCCAAACTCATCAAAGAATGTAAACTTGGAACAATTTAGTAAGAACCTCTGTTTATTTTTAATGGAGATGTCTCTAACAGACTATGATTTATGAAAAAATAAAAAACACTCCTTGTTTTCCTTTAAAAAAAAGAGAGACAAAAACAAAGCCACTTTGATAAAGGAGAAGAGTGAGAGGAAGGAGACTTTTACTTCTAGCTTTCTCTTTTTTCACGCTTTCCATCCTTCCTCCAATTTGTAATATATCAGGGATCTGTTGTTGGTCTAGATGCAGAACCAGCCCTCCATGATCATGTTTTAAATGTATATATCATCAACAGCATAAATATCACTTACAGTAACAACAGTATAGCAAGTCTAGTTTAAGATCCATAATTTAGAGCAATGTGCAAGGCACAAAGAAAACATTTGGCATTATCAAAGTCCACTGATACAAGATGTTTCCAAAGGAGTCTCTTTACTGAATTACACATGACAAAACATGAGTACTGAAATCATTTCCTCAAAAGGAATACTGTTTTCTAAGCTTCTTGCAGACCAAGAAAAAAAGTTCACTGAAGCCATAGTGCTGACTATATAGAATAAAAGGGCTTTTCCTGGATTCATGTTGAGATGTAACTTTGGCTCTTCATGTCCCCTGCCTGGAGTAGTCTGGGGCCCTTAAGACATCTTATATGATAGGTGAGCTATAATTATAGTGAGCTATAATTAATTGAGGGGGGGGCTTGTGTATCTGTAGGCAAAGTGAGCTTCATATCATGAAACAGTACAATCTAATTCGCTTCTTAACTCACTGGGTTAAGGGAAAATAATATGACCTCTAGAATCAGGAACACATTACAGTGAGTTTGCTCCAGTACATGGCTGGAACCCATTGATGTTCAGTAGTCTTGGCTTCTCTTTCATGCCTGCCACGCTCCATGCTCCATTCCCTGCAGAAGGAAGCTCTCAGGAGAGCTAGGACACTAGACAGGGAAGTTATGGTGGATGGCAAAGGAGACAGAAGGATCTGGTCACAGCTCAGTGCTTGCCATTCAAGCCAAAGCTTCAGAGCTCAGCATGTGAAAATGAATAGACCCTTCAAAATGTTAAACACGTATGTATTTTATATTAAATTTTCTTCCAAATAACCAGACTGATACCAATGATTACCCTCAGTGCAGAACAAGAATCTGATGGATCTCAGCTGAGTACCAACCCTTTTTCCCTGTATACCACACTGAAGATAGGTGGAAACCCCAAACCCAGGGCTGGCCAGGACAAAAAAAATGAGGGAAACTGTCTTCAAACCTCTACACCCTGCTTGAAATGCTCCCGTTTTCTGGTTTCCCTCTTCCCTGATGGCTCTGGAGCCCCGCCGTGGCCCCTGAATCACTCATGGCTTCCTCCTAGACCTGGTCACTTAGGAAACACCTTCATCATTGCCTCCCTCTTCCCAGAATGCCCTGCCAGCCATGCTCTTTTTAATGGGCCCTCTGAGGAGAAGGCTACACATCCACTCACATGGACTACTATGGACTGATTTTCTTTAGGTTTCTAGAAATTACTTTAGTTGACAGAAGTTGGGCTTCCCTGGTGGCTCAGCTGATTAAGAATTTGCCTGCAATGTGGGAGACCTGAGTTCAATCCCTGAATTGGGAAGATCCCCTGGAGAAGAGAAAGGCTACCCACTCCAGTTTTCTGGCCTGGAGTATTCAATGGACTCTTTCACTTTCATTTTCTTTTGACAGAAGCTAGTGGGGTGGCTTCTAGGTGTCACAGTGGTAAAGAATCCACTTGCCAATTCAGGAGATGCAAGAGACATGGGTTTGATCCCCAGGTTGGGAGAATCCCCTGGAGAAGGGAATGGCTACCCACTCCAGTAGCCTCGCCTGGGAAATCCCATAGACAGAGGAGCCTGGTGGGCTACAGTCCATGGGGTCGGAAAGAGAGTCGGACATGACTAAGCAACTGAGCACCCACACAGTGGGGAGGGGCTTAGACGCTAACAGAAGCTTTCAATATCACTGTGCTTTGCAGCCTGGAACCTACTCCATCTACTGTCCATCTCCCCTCTCTCTTTCGTTGGAGAAGTCTAGAGAAGCCAGGATTGCCTAGGCCAAGTGCCTGGGGGAATAGTGGCAATGTCGTCTTAGCTTTGTTCTACACAGTTAATCTCAATTATTGTAGAGCAATTCGTGTCTGCTTGTGAAAAAAATCATCCCAGACTGGCCTCAGATGCTCTGGTTAGTCACTACCATTCCATGGGTCTCTGTTGTCAGCCTGGACACATGGTTAGTGACAATTGCCACAGGCTGCCCTCTGCTCTGCAACTTGGACACTTTGTTCTGACCACGCTGGACCCTTCCCTTGGCTTCCTTTCTGTGGAAGCTGTGAAGTTCCCATTGTGTTGGGGTTGGCTGGGGCTCAGCAGAGTCATGCAGGGATGAGTCTGCTTGAGGGTACACTGTCCACAGGGGTGGGGGGAGTGGAAGATTGGAGCTGCCGTGGAACCCCAGGGCTCAGGATGGGGGCTTCCCTGGTGCTTGCTTATTCCAGGAACCCAGGACAGAGCTCAGAGAAGGAGCAGTTTGTGGACAAAGTGTACCGAGGAGCACTCTGGGGATGCAGCCATAGGAGGAGGGGTGGATGATCAGGGTTAGGGGAGAAGGCAGCCTGGGTATATCTGGCTTGGACTTATTGCACTAAGCTCATTACCAGCAATTTTGGGGAGAAAAAAATTAGTGATGGTCATTAAAGGGCTCAATTATTTTTTTTCTTTTAAATAGTGGATTTTCTTTTCCTGTTTATAAAAACATCCATGCTCACTATAGAAAACATGAAAACTACAACACCAATGGGAAAACAAAAATCAGCTAAATGGGGATAACTCTTGTTAATATGTTAATTCAGTTCAGTTCAGTTCATTTCAGTCGCTCAGTTATATCTGATTCTTTGCGACCCCATGAACTGCAGCACGCCAGGCCTCCCTGTCCATCACCAACTCCCGGAGTTCAACCAATTCATGTCCATTGAGTCGGTGATACCATCTAACCATCTCATCCTCTGTCGTCCCCTTCTTCTGCCTTCAAACTTGCCCAGTATTAAGGTCTTTTCAAATGAATCAGCTCTTCGCATCAGGTGGCCAAAATATTGGAGCTTCAGGTTCAACATCAGTCTTTCCAATGAACACCCAGGACTGATTTCCTTTAGGATGGACTGGTTGGATCTCCTTGCAGTCCAAGGGACTCAAGAGTCTTCTCCAACACCGCAGTTCAAAAGCATCAATTCTTCGGCGTCAGCTTTCTTTATAGTCCAACTCTCACGTCCATACATGACCACTGGAAAAACCATAGCCTTGACTAGATGGACCTTTGTTGGCAAAGTAATGTCTCTGCTTTTGAATATGCTGTCTAGGTTGGTCATAACTTTCCTTCCAAGGAGTAAGCATCTTTTAATTTCATGGCTGCAATCACCATCTGCAGTGATTATGGAGCCCAGAAATGTAGTCAGCTACTGTTTCCCCATCTATTTGCCATGAAGTGATGGAACCAGATGCCATGATCTTAGTTTTCTGAATGTTGAGCTTTAAGCCAACTGTTTCACTCTCCTCTTTCACTTTCGTCAAGAGGCTCTCTAGTTCTTCTTCACTTTCTGCCATAAGGGTGGTGTCATCTGCATATCTGCTGCTGCTGCTGCTAAGTCACTTTAGTCATGTTCAACTCTGTGCGAACCCATCGACGGCAGCCCACCAGGCTCCACCATCCCTGGGATTCTCCAAGCAAGAATAATGGAGTAGGTTGCCATTTCCTTCCCCAGTGCATGAAAGTGAAAAGTGAAAATGAAGTCGCACAGTCGTGTTCAACTCTTAGCAACCCCATGGACTGCAGCCTACCAGGCTCCTCCATCCATGGGATTTTCCAGGCAAGAGTACTAGAGTGGGGTACCATTGCCTTCTCTGCATCTGCATATCTGAGGTTATTGATATTTCTCCTGGCAGTCTTGATTCCAGCTTGTGTTTCATCCAGCCCAGCATTTCTCATGATGTTAATATTTTTACATAAATTCATCTGGTCTGTTTCACACATTTTTTTGTTTTAGTTGCTAAGTCATGTCTGACTCTTTTTTGTGATCCCATGGACTGTAACCCACCTGGTGCCTCTGTCTATGGGATTTCCCAGGCAAGAATATTGGAGTGGGTTGCCATTTCCTTCTCCAGGGAATCTTCCCAACCCAGGGATCGAACTTGTGTCTCCTGTATTGCCAGGCAGATTCTTTACCACTGAGTAACCAGGGAAGCCCTTTTTCTCATATATATATATATATATATATATATATACACACATATACATATATATATACACACACACATATATATATACACACACACGTATACTTATATACTCACATATAAACATATATACATATATTAAATGTATATAAAGTTATATATTGTATGTGTGTATATATTTTTAACTAAAGGAAGAATATGTCATACATCCTGTCTTTCTTACTCAGCATTATATGTTTTTCAATAAAATGATTTTAAGAGCTATTATTCCATCTTTTTCATGTACCTTAATTTAGTCAATCAAACCTCCATTGTTGGACATGTAGGTTGTCTCTAATTTTAACTGAAGTCTTTGTTCACCTTTATAAATATACATTTAGACTACATTTCTAGAAGTGGAATGCTCATGTTAAATTTCTTATAGACACTGACATGTTTCTCTCTAGTAAAATTGTTCCAAATTGTATTGGTATCAGTAATGTATGAAATATCTGTTTCTCTTTACAGTCTACATTGGATAGACTGTTTCGTTGTTAATCTTTGTCTAGTTGAGAAGTAGAAAGTTCTATGTCATTATTTTAATTTGAATCTTTTTATTAGTGTGATTTGGTATTTTTTAATTTATTTATTGTTGATGTATATACATACATATCACCAATAAATGGGGTCTCCCTGTTTTTAATTGCTTTGTAAGAGCTGTGTATACTTTAGTACGCCTTCTCTTTCTTTTATGTAATGCAAATACTTTTATAATTTATTTTCTTTTAATTTTAGTTTGTAATTATTCAAATGTTATATAATCAAATGGACTCATCTTTTAACTTTAGGCTATCTATATATGATGCTATTCAGGGAGATTGTTTCTCCTGTAGGATAGAATAGTCATCTTTTTTCCAATATTTAGAAATAAGCAACCCACTCCAGTACTCTTGCCTGGAAAATCCCATGGTCGGAGGAGCATGGTAGACTACAGTCCATGGGGTCGCAAAAAGTCAGACATGACTGAGCGACTTCACTTCACTTCATTTCACTTTAATCATTTGTAATTTTGTGTACATAGTATAAGGAAGAAGTCTCACTTCCTCCCCTGACATCTTGAGGTTAACCTATTTTCCCAGCACCATTTAGTAAATAATAGAGTCATCCTTCATTGATACAAAATGCCAACTTGCTGATATATGAAATACTTATATATGAACTCTGTTTCTGGGAACTTTATATAATTTTATTCATCTGTCTGTACAATTCTGAAGCATTACACACTACTTGAGTAATCATAGATTCTTCTTGCCCTTATATTTATTTTTAAAGCTTTTTATTTTGTCTTGGGGTATAGCCAGCTTCCCAGGTGGTGCTAGTGGTTAAGAACCTGCCTGCCAACGCAAGAGGCTTAAGAGACATAGGTTCGATCCCTGGGTTGGGAAGATCCCCTGGAGGAGGACATGGCAACCCACTCCAGCATTCTTGTCTGGAGAATCCCATGGACAGAGGAGCCTGGTGGGCTACAGTCCATGGGGTCGCACCGAGTCAGACAGGACTGAAGCGGCAACACATGAACACACATAGATAATTAAGACTGTTCTGATAGTTTCAGGTGAACAGCGTACAGACTCAGCCATCCATATGCATGTATCCATTCTCTCTAAAACTCCCCTCCCATCCAGGCTGCCACATAACACTGAGCAGATATGTGCTATACTGTTGGCCCTTGTTGGTTACCCATTTTAAATATAGCAGTGGGTACATCCCAAACTCTCTAACTGTCCCTTCCCCCCATCCTTTCCCCTGGTAAACATAGATTTATTCTCTAAGTCTGTGAGTCTATTCTATTTTATAAGCTAATTTGTATCATTTCTCTTTAGATTCCACATATAAGGGATGTCATATGATATTTCTTTCTCTGTCTGACTTACTTCACTCAGTATGACAATCTCAAGGTCCATCCATGTTGCTGCAAATCCTGCCCTTATATTTAGTGCTGAAGAATTGATGCTTTTGAACTGTGGTGTTGGAGAAGACTCTTGAGAGTCCCTTGGACTGCAAGGAGATCCAACCAGTCCATTCTGAAGGAGATCAGCCCTGGGATTTCTTTGGAAGGAATGATGCTAAAGCTGAAGCTGCAGTACTTTGGCCACCTCATGTGAAGAGTTGACTCATTGGAAAAGACTCTGATGCTGGGGGGGATTGAGGATGAGATGGCTGAATGGCATACTGACTCGATGGACATGAGTCTGAGTGAACTCTGGGAGTTGGTGATGGACAGGGAAGCCTGGCGTGCTGCAATTCATGGGATCGCAAAGAGTCGGACATGACTGAGCGACTGAATTGAACTGAACTGAAGAAATGGTATGGACCTAACAGAAGCAGAAGATATTAAGAAGAGGTGGCAAGAATACACAGAAGAACTGTACAAAAAAGAGCTTCACGACCCAGATAATCACGATGGTGTGATCACTCAGCTAGAGTCAGACATCCTGGAATGTGAAGTCAAGTGGGCCTTAGAAAGCATCACTACAAAAAAAGCTAGTAGAGGTGATGGCATTCCAGTTGAGCTATTTCAAATCCTGAAAGATGATGCTGTGAAAGTGCTGCACTCAATATGCCAGCAAATTTGGAAAACTCAGCAGTGGCCACAGGACTGGAAAAGGTCAGTTTTCTTTCCAATCCCAAAGAAAGGCAATGCCAAAGAATGCTGAAACTACTGCACAATTGTACTCATCTCACACCCTAGTAAAGTAATGCTCAAAATTCTCCAAGCCAGGCTTCAGCAATACGTGAACCGTACTTCCAGATGTTCAAGCTGGTTTTAGAAAATGCAGAGGAACCAGAGATCAAATTGCCAACATCCACTGGATCACGGAAAAAGCAAGAGAGTTCCAGAAAAACATCTACTTCTGCTTTATTGACTATGCCAAAGCCTTTGACTGTCTGGATCACAATAAACTGTAGAAAATTCTCAAAGAGATGAGCATTCTAGACCCCCTGACCTGCCTCTTGAGAAACCTGTGTGCAGGTCAGGAAGCAACAGTTAGAACTGGACATGGAACAACAGAGTGGTTCCAAATAGGAAAAGGAGTACATCAAGGCTGTATATTGTCACCCTGCTTATTTAACTTCTATGCAGAGTACATCATGAGAAACACTGGGCTGGAAGAAGCACAAGCTGGAGTCAAGATTGCTGGGAGAAATATCAATGAGCTCAGATATGCAGATGACACCACCCTTATGGCAGAAAGTAATATGGCAGGAAGAAGAACTAAAAAGCCTCTTGATGAAAGTGAAAGAGGAGAGCAAAAAAGTTGGCTTAAAGCTCAACATTCAGAAAATGAAGATCATGGCATCTGGTCCCATCACTTCATGGGAAATAGATGGGGAAACGGTGGAAACAGTGTCAGACTTTATTTTGGGGGGCTCCAAAATCACTGCAGATGGTGATTGCAGCCATGAAATTAAAAGATGCTTACTCCTTGGAAGGAAAGTTATGACCAACCTAGATAGCATATTCAAAAGCAGAAATATTACTTTGCCAACAAAGGTCCGTCTAGTCAAGGCTATGGTTTTTCCTGTGGTCATGTATGGATGTGAGAGTTGGACTGTGAAGAAAGCTGAGCGCTAAAGAATTGATGCTTTTGAACTGAGTTCATGGGGTTGCAAAGAGTTGGACACAACTGAGCGACTGAATTGAACTGAACTGAACTGAAGGACTCTTTAATTAGAGTTTTGATTTTTTCTTTGTCCCAAGAATTATTTCTAAAGGGATCTTTAAGTAATCATGTAGTGATTTACTTTTTAATATGTTCATTATTAAAATATTAAGTGTCTTATGTGGGAAAGTTATTACTATTTTCTCAGTAACCCAATATAGGGAAAAATATTTATCTGTTTGATCCAAAAGTCAATATATATTAAATGAGCCAACTAGGTATCAATTATATTTTTCAAATTCTCTTTCTCTTTCTTGACTCTAATCTAGCAAAACAGAAAAAAGTATGTTGTTAATGTTTTCTCTATTGTGTTTCCATGTTGTTGTTATGTTGCTAAGTCATGTCTGACTCTTTGCGACCCCATGAACTACAGCACTCCAGGCTTCTCTGTCCTTCACTGTCTCCCTGAGTTTGCTTGAACTCATCTCCTTTGAGTCAGTGATGCCATCCAATGATCTCATCCTCTGTTGTCCCCTTCTCTTCCTGTTTTCAATCTTTCCCAACATCAGGGTCTTTTCCAGTGAGTCGGCTCTTCACATCAGGTGGCCAAAGCATTGGAGCTTTAGATTCAGCATCAGTTCTTCCAATGAATATTCAGGGCTGATTTCTTTTTCAATTGACTGGTTTGATCTACTTGCAGTCCAAGAGATTTACAAGAGCTTTGTCTAGCACCACAGTTCAAAAGCATCAAGTTTTCAGCACTCAGCCTCCTTTAGGATCCAACTCTTACATCCATACATGACTACTGGAAAAACCATAGATTTGACTACACAGATTTTGTTGGCAAAGTGATGCTTCTGCTCTTTAATATACTGTCTAGGTTTGTCATAACTTTTCTTCCAAGGAGTAAGTGTCTTTTAATTTTGTGGCTACAGTCACTGTCCACAGTGATTTTGGAGCCCAAGAAAATGAAATCTGACACTGTTTACATGTTTCCCCCATCTATATTCCATGAAGTGATGGGACCAGATGCCATGATCTTTGCTGTTTTGAATGCTAAGTTTTAAGCCAGCTTTTTCACTCTCCTCTTTCACCTTCATCAAGAGGTTCTTTAGTTCTTCTTCACTTCTGCTATGAAAGTAGTATCATCTGCATATCTGAAGGTGTTGATATTTCTCCTGGCAATCTTGATTCCAGCTTGTGAGTCATCCAGGCCAGCATTTTGTATAATGTACTCTGCAGTATAAGTTTAATAAGCAGGGTGACAATACTATACTTCTATAAATTCCTTCATAAGTCTGAGGTTTTTGCTTCATATGTTTTGATGATATATTATTCTGCTCATAAAGGGTTAATGTCAAGGGGACAAATTGATGTACCACCTGAGATATAATAAGAGCACCAGTTCTGTGATATCTCTATACAAAATGCAAAATCTAATCTATTCATGAAGATAAATGCAGACTAAGGAATTTCCTATGAAATAATTGGCCTGTATTCTTTCCAAAAGTGTTGAAGTTATAAAACTCAAGGGAAGACCAAAGAATTGTTCTGGATCGCTGGGGATTAAAAGACATGACAACTAAATCTAATACACAATCCTGAATTGGGTGCATTTACCATAAAGAACATTATTTGGACAATTGGCAAAACTTGAATGAGGTCTGTGAATTAGAGACTAGTTGTATATCACTGTTAGTGTCTGGAAATTGATGTTTATATTATGTAGGACAATATCTTTTTTAGTGGGAATTAGGCAGTTAAGTATTTTTTGAGTTGGGGTGTCATGGCACATCTTGTCAGCAACTTCCTCTCAAAAGGTTCAAAAAAAGTTCTTTAAACTCTTGACTTTTTCCTATAAGTTTGAAATTATTTTAAAAGACCAATTTAATACACATATCATCCGAGTCATCTTGACCTCCTCTTTATAACCAAATTCTGTCATACAGTTTGTCTTCATGGTCAGGTTGGTGCCAGTTAATTTCACAATTAAGTGATAGTTTTTAACTTTGAATATGTTAGTGACATATGAATGTTCTTTGTCCAAAGGGTCCCAGGCTGTGGCCTGACAGAGGAATGACATGAATTCTGCTGAAAGCAGAAGCCTTTTGCCTCAGTGGCTTTTTAAGGGGACTAAGTACACCCGGCCCAATGCCCTGAGGGATTTTCAGGCATCCCTGTCTCCAGCAACTTCTGCAGGGGAGGTGGTTGGGCAAGTCATTGTCAGGAGACTCAGATTCTTGTCTTGCCCTTCTACAAACCAGCTGTAAGACGTAGGGAGACTCACTGCTCCTCAGGATGACTCTATTTCCTAGTCTGTAAGTGGACAGCGTGGAAATCTAGGCTCCTTCCAGGTCCAAAGTTAGGATTTTTCGTATTGATGAGCACAAACATGTAAAGACTTCAGAGAAGGGAGAGATCCGTTTGGGCTGGAGCAGATAGAAAAGCCTTGGTGAAGTTGCTAGGAGAGATGCTGAGCCTTCAGTGGGAGGGCAGGATATGGACCTTCAGGCAGGAAGAGAGAGCAGTGGAGAAAACGTATGCCTTGGGGGTAGACCTGGAGAAAAGGCAGAGAGGTTGGGTGAGTTCTGGTGAAGAAGGCACTGGAGGGGGAAGGCCCAGCATGGGGTGTGGTTACTCATCTTTTACCCACATGAACTCTGGCCCATGAAGATCTGGGCACACGTTTTTGCTTCTCAGGTTGTTCCTGGATGAAACTCATGATTGTTTTCAGTACCAATGGGAAATGCTCAGCAGTGAAAAGTAGACCAAATTTGCATTCTTACACTAGAATTATGAATGTGGTATTTTAAGGGGATACTTGGCTTGTTTTTCCTTAAACTAGTGGGCAAAGTTTAGGAGACGGAAGGAACTAAGAGGAAAGAAGAATTATAAAAATCAATTCAGCATTGCCTTATGAAACTTAATATACCATGGTCAGACCTTGTGGGTGCTTTATTATTTTTTCCCCTCTCTCAAAGTAAGGATCTGGATAGGGGCCATGTGGAAGAATGGAAAGCAAGCAAAATGAGGCTTACAAACTGAAAGATGACTCACGGGAGCTTGTAGACCACATACTCTTCGTTTTGGTGACCCTGGTACCCAAGACCCATGATGTGCTATGCCCACACGCCTTCTGGAGAGGCAACCACTTGGCAGCAGAAGATGGGGAGCTGCCCACAGGTACCTGGGTCTGGCTGGGATGCCCAGGGCACATGTTGGGGTAATGAGCCTGCCTGCTGTGGGCGACATGCTGGCTTGGTCTCATGTTGACAGAGGGTGTGATCCTTCTTGGCTGTTGGTCCTAGAGTGGTCAAACAGGTAGACATCCATTCCAGGGGGCGGAAATGTCAGGCTTGGTTGGGCCCTCTGGCTAGGAGATTCCTCACTTATATAAAGGAAACAAAAAAATGTGGGTTGACTGTTTTGTGAAAGGCAGACAAATGCAGCCTGGAGGAGGGAAGATCGTGTACCCGATGGGTAAGTGGAGCGTGGAGCCCTGGCAGGGAGGAAGAGAAAGGCAGGCCTGGGCGGAGGGCCATGGGTGGCCGCCCACTGGGAGCACCCTCCTGCCTGCTGTGGTTGGGAACACAAAGAGAAAGAGGGTGGGGTGGGAGGCCTTGGCCCCTCTGCAGAGGTCGGACCACTGACCTCAAACGATTATTGTGTTTAATGAATTGCAGCTTGTAAAAGGCTTTGAAGCTGAAAGGCAGAGCCTGAGCACTGAGGATTCTTTTTCTTAAATCATTTGATTCTATGATTCGAAAAACAAAATCTCTCTGGAGCAGAGAACAACAGTCAAGGCCGCCAACCTCCAGTTGTGGTAACTTCCCCTCTTTCCAGCAGCAGTTAAATGATGAAGACTACAAAATGTGGAAACCCAGAAGCCCAAGAAGACAATGACATTCAGGCAGGAGGCAGGCAAATGGTACAGGGGCTTTGGCTGGAGCAATTAGCCCCATTAGCTTGTGCATAACCTGTAACTGTAAGGAGCAGAGAAGCGCAGAGAGCAACTTACTGGGGGGCCCCTGAGAAATCTCTCTCTGTTGGAACTGTCTCACTAAACAGACATAAAAAGATGGTGTGGCATGTATCATTCAGTGGCAATTGACCTCAATTACTCTCCTACAGTTGATAAAGACAGCAACATGGAATAGGGAACCGGAGTGATCTATAGCTGAGACTGGAGCGTCTCCACTAGATAGCCTGTGGGCAGAAGCCACCTTGGGGGCATTTTCAGACCTAGTGTAAATCCTAACCAGCACCATGTACTCCCAGCTGTAAAAGAGAGAGTAGCAGGTCTGTCTTTCCAACAAAGCCTTTATTGCCTGGGCGTTGTGACGGCATCTGGCTGCCTGTACCTTAGTAATAACCCAAGAAAGACAAGGAAAGGAAGGGAATTGAATTCTCCAAGGTTTTTTCCAGGTATCTTGAAGGAAACAGTGGAGCTCAACTTTCTTATTCACATAAGTCCTTTCCCTGAAGAACCCCTCATTGGTATTAGCACTTTAGCCTTGTCTCTGGTTTTATTTTGAGATTTAGCAGAGCTATTTTGTATTTTCCTCATTAAGAGAAACTCAGTGTTTCTACAAACATAAGAATATTGCACATCTGTTTTTAGAAACACTGGAAACATTTTTCCGCCTGTGTCTTGCTCCTCTCCACTCTTTGCCCCAGTCTTCTTTCTTCCCCACCCCCTTCCCATTCCCCTCCAGCTCCTACTCCAGTTCCTCCCTCCCCTTCCCCCTCCTCTTCCTTTTCTTCTTCCCTCTTCTTTGGGCAACCTATTTTTCTAATTGTTTTACACATTTCTAGGGCTTCCCACTTTGAGAATCTTGTTCTTATTTGTATCTCCTTTTCTACTTTTAAACAAGACTAAAGAAACACTTGCTTTTAGTCGGTGCTTTCCACATTCCTATTCTCCATCATCTTGGTCCTGTTTCTGCAGCATCTTTGTCACAGTGCATTCATATATTCATGGACAAGCATTTGGTGCTCTTTTGCCTTTCTTCCTTTCTTATCAATAGGTCAAATTCTTATCTATCCTGAAACGTTCTATTAGTGTCGCTCATTAATTCTCAAATTTCTTCAAAATGCCTGCCTGTTTTTAGTGTTTTTTAAAATGTTTTATTGTGAATTATTATTAGAAATGTATATTTTGTTTGCCTCCTTGTTTCTGGCACAGAACTCCTAGCACCTTTGGAATTTCTTAAACGAAGTAGGAAATGGCAATCCACTCCAGTATTCTTATCTGGAAAATTCCATGGACAGAAGAGCCTGCTGGGCTACAGTCCATGGGGTCACAAAGAGTTGGACAAGACTGAGTCACACACACACACACACACACACACACACACACACGCCTTCCACCCTAATTGATTAAGGTATCTCATTTTGTGTTAATAAGGTGACTTTTGGAAAGCTCCTAGGTAACCAAAGGGTGGGGGCTGGTTGCTAGGGGAATCAGCCTTGATTAGACAGTTTGACATTTCAGCCCCACCTTCTGACCTCTGGGGAGAGGGGCTGCAGGTTGAATTCACCAGCCCATTGCCAATGACTTAATTAACCATGCCTGTGTAAAGAAGCCTCCATAAAACCCCAAAAGGATGTGGTTTCTGAGAGTCTCCATGTTGGCGAACCAAACAGAACACATCCATGTGCTGGGCGCCAAACTCCATGGGGCCCAAATTCTTACCTTCAAGGCCTTGACCCAGGTATTTTCATATTATGTGAGTAATATCCTTTGGTATGCTTTGTAATCAACTGGCAATGTAGTAGGTAAACTAATATACTGAGTTCTGTGCGTTAAACTAGTAAATGAATCAAACCTGAGGTGGTTGCGGGAACCTCTGATTTGTAACTGGTAACAAAGGTGACAACACGGACTTGCAATTGGCATCTGAAGCGGAGGTGTAGTCTTGTGGGAATGAACCCTTAACTTGTGGAATCTGACATTATCTCTAGGTAGACACTGTCAGAATTGAGTTAAACTTGTGGGACATCTGGTCAGTATCCATAGAAAATTGAGTTAATTGCTTGGTGGCAGGTTTAAAAAACACACATTGGAATCAGTATCAGAATGGGAAATGTTTTGGTTGCGCAATCCCTACAAACGTCTTTGATGTTTTTCCATTGTGTACTCTTTCTTAGTTTTCCTTTTTAGGTTGCTTATCTTTGTCTTCCCTTCTGCCATCTTTATTTACTATATCCTTTCCGAGAAGGCCACCTAATATAGAAGAAAGACAAGTCTTGGTTCCAGTCTTGGCTCAATTTGATCTTGGGCAAATTATAAAACCTCTCAGCCTCAGCTCTCTTAACTATGAAATAAATTGTCAATCCAACCTCTGAGTGCTATTATGGTAACTAAATTAAACAGCACATAGCTGGCATCTCTCACTTAGTGCCTGGTATATTGTAGGTGTCCACAAATGTTAAATTTCCTTTTCCTTTTTAGGCAAACCCTATTCATTTTATAAGGTCTTTGGGAGTTTGAATTAACTACCCTTGAGACTATCAATACTGACAAGTGAAACTTGAGGCCTTATCTCCTGTTATTGTTATATTCTGACTTGTTGGGATGAAACCATCTAAAAAGAAATCTTTAATCTGTGAATCAAGTAGGCTTTGGTCATGCCAAACCTCATCTCTGAGGAGCACATCTCCCCCCCTTGCTCTTTGAGGGCTACAGAGGCATGGCAGCCCTTGTTCAGGGCTTGTTTTAAGTTACAGAAGCTATGCCATCATTGAGGGGACTAGTATCATTATTCTCCTTTCTGAAAGTCTTCACCATCACAAGTGAATGGGAGAGGGGAGGAGGGAGACTCTCTAAGGTCCAGAGTAGAGAGTAGAGATGTTGTTGGGGAAGAAAAGGTGGGAGAAAGAAGTCCTGTTAGATCCTTGCCCTTTGTAATCAGAGTACCCAGCTATCTCTATTTCAGGTGTTTTATTGCACTGCATCAGATTCACTATTGAATCATCCAGCGATTAACTCACTCATGAGAAAAATTGGAGAAGGAAATGGCAACCCACTCCAGTATTCTTGCCTGGAGAATCCCAGGGATGGGGGAGCCTGGTGGGCTGGCTGCTGTCTATGGGGTCACACAGAGTCGGACATGACTGAAGCAACTTAGCAGCAGCAGCAGAGAAAAATGTGAGCAATAAATGTAAGACAGGGAGAGAGAGAATATGAGGGAGAGGGATACACCCTCCTAGAGGAAGAAAAGCTCAAACTCATTGAGAACATTGGTAATGAGGTTGCATCTGTGTGGGTGCCTCAGTGGCTGAGTTGACTGTGGGATCACAGTGATGGCACCAGGGGAGCTCAAGAAAGATAGGAAATGCAAAGTATTCTAAACCATGAGAACTAACCTAAGAGCCACAATGGTGGAGGAAAAAAAAAGAGAGAAGTCATTCCCATAGGGTCAAGTCCTGCCCATGTAAAGGAGGCATTCACTTCCAAGGGGAGCTTCACTTCAAAGCCATAGTCTTCTGGATGCCCTGGTCCACTATAGAGAGTTTATATGGATTGAGACATTGTTATAAGAGAAATCGGTGTCTCTTCTTCCTTCCCTTTTCTTTTTCTCTACTTGGCCTTGCATATACCAGCCATCCTTCTCAGTTTCTCGTTTAGGAAGTAGAGAAGGGAACAGGAGACAAAGAATGGTGTCCTGTATCTGCAGCTCTTCCTTGCCTCTGTTTAGAATATGATTGCTGATGATCAGAGAATCATTAGAGTTGCCATTCCCAAACTGAGAACCTCTGACCTACTGAATCTGAAATTCTCAGGTGAGGCTCAGCATTTCATTTTGACAATCCTTCCAGGTGATGCTGATGCCGTCTTAAGTTTGGAGACCACTAGATGAGAGCAGGGGGCTGAAAAATGCAGACTATGTTATGCGGGTTCTAAGATCAATTCTGGTTTATGGTGTGACATCCAAGGGATGTTACAAGGATCGTGTGAGAAAATCAACAACATAAGAGAATTTTTTTTTGCTTATCAAGCCTCTCCCCACCCTGTTGAATGTCCTGGGTTCTGAGCATGATCTCCCTTATATCCTTCCTCTATCTAAAAAGCATGGAAAATGTTGCCTTGTGGGTATCTTGCTGGTGAGTGGAATGGCCCCAGAGCGAACAGTGAAAACACAGGCTGAATGAGGCCAGAACTACATTTTGTTGCTTGGAAGGTGGGTGGAGGGATCAAGAGCTACCCGGTTTTTTTTCCCCTTTGGCGACAGAGTTCTTCCTGAACCCTGAGGAGTAATGAGGAGAGAAAAATGAACATTTTTGTGGCTCAACTGACATTAAAATGGGAAAAAGCACATCACTGAAATTAGAATGTCCTGTTAAATTAGTCACTTTTTCTTCTAAAATTAAAATGTCTCTGCAAGCAGGAAAGAGAACAAGCCCTCGATGACCTCATAACTCATTATTTCTAAGGAATATACTTAATTCCCAGCAGAGATAAATCTAAAATCGATTTTCCATTTCTGTCGACCATTGACTGGCGGCCTGGTGAGTCCTTGTGAAGGAGTCCTTGTGAAGGAGAATATGTATTTTTTGTGGGACTTGCAGGGGCTGGTGAGGCGAGGGGGCTGCTGTTGTTTGTAACCTTGAGGGCAGCTGCTGAGCATCTGTTTTCCTTCACAAGCCATCCTGAGCCTCTCAGAAACCTAAGAAGAGGGACTTGGGCTGGCTTTTTCATCACAAAACCTACCCAACTGTACACACAGCCACTTTAGCAACTGGGATCCCCTTCCTAGGCCATTAGGAAAGAATGTGGCAGGCACCACCTGCTGATAAACAGCAAGAGGAAAAGGCACTGGAGCCTTCATTGACAGGAGGATGGTTGTTAGCAAGAGGGTCTGCTCTGATGCTTTCTGGAACATTCTTTGCTGCTCGTTCTGCCGGAACTCTCAGCAGAGCTGTAGCTGAACTCTGAACTCTCAGAGAGTCCCTCCTAATGCCAGTGTTAAGCCTATTCCTTATATCATGTTCCTTCTGTGGATAGAACAGAAAAAATTCTCTAGATAAGGTGTAAGTATCTTGTATATGTCTGTGTAAACATTAGACCCCCATGTGAGTGACATCATACTCATTACCACCCCCGACTCCTGCCAACAAAGTCAAGAGACTGAGAATATAAATCACCACAGAATTCAGCAGTGACAGATTCAGCCCCGAGCTTAGTGAAATGTCCACTGACTTTCAAACACTGATTTCATGTTGAATTGACAGTTATCAGTTGTGCAAACATGAGATGATAGGAACGGAAGTCACGAATGAGCCACACCTCTGAAAAATGTATACTAAATTTAATGTTTTATAACTTAATTCCACAGAAATATGCTCACATTCATTTTTACAGCATTCATTAAATTGAAATTCTGCTCCAGGCAAAAAACAAATCATTTAGGGCTTGACAACATGATGCAAAGTAGCTGAATGGTGAGCAGATCTGTATTTCCTTAGCTATATTAACAGCCAAGTAAATTGCATTTAAATAGCAGATTGACATATATCGCTATAATTGGAGCCATTGCGCAGCAGCACCCCTTCCCCCTAGAATGACAGCAGTTTCTGGGGACCCGGACAGGAGACTGTCCTGTCACAGGCCCCTTGGTCAGGCTGTGTCCCTGTTGTGGTGGTTGTTCAGTCACTCAGTCATGTCTGACTCTTTGCAACCCCATGGACTGCCGCACGCCAGGCATTCCTGTCCTTCACTGTCTCCCAGAGCATGCTCACACTCATGTCCGTTGAGTCAGTGATGCCATCCAGCCGTCTTGTTCTCTGTCGTCCCCTTCTTTCCCTGTGGTAGACTGGATGTGTGTGCATGCTCAGTCACCCAGATGCATCTGACTCTTTGTGACTGAATGACTGTAGCCCACCAGGCTCCTCTGTCCATGGGATTCTCCAGGCAAGAATACTGCAGTGGGTTATCATTTCTTCCTTCAGGGGATCTTTGCCATCTGGGGATTAAACCCCTGTCCCCTGCATCTCCTGCATTGGCAGGTGGATTCTTTACCACTGAGCTACCTGGCAAGCCCAATAGGCTGGATAATGGCCCCTGAAGATCCAAATCCCTGGCATCTGTGTATGTTAAGGTATATGACAGACTCTTTGCAGATGTGATTAAGTTAAGATTCTTGAGATGGGGAGATTATCTTGGATTATCAGGGTGGGTCCCAAATATAATCACATGCATCCCTACAAGAGGCAGATATGCCAGACAAAGAAGAGAAAATTGTCTGTAGCCAGAGACGAGGGAGATTCAAAGGTGCTGGCCTTGACGACTGGAGTGATGGATGTGGAAACAAGCCATAGGATGGTGAAGCTACAAAAGCTGGAAGAGGCAAGGACTGGGTGTTTCCAAAGAGTCTCTGGAAGGAGCCCTGCTTCATGCTGATTTCTGCTCAGGGATAGTGAGTTTGAATCTCTGGCCTCCAGAACTGCAAGAGAATAAATGTATGTTGTTTTAAGTGACAAGGATGTGGGGGTAATTTGTTACAGCAGCCACAGGAAACTGATACAGTACCTACAATCTCTTCCTCAGGATGAAAATGATCAGAGAACTGAGATGCTCAGACTTATTTTCAACAACCATGATATCTCTGAGCCTCACTGCATTCAGTCACTGATTCTCCCATGAGACACTTGGGGTCCTTATGGGAATAAACTGCTGCTCATCTGCTCTCTATGCATGCCCAGTGGAATGGTAGAGTATGCAGGAAGGCCACAGCTTGGATCCCCATTCTGGATCCTATTACACAAATAACCCTACTTAGGACACAGATGTAAGTTCAGGATAATGTAACCCATTCCTTAAAAAAAAAAAAAATCACTTAGTGTGGTTCTTTCTTTTATTCATTGAATCTTTTAAAATTATTTTTCAAGAGCCTACTCTGTGCCCTAAACTGTGTACTTTCAGAAACTCAGCAAAAATTTATCTGCCAGTTCTTCACCTCTAAGTCAAAACTCAACTGAATTTTATTTGGTAGGAAGTTTACACAGAAAGGAGAAGTACTACTTTTCCTGCTTAAAGAAAGGCCTTTCCCAAAGTCTGATCTCACTTGTAAGTAGTCTCTGGGCAAAGAGAATGAAGTGTGATTTATTTCTTCTCCCACTCAGTATGAAAGTTAAGCCATTTCTGGACATAAAGCCTAGGATGTGGCCTATGATGACAATATTCAGTCTCATCAGGTTTGCTCTTGTTAAATGATTTCAGGTGATGCCACTATCTGTGCTTTCAAAACATCCATTGCATTTTAGAGTAGGGACCTCAGTGATCTGGGTCAGTGTCTCATTAGTCTATGTTGTGTGATAGCTGATAGTGTCAAGTCTAGTAGCATGTATATGATGAAATTAAATTATAACAGAGGAGTATGGCAAATTAACCAGACCGTCCACTGAGTTTTCTCTACTAAAGTATAATTCAGGTAGATTCTAAATGTTAAAATCAGTTGAATAACTTTTGCAATATGTGTTGATCTTTTTACCTCAGTGGGTCTATGTACTGGCTGAAAGTCCGAGCACCTCCAGATGTTGACAGTTTTTCACAGGATGTCTTAGTGCTTCCATCTCACAACAACGATCTCAAAAATGACAGAATGATCTGCTTGTTTCCAAGGCAAACCATTCAATATCACAGTAATCCAAGTCTATGTCCCGACTAGTAATGCTGAAGAAGCTGAAGTTGAACGGTTCTGTGAAGACCTACAAGACCTTCTAGAAGTAACACTCAAGAAAGATGTCCTTTTCATTATAGGGGACTGGAATACAAAAGTAGAAAGTCATGAGATACCTGCAGTAACAGGCAAATTTGGCCTTGGAGTACAAAATGAAGCAGGGCAAAGTGTTAACAGAGTTTTGCTAAGAGAATGCACTGGTCATAGCAAACTCTGTCTTCCAACAACACAAGAGAAAACTCTACACATGGACATCACAAGATGGTCAATATCAAAATCAGATTGATTATCTTCTTTGCAGCCAAAGATGGAGAAGCTCTATACAATCAGCAAAAACAAGAGCAGGAGCTGACTGTGGCTCAGATCATGAACTCCTTATTGCCAAATTCAGACTTAAACTGAAGAAAATAGGGAAAACCACTAGACCATTCAGGTATGACCTAAATCAAACCCCTTAAGATTATACAGTAAAAGTGAGAAATAGATTCAAAGGATTCGATATGATAGACAGAGTGCCTGAAGAACTATGGGTGGAGGTTCGTGACACTGTACAGGAGACAAGGAGTAAGACCAACCCCAAGAAAAAGAAATGCAAATAGGCAAAATGGTTGTCTGAGGAGGCCGAACAAATAGCTGAGAAAAGAAGAGAAGTAAAAAGCAAAGGAGAAAAACAAAGATATATCCATTTGAATGCAGAGTTCTAAAGAATAGCAAGGAGAGATGAGAAAGCCTTCCCCAGTGATCAGTGCAAAGAAATAGAGGAAAACAATAGAATGGGAAAGACTGGAGATCTCTTCAAGAAAATGAGAGATACCAAGGGAAATTTTCATGCAAAAGATGGGCACAATAAAGAAAAATGGTAGGGACCTAACAGAAGCAGAAGATATTAAGAAAAGGTGGCAAGAATATGCAGAGGAACTATACAAAAAAGATCTTCAGGACCCAGATAACCATGATGGTGTGATCACTCACCTAGAGCCAGATATACTGGAATGCAAAGTCAAGTGGGCCTTAGGAAGCACTATGAACAAAATTAGTGGAGGTGATAGAATTCCAGCTGAGCCATTTCAAATCCTAAAAGATGATGCTGTGAAAGTGCTGCACTCAATATGCCAGCAAATTTGGAAAACTCAGCAGTGGCCTCAGGACTGGAAAAGGTCAGTTTTCATTCCAATGCCAAAGAATGCTCAAACTACCCAACAATTGCACTCATCTCACATGCTAGTAAAGTAATGCTCAAATTCTCCAAGCCAAGCTTCAGCAATACGTGAACCGTGAACTCCCAGATGTTCAAGCTGGTTTTAGAAAAGGCAGAGGAACCAGAGATCAAATTGTCAACATCCGTTGGATCATTGAAAAAGCAAGAGAGTTCCAGAAAAACATCTACATCTGCTTCATTGACTACACCAAAGCCTTTGACTGTGTGAATCTCAACAAACTGTGGAAAATTCTTTAAAAGATGGGAATACCAGACCACTTGACCTGCCTCCTCAGAAATCTGTATGCAGATCAAGAAGCAACAGTTAGAACTGGACATGGAACAACAGACTGGTTCCAAATTGGGAAAGGAGCTACATAAACATCAAGGCTATATATTATCACCCTGCTTATTTAACTTATATGCAGAGTACATCTTGTGAAACATCAGGCTGTATGAAGCCCAAGCTAGAATCAGGATTGCCGGAAGAAATATCAATAACTTCAAATACGCAGATGACACCACCCTTATGGCAGAAAGCAAAGAAGAAATAAAGAGCCTCTTGATGAAAAAGAAAGAGGAGAGTGAAAAAGTTGGCTTAAAGGTCAACATTCAGAGAACTAAGATCATGGCATTTGGTCCCATTACTTCATGGCAAATACATGGGGAAACAATGGGAACAGTGAGAGACTTTATTTTTGGGGGCTCCATAATCACTGCAGATGGTGACTGCAGCCATGAAGTTAAAGGACAATTGCTCTTTGGAAGAAAAGCTATGACCAACCTAGATAGCATATTAAAAAGCAGAGACATTACTTTGCTGACAAAGGTCCATCTAGTGAAAGCTATGGTTTTCCAGTAGTCATGTATGGATGTGAGAGTTGGACTATAAAGAAAATTGAGTGCTGAACTTTGATGCTTTTGAACTGTGGTGTTGGAGAAGACTGTTGAGAATCCCCTGGACTGCAAGGAGATCCAACCAGTCCATCCTAAAGGAAATCAGTCCTGAATATTCATTTGAAGGACAGATGCTGAAGCTGAAGCTACAATACTCTGGCCACCTGATGTGAAGAACTGACTCATTGGAAAAGACCCTGATGCTGGGAAAGATTGAAGGCAGGAGGAGAAGGCAACAACAGAGGTGAAATGTTTGAATGGCATCACTGACTTGATAGACATGAGTTTGAGCAAGCTCCAGGAGTTGGTGAAGGTCAGGGAATCCTTGTGTGCTGCAGTCTATGGGGTCACTAAGAGTTGGTCATGACTGAGTGACTGAATTGAACTTAGTGCCTGAAATAGTGGTTCAGAAGCTGGACACTGGAGACAGAATATGAGTTTAAATGTCTTCTCGAGCGATTTGAAAGCCATGTAACCTTGGGCATGACCTCTCTGAATTTCAGTATTCTCACATGAAATAATAAGAATAAAATAGTTCTTATCTCACAGGGTCTTTGCAAGGGTTTTCTGAGACATGTATATGAAGTGTGTAGTATAATGTTTCCCACTAAAATCAGGAACATAGCAAGAATGTCTTCTCATCACTGCCTTTCAGTGTCATACTGAAAGGCCTAGATAATACAATAAGAAAAGAAAAGGTATACAGATTGAGAAGGAAGATATAAAACTGTCTTTGCATATGAGGTAATTGTCTACATAGAAAGCTCAAAAGAGTGAACAACAACAAAACACTTCCTGGAACTAATAAGTAATTTTAGCAAAGTTTCAGGATAAAAAATTAATATAAAAAACTCAATGACTTTCCTAGACATCAGCAATGAACAATCGAATTTGAAATTTAAAACACAATACCTTAATATTACCCTCCCCAAATGTAGCACTTAGTATATATCAAATAAAATATGCTTGAGAGCTATATGAGAAAAACTATAAAACTTTGATGGAAGAAATAAGAGCTAAATAAAAGGGGAGATATGCCATGTTCATGGAGAGGAAGATTCAATATTGTCAAGATGTCAATTCTTCCCAACTTGAACTATAAATTCAGTTCATTGCCCATCAGAATCCTAGAAAGTTGTTTTATGGATATCAGCAAGCTTTTTTTAAATTTATTTTAACATAGATTATCTTTTTAAAATTTATTTTCTTTTTTTATTTGCAGATTTCCTTTTATTTATTCTACCTGTTATTGTTTAATATAAATTTATTTATTTTAATTGGAGGTTAATTACTTTACAATATTGTATCGGTTTTGCCATATGTCAACATGAATCTGCCACAGGTATACACGTGTTCCCCATCCTGAACCCCCCTCCCTCCTCCCTCCCTGTACCATCCCTCTGGGTCGTCCTAGGGCACCAGTCCCAAGCATCCAGTATCATGCACTGAACCTGGACTGGCAATTCATTTCATATATGATATTATACATGTTTCAATGCCATTCTCCAAAATCATCCCACCCTCTCCCTCTCCCACAGAGTCCAAAAGACTATTCTATACATCTGTGTCTCTTTTGCTATCTAGCATACAGGGTCATCGTTACCATCTTTCTAAATTCCATGTATATGTGTTAGTATACTGTATTGGTGTTTTTCTTTCTGGCTTACTTCACTCTGTAAAATAGGCTCCAGTTTCATCCACCTCATTAGAACTGATTCAAATGTATTCTTTTTAATGGCTGAGTAATACTTCATTGTGTATATGTACCACAGCTTTCTTATCCATTCATCTGCTGATGGACATCTAGGTTGCTTCCATGTCCTGGCTATTATAAACAGTGCTGCGATGAACACTGGGGTACACGTGTCTCTTTTGATTCTGGTTTCCTTGGTGTGTATGCCCAGTAGTGGGATTGCTGGGTCATAAGGCAGTTCTATTTCCAGTTTTTTAAGGAATCTCCACACTGTTCTCCATAGTGGCTGTACTAGTTTGCCTTCCCACCAACAGTGTAAGAGAGTTTCCTTTTCTCCACACCCTCTCCAGCATTTATTGCTTGTAGACTTTTGTATCACAGCCATTTTGACTGGTGTGAAATGGTACCTCATTGTGGTTTTGATTTGCATTTCTCTGATAATGAGTGATGTTGAGCATCTTTTCATGTGTTTGTTAGCCATCTGTATGTCTTCTTTGGAGAAATGTCTGTTTAGTTCTTTGGCCCATTTTTTGATTGGGTTGTTTATTTTTCTGGAATTGAGCTGCAGGAGTTGCTTGTATATTTTTGAGAATAGTTGTTTGTCAGTTGCTTCATTTGCTATTATTTTCTCCCATTCTGAAGGCTGTCACTAATAGATGGAGAAATATACCGTGTTTGGATCGGAAGAATCAATATAGTGAAAATGAGTATACTACCCAAAGCAATCTATAGATTCAATGCAATCCCTGTCAAGCTACCAGTGGTATTTTTCACAGAGCTAGAAGAAATAATTTCACAATTTGTATGGAAATACAAAAAACCTTGAATAGCCAAAGCAATCTTGAGAAAGAAGAATGGAACTGGAGGAATCAACCTGCTTGACTTCAGGCTCTACTACAAAGCCACAGTCATCAAGACAGTATGGTACTGGCACAAAGACAGAAATATAGACCAATGGAACAAAATAGAAAGCCCAGAGATAAATCCACGCACCTATGGACACCTTATCTTTGACAAAGGAGGCAAAAATATACAATGGAGTAAAGACAATCTCTTTAACAAGCGGTGCTGGGAAAACTGGTCAACCACTTGTAAAAGAATGAAACTAGAACATTTTCTAACACCATACTCAAAAATAAACTCAAAATGGATTAAAGATCTAAACGTAAGACCAGAAACTAAAACTCCTAGAGGAGAATATAGGCAAAACACCCTCTGACATACATCACAGCAGGATTCTCTATGACCCACCTCCCAGAATATTGGAAATAAAAGCAAAAATAAACAAATGGGGCCTAATTCAACTTAAAAGCTTCTGCACAACAAAGGAAACTAAAATTTATTTTAAATTGGAGGATAATTGCTTATAATATTTTTTCTTTTAAAAAATTTATTCATTTTAATTGGAGGATGATTACTTATTCTAAAGTTTATATGGACAGGCAAAGGATGCAAAATATGCAGCACAACATTGAAGAAAAAGAGCAAAGTTGAAAATCTGAAACTACCTAATTTTAAAATTTACTGTAAAGCTATAGTAATCAAGGCAGTGTGGCAGTGTTGAAAGAACAGATAAATAGATCATTGGAATGGAATAAAGAACTCAGAAATAGACCCACATAAATGTAATCATCTGATCTTTGAAAAGGCGTAAAAGCAGTACGATGCTTGGAACAACTGGACATCCATGTGCTAAAAAAAATTAAAAAATCTAGAAACGTATCTTACACACTTCACAAAAATGAACACAAAGTGATTCTTAGACTTAAATGTAAAGCAAAACTGTAAGACTCCTAGAAGACAACATAAGAGAAAATCTAGATGCCCATGGGTATGAAAATGACTTTTTAGATGTAACACCAGAGGCATAATCCAAGAAAGAAAAAACTGATGAATTGAACTTAAGTTAAAACAAAACAAAACTTCTGCTCTGAGAAAGATACTACCTATAGAATAAGATATGCCACAGACTGGAAGAATGTATTTGCAACAGACATATCTGATGAAGGACTTTTATTCAAAGTATATAGCGTAACATTTTACCTAGTAAATGCTCACTAAGTGTTAGCTATTACTATTGTTTGCATATTACTATTTCACTTTGCCTCAGTATCCTTCCATTACCAGAAGTTCTCTCACTTAATTTTTTGTTCATAGCAGTTGGTTTATTCTATCCAAATATTTCTCTCAGTCAAATCCTGAGAGCTGGCCAGCTGATTTCATTGAGGGTTTATTGGGCCCCCTTTCTGGTCAAACCTTGCACAGAGGCAGTGAGTTTGATGGACGTGGGCTCATGCAACAGAGACTGAAGTTCATCTGCTGTTGGGCAGATCAGAGGTAGTACCAGAAAGTGTGGGCAGCCTACAGGCTCACTTATTTCCACCGCTTTTTCAGTGAGGAAAGTGAGTGGGGCTGATGACATGGAGGTGCAGCACTCGGAGCAGACATCGCTGTGCGTGCGTGCAGACTAGCTGTGAGAACTGACTGACCCAAATTTGAAGACAGTACAACTCTAAGGAAGAGCCTCCCTGGCCTGCCTGTCTGTAAGGAGAGCTGCCCACCTCTGGAGATTCCCTCTGCTCCTTCTGGCCCACTCACACTGCCATGGGACCCAGCGACTGGGTGGTGCTTGCGTGGGGTTTGGCCCACGGTAGAGAGTGGACTGAGTGTGAATTCAAGGTGGGCAGAATGGCAGCCCCGAGAGTGTGTAAAGCCTCCTCCAACGCCCTCTCTCTTCCCCAGTCTCTCTCCCAGCCTCCCCTCTGGGTCACCTCCTGCTGAAGTAACAACTTTCCCTAAGCTTCTGCTGAAGTGAATGAAAGAACAGGTTTTAGAAGAATAAGAAAATATCATAAATGAAGATTAGAGTTTTAGATTTGGGGTTTCCCTTCGATTGTTATGAATACTTAATTGCCTACTGCCTATTCATGTGGTGTTCTCAGCATATAGAAGATGAAGGGAGAGTTTCTGGTTAGTGGATTTACATTCTTTCTTTAACTTACTTTTTTTCAATTGAAGTATAGCTGATTTACAATATTATGTTAGTTTCAGATATACAGCATAGTGATTATATATATGTGTGTGTATGTATATGTGATTGCTAAGTCACTTTAGTTGTGTCCCAAGTGTAACCCCGTAGACGGCAGCCCACCAGGGTCCCCCATCCCTGGGATCCTCCAGGCAAGAGTACTGGAGTGGGGTGCCATTGCCTTCTCTGTATGTATATGTGTATATATATATATTATTTTTTAAAATTCTTTTCCAATATAGGTTATTATGAAATACTAGATATAGTTCTCTGTGCTATATAGTAAAACTCATTTCTTTTATATATATAATGTGTATCTGTTAATCCCATATTCCTAATTTAGCCTCCTCTTACCCCACCACTTCCTATTGGTAACCAAAAGTTTCTTTTCTATGTCTGTGAGGCTGTGGGTTTATATTCTCATCAAAAATGAGAGAAAGCAAATCTATAACACATAGATGTTCTAGGTAAAAAAAAAAAACAAAGCTTCCTGGTGAGTTGCTGAGAGCATTTGATTTCATTTTCCCTTTGCCCTTGGGTCTGTTCTGATCCTTCAACCTTACATCATCTAGTGAGGAGAGGGTAACAAGTATCAGGATCCCTTTAACATGAAAACTATAATGAAAGCTTTCAAAGAGCACAAAGGCAGAAGTTTGACAAACCAGATTAAACAGCATGTGCAAGTAAAAATAACTGAGGAATAAAATAAAGAAATGGAAAAAATATGAAACTTAATGACATTTAATTGACTTTATTGACAATAGATGGTAATTGAGTACCCCGTGTTTGAGGGCTTTAGGCTTTTTGTGGAGGGAAGTGAGTCTATGAAGATACCCAGGGAATTATTTTTTTAAAGGAACAGAAGGCTCTATGACTTTGGAAGCTGCTGACACATGACAATCCCTGTCTGTGATGAGCCTGTTAAGATTAGCACTGACTGCAAGCAACGAAGACTCAAATTATAGGAGCTCAAGTAAGACATTTCTTTCTTGTATACAAGTAGGAAGTGGGCAGTCCAGGAATGAATGGCAACTCTGCTTTACAAAGTCCTCAAAAACTGGGACTCTTCAACTCACTGGTCTGCTGTCTCTAAAGTGAGGCCTTTGTTCTTAGAGTCCAAGATGGTGACTAGAGTTAAGTCATCAGACCCAAGCTTTAAGGAGAAAGAAGGAATGGAGATGAAAGGGGCAAAGTGCATATTTCAACTTTGAGGAAGTTTACTGAAACTACATGATAGTTCCATCTATTTCTCATTGGTCAGCAATTAAAGACATGGCTACATCTACTTATAAAGGAAACTAAGAAATGTGGTCATGACCTTAGCTAAAATTGGGAGTTTTAGTATTGTGAAGAAAAGAGAGAAAATTGCAGTAGTAGTTTCCTAAATCTTAGTTCTCACTAAGTCATCGTTTGAACAATGCCTGCCAGGCTAGGCTTCAAGTAAGATTGCCATTATATGCAGTTTAAAAGATGTGGCTACTTACAGTTCAAAGTTGATAATCAAAGAATGTAGCTTTCTTCCTTGATTCTGGTAAATCTGAACAGCTTTTCTAAAAGGTGATCGAATACTTGGGTTTCCACTACCTGTTGTCAGGATTAGGAGTCAGACATAACTGGATTCAGATCCTAGGTCATCCACTTACTAGCTATGTGACTTAGAGCAGATCATTTAAGCTCTCCTAGCTCCAGTACTCATGCCTGGAAAATCCCATGGACAGAGGAGCCTGGTAGGCTGCTGTCCATGGGGTCACAAAGAGTCAGACACGACTGAGCAACTTCACCTTCACTTTTTACTTTCATGCATTGGAGAAGGAAATGGCAACCCACTCCAGAGTTCTTGCCTGGAGAATCCTGGGGATGGGGGAGCCTGATGGGCTGCCATCTACGGGGTCACACAGAGTTGGACACAACTGAAGTGACTTAGCAGCAGCAGCAGCAGCTTTAATTTTATTATCCTTACAATGGACTTGGTGCCCATGCCTAAAGATGTTGCTAGGGTTAAATACCAATACAAATGTGAAATACCAGGCATATAGGTACAATTGATAGGATAAATGGAAATGTCTTTTCCTTCTTCTTTTGATATACATTATTCTCTCTCATCTGGAATCTGTTCTTCTGCTGTCTGATCATGTCTACACTCTCACCTTCCCAAGAAGTCTTTTTCCTTCCGGATTCAGGTCTTTTCCAATCAATGCACATAACAGAATTTTGTGAAATTAAAAATAAATTAGAACAGATTCGGTGTTAACCTTATGCAAATTTCACTTACTTTAAATCACATTCTGATCATCTTAATTAGCAGAAAAGAATAGGGTGGTGTCATATATTGCTGGTGCAAAAAAGGTTTAGGACCCTGGGCACAGGGGTCTTGAACATGAAAGTTGCTATTGTCATATGGAAAGATCCCAAAAGATAGGTTTTCTCTTGCTCAGAGGTGGATGAACTGGGATGTTCAAGTCAGAAAGTGCATTGTGCTAGGCTTGTGTGTGTGTGTGTGTGTGTGTGTGTGTGTGTACACATATGTGTTTGGGAATGGCTTTGTGTGTGAGTGACCATGTGCATGTGTGACTGTGTCTCTATGCATGCAAGTTTGAGTAAGTGATTGCATACATATGTGGTGAGAGATTGGGTGTCTATGTATGTGTGTGTGAAATTTCTAGAAGAAGGATTCTCTTCCTCCATTTCTTAGGATGAATGACTGTAGGCCAGATCCG
Organism: Capra hircus; assembly: GCF_001704415.2. Taxonomy (NCBI): domain Eukaryota; kingdom Metazoa; phylum Chordata; class Mammalia; order Artiodactyla; family Bovidae; genus Capra; species Capra hircus. Next base: position 11,148,284 of record NC_030827.1, read on the forward strand.
ATTGTAGTTTCGCCTTTGATTTTTTAAAATGAGAAACAAACACTAGCATTTTTCATTTTGTCACGTATAGAAAACTCTATCTCTTCCTCCCTCTTTCTTGATTCTACTCTAAGAACCACCAAACAGATTGAGATCAGTCTTGCCAAGAAAGTTTTATTATGAAGATGAAAATACACAGAGAAAAGTTTTAGTCTGAAAATATAAGGTACTTAGATAGCTACAAAATTGGAAATCAAAATTTTAATGCATGGGCACATTTTGCTATAATTATTTTGCCATTAGCATGGACTCTCAAACTGTAGAGCTGCCAAAAACCTATTTGAGAACTTAGTACTCGTGAATGAGCCATTATCTTTATTTATTCTCACTTTATTTTTGAAGTCCTTTGATGCCACATCCAAAGAGATTGACTTTAATGAAATAATGCAAGAGAACAAGATGAAATAGAAATTGAAACTAACCTTCAGGCTATATTTTTTGGAAAAAAAAAAAAATTCCCAAGGATGAGGTACACTGGAGGGAGATGAACATCCTATAACTCCTGCTGTAAAATAAATATGAATGAAAATATGGTGCCCTCCATGTGGAAGATACCAAATAAGAACTTGTTTATGGTAATGGTGGTGGGTGTGGTGATTTGAGATCTCAAATAAATTAAACTAAAAAAAATTCACGTGGCAGATTTTGTTTTCTAAAGATGGCCATAATAAAGTGGCTTCAATTATATGGCCGTCACAGAAATATCACTTCCCACAAGGTATTCTTACAATGTGAGCTTGATGTACCTCTGTTTTTATGTCAGAGTATGACCTTGACATGCCTTTGGTCTCTGTTGCCTTCCTGGGCAGACCTTTGTAATTACCTTGACCAACAGAATGTGGCAGTGGTGATGCTGCGTGACTTCCAAGGTCATAAAAAGCAATATGGCTTCTATTCGGTTCTCTCTCTCTCTTCCCCTCTCTCTCTCTTACTGTCCTTCGGCCCCCGCCACCATTTTCTGAGGCAGATAGCCCACATGGAGAGGCCATCTGTGTGTATTCCAACTGACAACGGTAAGGAGGCCCCCTACTGACAGCCAGCATCACTGCCAGACATGTGGTTGAAGGAGCCTTCAGATGATTCCAGCCCTCAGTACATCTTCCAGCTGAGGCCCCAGATCTGGTGAAAGTGAAAAATGAAAGTGAAAGTCACTCAGTCATATCCGACTCTTTGCAACACCATGGAATTCTCCAGGCCAGAATATTGGAGTGGATAGCCTTTCCCTTCTCCAGGGGATCTTCCCAACCCAGGGATCGCACCCAGATCTCCCATATTGCAGGTGGATTCTTTACCAGCTGAGGCACCAGGGAAGCCCAAGAATACTGGAGTGGGTAGCCTATCCCTTCTCCAGCGGATCTTCCTGACCTAGGAATTGAGCCGGGGTCTCCTGCATTGCAGGCAGGTTCTTTACCAGCTGAGCTACCAGGGTCTGGTGCCCTGTCTGAATTCCTGACCTGCAGGAACTGTGAGAGATAATAAATAATTACTGTATTGTTGTTTTAAACCATTAACTTTGGGAGTAATTTGTTATTCTTCTGGGAGAATTCAGGGATGCCACCAGATCAGCCACCCAGGGAACTGGCAGATTCTGCTTTTTTGCAGCACTGTTTTGCTAGGATGGTGCAAGGGCTCTCTGTCCTGGTCTCTCCTTCTTGACCAAGGCCCCATTATTGCTGGGCTTAACCATTAGTCTCTCACAGACTCTTCAAACTGAGGAATCTAAGTTATGGTTAAGGTTCTGTAATCTACTTATCCTTTTTATGTGCTCCAGATCCTTTTTATGTGTTCACATAGTTCACTTATTTTGGATTTTTGCCTGCATAGATCAGTGCTTCCTAACATTTAATGTGCATATAAATCAAGTGGGGATCTTGTTAAAATTTAAATTCTGATTCAATAGCTCTAAGGTGGGGCTTGAGAGCTGGCATTTCTAACATTCTCAGAGGTGAGGCTGATACTGCTGGTCTGGGGACCACCCTTTGAGTATCAAAGGAGTAGAGGGTTATATGGCCACAACAAAAGTTTGTATAACCTGTTTCCAAGGAAGTAAACCAGGGGTAATATTTACTGTCATTGATCACATACAGTGTTATAAGACCCTTCTTATCAACTCTACTCCTCTCAACATCCTGCTAGTAAATATCTTTATTTCTATTATGAGAAAGCTAAGGTTCAAAGAAACTAGGTAAGAAGCAGAGCCAGGACTCATCACAAAACTGAGTCCATGACACTGTGCCAGCCATCTTTCCTGCTTCCTAAGCCTGGAATAGGTGCTCTGGTCATCGTTCCACTTTGAATAAAGAGATGGCACTATAACAGTGCTGTCCAATAGAATCTTTCTGCAATGATAGAAATGTTCTGTGTCTGTTCTGTCCAATATGGTAGCCATGTATGGCTGTTGCGAATAAAAATGTGGCTAGTGTGACTGAAGAGCTGAATTTTTTATTTAATTTTAATTAAAATTTTAAATCACCTTACATGTCTAGTGGCTAGAACAGATGGCTGATGGCTGTTGGCTACTATATAGGACAGTGTAGCTCTCTAGGAGGGGTCCTCAAGAGCAGTGAGTGTGAAAGGTGACTTGGAATTGCATTGCAGGTATGTGTGCCATAACCACGTCTGCATGGAAACTGTGTAAGCATTTTATACAGTGTCCAGAACTTTCATCCATAACCTTTACTTCCCTCTTCTTTCCTTTCCTGTGTCCCATTGCTTCCAACAATTTCTTCCTTTTGAATTGCATCAATTAAACAGATGCCCTAAACACGCTGCAAATACTAGAGGTCATGTAGAGGTAGAAACACTAATTCAGTAACGGGGAGGACTGGAATAGCAAGTGGAAACCACCCTTCCATTCTTTACAAGTTCGGGAAAGAATGAAAAAGATCTATTCAGATGCTTCCCTTTCCTCTTGAGACTTTAAACAATCAGAATGCTTTCAGCTACAAGTAGCAGAAACCCTGACTCACATTGCTTTAAACAATGAAGGGGTGTATTATTTCACGTAGTTGGAAGTCCAGGACAGAATGGACTTCAGAATGAGTTGACTCAGTGGCTCAGTCCTGGTCTCTTAAAAGACCCGTGTTCTCACCAACACTCCTATGCCTCATCTTTAAAGCTGGCATCCTCTGCATTCTGGCAGCAAGATGGCCACAGTAGTTTGGGGTCACATGTCCAGATGTGGCAATGTCTGCAGAGGAAAGGGGAACACAATCTCTTCCTGCATCTCTCTTGGAAGATTGAAAAGTTTCTCCAGAAGTGCTCAAATTTCCCTTCATGTTTCTTTGGCTGGAATTAGGTCACATAAGCACTCCTGAACAAACATGACAAGGAAAATGAGATTTTAATTACTCTGATCAGGATCACCCCTGGGGCTAGGAGTGGGATCAGCTTTTCCTTAGTACCAGGCTACCTGGACAAGATTGGGGTTCTACTAGAAGGGAAGAAAGGGGAAGAAACCCCAGTATCTACTACAGTATGAAACCTTGAAAGGGGGACTGGGATAGAAAATTATGGAAGCAACCAGTTTAGTAAAAACAAACCAGAGAATGTCAGAGTAGTGGCTTGTTTCTCTGAGCATAACCATGGGTGGCTCCAAGTCTCTTTTTGTTTTTGTTCATTGGCTAAGTCATGCCCAGCTCTTTGTGACCCCATGGACTTCAGCACATCAGGCTCCTCTGTCTTTCACTATCTCCTGGAGTTTGCTCAAATTCATGTACATTGAGTCAGTGATATTATCCAACCATCTCATCCTCTGTCGTCTCCTTTTCCTCCTGCTCTCAGTCTTTCCCAGCATCAGAGTCTTTTCCAATGAGTTGGCTCTTCACATCAGGGGGTCAAAGTATTGGAGTTTCAGCTTTGGCATCAGTCCTTCCAAGGAATATTCAGGGTTGATTTCCTTAGGATTAATTGGTTTGATCTTCTTGCTATCAAAGGGATTCTCAAGAGTTTTATTCAGCACCACAGTTCAAAAGCATCAAATCTTTGGTGCTCAGCCTTCTTTATGGTCCAACTCTCACATCCATACATGACTACTAGAAAAACCATAGCTTTGCTTATATGGACCTTTGTCAGCAAAGTAATGTCTCTGCTTTTTAATATACTTTCTAGGTTTGTCATAGCTTTCCTTCCAGGAAGCAAGCATCTTTTAATTACATGGCAGCAGTCACCATCTGCAGTGATTTTGGAGCCCAAGAAAATAAAATCTGCCACTTTTTTCACTTTTCCCCATCTATTTGCCATGAAATGATAGGACCAGATACCATGATCTTGAATGTTGAGTTTGAAGCCAGCTTTTTCACTCTCCTCTTTCACTGTCATCAAGATGCTCTTTATTTCCTCTTCACTTTCTGCCATTAAAGCAGTATTATTTTCATATCTGAGGTTATTGATATTTCTCCCAGCAATCCTGATTCCAGCTTGTGGTTCATCCAGCTTGTGGTTCATCCAGCTTAGCATTTCGCATAATGTACTTTGCATATAAGTTAAATAAACAGAGTGACAATATATAGCCTTGTCATACTCCTTTCCAAATTTTGAACCAGTCCATTGTTCCATGTCTGGTTCTAACTGTTGCTTCTTGACTTGCATACAAGTTTCTCAGGAGGCAGGTAAGGTGGTCTGGTATTCTGATTTCTTTAAGAATTTTCCACAGTTTGTTGTGATACATACAGTCAAAGGCTTTGTTGTTGTTGTTCAGTTGCTCAATTGTGTCACTCTTTCCAACCTCACAGACTGAAGCATGCCAGGCCCCCCTGTCCTTCACCATCTGCCAGCGCTTGCTCAAACTCGTGTCCATTGAGCAGATGATGCCATCCAACCGTTTCATCCTTTGTTGTCCCATTCTCCTCCTGCCCTCAATCTTTCCCAGCATCAGGGTCTTTTCTAATGAGTCAACTTTTCACATCAGGTGACCAAAGTATTGGAGCTTCAGCTTCAGCATCAGCATCTGTCCTTTCAATGAATATTCAGGATTGATTTCCTTTAGGATTGATGGGTTGGATCTCCTTGCAGTCGAAGGGATTCTCAAGAGTCTTCTCCAACACCACAGTTCAAAAGCATCAATCCTTCATCTCTCAGCCTTCTTTATGGTCTAACTTTCACATCCATACATGACTGCTGGAAAAACCATAGCTTTGATTATAGAGATTTGTTGGCAAAATAATGTCTATGCTTTTTAATATGCTGTCTAGGTTTATCAAAGCTTTTCTTCCAAGGAGCAAGTGTCTTTTAATTTAGCATAGTCAATGAATCAGAAATAGATATTTTTCTGGAATTCCCTTGTTTTCTCTAGGATCCAACAAATGTTGGCAATTTGATCTCTGGTTCCTCTGCCTTTTCTAAACCCAACTTCTACATCTGGAAGTTCTCAGTTCATGTACTTTTGAAGCCTAGCTTGAAGGATTTCAAGCATAATATTGCTAGCATGAGCAATGTGCACAATTGTATGGTAGTCTGAAAATTCTTTGGCATTGCCCTTCTTCAGGATGTGTCTTTGGAGGAAGCCCATATTTGGCTCAGTGCCACAGCTAGTGCATTTTAAGACTGAGAGCAATGGTGAAGTCTAGGCCAATGGATGTATAATGGTACTTCTGATTCCCCAGTTTGCAGGCAGGACACACAGGGCCCTGGAAGTTCCAGAGTGGCATGGTGAGGGCCACAGCAGGACCAACAGGTGCTGAGAAGCCCAGTGGGGCAGCAGAGGCCAGAGAAGCATGTGACTGCCAAGTGTGCAGTACAGAGTTCAGAGTAGGATCTCCCTTTTGCACCTAAGGCTCTTCCTCATAAGACTCTGCCTCTCTCTCAGAATATTCCCAACTTATGGTGTCACATCTACCATCCTGCTGCTGACACCTGCCCACCTCCAAGATGGCTCCATTATGTCAGGGGACTGCTTGTGCCTCTACCTGAGCTCTTGATTCATTCTTCCATTTAGAGAGCACCTGAGATCAAATTGCCAACATCTGCTAGATCATCAAAAAAGCAAGAGAGTTCCAGAAAAACATCTATTTCTGCTTTATTGACTATACCAAAGCCTTTGACTGTCTGGATCACAATAAACTGTGGAAAATTCTCAAAGAGATGAGCATTCCAGATCCCCTGACCTGCCTCTTGAGAAACCTGCGTGCAGGTCAGGAAGCAACAGTTAGAACTGAACATGGAACAACAGACTGTTTCCAAATAGGAAAAGGAGTACGTCAAGGCTGTATATTGTCAACCTGGTTATTTAACTTATATGCAGAGTACATCATGAGAAACGCTGGGCTGGAAGAAGCACAAGCTGGAATCAAGATTGCTGGGAGAAATAGCAATAACCTCAGATATGCAGGTGACACCACCCTTATGGCAGAAAGTGAAAAGGAACTAAAAAGCCTCTTGATGAAAGTGAAAGAGGAGAGTGAAAAAGTTGGCTTAAAGCTCAACATTCAGAAAACTAAGATCATGGCATCTGGTACCATTACTTCATGGGAAATAGATGGGGAAACAGTGGAAACAGTGGCAGAATTTATTTTTTTGGGCTCCAAAATCACTGCAGATGGTGACTGCAGCCATGAAATTAAAAGATGCTTACTCCTTGGAAGGAAAGTTATGACCAACCTAGATAGCATATTGAAAAGCAGAGACATTACTTTGCCAACAAAGGTCCGTCTAGTCCAGGCTATGGTTTTTCCAGTGGTCATGTATGGATGTGAGAGTTGGACTGTGAAGAAAGCTGAGCGCCAAAGAATTGATGGTTTTGAACTGTGGTGTTGGAGAAGACTCTTGAGAGTCCCTTGGACTGCAAGGAGATCCAACCAGTCCATTCTAAAGGAGATCAGTCCTGGGTATTCTTTGGAAGGAATGATTATAAAGCTGAAACTCCAGTACTTTGGCCACCTCATGCGAAGAGTTGACTCATTGGAAAAGACTCTGATGCTGGGAGGGGTTGGGGGCAGGAGGAGAAGGGGACAACAGAGGATGAGATGGCTTGATGGCATCACCAACTCGATGGATGTGAGTTTGGGTGAAGTCTGGGAGTTGGTGATGGACAGGGACGCCTGGTGTGCTGCGATTCATGGGGTCACAAAGAGTCGGACACGACTGAGCGACTGAACTGAACTGAACTGGCTGCTCATCTTGTGCCTTCAGGGAGTCACACCCAGCCCTCTGTGTGCAACCAAAGGCCTGGGAACAACCTGGTTTGGGTATCTTTTTCTCCATTTAAAGATATCTAGTGAACCAATGGGTAATATCAGCATGAAATATTTTTCCCCTTACATAGATCATCTCCTTGAGTCATATTCTGATTTTGCTCTTGTCCAAATTCACTTGGCCTCTCCTGGATCTGTTAGAGGGAGACACCCAAGGTGCCCAACGGTGGCCTGAGCCACCTCACATCTACTCTGTCTCCTGAGTATCATCACAACTTACCCTAATAAAATGAGAAAGAAGCTCAGCCTTGCCTCCATCCCTGTGCATTCAGGCCAGAACACCTGATTGTCCTGTGAAATCTCTCCTGTCCTGTGAGTTGGAAATCCCCCAGGCTGAACCACTGCACAGCCTTTCCTGAACTGCTGTACAACTTCCTCAGGCTTCCTGCCTGCCTCTCTTTCCTTGCCTCTCAAAAACACTGTTTCTGGAGAACTTTTCTGTTGTTACTCATGTCATATCCTGCATCCCTCCTTGGTCCAACATTGGGTTTATCCCCTTACCTTCACCCCCATGCCACTCCATCCCCACATCTCTCCTAATGCATCCCTCTGCCTGACAGGATAGTTCAGAATGCTGCCACACCTGTCCCCAGGTGCCCTTCTCCTTGCCTTGGTTCTCTATCCCTTGTAACACGGTGGACCAATGAGTTTAGGAAAGTCTTAACTGAGCCCTGCTGGAGGACCTAAGTCATTGTTTCCAAAGGCAAGTCCACTCACGGGAACCAGATAGTTGTATCAGAACAGCTTTTGAAACATGCATGTTCCTAGGCCTATGTCCTGACTACTGAATAAAAGACCTGCAAGTGAGGTGGGGTGGGGTGGGGTGGGGAAGGAGACAGAGGGGAGTCTGCGTTTTTAGAATATACTTCCCGAGTGATATTGTAGATCCTGGTGTGGGAATTTGTTACGAAATTGCTTCTGTTTTATGATTTTTTTTTTTTTTTTGGCCATGAGCCATGTGGGATCTTAACACCCCGATCAGGATCAAAAATGCACCCCCTGCATTGGAAGGGGAAGTCTTAATCACTGGACTGCCAGGGTAGTCCCCAGTGTTGAGGTTTAAGGAGGCCCTAGACTCTGGTGGGAACAGTGGAAGAACCCTTAGGAAGAAAACTCCAAATGGGGTAAAGGCAGCCCACTGAGTTGTCCAGCTAAAGATCTGGTCAAGGTTTAAGGTTTGGTGATTTCTTGATACAGATGCACCCTGTGTTTACAATCCAACCCTATCTAGGGGAAGAAGGGCTGATAGTGTGGGGGCAGTGGGGAGAGCCTATATGGCAAGTCCTGATGTGTGGAATTTTTGACTATGTGGAGGGTTGGCCCCAACTCCTGCACTGTTCAAGGGTCAACTCTACTGTGTTTTTGAGTCCACCTAGTATTTTTCTACCTCAGTAGCTTGGAGATAGAGAGAGCAAGATTGGGTCATCATAACTCACAAAAGCAGTACAGCAAGAGAGGGAACAGATTCAAGAGACATTTCAGAGACACCACGGTGAAGAACTCTCATAGAAGAAAACTATTGGATTTCCAAGCTGTCTTGATTGTTGAAGATTTTTACTTTAAGACTGGAAACTGCAATATCCCAACTCTACACAGACATTTGACTTTGATTCCAAGTTCAGAAACAACTAAAAGAAGTAAGTTTTAGGCCTGATAGAGATACCCTGCTATTCACAGCATCATTTTAAATAGGTGTTTTGTGTCAACATGAGACAGTCTATGACTTTAATGGTTTTAGCCTCAAAGGGCTGGACACTTTGCCAGGTGCATGTTGGTTATTATAATAACTGCACATGATTGTTGGGTGTTCACTGTATGCCAGACCCTGTAGGAAGTGCTTTGCATGTGTTATCTCATCAGTCCTCACAACTGCTCTATGAATTATGTTATTATGATCCTCATTTTACAGATAAATGAGTGGAAGCTCAGAAAGGAGAGGTGACCTGCTGAAGGTTTTTGTTGTTCATTCCCTCAGTCATGTCTAACTTTGCAACCGCATGGACTGCAGCATGCCAGGCTTCCCTGTCCTTCACCATCTCTAGGAGTTTGCTCAAACTCATGTTCATTGTGTCGATAATGCCATCCAACCATCTCATCCTCTGTTATCCCCTTCTTCTCCTGCCTTCAATCTTTCTCAGCCCAAAGTTACACAGCTGATAAATGGTGGCATTGGATTTAGAATTCAGGTTCGCTGACCAGAGTCATTCTGACTGCAGGCAAGGTACTGATAAGAGAGCTCAGAGGCTTGGAAAGTGAGCTGGGATGTGGCCACACCCCCACCTGGGTCAGGAGATCTAGACAATGCCAACAGAAAATTCCTCTTAGAGTCAAAGCGTTCCCTCACAGAGACCCTCATTCTGTGCAGAAAGTGGCACTTTCAATCCTTTGGCTTGGAAAAGGGAAGGTTGAACTTAGTCCCCATCTTCCAAAGCTTGCCCCTTATGCTGCCCAACTCACATCCAGATGGAACATGAAATAGATATGGGTGCTTGCTGGTCACAAAACTGGTTCCTGAATTGGGTGACTGATTCCCAAGCACACTTGTAGAGATGGGGCAGTGGAGAAGGAGCAGAGTCTCGGAGAAAAGCAGAGAGGGCCACCCAACACCCGTCGTTCAAGGTCCCCAACAGTTAATTGACCTTGACTCTTCCTCACCTGGGTGTTATTAAATATACCCTTTGCTCATACTTTTTTCATTTAATTATTTAAACAAATTCTGTAAAAGGTGAACATGAACATGCTTTTGCTTTTAGAACTCAGACATCATATAATCCTTGAGCAGCTTTTAAACATTTAACTCTTAAAGTTTAACAACTTCAGCTGCAACTGTGAAAGAAACAAAGTTATAAATGGCATTTAAACACAAATTGAGGTTTTTTATTTTTTCTTACAGCTGATATGGACTTCAGTCCTGCTCACCACAGGACACAGTTTATCTATGGAAGTCTTTTTTAGTCCGTCATGGATTCTGGGGGTAGGTGGTGGGGAGTGGGGAGGGATACATTGTGTGCTTATCCAGTGTAGCTGTTTTAAAAACAGATTGTTGTTCTTCAGTCGCTGAGTCATGTCCAACTCTTTGCAACGTCATGAACCGCATCATACCAGGCTCTCCTGTCCTTCTCCCGGAGTTTGCTCAAACTCATGTCCATTATATCAATGATGCTATCTAACCATCTCATCCTCTGTCGCCCCCTTCTCCTCCTGCCCACAGTCTTTTCCAGCATCAGGGTGTTTTCTAATGAGTTGGCTCTTCATACCTGGTGGCCAAAGTATTGGGGTTTCAGCCATTCCTTCTGTTATAAAAGCCACTTGTGAAATTATTTCTAACAGGGCCTACAACCTAAATTACTAAAGTTTAAAAATACACAAAGATCCCTAGGCTACTGTCAAGCTCTCTTCTCCATGTATTTGTCACCCTGGTCCACGTCAGAAAACTCACAGCTATAATTTGGTGGTGACTAACCTAAGCATTGTGATCTATGGCTCCAGAAATGAAAAAGAAAAGCCCCATCTCTGAAAGAGTTGAAATTTGCTACCGCTTCACTGGCAGAAGCTGAATAGTGTAATGGTAGAACAATGAATCCACATTTCTTTGGAAGAGGAAACTAAGTAAGAATGGAACAATCTACAAATGTGGGAGGGGAGTAGGTCGTGAGTCTCCCAAGGTTAACCGCATTGCCACTACTTCAATTTTCCCAAGTTGGAAAAAAAACAGCCCAAGTTTTGCACCACCCAAAATGAAGTCAGACCAGGCCCATCATGTTTTAAATATGTGGTGATGCTTTCTTTAGAAAGGGTCCCTGAAGAAGACAGAAGAAAGAACAGTTCTGCCCGCAGGCCTGGTCTAATGCTGGCTTTGACAGCTCCTGTGGGCTTTTATGTGACTATTTACTCTGAATAAATAATGGAACCACATTCTCACACAAGAACTGCTAATTCTGCAACCTTCTCAGATCCACAAGTTACCGCAAAGCCGAACCTTGTAGTTACACGTACATAAGGATCTGGAGCTCCAACAAAGAGCTTGCGTTCCTCTCACATGAGAATCTTTACTTCTAAACAACACCAGGAATTTTTGTTACTTTTGTATATAGGGAGTTCTGTTGCTTTTTGGTTGGTTGATTGTGTCATAGTTACTTTTGGAGGAAGTGATGAGGGAATGGAATATGTAGATAGATTTGTAGGAAAGAGGGTGACATCAATCTCTTTCTCAAGAATCTAGCTGTGCCATTGAGTTTCCAAAGAGATGCCTTGTTGATTATTCAGAGTGGAGGGGATTAGCAGTTGACTTTCCTTTTCACTGGGTGATGGTAAGTAAGTTCTAGGATACTAGGAATAAATGCTAAATAGCCAAGAAAAAGGCCAGTCAGTACTCCCTCCATAAGCAGGTCTCTTCAATTCCTCACCTTGTAGCCACTGAAAGTGTTCAGATGGTTCATTCTAATGAGGAAGGGGAGTGGAATTAAAGGCAGATCTCTTTTTGACAGACTTCTCAAGATTGCAATTATCTCTCGTTTCCACACTTACCACTCTCCAGGCCCTCAGGGAGTCCTCTCTCTTTACAATGCCCTTTGATAATTGAATTCCAAGCCAGTGAGAAAAAATAGATGGGAAAGACTAGAAAAAAAGAGAAGTGGCCTTTCGGTTTTACCATAGTCAGACTTCAACTTGAAAAGAGAAAGAAATATAGACTGTGGCTACTATAACCAGAGAATGGATACAATTCTATCCATTAAATGAGGTGCGTGTTTTTACCCCGACCTACTTGTAGACTTTCCAATAATTCTTTATACTTAGATGCTATGGAACAGTTTTCTGTAAAGCTTCTTCTTTTGCTGACTGTTGTCTGCAGAACCACTAAGATGAGAAAGGTGTATATTAACTTCCTCAGTAACTGCCTGTTCATTACTTCTAATTGTAATCTCCTTGATATAGGCATTGGGCCTTAATCACTGTTGTAAACCGAGGCTATTGTTCATGGGAGATACTCAGTGGATAGTAAATGAATGAATGAGCAACAAGAAAGATTACGGAGTTAAGAATTGAGTGCTATAGTAACAAATGCACTAAATTAACATTAAACATTCATCATGTGCCTCCATAATGGTGATGTTAGGGTGAAAATATGCTTTTTTTCTGTTTACGTTGAAGTTCAGTTTTAGGAATGCGTGATGACAAGAAGAGGTTATGGGTCAAAATACTCAGTGAAGTTGCAGTATCCAAGGGTTGATAAGCAAAAGAAGTTAGTAGTCACTGGCAGGTTAATTTTTTAAGCTTCAAATCAGTCATTTGCAGGGATGGTTTAAAAAAAAAAAAAAAGAGCTGGAAAACTTTAGCTTTTCCTCTGCCCTCATTATGACTCAACCACTTTCATCCAAAGGTGTTACACTGACCCTTTGAAGCCACAGGTTGGCAAGACTTGTCCCCTCCCCCCTTATCAATTGTTTCTTCTCTCATTCAATAAGTATTATAAGTATTTTTATACCTAATATAGATGTAAAACTGTAGAACAGAAAAAGCTGTACACAGCATACTTACCCTCATTACTTATAAACTGTCTTAGTCTGAGCTGCTATAACAAAAATATCATTGACTGGGTGACTTGTTAACAACAGAAATTTATGTCTCGCTGTTCTGGGAGCTGGCAGTCCTCAATCAGGGCGCCAGCATGGTCAGGTGAAGGCCCTTTTCTGGGTTTCAAATGGTGATTTCTCATTGTACGCTCACAAAGGTGGGGGAGGGGCAAGGGAACTCTTGAGAGCTACTTTCACAAGGGCACTGATTCCATTTGTGAGGGCTATGATTAGCCTTGACCTAATTGCCTCCAAAGGACCCCATCTCCTAGTGCCATCACCTTGGGTGTTAGGTTTCAACATATCAAATTTGAAGGTATACATTCATACCATGGGCTGCCCTGGTGGCTCAGATGGTAAAGAATCCACCTGCAATGCAGGACAGCTGGGTTCAATCCCTGGGTCAGGAAGATCCCTTGGAGAAGGGAATGACTACCCCCTCCAGTATTCTTGCCTGAAGAATTCCATGGACAGAGGAGCCTGGCAAACCACAGTCCGTAGGGTCAGAAACAGTCACACAGTTGTCTGACTGTGAATGTAACTAACACTTTCACACTCATACCATAGTATAACCTAACTGAGGAGAAAAGATGCAAGCACACGAAAAACTAAGGTAATCAATAACGCAAATGTCAATACAAAAATAAATAAATAAAAGGCAATATATGATCAGAAAATGGAAGAATAGAATCTACTTTGCCCTTTTCATTTTTAGGGGAAGCATCACTTCCCCATCCTGATAAAACAGGATCACTGTAGAAGTCATGTGCTTGTCATGTGAACCCACCTGCTTGGCCAAAGTTGAATGGGCCAAAGGTGGTACCTGATCAAGCTGGACCAATCAGATCATTTCCTAGGTATTTGGAATTGGGTGTAGTTTGGTTATTATCCTTTATAGAAGAGATGTAAACATTGGTAGCAGCCATTTTCCATCTTGACAAAGCAAAGAAAATCATTTGCAGTGAGGAAAATGAATGGGGCAGATGTGAAAAGAGAAGCAAAGATAAAAGAAGGAGAGAAGGGCCTCTGGTTCTCCAATGGGCTCTAGTCTCTAGTTTCAGCTGCCTGAATTTCAGTTTTCTTTTTGTCCTCGAGATCCATGAGACAATTCTATTTCCATTTAAGGGTGCACTTCTTCTTCTGCAAGAAGCAATTTAATCTTTAACAAGTTGACAAGTTGATCTGACATCTGCCTGGCCTGTAACATTGGAAATCCAGGGAACTCCTGGTCCAAGTTGTGGATGCTTTCCTAGTACCCCCTTCCTCCCACCATATGTGTTTACTGCTGCTGCTGCTGCTAAGTCACTTCAGTCATGTCCGATTCTGCGACCCCATAGATGGCAGCCCACCAGGCTCCCTCGTCCCTGGGATTCTCCAGGTAAGAACACTGGAGTGGGTTGCCATTTCCTTCTCCAATGCATGAAAGTGAAAAGTGAAAGTAAAGTCTCTCAGTCGTGTCTGACTCTTTGTGACCCGATGGACTGCAGCCTATCAGGCTCTTCTGTCCATGAAATTTTCCAGGCAAGAGTACTGGAGTGGGGTGCCATTGCCTTCTCCATCTCAGAGGCTGAGTCCTTCCAAAACCTCCTCATTACACTTTATCTTAGGCTCCAAAATAGGTGCTTCAAATCTTTCATCTTATTTAATCCTTATAATAGCTCTTTTGTGATGTACATACTGTTATTATCTCCACTTTGTAGGTAAATTTGGTGCACAAAGAAATGGAGCATTTTACCCAGTGTCACATATCTAATAACTGGTTGAATCAGGATATGAACTGAAGATGTGTGACTCCTGAGCCCATGCTTCTAATCACTAAGCGACTCTCCCTCCTTTTGCTGAAATAGCCCAGGGAGCATTGCCTATGATGATCTTTTCTTTAGCACTTTAAAATGTTAGGATCTTTCTATTTCTCCCACTCCACATTTTATTACTGTAAAGCATAATAATTGTAGTGGACGCTAGGTAGATACTAACTTCTTTCCTCTTGCCAGGCACACTGGAAGTCTAAATTTCCTATTCTCCCTTTAAGTTATCTTGGAGATACATGCTCATAGTACCCCTGAGATGGGACAAAAAGTGACATATGCTCCTTCCAAGCCTAGGCAGAAACTTCTCTAGACCATTTTCTTGGCTCTTTCTCCTTTTTCCATATAGATATGGAGCCCATATGCTGTAGATGATGGTAGCACAGTCATGAATGCAAACTGTCTAGGAAAACCATCCAACTCTTAATGACTGGGACATGAGTATTAAATGGATGTTTATTGTGCTGAGGATGAGATGGTTGGATGGCATCACCGACGTGATGGACATGAGTTTGAGTAAGCTCCAGGAGTTGGACAGAAAAGCCTGGCATGCTACAGTCCATGGGGTCACAAAGAGTCAGACATGACTGAGTGACTGAACTGAACTGAACTGATCCAGGGTTATTTTTCATAGAAGCTTCAACCTTTTAAAAATATCTGATTTGTATTATTGGTTAAAGAAAGTAGTGATCATAATCTCAAAAGACACTCAGTCCTGTGTGTCTGTGGTCATGAAGGGAATGGTACCATGAGTCTTTGCCATAGCTGATGGGGTGAATCTTTTTGTGTTTCCCTGGAGTATTCCCTGGGTGGTAGGGTCAGCTTCTTGCTTATGCAGTGACAGAGACTTCCGTCAGAGAGTCAGAGTTACATTTCAGGAAGGGATGCTTACGAGCCCAGCTCCAGCTTACATAGAGGCTGCATTGAGCTGCTTTTTGACAGCAGCTGAGTGGGACAGAAGTTGTCTTTTTTAAAATTCACATGCAGTGTAGTCTTCTTGGGCCTATAATTGTAAGGGTTTTCTCCCTTCCTACAAGTGAAAAAAAGAGAGTCACTGTTACCCAAATGGAAAGCTTCTGTCTTGGGTGAATAAAGGAAGATGTAACCAAGCAGCATTGATTAAAGAATGAACCTTTATTTGCTGCAGTTCCACTGGTGGAGTTATAGAATAAAGCTTAAGTGTCCCTATGCTGCTGCTGCTGCTGCTGCTGCTGCTGCTGCTGCTGCTGCTGCTGCTGCTGCTGCTAAGTCGCCTCAGTCGTGTCCGGTTCTGTGCGACCCCACAGACGGCAGCCCACCAGGTTCCCCTGTCCCTGGGATTCTCCAGGCAAGAACACTGGAGTGGGTTGCCATTTCCTTCTCCAATGCATGAAAGTGAAAAGTGAAAAGTGAAAGTGAAATCTCTCAGTTTATCCGACTCTTAGCGACCCCATGGACTGCAGCCCACCAGGCTCCTCTGTCCATGGGGTTTTCCAGGCAAGAGTACTGGAGTGGGGTGCCATCACCTTCTCCTATGCTAGGAAGCCCAAATTGGAAGCTGATGAAGTCCTTTGGGGAAGCAATTGAAAATGTGCAGTAAAAGTTGCTAAGTTTGTTCTTACTCTTGTCATTAAGTCAAAGGTCAAGGTTTTATTTCAAATTAAATTTATCATGAATTTATGAAAATGAACTTGCCACACTCAGCCACTTCTATGTGGTTTTGGTAAATTGTCATCTTACCAAAGAACCTTCTGACTTCCCCAGAGAAAAGGGCTGTCTGCCTGACCATATTGAAGGTAAGGAGAGACGCAAGAGCTAAAATCTATGCTTTTGTTATATTCTTACAGTTTAAATTAAATGTCCCAAGACTGGGCTGCCAACAGATTGCTGCACTGAGATTCAAGGACATGAGCTTGGGAGATGTCACCCTTAAAAATGATCTGGGTTTTTTTACATTATTCTTCATTCAATTAATATTTCCTGAGTGCTTTAATATGCTATGCATTATCTAAGTGCAACAAAACTGCTCTCTACTGTCACTGGGGTAATTATTTATTTGCAATTTGCTGCCACCTCTGCTAGAGGAAGCCTTGCTTTAATGCGCTACAACATGGGATCCAGAGTCTGGCACATAGTGGGTGCTGAGTAAATGCTTGATGAATGAATACACAAGGCCATTATGACATCTGAGAAATCCCATGTGAATCAGCGTCACTTCTGCTCAGACTGTGTCCCCAGGAAAAAGATGCACTTTCCCTGGTCAAAAAAGGAAAGGAATTGTTCCTACAGTGTGTTCATGCAACAAACATCTGCCAAATGGCTAGTTGTGGTAGACACAGTGCCGGGAATACTGGCTGGGGGACGCTCATGTTCTGACTTCTAGTTCCAAGAGCAGCCTGTTGGGTGCCCCCAGTTTGATTGCCTTGGGAGGGAGATAATTAGTTAAGCACTGATACCTTTAAGAATGCCTTCTTTCTTTCACCCTCGTTATTCCAAGAGGGGAGAGAGGGAGGCAGCTGGCTGGTATGAGTGTCGGGGGCATAATACACCCTGACTTACTTAGGAGCACATGAAATGAAACAAAGTGTTAACCAACATCTTCTTCGGAATGAGACTGGGAAGGATTAGCAGAGGGGAGGGCATCATTAGAGGGAAAAACATTATTAATCACTGTCCTGAAATAATCCAAGTTGAATATCATATTGTTTAATTATTTTTAATCTTCTGGAAATACAGAGCTGCCCCAGGGTGTTTTCCTTTCTCTCTCCCGCCTACGGAGCAGCTTGCTTTGGGAGTTTAAGTCTTCCCCTGTATTCCTTGAACTTGATCCAAATTCATTACAGATATACTGTGAAGTGGACAGAGATAATGAAGCTGATGGAGAGGGTAGGGGGAAGAGGAAAAGAAAGAAAGCTACCATAAGTAGCTAGGGTGAGTTTTATAAGTTGAAAGGTGATCTTTGACCTTCCCATGACTCATAAAGTACTTTGTGACTCTCACCCCTTAGTCAAGACTTTTCAAGTTCAACAAAAGTGCTGTTAGCTGAAATGCTATTTTCACTCAGCTTCAGAAGGACAACTTATTTTAGTTTCTATATTGATCAAGTACAGTTCTTCACTTTTGACTGTCTAATAGCTAACCAACTTGGTTGATCCATGTCTATTGGCTTGGCCATGCATTTGGTCCAGACATCGAATTGGGTGGTGAGGTCCTATATCTCTGTTACGGGAAGTGGATCATAAGATGTGTGTTATTTAGGCACATGGCTGATGAGAGCTGCCAACATGCAAAATAAGGAGAGGAGATTCTCTAGTTGAGAGTCATCCAGAGAAACAACCTCCTACATCCAGAGTTGGACCCAAAGTTACAAGCTAAGAGAATCCTATGGTAGAATATTCCTGGGCTCAATACCCTAGGTCTGTTCCCAGGGGGTTATAATACTTTTGCAGCTTCAATCTCTGATCCTGCCCTAAGACTGATGAGGAGTGCCAGTTATTCCATTCAGCACCAGTGAAATGTCTGGTTTCCTTATTTGGCTCTTTGAAAGGACCATAAAGCCAGATGAAAGGATTACAGCCCTTCTTCATTTAGCAGGCTTTGGCATATGCTATATGGTAGTTTACAGATGGCTACAAATTCTTTGACACTCTCAATGAGAAGTGAGGTCTATGTCTGCTCAGCTTCAATCTGGACATGCTCTGTGGCTGCCTGATCAATAGAATACTTTGGAGGTATCACTGCGCCTGCCTCTGTGGCACTGTGTCATGTGGCAGTAGATACCGGAAACACAGTGGTTGGGTTCAAGGGATGAGCATTTGAATATGGTGATCCATAGGGACATCTTAAAATTGTGCAAAAATGATCAATTTAATAAAGAAATCTACTGTTTTCCTGGTTTTGTGCCAAGCTGGAGGATATAGCTATTCATATATGGCTCCTGTTTTTAAGAAGTTCACAGTCTGATGGAAGTGATAGATGTAGGTGAAACGTCAAGATTTGGACCATTGATGCCATTGATGGGATGCAGGCTTAACAAGATTCCCTGAGTTATTCTGAAGAGCATGACTGGAAATCACATTTTTAAGGAGCATTAGCTGTAGAAATACTCCTGAGTTTGGAGTGATTCTGAGACTGTGCAGGGACTCATCTGGAAAGCCTCCACAGAGATGACAGTTCAGTTGGTCCAGACTCCTGGCAGCCCCACGTGCTGGGATTGGCTTGTTGTTACTCAGTCACTAAGTTGTATCCAGAGCTTTCCGACCCCATAGACTGCAGTACACCGGGCTCCCCTATCGTTCACCATCTCCTGGAGTTTGCTCAAACTCATGTTCACTGAGTCAGTGATGCCATGCAACCATCTCATCCTCAGGGACTGGTATAACCTGACAGATGCCAAAAAGCTTCCCTAACCAAAAATGCCTCCTCATTAGCCCCCTACAGGGTTCAAAACTCCTACATAACATTCCATCCTCCACCTTTTGGCTTTGAAGGTCTCTGAAGTTTAAAATATTATTTGGAAATGGTTAGACAGTGGGTCATTTTAGTCACTATTATACTAGCCTGAACTTCCCTATTTTTATGTTCCAAATTAGTATATTTTATTGATTATCTGAGCTAGTCCTTGTGTACTATATATGCTCAGAATACTTTTTTGTTTTATTAAATTAAACAAATACTTGTCCTGGGCTCATAGTGGTGTTTAAAGGCATAGATTGTTTTGAAGAGAGACACACCAATGAGTCATAAGATACAAATTGCTTCCTAGGTAAAGTATGATCATATATGCTCTCGAAAAAATAAATACACATTTAGCACTGAGGTGGCAGTGAGGAACACACAACAGGATTCAACATGGTGCATTCAAAGAGGTTGCAATCTAATTAATCAAAATTAACAACACAGAGAAAATTACACTGTGTACACATTTTAATGTGAAATAATATGGCTGGCATTTAAAAGGTATAAGAATTTAGCAACAAAGTCAGCCAGAGGGAGCTTCAAGTGCCAAGGAGGGTTCTTCACAAGCTTGTGACAAAAAATGGACTTGGTTCTTTTGTGTGATATGCTCAAAGTTGTTACAAAGAACATCTGTAGATTAGGGAAAGAATATTAGAAACCAGAGGAAGACTACCTTTTGGCAAAGATAATTGAACATAATAATTGTTAGGGTTAGGAAGGAGGATAATTGTAGTGACTCCTTCTCAGCTATTACCAAGACCAGATCTAGGAATATCAGTCAGAAGGAATTCTTTCACTTATTGTGATTATCTAATCTCCTTGCCCTACTTGTTTCCAGAAAAAAAAGTTAGAAGCCCCACAGCATAATTCATCCCTTTTCTGTACAGCTAACAGCCTTTCTAAAATGAAAGTCTGATTATAACACTTCCCTGCTTAAAATCCATAAAAAAATCCCAATGCCTCAACCTAGCATAGGATTCCAGAGCCTGGTCCCCCTCTCCTCCAGGCTCCTACTTGACATGCCGTTTACATTCCAGGCTTCAGCCACACAGCTTCCTTATTTATGTATGTATGTATTTGGCTGTGCCAGGCTTACTTGTGGCAGTTGGGATCTTTGATCTTCATTGCGGCATGCAGAGTCTTTTAGCTGCCACGCGAGGGATCTTCACTTACGGCTCGTGGGATCTTATATGCAGTGTGTGGGACCTAGTTCCCTGCCCAGGGATCATGCTCCCTGTATTGGGAGCATGGCATCTTAGTCACTGGACTACCAGGGCAGTCCCTACCCAGCTATCTCCTGAAGCTTCTTTCCACATAGGCTTCTCCTCCCACCTAGATGACACTTCTGCCTGTGCTCGAAACAGCTCGGGCATCAGCTCTCTACACCTTTGCTTTTAGCTTCCAGGAAAGAGCACCTTTATTGTAGTCTTTTGTTGTGTTGCACTTGGCAGAGTAGGTCTTCTGGATAAGGGGTCTCACTCTTCACCTTGCTGCGTTCTCTGTGCCCCAGGAGGCTGCCCGCATGCGCTCCAAGCTGCCTTGTCTTCCAGCCCCCAGTGGGATTTGGCCAATGGGAGTCACTGGCAGGAGATCAGGGAGGAGGATGAGAGGGAGTTGAGGCATTTATTTCCTGGCTCCCTGGTGCGTGGTTGCTATGATTTGTTAGGGTCTTTCTACCAAAAATCTACAATTCCTCACAGGCAACTCTCTCCCTAGAGGTATCCTTTCCTGCCTCTGGGATCCTCTCCCACTTCCTGCTTATTTGGGTCTCTAGCGGCAGCAGCAGTTTTTCCTTGCTGCTGGCCATGCTGTACTACCCCACCCTTGTCTGTTCCCTGAAACCCTGCCCAGGCCTCTGTGAACGGTCTTTAATGACCCAATCTGAGTGGACCATCTGTACCCTGTAGGACTCTGACTGATACACCTGGTTTGCACAGTAAAATCGGGAGCTTTATGTAACATCTACAGTCTGATCATTTGGTATTGCTTTTTCCTCAAGATGCCATCTTACAGCTATACGATGGGTAGCCCAGACTGTTAACAACAACAGAGGATACTATCCCAAACCCCCCACTTTTGCACCTCAGATGGAGAGTCTGGATGCCGTGTCCATTTGCTGAGTCCACAGTGACATATCTAGTCAATTCTGATCAGGAAAATCCCAACAGTAGAACTTTGATACCTGGGTGTACCCTATGCCACTTAGCGGAGGAGGAAACATTAATATAAAGGCTGGAGGCAGTGTGGACCCCAGTCCTGATCCTCCAATCCCATCACCCAATATGGTGGTAGTAATGCAACTCAATAATAGGTGTTAGTAATTTGGGTGGCCATAGAAAATTAATCCAAAGTATATGCTCAATACAGGCCTATAAAATACAATTTAACTGAATGATTGCACAGGTACTGTGGAGTGCTGACTTGAAACCAGAATTGAATTCGTATCTGAACCCACCAGTTTCTGAAGGCACCCAGGTCCTTCCTGGGACACTGATAGCAGAGGTAACATTGTGATTCATCTGTGGAGCGTCCCAAGTGAGGAAGACCACCCAATAGTCTCTGAATTGCAAACCAAGGAGGGTAACATGCTGTAAAGTATTTGCCAAATGATAATGTCAACCGCACATAAACCACAGCGGGTGGAAAATTACATGTCTGAGACGGGGACAGTTGAACATTTAAAGGTAGGATCAGCAAGGAATCCCTCTGGCTTTCCTCCCTGACAAATGCCCAGGTTCACACAAGCAGATGTATCAGAGCCTCTCGGCTGGGGGGTCTGGAGAGGCAGCCACCACAGAGGAGTTTTTTCATGAGTGACGCTTGTGGATGAAAGTGAAACCCCTGACTTGTGTGCCCAGGGGCAAAGATCTGAACTCCTGGCCTGAAAGAGGGGCTCTGTTGAAAGAACAGTAGGCCTTCCTATGCTGAAATTGGCCAGTGGGATTTTTTCAATTTGCACCTGGTGTTGGGCAGGGGTTCATGAAAATCCACAGAAAGGAATGTTTCCGAGTTGAATGAGGGAAGAGGAAAAAAAAAAAGTTGAATGGTAGTCCTTTGGAATCATGAAAAGCACTGATTCAATGAGTAAAATGGAGACTAAGTCTTTGCTGAGGAGGACGTTTCTTAGCCGGCCTTGGAGGTCTACACTTCACAAACACATGCGAGGGAGTATTCGCTGTCACTTCACTGGTCAGCCTTTGAAAGCTGAGCTGAGATCCTCAAAACCACCCAGGGGGAGCCAGAAAGGTTGTCCTTTTCTAACCAGGAGTCTTTTTCATCTTCTCTTTCCAATGCAGAAGGCTTCTTCCAACCCACTGAATATTTAAAATTCATACTCAGTGACAGCCCTTTCTCGACTAAGTTGACGGGGTTGGCAGTTTCGAAGCTTACTTATTTCCAAAAGGGCCAAGGTCTTTCTGTAAAACATGTGTTTTATTTCATCTAGAATTGTATTTATTTTTAAGTAGTACAAAAATAAATGCTTATATACAAATTTCAAATGCCACTAAACAGACTAATTTAAAAACTTAAAGTCACCTTTAATGTTCATCTAGAAATGACCATTATCAAAGGGTTGGAGGATACTTTTCCATACTTTATTTTCTAAGCATTTAAGAACATTCAAGGCATGCGTTTTTTTAACTATAAAAGAAGAAGCAAATGTATATTTTAGAACTTGCAACTACGACAACTGAAATTAAAATCACCAAAGACCACATGGCTTTGTTGAAAGGAAACCTCTCCACTCCTATTTTACTTGACTTTCCAGAGGATTTGAAATTGTTGATGAGGTATCTCTTTATGCTCTTATTGCTTTTTATCAATTTTCTGTTCTGGCAGCCCTTTTGTTTCATGGTCTCTAAAACCCGTGGCTTCTAAAGCTCTTCTGTTTTGTAACTTCAGGTCTATGGGCCCATGATTTTCAAATCTGTGTGCTGTGTCATCACAGGGCACACATTTTAAACATAATGCAGAAATATGAAAACAAAGTTATGCAGTGAATTCTCTATACTTAACTGCTCCTCTGATAAGGATAAATGACCTAAATTGCTTTATTCTTGGCCTCTTGCTAGTTTTAAAATGTTTGGGAAACTTTCAAATGACTTGTCCTAAAAATATTATGTGGGACATATGTTCAGGAACTTTGGAGTCAAGGGATCAGACCCAGGGAGAGGTAGAGAGAGAGTGATTCAGGAAATGATCTTTATTCTAGGGCTGGGTCCACACTAATGGTAGCGAAAGGATGGTGCTGTTAATCCAAGTAATATGGAAAATCTTTGCTATGTTTCATTTAAATGCCCTATAAGATTTTTTACAGACAGAGTTGTTCTGACATTGTGAGCTCCTGGTTTCTTCATCAGGCAAGGCTGCTGGCCCATCACTCATGATTTCAACTTCCATTAAAATGCTCATTTGCTCCCAGGTTGACTTATCTCAGTCCTGTCTTACTCTTTTGTGACCCTGCTTAAATGTGCTTGAATTCACGTGTGCTAGGTTAAGGCTGTGGTCAGACTTCAAATAATTTGTTAAGCTGATGGATGCAAAGACTTCAGAAATGCATATTGGACTTTCTAGTGCCTTTAGGAAAAACGAAGAATTGGGGGCATACATAATAAAGCTAGTGAGAAAAGTTCAGTATCTTAATATGTGCCGTGCATATTATCAGGTGTTTCATAAGCATATCTCACTTAATTCTCCATAAACCTTATGAAGTAATTATATTTATAATTCTCAGCCTATAGATGTGTAAACAGAGGTTCAGAGAGGTTAAGTCACTTGCCCAAGGTCACCCAGTAGGTAAGTTGCAGGATTTAGATTTGAATCTAGGCTATTCTACTCCAGAGCCTTAGCTGCTATCTGCCACTGTTTTCCTCATTGTCCTGGGGCATTTCTCATCAATTTAACTCTGTGATGGCATTTCAGGCCAGCAAGGGATCTCAACCCAGGTCACACATTGACTCACTAAGGACCTTTTGAAATATACCAAGCCTAAGCCTAGCCTTCAGAGATTCTGTCTAAATCGGAGTTGAGGAGAATATTAATAGCTTCAGTTTCAGTAGAGGCCAGTATTTGTTTTTTTTTTTTTAAAGTGGTTCCATCTAAAAAGAAATGATACAAATGAACTTAGTTCCAAAAGAGAAAAAGACTCACGGACTCAGAGAACGAACTTATGGTTGCCGCAGGGCAAGGATGAGAGGAAGGGCTAGTTAGGGAGTTTGGGATAGACAGATACATACTGCTATATTTTAAATGGATAACCAACAAAGACCTACAGTATAACACATGAAACTCTGTTCAATGTTATATGGAGCCTGGCTGGGAGGGGAGTTTTAGCAAAGAATGGATACATGTATAGCTGAGTCCTTTTGCTGCTTACCTGAAACTGCCAAAACACTATTTGTTAACCGGCTACACCCCAATACAAAATAAAAAGTTAGAAAAAAAAGTGAGTGCAAAACTCAAGCAAGTTCTGGATTAGGGATACATTCTCTCTGAGAAATGGATGCATGAATTCTGGGGGTTCAATGGCTTCCCCTCATTCTCCCCCCGACCCCCACTCTGAATGCCCTGGCCTTCTTTTCCATAGACACTTCTGTCTCAAGAATCAGCTCCTATAAGGAGTTTTCTGATCACTCCCTTCCTCAGTACTCCCTAGGCAATTTCATATTTAGCTTGGCCCAGTTACTGTGGTGAGTGCCTCGTAGCTGGATTTTAATCAGTTTACGTATGTGGCATCTTCTGCCCAGTCAGTTTGTATGGTCCTTAAGGGCAGAACGATGTCTTCTCTCATCTCTGTTTCCTTTCAGATATGTAGTTTGCTGCTGCGTGTGCAGGCATGTGGAGTATACTGGCTGAGTTGGCGGCAAAACTGCTGTGGGATTCCAGACCTGTGAAAGGGCGAACAAGGGGGAAAGAAGAAAAACAAATCAAGAATTGGCAGTCTTGTTATAATAGCCAAGTGGTATTTCATTTATATAGTCAGTTAATACTTATTGAGCACGTACTACACGGCAATCATATTCTAGTGAGAGACAGAATCATCACATAGATCCATAAGCAGGTCATTTCAAGTAGTATTAATGCCTTGATGGAAATAAGTTAATGTGAAAGAGAGTGACTGGGCAGGAACGGAGCCTTCAGGGAAATTAGGGAAGGCCTTGCTGAGGGAGGGGATGATTGAGAGTAAAGTCTGAGGAGTCACCCATGGGATTTCCAGAGAGTGTTCCAGATAGAGGCCCGGATGGTAGACGTGACTCTGGTCTGTGTGCTTGAAGAAGAGAAAGAAGGTCACTGCAGAGCAAATATTGAACAAAGAGGCTAGCACGGAGGTCAGAGATGAAGGCTGTGCCAGATGCTGTGACCTTGAACGTCACAGAAAGGAGTATGGATTTCACTGTGGGCATAACGGAATTTTGAAAAATGTGTGTAACGCATTTCACGGTCGACTGATGATACAAATGCAAATGTATGTGGGCTGTCCTAACTGTTTCATATATTTGGATGGGGCCTTCAGGTAGTTCTACTAGTGACCTCTAGGGTAAGGAAAGCTTCAGTGCGTTCAGTTCTATTTGTTCTAACAAAACATGGCCCTTGACGCATGTTTTTCATGACAGTCTAAGGCTACCTCCTATCTTTTTGTAGTAAGGGCACTCCATCCTGTACTTAGGCACGTGGTGTCCAAGTGCCTAAGGAACAGAAAGGTCATCATTACCTATGATTTTCTTCTAACTATGCTGAAATGGAAGAGGGAGAAGGAATACCCCTGACAAATTGTTTAGCTCAGTTTACTTTGGTGGTAATTTGGCAGTTGGAGTAGGAAACGGCAACCCATTCCAGTATTCTTGCCTGGAAAATTCTATGGACAGAGGAGCCTTGTGGGCTGCAGTCCATGGGGTTGCAAAGAGTCAGACACAACTGAGTGACTGAGCTCAGTGTGGCAGTGGCAGAGTTGTGGTTCACTGTGTCATCTAATAAGCTTTCTTTTGGTTATTCAGCTTTCTTTTTGGTTATTCAGCATTAAACCTCTAAGTAGCAGAAAACCTGTGATAGAATTTGGTGTATTATTTATTGTCTCACAGATTCTGTGACCCAGGAGGCCAGGTTCAGCTCAGCTGGGTCCTCTGCTCAGGGTCTCAGAAGCCTGTAATCAGAGTATCTGTTGGTCTACACTCTCATCTGGAGGCTTACCTGGGGAAGAACCTGCTTCTGAGGTCACTGACAGTTTGTTGAGAGAATGTATTTCCTTGTGGCTGCAGGACCAAGGGCCCTGACTTCTTGCCAACTGTCAACTGGAAGCCATTCTGGAGGCTGCAGTCAGTCCCTTGCCTTGTGGGCCACTCTGCTAAGAAGATAGAGTCTTAATAACACAACATAATCATGGAAGTGACAGCTCATCACTTTTGCCACATTCTCCTGGGTTAGATGTAAATCTAGTGCCCATCCACAAGGGAAGCAGAGTACCGACGGTGTGAATGCCCAGAACATAGGACCAGGAGTCATGGGGCCATATTAGAGTCTTCCCACCACTCTTGGTTTTATTAAAAAAAGATAATTGTCTTTGGAAGTTATAACCTACTAATGTAATAAACCTCAGTGATTACTAAGCAGCAGATGTCTTAAATATGTTCCATTTATAAATTTAAAGTTTGTTGTCCACGGGTCTCCTCTGAAACTAGAGCAGGAGGTATATCTTTTTAACGTTAATTTGAACTGGTTTGTAAATCAACAGACATCTGCACAGTTATGTTTTTCATGACAGTCTAAGGCTACCTCCTATCTTTTTGTCGTAAGATCACTCCATCCTGTACTAGGCAATATTCAGCCAAAATAAATCTATCAAATTTTTTAGCTTGCCTTTCTTGGAGACTGCTATCCCTGGACTATTTGCAGAGTGAAGTCCTCTGTGAACACTCACATGATGCTCTGTCCTCTTTGGGAGGAGAGCCAATATCATAAAATATTGCCAGGGGAAAAAAAATGGATCACAGCCAAATAACCTGGGCGTTTAACCAGCCTGTGAGTTTGGCATGCTTGATGTCTGCATCCTTTTAGCAAAGATTTGCCTTTAATTGCCGCTTTCTGCCTACCCAGTATTTGAGTGTTTGCTTTTGCCTCTGGAAACATCAGCCCCAAAATATTAAGTCCGAAGTGTGGTGTTGTCAGGTCAGGAAGAGCACTAAGGAGTGGCTTGGAAGGAGTACCAAGAGCCCCCAGTACTACTATGCCCACTCCTGCCCTCCCCTCCACATTCCCACTGTCCTTTTAAAAATATGGACAGCTGATGTTTTCTCAGACTTATATGAAGTGCTGTGTAAACTAGCCTCCAGGGTGAGATTCCCCTACCTACACCCTTCTAACCAGATTGCAGCCCCCAGACCTCTCCGATTGAGGTGTTCTGGGACTTTCCAATTTCATGTTGATATCAGCTAAGAGAGGTTTGAAAGCACTTACATCTTTTTATTTACCTTGCCTTAGAATTCAAAGACAAAAAAATCATTGTAAATATCGTCTAAGGACAGATGTAAACTAGTTGCCTCCCAGACCCAGACAACTGGTTTGATTTCTTCTCCAGGAGGTGGTTGCTGCCAACCTCTTCAAGTTTCCTGAGTCAAAGAAATAAAATTTAGAAACTGTAAGTGTTGACTAAGACAAATGTGGCAGTTTAGATCAGTTAAGTATGAATAAGTCAGAAATTCAAGATTTAAATTCCCTTTGAAATACATATACACCTAGAGGTTAAGGACAGAAAGCCTTTGGCAGAATATATCCACTAAGCTGCCAGCCATATAATGCTTGAAAAATAGCCAGAAAGAGTTTGCCAGAACCAAAAGCAGCCAGATTTGCTCATCTCCACATTAAAGGAACATTAAGGTCTTTATCTATTGACCTGAACTACTGAGGAAAAGGGAATTTTAGAATTGAGACTCATGTGTCTTTGAAAAATATCACCTCCTACTGCCTAATTATTTCTGAGATCTCTGTGCAGTATTGCATATCTAATGCCTGATATTCAATAGTACACAAGTGTGGAGTTTGCAAGGAAGTAAAGGATGTTATAAAGAGGATAGGGGCCAGTTCATCTCAGTAGGTTGAGCAAGCATAAGGACAAGTAATGGCCTCTGACTGCAGTAGAGAAAAAGGAACTGAAATGTTAGAAAAGATGGCATTATGTTATAAGCAAGGCCATAGCGGCATCATCAGGATATAAAGTGACTTTCCCAAGAGCCCCAGGTAGAAAGTATATAGCAGACAGACTCCTGAAGTTCTAAGAAAAAAAAAAATGTCTTCAAATAATAGTGACAATTATTTTTATTTGTTGTTATCACTAATATATACCAGACACCTAGCAAGCGCTTGAAATTGGGTTAGGTCCTGTACTGCTGCACACAGTATTTATGCTAGTTTTAAACCTAACGACCCTTCAGCACAAGCATTTAGTTGGTATAACTTCTTTTATAAAATTCCCAATCAGAATTTAGAGGCCATGTTGTCATCCATCTGAATCTTAGGTTAATATGGAAAGGGATCTCCAAACAGTCGGAATGACTTACACTTAAAGGCTCCTGCAGATTTCCAACCATTCAAGCACACTGTCTTGCCCAGTATGACCCAAGGTGATTATTTGAAGTGTATCGTAGAATTGATTTGACAACTGTGAGGTATAGGTAGCCCAGTCTGTGCTCTCTTTGCAATCCCAAGGACTGTAGCTGGCCAGGCTCCTCTGTCCATGGAGTTTTCCAGGCAAGAATACTGGCGTGGGTTGCCATTCCCAACCAAGTGATCTTCCCAACCCAGGGATTGAACCTACGTCTCCTGCATTGCAGGCAGATTCTTTACCAACTCAGCCACTAGGAAAGCCTTTCAAGTTTGCTAAGAAGATGCAGATATTATTTTTTAGAATTAATGGACCAACTAATAGCCACCTAGCCAATCTATACTGATTATGATATGTGAAATAGTATTTATTGAGAGTTTAAGGATTTCCCTGGTGGTTCAGACAGTAAAGAATCTGCCTGCAATGCAGGAGACCCAGATTTGATCCCTGGGTCAGGAAGATCCCCTAGGAAAGGGAATCGCTACCCACTCCAATATTCTTGCCTGGAGAATTCCATGGACAGAGGAGCCCGGTAGGCTACAGTCCATGGGGTCGCAAAGAGTCAGACATGACTGAACAACAAACACTTTGTATAACAGATCTAATAGTCTTATATACAGTAATGCATTTAATCTTTACAATAACCTTACAATATAGTTTTATTCAGGAGTGGCTAATATTTGAGATAGCATTAGAACTGACAAACTGCTGTAACAAGCATCCCCTAAATCTTAGTGGCTTTGTATAGAAGGTTTATTTTGTGCTTACATCACAGGCCACTGAATGGTTGGCAGACGGCCGTGATTTGAGGAGGCAACAACAGCTATGGGGTCCTCACAATCGTCTGCTGGATCTTTTGTAATTGGTTAGCAGACAGCGAGAGGGCAGAAAGAACATGGAAAAATCTTGTGGGAGGTTTTCAGATCTTCCCGGTAGTGGCATAACTACTTGCGGCCACATTCTAATGTTTAGAGCTAGTCACTGCATTTCCCACACAGATGCAAGTGGAAAATGGGAAATGCGATTTTCCTTTGTTCCCAGCAAGGAAAAGAAAAAGAGGGGGCAATAAGCATTGCAACAGTGTTTCTGCCCCACAAAGGCACTGTGATAATCCCTGCTTTATAGCTGAGGGAATGAAGGCTCAAAGGTTTAACACACAATACCACACAGTAAGTCAATAGGGTAGGGGTTCAAAAACAAGTAGTTTGATTCCTGAGTCCATGCTTGTAACCACACCTCTACTGCCCCTCAGTTATCACAGGGTGAGAAACATTGTTCTCAAAACATCACTATGTTGTTTGAATAGTTTCACCCAGGGCTAGCCCCAGATTATTATTTAAATATTTTTATGATTGGATAAGTGTGCCATTTACAGAGTCCCATTCACAGGTCATATTATAAGCCAGGTATTTAAACAAAACAAGATTCCAGACTCTGTAGGAAAACTGAATAGCAGCTTTTCACCCTACCACCCATATTCTTTTCCAATCTTAGACCCACCCACCCACTTACTCCCTACTATTGCCACCACAACCAAAAGAGAAAAAAGAAGAAATAAAGAAAATGTCCTGATAAAGCTTCCACAGTATTCGAGAAGGTCAAAGGGAGTTTAGTGAGTTAATATCTGCCTGCTCCTGAAATTATCCAGACATTTGGCTCTGGTCCTATAATGGATGGTTAAAAATATCAGACCGTGAGCTCTGAAAGAGTTTGGTCCAACCTACAGGGTGTGCTTCATAGCAGGCTGCTACATGACTTTCCTTACCTACCACTGCTGTTTCTCATGCAATCACACCTGAAACAGTATCTCTGGGGCCCCCTGCAGCACCTCTCTCTGAAGTCTTTGAGACAACTTCAGCTGGCCTGGTCAGACCCTTGGAGAGCTTCAGAAACACGTCATACATGTGCATGTCAGCACACCACCTGTTCTGGCAGGAAACCAATTTTCTATTTCTTCCTCCTTTGGCAAGTGTGCCTGTCTCTGGCATCTGTGCCCACTTACCCAGCTTCACACACTGAGACAAAGAAGTCATTTCTTTTCTCAAGCCATCTTTCCTGCTTCTTAACGAAAGTTCTTGAGTTCTCTCTCCACAGTCTTGTGGGCTCTGTCGTCCTCCTCTGCTTTATGTATTTTAAACTACTCTTATTTTCTTGTGTAATATTCTTGCTCCGTTTTTCCCTTCTAGTTCTCTTGTTTTCATTTGGAGTCTTCATTTCATCTGTTTTTACCACCTTTGATTACGAAAGAACCCCTCTTAAGTCATCTAAGAACAACTATAGATCTTAATGGTTTTCATTGCTATTCTGGAACATTTTGTCATTCGTTTTTAGACAGGTTTGATGATGACTTGCTGTTTTTTCTTTCCCATAGTATACACTAAGATATGGCCAGTCTGAATGAGAAAGCAAGACAATAATTGAAATGTGGCCTCACACTACTGAGCAGTACTTTAAGAAACAGTGCTTTCTGAATTTTTAAAAGAACATTAAACTTTCTGTTTTATTTCCAAATTCCTGCCACCTCTGTTGTTTGAAACATGATTTCTTTGGAGTGTGAAAAGAAATAGGTTCCGAGGAGGTTGCCTCACTGTCATGTAGGCAGGTCAGATGGATTTTCTTCTTCCTACAGAATCATCCTGTGATCTTGAGAAAGTGGAGCTGCAGGACAAAAGTGTATTTAAAGAAAGATATTATGGGACCGGAAGCTTAGAGAATTTAACTTTACTTCTGTGACTCAGATGGCCTCCCATTTTAAGAAAGTCATCTGAACGCTGTGTACTCTGGTTTTGCCTTTTTATAAAAAGGAAGTCAATAAAAATATAGCACCCAAAATATAGGCCCTTAACAAACTTCCAATAAATGGCTCATTAAAATCATCTTCAAAGTGATGTGGGTGAAAAATTAATGAACTCACCAGCAAGTCTGTTTCCCAGGAATTGGAATTCTGTGAACATCCTATGCCTTCCTCTTCCTATCTCCTCCTGCCAAATTGTGAGCCATCTTCTCTTCCAATGAGCAGTATTTGGATTTGCCTGATGTGTTTCAAGGGGCATGAAAACTTGAGTGAAAAATATGGAAATGGGTGTGATGAGATTTATGGAGTGTGCTCTTGGACATGATGTGGATTTCCATGTCATCACCCCTCTGTTCTCTCTCTGACAGAACATCACCAGTCAGTCATCCTGCAAGCTGTCAAGGCAGAGCCCACGGGCTCCAATACTGGCTCCACTGCTGTTTAGCTATGTGATTTTCAGTGATATCCGTAAGTTCTATAAGCTTTAGTGTCCTCATAAGTAAAGACCTCCTTGGGAGCCGTGAGGATGAAAGGAAGGAAGTAACAGAAACACTTAACACTGTGCCTGGCATATAGTTGATGGGCCACAGTCAGTTCTCCCGTTAGCTCAGTAGAGCTTTAAATACTAAACCAGTCTTTCTTCCTCTTCCCTTCAAACATTAATCCCTGGCAACTCCTGTTTCTGTAAATTCCTTGGACCTTTATAGTTGATTGCCACAGGAAAAGAGAAGGTGGGCACATACTCAAATGCCTCAGAAGTTAGCATTTAGCTCTGAGTTGAAAAGCTGACATTCTGCGTCTACAGTGTGACAATAAGCTTAAAAGCCAGGCCTTTGAAAAAGAAAAGACCCTTCTAATTGTAAAGCTTTCCTTTCCTTAACAAGGGTCGAGCTGCTAGATTTGGATTCCAGAGCTTTACTTATGAGCCCTAGAAAAAGAAAGAAGGGAGACGTGATGTAAGAAAAAATTTCACCTGACTGAAAGGGAAATTAAGAAATCCCGTAAGGTTCCAGAGAGGGGAGTTCAAGAAGGAAGAGAGAGAAAGAGAGGCAAGGTAGCGGAACTGAAGAATGTGATTTCACGTTCAGGATGAAAATTCTGAGTGGAAGAAGGTTTGAGAAACCCTCAGGGTAGGCTGAGGTAGCCCAAACATCCCAAGATATCAAGATAAGTAGAGAGAACACAAAGGCCCCTCAGGGAAACTCGCTGTTCTCAGTCTAGCACTGGGCCACCCGAGTGGGAATTTAGAAAGGCCCAAACTATTCTACATGGCCAGGATAGAACTCCAGGATCCTCATGCATTTCAATAAAAGAATCAAGAAGTGCTGGACACCACTGAAACAGAGAAGGACAAAGCAAAGTCCAAGAGGTGAGGTGGGGAGGTTATTTCATGATGCTGAGTCCTCAGGACAGAACACTACGGCCGAAACCACAGACTCTACCTCAAGGGCTAGGTGCACATGAGACAAGCTACGCCATGCTAGAGACAAACACAGGCAGCAGAAATCAGGTCCAAATGGCCACCTGGTGTCAGAGACCTGGAGCATTCAAGGAATAGCAGAGACCGTGACCTGGAAGTGATAACATTAACTTTGCCTACCTGTGGAAACAAAGCACTCCTGAAAAAGATAAGATCTGAGAGACAGGATAAAGACTCTCTATTTACTTTTGCAAATTTCAATATAATTTATAAGTTTCCAACCCTTTAGCCTCATATTGAAGCTGGCTTTTCAATTAGCTCATGTGTCAGGAGAGAGGTATTTGGCATAGGATGTCTAACTATATCTCAGACCTGTGGTGAAAAAGAGAAGACCCTTTTGAAAAATAAAATCTGAAGCTCTGCAGAATAAAGATGGTAGTTTGCCACAATTATGTATTATTTTTTCATATGAGAGTGGGTCACCTAAGGGCATCCACCAAAACACACACACCTGTAGACACGCCACACCAGCCACTTAGCCATATGAGTAGTCCTAAACAAAGTTTATGAGTCCTAATCAGATGTACCTTGCTACTTACTGCCTCAAGCATTCCCTGTTTGGGGCTGAAGTAATCCAACTAAAAATATACCTACCAATCAACACCTCCCTGTTGTTCCTAGCTGTGTGGAGGCTAAGGGCAGAAAAAGTCTCCAAATAGACTTCAAAGAGCCCACAGCTCTTCAGGACACTAATTCACACCAGTATTGTGGAAAGCAGAATAGATGTGTAGCATAGTTACCAATAATGTCAACAAACTCAAGGTGTTAGCGTGTGAAATGAGGTTGTTATGTTGATGACAGTGATTATATCAACTGTTTTTCCTTACAATCATAGGGTACTTTTAGATCATGGACACTAAAATTACCAACCAGTCGTTTAGAGCTCAAATTTACAGCAGCCATTCAAAATAAATTGGTTCATTTCAATTCAGTGCCATTAGGCAATAGAAAGAATGCGAAGTTCTCAAACTGGTTTGTACCAACTCAAGCTTGATGAAGTTCTGGACAAATGGTTCTTTCAGACATTGCTCAACTAGGACATCATTTCTGCTGTTGTCAGAATGGAAATCCCAAAAGCACATATTTTAGAGTCCACAGAGACTGTGCATAATGTATTTCAATAAATCTTAAAGCTTCCCTATTGGAAAATTCTTTATTTTGTAACCCAAGTCTTCCAGCATCATAAGGAGTCACTATGTCCTTGAGTGGCCATCAGTCTTACACCAAGTCTCCATCTTGGATCCAGCAGTCCTGTCTCCTCCTTAAGTATTTCTAAACATTCCTGGATGACTTACATTCCTGGTGGTTGCTTATTGTCTTAGTTAGGAATTGGGAATGTCTGCCTGTAGCCAGAGCTTAACTGGTGCGGTCTAACCAAGCAGAAGGAGGGGTATTTTCTCACACTTCAAGTCTGGCATTGAGCAGTCCAGTGGTTCTGTGAGGTCTTCAGTGTTCCAAGCCCTGTCTATATTTCTTTCCTGTCTCTCTCAAACACAAGGCTTTTACCTCATTCTTGTTGCTTCATGGTCATGAGATGGCTTCCCCTTTTCCAAGTTCAGGCCTTTGCTCTAAGCAGAAGGAAGAAACGACAAAGAATTATGGGTAACACTTGAAGCAGGAAAGCAAAACATTCCCCGAAAGCCCCCACAGACTGGTAATTACGTCTCAGTGGCCTGACACAAATAACAGTGCGTTCCCTGAAGTCTGGGAAAGCAAGAGTTTCGGTGAAAGAAACAAAATGTGAATGTGGTTGGTAAGGAAAAAGGGGAGCATGGTGGCTGAGTCCCCCAGCAGGGTCTGCCAGCCCTCCCACCCCTCACCCGGAGCCCCTGCTCCTGGCTTCTCCTCACAGGCCAGGTCTGGCCATCTCCTCACTGCAGGGCAGAACTCTCACCAGATACGAGCGGCTTAGTGATGGCCTTGTCTCCTCAGCCAGGCGTGGCCTGCTGGATCTTACTTCCTGCTCCTCCAGCCTGACGTCATATTCCTGAGACCACTTTAGTTCCTTCAGTTCAGTTCAGTTCAGTCGCTCAGTCATGTCCCACTCTTTGCGACCCCACGAATCGCAGCACGCCAGGCCTACCTGTCCATCACCAACTCCTGGAGTTCACTCAGACTCACGGCCATCGAGTCAGTGATGCCATCCAGCCATCTCATCCTTGGTCGTCCCCTTCTCCTCCTGCCCGCAATCCCTCCCAGCATCAGAGTCTTTTCCAATGAGTCAACTCTTCGCATGAGGTGGCCAAAGTACTGGAGTTTCAGCTTTAGCATCATTCCTTCCAAAGAAATCCCAGGGTTGATCTCCTTCAGAATGGACTGGTTGGATCTCCTTGCAGTCCAAGAGACCCTCAAGAGTGTTCTCCAACACCACAGTTCAAAAACATCAATTCTTCGGCGCTCAGCTTTCTTCACAGTCCAACTCTCACATCCATACATGACCACTGGAGAAACCATAGCCTTGACTAGACGGACCTTAGTCGGCCAAGTAATGTCTCTGCTTTTGAATATACTATCTCAGGTTGGTCATAACTTTTCTTTCAAGGAGTAAGCGTCTTTTAATTTCATGGTTGCAATCACCATCTGCAGTGATTTTGGAGCCCCCAAAAATAAATTCTGCCACTGTTTCCACTGTTTCCCCATCTATTTCCCATGAGGTGATGGGACCGGATGCCATGATCTTCGTTTTCTGAATGTTGAGCTTTAAGCCAACTTTTTCACTCTCCACTTTCACTTTCATCAAGAAGCTTTTCCTCTTCATTTTCTGCCGTAAGGGTGGTGTCATCTGCATATATGAGGTTATTGATATTTCTCCCGGCAATCTTGACTCCAGCTTGTGTTTCTTCCAATCCAGCATTTCTCATGATGTACTCTGCATAGAAGTTAAATAAGCAGAGTGACAATATACAGCCTTGATGTATTCCTTTTCCTATTCAGAACCAGTCTGTTGTTCCATGTCCAGTTCTAACTGTTGCTTCATGACCTGCATACAGATTTCTCAAGAGGCAGGTCAGGTGGTCTGGTATTCCCATCTCTTTCAGAATTTTCCACAGTTTATTGTGATCCACACAGTCAAAGGCTTTGGCATAGTCAATAAAGCAGAAGTAGATGTTTTTCTGGAACTCTTTTGCTTTTTCCATGATCCAGCAGATGTTGGCGATTTGATCTCTGGTTCCTCTGCCTTTTCTAAAACCAGCTTGAACATCAGGGAGTTCACGGTTCACGTATTGCTGAAGCCTGGCTTGGAGAATTTTGAGCATTACTTTACTAGCGTGTGAGATCCTTATTCATTCAATTAACAAACACTTCAACAACTTCTGTGTGTCACAGACTGTTCTAGATATGGGAGATATGGGAGACACCAAGATCTCAAGGCCCCCCCCTCCCCCTCTCACATCTTATGTTTTAATGGGAGAAACTGGGTTTCCACCCCCAATTGTCCCCTTAGCTGAGCACCTCCACGCAGGACACAACTGTACCACTGTTTATTCCCCTGATGACTCTGATCATTCCTGAGGTATACAGGCCTCTCTCTCTCTCTCTCTCTCTCTCTCTCTCTCTCTCTCTCTCTCTGTCTGTCTACGAGAAGAGGTCAGGGGGAAAAAAGCACACAACAAACATTGTTTTTTCCCCCAAATGAACCCACCTACCTGTTTCAAGTCTCTTGGGTTGTTCAACAGGATATTTACCATCTTAGTCTAAAGCACCTGCCTCTAGGTCACTCTGTTCAGAGATTTCTCAGAAAGTACTTTTTCACTTTTTTCCCTGCATGAGAGACTGCTTTAAACACCAGTTCCAGTTAGCACCTTTACAGCCACCAGGAGTTTCAGGAAATGTGGGATCCTATTGAACTTATACCTCATGGAGATTCCTCACAGAGTGGTTCCTGCCCATTGACAGTTCATGGCTTTATTTTCTGGGGCACATTTCCACGAACATGTTGTGTGTTCTGACACTCTTTCATAAAATTCAAATTCAGAATTTACTTAAGTCTAGCTGCTGTCTTGCTTTGAACCTATTCTTTAAGGGAATGGTAAAAACCTAAGTCCTGACTTTCTCTGCTGACTCAGTATTCCATGTATAAAGAAAGATGACAGTGTCAGAGTGGTCACATGCAAAGGTGTTTAAAGAGAAAATGAGTCCTTGAGGAGGTTTGATGGTTCTGTGTGTAGGCAATCAAGGGTAATGTGGTTGAATTTATACATTTCTCAACATCCTAACATATACTCCTAACCAAACTGCCTCATCTCCAGCTCTCATACTGTTTCATTTCTCTGTCCCAACTAAGCATGGGATTTCCTTCTCTCGCTTCAAAACCTTCCTGTAAGTGCTTCTGCCAAGCACATCCTTCAAACCATCACTCAGGATATTCCTCCTCCTTAAACTTGGCACATGCGTTCCACCCTCTGTCCTCATCCTGCTCCATCTGACTCTCCCTTGATTCTAGCGTGTAGCCATGGCCAACTCTCCATCCCCTGAGTCATCATGAAAGGATTCAACTCACAAAAGGGGCGGCAGGGTCTGCTACATCCTTGGGACCGCCTCATTATATATTGTGTAACTCCTTGCCTAGAATAGATTATCTGTAAATGAGGCCACTACAAGTTTAAATTGCAAATTTTCTCTTCAGTGGGCTAGATGTTCTAAGCAATTTACATTGGAGACTGCAGAGCAGTGGGTGTGCAACTGGTTCCAACCTTGTCTGGGTGGTGACGCAATCGTGGGGAGGCCATCTGCGTTTTCTCCATCTGCTGAGTCTTCTCTGCACCTAAACAAGTACAAGAAACCAACACGAGCCTTGCCTCTCTGAGCAGGCTTCTCCGCCCGGACCACTCCTCTTTGGGAGTCTGCTGCCTGAGGCTTCAGAGCTGTAGGTGGGTAGATGGACCACAGTTCCGTGCACGTGCCAATAAAGATTTGCAGAGCTTTTGATCCTCAGTTCCTTTATCAACAAAATGGAATGATTATGTATTCCTTGTAAGTTTAACATGAGAATTATGTGAGAACATGTGCAGTGGAACCCTTTGTAAATTGCAGATGCTCATTACCCTTTAATTCTCCGCCCCCACCCATCACATTCTCCTGCTGGTATGTTCATTATTCATTGGCATGAAGTCTCATTTCCCCTTCATTACTGTAAACCCCTCCAGGTCAAAAGTCACATCCTATTTGTTTTTACATAGGGAAGAGTAGGGCTTCCTAGGTGGCACAGCTGGTAAAAAAAATCTGCCTGCCAATAAAGGAGACCCAAGAGATGTGGGTTCGATCCCTGGGTAGGAAGATCTCCTGGAGGAGGAAATGACAACCCACTCCAGTATTCTTGCCTAGAAAATTCCATAGACAGAGGAGCCTGGCAAGCTGCAGTCCATGGGGCTGCAATCAGTCAGACATGACTAGGCACACAACAACTAGGGTGATAGAAGGAACACAAAGCCATCTTGGACATGGACCTGCCGTTGTCATCTATATGGCACTGGGCTCGTTCATTTGTCAGTAAAACAGGGGGTTTGGTTTAGACAATTGTTAAGATCTGTGTGTCTGATCTAAATCCCCTAAAGAACTTAGTAAATGGGCATTTTGAAAGTGTGATGCCCAAGAATATTTTTCCCCTAAAACTTTCTACTAAATAAATAGGAGAACATCCAGTATCTATGGCACTGTGGTCATACTGGGTGTTCCTTCCTAATGGGCTCATTCAAGCCCAACAGACAAGAGAGCTTGATTGTACTGCAGCTTCTCAGGCCCACAGAGAGAAATCATCTCTTAGAACCAAAGCCCCACCCCAGGACAAATTCTAAGAACCAGGAAAGCACATTACAAAAATATACACATTCTCTGACATCCCATCCCTTCAACTGCCCGGGAGTTGGGGCAGTTGGGATGCTGGTGGGAATGATAGATTGAGAGAGAGAGGAGTCTAAATTCAGGCTCTGTGCTATTTCCCTTCCATTTTGTTCCCAGAGCTAATGCTGGAAGCTAAGGTACACAACTGGTTAGCAAATATTTGATACCTTCCCCACCCACTGATAGTGTAATGAAAGTCAGTATTGATGCTGAAAATTGCTTTGAGATTATCAGGTAAAAAATGCTATATGGGTCAGATTCAAAAACTACCAATTCTATGACTATATCTTTATATAAGGAGAAATGTTTCCCCCTGTGTCATGTCATTTATTTAAAATTATACCCAACCTGACAAATTTGCTATACAGCCAATCAATTGTGATGATACTTTTGAGCCTATATTGAACAGAGCTGGGATGAAGACCCCTGTTCCTTGCTTGTTCCTGGTACCATCACAAGAATATCTACCACATTTACTTCTAATGAGATTGTCTGGATCTTCCCTTAAGAATACTAAGACCCTGGATCACCTCAATGCGATATCATTTCTGTCTCTAAAACCAGGAACCTCAAACAATGCAAGTTTCTATAATTAATTGAAATTGGCCAAAGATCAAATGAGTGGGAGGAGGGGTTTGGAAATTAGTCACCAAAGGGAAATGAATTGTCCAGCTCAAAAGATAAGTTAGCTTATCTGTGTCCCTAACCTCCATTTCAGCAGAGTCCTCATTTAGAAATCTGGACTGGGAGGCAGTAAAGTAAAGACGTATAACTCATTCTAAGATATGAGCTCCTGGCGATTTTCGCAAATTCTTGAGTTTAAGAATTTGCCGAAGGACTTGGAAACATATGCTATGAAGTCTGCCAACTCAAATGCACCTAGGCGTCACTAATATATCCTGCTCCATCAGTTTGGAATATGAAATAACCTTACACTTCTTTGAAAGTTCAGTTTATAATAACTTTAATCCCCTGTTCTCACCGAGAAGTCTATACTTTCTTTCCTGGCCATTACTCACGAGGAGACTAAGAACCCAAGTCCACAAAGGACAAGCACTCATGGAAGAAGATGACAGGCCTCTTCTTCAGCTTTGTCTCTACTGACAACCATCTGGGGTTGGGGAGGTTGGCAGGGCAGAGTGTTTCTCCCTGGAGTGCCATGTTCCACTCAGCTATGAGGCTCCATGCCATAGCATATGGGGTCCTGGCAAGGTGAGTCTTTGTGATCAGTTTTCTCTCTCACATCCTCGGTTATTTTCCACTGAGCATGGCCATTGTATGAAGACAACTGAATCAAGAAGGGACGGTATCAGTGCCAAACTAGCTCCCCTCTTGGACAATCTTAACCCTGTTCTTGAACTGAAGGCACTCAAATGTACCCGATGGTGAGTTTCTCTTTGAGCTCAATGACTTTTCCTGCTAAGTTAGTTCAATACAAAACATTTATCTATTTCAGAGATATTCTTTAGAAGTTTTTAAAGAAGTTTTTAAAATTGGAGTATCTAAAATAAGAACTTTGAGTCTTGTGTCTCTTCAACCACCGAAGAATCCCCTGAATCCCATTATGAATACTGGATTGGTACTTAACAGGAGTGCCCTGTATAATGCCATTGCCAATAGCAGCCAAGCACTAAGACTTTGTCAAGTCAGGGAATACCCTGTTAGAACCCTTTCATGAGAATGCTGGGCGAGCACTAGCCTTACTTCAATTGAACCCTTCATACAGCTTAGCACAGAGCAAAAGTGTCTACATCAAAGGGACGTGATAGCTAGACAGTTAGTATCTAGCTAGATAACGTGATAATTAGAATCAGAAATAGGGAATTTTAAATGGCCTTTTTTGAATACTATTAATAAAATAATAATTTTAAGTCCTATATATTGGGTGACAAAGACAAACTAATAGTTTGTGAGAACTGACTGTGTGCTGAGTACGTTCGTACCTATCATCTTTATTAACAGTGGAAAGCAAAAACTAGGGAAGGAAGAGCCCTGGGCCCCCACATACTTTGCAGCTACTGTGCTAGTCCTGACATACTTTGTCTCATTATTAGAAAGCTAAGACTGGGAGAAGTTCAGGAGCCTGCCCATGGTCACATAGCCAGTATGTGGCAGATCTGGGATTCAGAATCAAGATTTCATGAGTCCAGCGTCTGTGTCTTAAGCACTGTATCCCAAGGCTTCCCTGGTTTAGCAGTGAGGTAAGTGCTATCTCATCAACTAGGCAGAAATGCAGAAAACACAAGGCATGGGGTCCGCCTGAAGCTCTGCCTCCTTCTCGCCTCATATCTCTGTTCCAAGCCAGGTGTGCTTTGGTGATTAATGCTTTTGAAGCTCTGGGTGTGTCCAGATGATCTGCTATCTACAGCACACGAATGGGAAATTTCAAGATGGTGTTCTTTAACAGGCTTGCCACCAAATGCTGTCAGAAAACTAAAATTGTCCAGGCTATTTTGAGATCAAACTCAAAGTTTTATCCAGCTTCTCCCCAAAGTAAATTGACATTCATGAATCCCAGAGCTGTTCTCTGCCTCACATTTTAGTTGGGAGCCCTATAGCTAGAGTTCTGTTCAAATTCACATCCTTGTGTTGACCTTAATCCTTCTGAAAAGCCCAGTGGAATCACAAGGTATCAGGTCGCTTCGGAGGCCTGCCTTCATTTGCTTCAAAATAAAGACAAGAGTTGACTCAAAACATGAACGCAATACCAGGAATAAAATTAGAATTGCCTATTTTTGGTAGCTTGTTTACTTTTAGGTAAAAATTATCAAGTTTTCCCACCTTGAGATAGAGACCTGACCTGTGAGACAGAATTTTCTCTTCTCTCCTCCTTTTCTGACAACTAGGAATGGCTTGGTGAAATGTGTGTTTGTTTTCATTCCAGGTGAGAAAGTAGAAGTAAGGTTGTAAATTCTGAGTAATGCATCTAAAATGATCTGAGACTAGATTGGATGGGAAACAAAGATAAATAGTAACAAGGACAGGCAATGTCGTCTCCCGACCAACCCCATTATTGGTGCTGGACACTTGGCCCTGGGTCCTGAAGTCCCTATGATCACTGTGCAACCCAGGAAGTGATGCAGGGTGGCCCACACAAAGAATCTTTTCCTGGAAATGGGTTTGGAGGACAGCTTATTATACACAGTAAGCCCTTGTGTATGTGATTGAAAATAAACTCAGACAGTGCATAAGGTTACAGTTATGTGTTGAAAGGCGAAAATCCACCATCTGTCACCTATCTACACGCCCTGTCCGAAGCATTTGCCTGAGCCTGGAATCCCATCCCAGGACTTCAAACTAAGTATCAGACACTGCTTTATCTAGAGTTCAGTGACTTAGGCATAGACTCCCATGGAATTTAAACTTCTTTTAAAAAGCACATAACTTTGGGGGTCTTTTTAAGAAAGGTGGCCATGTTGTAGAGAAGGTCATATGATCTTTTATCTGTCAGCACGTTGCTAGTTATCCAGAGGCCACAGTGGAGGGCTACTGTGAGTCAGCTTTCATATATTTTCTTCCATTTATTGTTATATCATCCAGTTACAGCATGTTTGTTGGCCCCAAGCTGTATGAATGAAAAATATGACAAACTCTCAAGCTTTGTCCCTCCAGACAGAAAAACATCAGAATCTTTTATCATTGCTTTTGATTCTCTACTACAGTTCTTGTTAAGCCAATAATATTTCTGGAACAGAAAATAATGTATATGGGTCAGGATGTTATGTCTTTTCTTCCCCCATAATGTATATCTCAGTTGAATTGTTTCCTTCCTGTCTTCTTTTCTCATGTGGCACAGCTGTAGTTCTGTAGTTGACTTGTATAATTTCAAGACGATAATTTTCTATCAACTTAAAGCACTTGGGAGGACTCAGGGAAAGTCTTTTGGCACCTACTTAGGGAGAATTATTATGCTGGTGGCAGTAACATTTTGGAAATAAGAAGTGTCTTTAGTCTCATGATTATATAAATTTCTACTTGGCAAACAAGGATTTTTCTGGCATTGTGGGCCTAGAATTTAAGACATCCTCTTTTTTTTTTTTTTTTTACCTAAATTCCTTTCCTGTGAATCTACTTTATTGGGGAAGACACAACCCAGGGGGATACTGGCTGTAATTTCAGTGCTCAAGTCTAAGGACAAGGGTCCAGGGGACTTAAATATTTTAAATTATTTTAGCAGGTACTAAGGACTGGGAGGAGGGGGGTCACAGCTTCTCATTAGGTTGGCTCATGTACAGCTACCAGAGAGAGCTCCGGGACACACGGGGGAAGCACAGCTCCTGCATTTTCATAATAGGTTCCCTGAAATAGGAACATTTCAGGTAGTAAATGAGTCCCAATGGCAGCTTAATACTATAAAAAGAGTTAGAACTTTTGCCCTAAGTATAGGTTCCCAGCCTGTGTGCTGTGGGCTCCTGGCAGGCTGCAGTTTTGCAAAGGGTGAGAAATTGGGTAGAAAATAGACTTCATGATATATCTCATACAATCATGTCCTCAGACATCTAACCTAGTGGTTAAGGCCCTGGAGCCTGACAGTTTCAAATGCTGGCTATGGTGTGGCTTGCTAGTGGTGTGGCCCTGAGCACGTTGTTTCACTTCTGAATACTTTTGTTTCCTCATCTCCGCAAAATGTGAACTAGTTCTCTCACATAGTTAGGACCCCACACATTTTAACTATTGTCACTGCTTGACAGACATATTAGTGGCTGCCATCATGATAAATGAAAAAGGTATTCGTTTGAATGTGATTTCGTTGCTACTCTCTGCAAATATATGCAGTTTCAGTGGATAGAAATCAAATGTAGGATTATTATCATATAGGAGATCCTCGTTCTCAGAAAGGGATGGAAGGAATAAAGAGGCAGGGCTGAGTTATCTCAAAATAGAGAAGAAAATATATGTGGAAGTCACAGCCGATGTCTCCCATTAAGCACAGTAGATAGAGAGCCTAGGACTCAGGATAATTTTAGGGGATCATAAAAATATTCTTTTAAAATTAGAAAAAAAGTTTTAGTATATAATATTAACACATAATTTTGTACATAATTTTAAGACTTTTATAGAGGAAGAGTCCAATGATGACAAAGTATTTGGGGCCACGGGTGTCATAATGCAGCCCTGACTGGCAAATGCCTCGTTACATTTGCTCATTCATATACTTCTCTGTGCCCCCGACAGAATGAAGAGGTCTTTGAGCAGAGATTGCATCTTCTTTGTGTACACACAAAACCCTATCGTGGTGCCTGGCACATAATATTCTTGTTTGCAACCCCATGGACTATTGCCCACCAGGTTCCCTAGTCCATGGGATTTTCCAGGCAAGAATACTGGAGTGGGTTGCCATTTCCTTCTCCAGGGAATATTCCCAGCTGAGGTATTGAACT
Source organism: Capra hircus (assembly GCF_001704415.2). Lineage (NCBI taxonomy): Eukaryota > Metazoa > Chordata > Mammalia > Artiodactyla > Bovidae > Capra > Capra hircus. The sequence goes on from NC_030827.1 coordinate 11,192,422, forward strand.
CGCTTCTCCTGCATTGGCAGTCAGATTCTTTACCACTGAGCCACTTGGAAAGCCCTGGCATATAATAGGCAGCCAATAAATATTTGATAAAGGAAGGAAATGATTAACATTTTGGGTCACACGCAATGTATGATGCCCTGAAAAGATTGTTGCTAAGTCTCTAAGTGAATCAATGTAAGGGCCACCTAGAAGTGCATTTGAAAGTGGTATTCTGTGTTATGCAGATGAAAATTCAAAAGGATAGAAAAGTCATTGAGCAGGCCAAGAGAGAGGGAGAGAGAGAGGGAGAGGGAGAGGGAGGGAGACATATTGTTTTCTCTGGATTTACTTTAGAGCAGTCTTTGCGTGAAGACTGAAAGTTTAGGTCCAACTTGGACCCAGCTCCTGGGAAGGGGGCGCTCAGTGATAGGTCCTGGAAGAGTGAGGCTATTTGCAGCAGAAGGGGCAATGCTCTTGCAGAGATTCAAGAACACCCTCCCCACCCACCCTCAGCGCTCTCCTGGGTCCTTCACTGCCTGGGGACAGGGAAGGGAGAATGTCCCTGGAGGGTAACACCTCGGGGAAGCCCAGCTCTGCATGGTAACTAAGAGCCACATCCAACTGGAGTCAGGTGGAAATGTCAAGGTTCTGACCAGAGAGAGCTCACTGGGTGCTGGACCCAGTTCACGGAACACTGGGAGATGGTGTAAGAGACGGGGGAGAGGAGGCAGGGAAGACAGGGGGAAAAAGGAGAATATTTTTACTTTGGACTTTTAGGTGAACAGAAAACCTTTTGCTTTAATTTTTGTATTCAAAAATATTTCAAATATACTGTGATCTATTTACAATAGGGAATATCATGCAGAAATCAAAATAAGTAACAAGGTGAATGATTCTTAGCAATAAAATATTTAGTTTAGAAAAAGTCCCAAAGTATTATATACAGCCTGATAACCATGAGAAATTTTCATATGGAGAATTTTAAACAGATGCAAACAGCAAGAATACTATAATTTCCTCCATGTACCTACTACTCAGCTTCCATCTTGGCTGATTCTGGTTCATCTCTATGATTCATCCCTCCTTTATTATTTTGAAGAAAATCTCAGACACCAGAGATTAACACAATTTTGGTCAGCTGGATTGCTTGATTTATTTAACTAACTCTAAGCTATAAAACAAGGGGGGTGCAGAGTGTAATGCATTGAGATCCCCCTTTTTTTAAGCCACTTTCTGCCCTATGGGGCAAGTCGTGTAAACTCTCTGGGTCTCAGTTTCCACATCTGCAAAAACAAGGAGGATGGACTCAAAGAGGTCTAGGGTCCATTTCAGGGATAATATTTTGTGATTTTCAGTGACTTGAAGTGAAGTGAAGTCACTCAGTCATGTCCGACTCTTTGCTACCCCAAGGACAGTAGCCTACTAGGCTTCTCCATCCATGAGATTTTCCAGGCAAGAGTACTGGAGTGGGCTGCCATTTCCTTCTCCAGTGACTTGAACAGACCATAAATGGCACAGACATGGAGACTTTAAGACCAGAACAATTGATCTCTTATTCCCCAGATTAACGTTCTGCTTCTACACATGCAGTAACTTAGGTCTTGAGCGCTCATGTATTTCCATATTTTATTATGACTTGCACAATTTAAAAGGAAACGAAGTGTGCAAAATCTTCTCCACAAGACCCCAAGTTACATGAAGCAAAACTTCTTAAATAAGATTTCTCTGAATGGGAACAGCCATTAAATCAACCTCAGATTCTAGGTATTCTCTAACACTAGTCATAGGTAGAAACTGTCTCTCTAGTTTGGAGAACCTGAACCACACACACACACACACACACACACACACACATTTATAGTTGAAGGAAGCATCCTTTTTCAGTCAGTGCAGAACATGGCTCTTCTCTCTAAAGAGGAACAAGTGAGAAGGCATTAGGTGTTGATGCCAAGTCCCTTTCCAGGTGCCTAAGGGAAAGTGATGCTGAGACAGGAGGGCAGGTTCTACCCTCTTTAGCCCCAGTGACAGTCATGGGGTAGACATGGGAGGAATCTGTAATTGGAACTAGGATTAACATATCAGAGAAAGTGACAAGAAAGCCTAGTGTCAAACCCAAATATAAGTTGTGCTTAACATGTGATGAAGGTCAAGTCAGTGGGGAAAAACACATTATTTAATAAATAGTGCAGGAAACACTGTTCATTTGTAAAAGTGTCAAGATGAACCCTTAACTCACATGGTATACTTAAATATATTCCAGAGGGACTAAAAAATTAAATAGAAAAGAAAAAGTACAAACTAAGTGGGAAAAACTGCATATGATTTTGGATTAAGGAGCCTTTCCCAAGACAGACACTATGAAGAAATAGGTGGACAAATTTGAAAACCTAACAATTTTCTGTTTCTGTACATCCTAAAAATATAAAAGTTAAAGGCATAGGAGAAACTGGAAAACACATTTTCAAAATATGATAAAGAATCAGTATCTCCCTGATAGCAACAATTCTTATTAGTCAGTTCAGAAACGATACTCCCTCAAAAGAAAAAAAAAAAAAATTGGCATAGGCAATTGGTAAGAAAGAAATACAAAAGAGCCGCAGGGATACTTAAAGTAGAATAAATTAAAACAACGAGACACTATTTTGCCGATAAAATCAAAGACTGATGATAGCCTTGGTAACGGTGTGCCAAAGTTAACACTCCAAGATTAGATTTCATTGTTGTTGTTCAGTCACTCAGTTGTGTCTAACTCTTTGGGACCCCATGGACTGCAGCACACCAGGCTTCCCTGTCCTTCAGTGTCTCCTGGAGTTTGCTCAAACTCACGTCCATTGACTTGATGATGTCATCCAACCATCTTGTCCTCTATCGTCCGCTTCTCCTCCTGCCTTCAATCTTTCCCAGCATCAGGGTCTCTTCCAGTGAGTCAGCTCTTCTCATCAGATGACCAGAGTATTGGAGCTTCAGCTTCAGCATCAGTCCTTCTAATGAATCTTCAGGGTTGATTTCCTTTAGGATTGACTGGTTGGATCTTCTTTCAGTCCAAGTTCCTCTCGGGAGTCTTCTCCAACACCACAGTTCAAAAGCATCAATTCTTCAGTGCTCAGCTTTCTTTATAGTCCAACTCTCACATCCATACATGACTACTGGAAAAACCATAGCTTTTACAACATGAACCTTTGTTGGCAAAGTGATGTCTCTGCTTTTTAATATGCTAAGTTTGTCATAGCTTTTCTTCCAAGGAGCAAGCGTCTTTTAATTTCATGGCTTCAGTCACCATCTGCAGTGATTTTGGAGCCCAAGAAAATAAAGTCTGTCACTATTTCCATTTTTTCGCCATCTATTTGCCATGAAGTGATGGGACTGGATGCCATGTGTAAAATCTTAGGAAAGCTTTCTTAGCCTTAACTTGCTCATCTTTAAAATGGAGCACATAATAGTCTCATTCACAAGGTTAAAGATAAGATAATGAATTTTAAAAAGGACTTTGCAAAATCAAAAGTAACAGACACACAGTTATACAAGTATAATATGTTATTGTTGTTATTTAGCTGCTAGGTCATGTCTGACTCTTCTGTGACCCCATGGACTGTAGCCCAGCAGGCTCCTCTCTCTGCGGGATTTCCCAGGCAAGAATACTGAAGTGGGTTGCCATTTCCTTCTGCTGGGCATCTTCCCTACCCAGGGTTTGAACTTGTGTCTCCTATATTGGCAGACAGATTCTTTACCACTGAGCCACCAATATGCAGGTCTCATTATTGGGTCTGATAAGCCATAAGGACCAGTGCTATGCCTCAAAGGAAAAAAGGGAGATGAGAGGGTAGGTAAACTAGCTTTCTTGCTGCCATTTTTAAATTTTTATACTACTCAAATAAGTTCCTTGAAAAAATTGTGTGATGCTGAAGCTTCAGTAAGCTACAGTTTAGATAGAGGAGGTGCTAACAAGGGCTGAGACACCTGGATATTTTTATAGGAGGTGCAGACATGAGGAGGGCCATAAAAATGATGTTGGCAGGAGTGGATTCCCAAAACCACCAGCCATCTGCAGCAGCCTCAACAAGAGGTGGCCATGGAAGCCACTTCCAATGACAAAAACTTCCCCAGTGGAACACCTGCTGAGCATGGTCCCTGCCACAGGACCATGTCCAAGGAGAGGAGCCTCTTGCAGTGACGTCAGTGAGCCTGGCAGGAAATACCCCCAGGGCTACCACTGAGAATCACCCGTCAGAGATGGCACTGGGAAGATCCTAGGGAAGGTGGGGACCATCAGTCTTCTGTGCAGTAATTAAAATGTGTGGGCTTCAGAGCAGACTTCCTGGGTTCAAATCCTGATTCTACTAATTGTGTGACCTTAGAGGAGGTCTCTATGCACCACTTTTCTCATTTGTTAAGTGTGTATAATAATTGCATCTAATTCATATGGTTATTGTGAGAATGATATGAGTTAACACATGTAAAGCATTTAAAGATTCCTGGAATCTTTAAATAATAAAGATTCCTGGACTATGAATCATGCCTCATGCATGTTAAGTATATATTATTGCTGTGGTGATTGGTAATCCTGCTACTGTCACTTACCAAAGTCATCTTTAAAAAGTGAATAGCAGTTTCGTACTAGGAAACCTGGTATCACTAGAAGCTTATATTTTTTGGTTTTCATCCCCATGCAATACCTAGAGCTCTTCTAACTCTCCAAAAGGAAAGAAGGTCGAGTAAAAGAGTTTTACTGATAACAGTAGACTCTTCCCATTGCTACATAGAGAAGTGTTCATCTATCATTTGACTCCACCTCCTCTTTTCCATGGAAAGAAAGGAAGTAAAAGGCTTCAACCCACACTTACAGCATTCACAAAATGCATCATCATTTCACATCCAACCAGAGACCCCTTTCAGGTTCATAGTCTCAAATCCACGCTCCAAACAAGTGGCTCTAGTGCGAGGGCTATTACTGTACTCCAGCAGGAGAGAAGCCAAGTATAACTTCTGTTTCATGTGTTCAACAGTAAGCTCAAATATCGCAACCATGAATATTTCCTAGAGAATATCCCATGATGTTTTTGGAATTTCCGACACAGGGGGGTTTAATAAATTTAAAAAAAAAAAAAATGAGAGCAGGTCAAACTTCACTTCCCAAATGACTTTGCCCTTCCCTTCTGGGTCAAAGTGTGCTTTGTGCCCTGGTGTTAATGGTGTTATAAAGCATAACATTTTCCCTGTGTAATTTGGAAATTAAAAAGATCTGAGGAAACTAATTTTAAAATACAGCGTTCGGATGACTGTGACCAGTGACATGTGCAAAGTGAACCTGCAGTCAGGGATGTTCTGGTCCCTAATACTGCAAGACTGGTGCTGTTTAATAATCATAACTGCCATTCAGAAGAATGTTCACTATAAGATGTTCCAATTGAAGACATGTAGTTGGAGTAGCAATTCATTATTTATGTCATAGAGAGAAAGTGTACTTGTTATGAGTCCTAGTTTCTGATGTAGAAAAGGCAGAGGCTCAAGAGATTCTTTAGGTCATGTCCATTTCTTCAGATACACAAGGCACCTTCATCTCTACTCTATAATGGAATCACCAAAATTTCAAGAGGTTAACTGACTTGTCCAAGATCACTCCATTAGATCATTGTTAGCAGGAGGGCATAAAGGTGAAAGGAAGAAAATAACTTTACGTTATGTGCCATCATACTGTCTTTTTTCTCCAGGGAGAGCAAGGGGTCATAGCCATCAATAATGATAGAATATACACCAAATTCTCCACTATAAACTACAAAAGACTCAGAGAGAAAAAAGAGTAGAAAAGAAAGAAACAAAATTTCTGGACACTAAAAATGGATACAACAAATCAAATCCTAGATGTTAACAGGCAGCACCCCTGAGATATGGGTCTACCCGTGTTGTGAGGAATGAGCTTGAAAGAAGAGAATAATGAGAGGTGATAGCGTTATCAGCATTATTGACTTCTCAGAGGAGCAACTGGACCTTTCTGTCCTATTTATTCCCAGCTACTCTGTTGGAGCAAAGGGACCACTATGACTTCTGGGCTTTCTTCAGTTCAGTTCAGTTCAGTCGCTCAGTCGTGTCTGACTCTTTGCGACCCCATGAATCGCAGCACGCCAGGCCTCCCTGTCCATCACCAACTCCTGGAGTTTTCCTTTTCTTAGGGGACGTGAAAACATGTCCTCCTTTCCCTGTGGGGTAGAAAGAACATCCTTGGAAAGAAAGGAGGGAAGAACATCCTTTCGAGTAATGTGTGATACTGATTTGGCCATTCATCAATGTGAAAACATATTTGTGTGCCTGTATGCTCAGTTACTCAATCAGGTCCGGCTCTTTGCTACTCCTGTAGCCTGCCAAGCTCCACTATATGTGGGATTATCCTGGCAAGAATACTGGAATGGTTTGCCATTTTCTCCTCCAGGGCATCTACCCGGCCCCGGAATCAAACCCGCATCTCCTGAGGGTCCTGCATTGTCAGGCAGAGTTTTTACCACTGAGCCACCTGGGAAGCCCAAAAGCATATTTGCTAATCTATAAAATGACAATGACAATGAGTGTAGTGAATGTGGAGGGTTGTTGCAAGAATTAAATTAGATATTTGTGAAGTAGTCAGCATTATATCCAGCATATGGTTCTTCCCGAACAGAAGTGAATCCTCTGCTGCTTTTTTGAGAAATGGAAATAGGGGCAAAAGCTGGCAATATACCCTGTTGGCTTTTTCCTCTTTCCCTCTTCTCTGCTTTGAACTTGAAATAAGAGTGCCTTGGCTGAATAATATACTTCTATTAGAGGGACTTTTTTTCCTCCTCTGTCTTTTGAACTGTGAAATATAAGAGGAACCAAGAAAACAGTTGTTCAACTCACCAGCATTTTGACCCTGTGCAAACCTTTGAAAAGACAGTTTCACCCAATCACTGGTTACATAGCCTCAGTGTCATATATTTATAAGGGATGTAGCACTATTACTGTAGATTTAATCTGGATGTTGTATCAAAATGTATTAGCAACCCAAGAGTTCAAGTTATGGTGTTAATGTGACTAAACCCAAAGTAAAGGCAACGGAATACTTACTCATAACACACTCTAGAGCAGGAATAAAATTGGGGTGTACCTTCGAGGCGTTGCAGCAGGGTTAGCCTATTGATATTACAGAATATGCCATGTTTCCAAGAATACATCTTCCCCCCTGTAGTATGACTTGAATAGCATTCTGATCCTGGCTGTTTTAAATAAAGAGGGTCAATAAATCAGCCAATCTTCAGATGAGTCACATAAGAAAGGCGCACTTGTATTATCAGGAAGAAGGGAAGAGTAGGAGAAGGGATGCATGCATGCTGAGTGACTTCAGTTGTGTCCAGCTGTTTGTGACCCTATGGAGATGTAGCCCACCAGGCTCCTCTGTCCATGGGATTCTCCAGGCAAGAATACTGGAGTGGGTATCCCTTCACCAGGGGATCTTCCCAACCAGGGTTCAAACCCACGACTCTTATGTCTCCTGCATTGGCAGGTGGGCTATTTACCACTGTACCACTTGGGAATCCCCACATTCCTCCAAGAGTCGGGATAGATCAGTTAAAAAGCTCACTGACCACAACGGAAGGGTAGATATGTCAGTCCCACAAAGGCTTGGCTGGACCAGGAAGCTCCGAAGCAGGAACTAGTTCACTGAGAGAGGAAGAAATATGAACTCAGAATCCCTTATAAAGGGGATACTCTATAGTACTTTGTATTTGTATTAGTTGGGTTTCTTATTAATAGTTGGAAACAACAAACTTTGGCTGAGTTTTAATTTTAAAAATGTTCTTGAAAACATATTTAATTGCTTCAGAAAGGCCTGGGAGATAGAGAACAAAGAATCTAAAGAGGCTAGGACCAGAGCCAAAGCCACGCTACAGGAATTTTCTGGTGAGGTTGGTTTATTGGTTTCCTGAAGCTACCATGACTAAGAACCACAGGCTGTGTGGCTTAAACAGCAGAAATCCATTGTTTTGTGTTGTTCTAGAGATCAGAAGGCCAAGACTCAAGTGTCATCAGGGCTGGTTCCTTCTGAGGGCAGTAAGGGAAGGATCTGTTCCAGGCCGCTTTCTGGCTTATAGGTGGCTGTCTTCATGTTCACATGGCATTCTCCCTGTATTTCTCTTCACATTGTCTTCCTTCTACTCATGTCCCTGGGTCCAAATTGCTACTTTTTATAAGAACATCAGTCATTTTGGATTAATACCCACCCTAACTGATGACCTCTGCAAAGACCCTATCTCCAAACAAGGTCACATTCTGAGATACTGGAGATTAGGTATTCATCATAAGAATTTGGTTGGATGGCATCACTGACTCAATGGACATGAGTTTGAGAAAACTCTGAGAGCTGGTAAAGGACAGGGAAACCTGGCGTGTTGCAGTCCATGGGGTCCCAAAGAGCTGGACATGACTGAGCAGCTTAACAACAACATGAGAATTTGGGGGGACACAACTCGGACACAGTTCAACCCCAAACAGATAACCCCACTGAATACTAGTTACAGAACTCAGTTTCATGCTTGTGCTATCACCTCTCCTGCCTTGATCACTGAGGGAGCAGTACTCCACTGCCCCAGGTGGTAGCACCTGACTGAACTTGGTCTCATGTACACACCACCCCTGCCAGTGAACAGAAAGAAAGTTAGACTGGCCTCCTCAGTTTCTAGAATGGGGGACTTCTGCCAAGATGCATGCTTTGAGGACACCCCGAAAGGAAGGAGGGATTTCAACGGCTGAGTGGTTTAAAACCTGTCAAGTAGCCACATCAGTCCTTTTTAAGCCAACCTATGTCTCCAAATAAGCATATAATCTTTGAAAAGAGTTTCAGAATAACATATAAATAGAGGGCACATAGAACCAAGCCAGTTGAAGAGGAACTCTTATAATTAATAATCTCTTTTTCGTTCACAAGGAGAGGTAGAATAATGTGGAATCTTACTACTCAAAGTGATTGACTTTTGCCTTCACAGTCTCAAAAGGAATATGCAGGCACCCAAGTCCCATGTCCCTTGTCCTATCTGACTTTGACACCACAGCCATCTGTGATGACACATACAAGAGCTGAGAAGTAGGGAGCAAAAGCTCCTTTGCATTAGAGGAAAAGAAAAACTAGGCAAATGCTGCCTGAGCTATATGTCAGAATCACTGAGTGATAAACATCTGTGTCAGGAGGGTCCCTATGGAGACTTAACTAGAGAGAAGAGTCTCAGGGCAAACAGTGAGTCCTTGTATCTTCTCATGGGAATACATGAGTCAAACAAACAAAAAAAAGAGCCTGAGAATGAATAGCTCTGCCACGGCAGGGTTCTTGGCTCCACCCTTCCATCATCATGCCTTCTGTGGGCAATTCCTTCTGCAGGGCTCTCTTGCCCACTTGCAGTTTCATTGTTTATTGAGCATTATTTATTGAGCGCCTCTTGGATCAGGCAGCATGCTAGGGACTGGGGATGCAAAGATGAAAAGACTTGGTGGTCCCTGCCCTCAGTGAGATCCCAGCATAGTGGGAGAGACAGACGTGCTCATAAAGCTACAAAACAATACTTCTAAAGCACATATCAGTATGTGGAATTATGTGTATTTTCATGTGTTTATTTACTCTCTCTGTCCTTCACCACAGTAGTGCAGTGAACTTCATTACATTCCCTGTTAGCTTTGTAGCAGCCCAGCACCTAGACTCTAGAGAATGTTAGAGATTCAATACATATTCATGAGTAATTTCTACACCAGAAGCAAATCGGAAAGAGTGTGCAAGCCTGCTGAGAGAAATCAGGGAAGTCTTTCCAGAGGAGGAGGCTCTATGTTATCATGATTTGATCTCATTGTGATGAATAAATTGCATTATTAGCCATGGGATTTTCATACCTCCCTATAGGCATGCCCTTTGACATTGAGCTTTTCCATATAACTTGTTTGGACAATGGAACATTAGCAAACTTGATGCAAGCAGAAACTTGAAATGTGATTTCTGATTTCTCTCTTGGAACCCTGCTACCACCAGAAGTACAAGTCTAGACTAACTGGCTGGCAGATAGGAGACCCTATGGAACAGAGATGAGCTACCCCAGCTGAAACGCAGCCCAGGCCAGCCAGCCCCAGATAAGTGGACAGCTGGCCAGATCAGCAAAACTTCTCTATGATTCATAGAGAAATGATTTTTTTTTTAATGGCTGTTTTAAGCCAATAAGATTTGAGGTAATTTGTTACACAGCATTATTGAGGCAGTATATAACTGAAACACTCCTCATCTCAGTCAACTACAACCTGTGAAATAATACTTTTTATTTCTACTTCAAATATAAGAAAACTGATGCTCAGGAACAAATAAATAGGAGGAAAATAGTATTTAGCCCGAGTCTTCGTACCATAGCTGCTTTTATGTTAGAAATATGACTCTGATATATCTTGGGAGCCTATGAGTTAATGATGTAAAGGAAGGGAGGAAGGGAGAGTTAATGATGTGAGGGAAGGGAAGCTGGGAAGGCAAGAGGGGAAGGAAGGATGAAGAGAGGAAAAAAGAGAAGAAGGAGGAATCTATCTGACCCTCAAGGGAATGTTCTCCACTAATTTAACCAGTGATTGTTTTTATAAACCATAGGCTAAGTTAAGAAACAGATGAAAAATATCTTTTTAAGAATGAAAAAGGAAAACAGTAATAAACAAGAGAGGAGAAGGAAAATGGTGGATATGTTACTGTGAGACAGAGGAAATGATTTATGCTACTTTGGGCTGGGTGGGCAGGGAAGGACTCTCTGGAGAGGTGGCAATCTGAGATCTGAATAACAAGAAAGAACCAGCCACGTGAGGATCAGGGAGAACAGCATTCCAAGGCAAGAGAACAGCTGTGGCGAAGGAATGGAGGCTAAAACAAGCTCAACAAGTTCAAGGATTCAGAAGAGGGCTAGGGTAGACTGAGCGAAGTAGGCAAACACAAAGTAGGGAGACTGGGTGAGAGGTCATTGCAGTTGTCCCTGGGAGAAACGATGGTTGCTGGACTGCAGCAATGGTGGCAAAGAAAAGTGGGTGTTTCTTGAAATTAGAATCACTCAAACCTGTCAGTAGACTGAAGATCAGAGAAAGGCAGCAATCAAAAATGACTCCCACGTTTTTGGCTTGATCGTCCTGGATGTGTAGTGATTCCGTAGAGACAACGGCAGGAAAAAAAAGGATTTTTTTTTTTTTTTTCCCAGAGCAGGAGATTAATGGGAAAAAGAAAATGAAGAGAGAAAAATGAGACTAAAGTGTTAAAAATATTGTGCCTCTTGTTGGGGAGAGACTGGGTAACCTCCTCTAGGGTGTCACTCTGAAGCATCAGTCCTCAGGCACTGTGCCCTGATCTAATGTTCTAATGTGTGTGGATGATCCAGGAAGGCTACAGTGTTATGGAATAAAAACAAACAATTAAAAAATTAAAATAGAACCGCAGCACTGCTCAAGAACAACTTGTTAGTAAATAGCAACAGTTCAAGACAGAGCAGGCAAAGTTTGTTTTTCCTCTCCTAACCTAAGCACAGCACACATGTGAGGCCACCGCTAGTTGGTGGTGAGTTCTTGGGTAACCACCTCTCTTTCCACACACCCCTCTGTGCACAATGGAAAAAACAGACCTTTGGGGCTGTTTTCTAATATAGCTCACACGTTAATAGCACTTCAGCTGGTTGCTGACAACAGCTCAGTGAGAACCGGAGAGATGCCATTGTCCCCAATTTTTAAATTGGGGATCTGAAGCAGAGACAAGTCCATGTGACTCACCTGTGGTAGAGCTGAGGCCTTCCCGCACCCACTTCCGTGCGCTTTTGCGGCGCAAGGCTGCCTCTCCCTAAGGCTGAGCCTGTGTTGCTGGCGGTCAGTCCTCTGCTCAACCCCTGTTTTCAGTGACTTCCTCTCCCCACCCCCTTCCCACCCAACACAGGTTTCACGGCTCATCCCTTCATTTATTCTCTGGTACACTCAGTGAAGCCTCATGAGAATGAGAACCTATCCTGTGATAATGTGAACTCCATAGACATTCTTTTCTCCATGTGCCCCCAGTCTCTAACCTGGGCATAAAAAGGCTCTTCATTTTACACTGTGCATAATGCTATGATGGGATTTTATTCTACTATCAACTCCTTTTAACTGAGAGATCCTTCATCACATCCGTTGGCCAACTGTACATCCCCTCAGGTCCAGCACTTGACCTGCTGAGAACTGCTGGAAGGAATCACCAACTGGCCAGGTGAAGGCAAGTTCAGGTTCTGCTCTGAGATCCTGCTCTAGCTCCAGTTTTCCTAAACCCTGTTTCAAGTCTTTCTACTCTCTTCCCACCTCACACCCCTTCCTCACTTAAAGGAGATGACTTCCCATTCCAGAGACAATAGAAAACTTTATACGAAATGTCCATCAGCAGATGAATGGATAAGAAACCTGTGGTACATATACACAATGGAGTATTACTCAGCCGTAAAAAAGAATTCATTTGAATCAGTTCTGATGAGATGGATGAAACTGGAGCCGATTATACAGAGTGAAGTAAGCCAGAAAGAAAAACACCAATACAGTATACTAACACATATATATGGAATTTAGGAAGATGGCAATGACGACCCTGTATGCAAGACAGGGAAAGAGACACAGATGTGTATAACGGACTTTTGGACTCAGAGGGAGGGAGAGGGTGGGATGATTTGGGAGAATGGCATTCTAACATGTATACTATCATGTAAGAATTGAATCGCCAGTCTTTGTCTGATGCAGGATACAGCATGCTTGGGGCTGGTGCATGGGGATGACCCAGAGAGATGTTATGGGGAGGGAGGTGGGAGGGGGGCCATGCTCCTGCATCAGTGTTTATTTCCTTTTTTCCCCATTCCAGTCACAGTGGAGGAGGAGGTCCTGCTCTATCATAAGGTCTCTCTCTTCATCCACAGGGCTCTGGATCCCATGTTCCTCTATCATTTATCTTGTGTTTGTCTAACAGTCTTCCTCAATAAGTTCACGTCTCTATCAAAAAATAAGACACAACAAAAATCCTTCATTAGACCTCCACCTCTTACTCTAGCCATTATTTTGTCACTTTCCCACCCATTCATGGTAAACTTCTCACCTTTATCAAATTTTAAACTCTTATTCAGTCCTTATGCTCTTACCAAACCTGCTTCCTTCCCCATAATTCTATCTAAACCTGGTCCACTAACTAAACTCACCAACAATCTCCAGATTGCTACATTCAGTGGACAATTCCTCATCTGATCTTATCTCTCGGAAGCATGACACACAGTTAGACACTCCACACTTACCTTCAGGAAACATTCTGAACTTTACGGAACCATTCCCACTAGGTTTTCTTTTAATTGGCTGACCATCCCTTCTTTTTCACCCTGCTCTGTAGCTGCCTCCTCTTCTTCTACTCAGCATTAAATTTCTTCTCACTTGACATACTCCTCAGATGATCTCATCCATACCCTGTACGCTAATAACTTCCAAACCTTGACCTGCTGCCAAGAACTTTCTGCTGATCTTCAGACCCATGTATCCATCTGCCTACATGATATCTGCATATATAAGTTTAATAGCCACCCCCCTCAAAAGAACATGGTGCAAACTTGAGCTTGTGATCATTCTTCTTGACATTGTACCCTTCCTCCAGCAAATGACCCTACCATTCACTCAGTTGTGCCTGTAAATATCCTAGTTGTTAACTGTGGTAAGTACTGGTATTCTTGCCTGCTTAGCTTTCATTCACCAGTGTACTGATAAGAGCTCCTTAAATTTCCTTTCCTACTCTGGGTCTATTTGCTTCAGTGGGACAAATTCTGCCCTTCAGCTCCAGGGATACCCAAGACTAGTCAATGAAACTCAGTTCTAGGGTATTTCCTGAAAATGATGAGAAGTTCTCTTCTGTTGGGGTTGCTGCTCTGTGAGGATGTGAACCTGCAGCTTCTAGCTGCTCTTTTGCCAGCATGTAGAAAGAGCTTTCCAGCGAGGAGGGGATGCCGAAGCAGCAGGCAAAGCAGTGGAAAGAGACCTGCTCTGAGAGACGGCATCTGAACTCCCGGATCCAGCCATGCCTGAAGCCCCTGAGCTACTCCCGGGCTTTTCCTGAACTTGAACCCATCAATTTCCTGCCAGGCTTAAGCCACTTTGAATTGGGCTGCAGTCACTTACATAGAAACAGTTCTGTTATTTTTACTGCCTCCCCTCCTCTCACATACACACCCTCCCCGTCCAATTAGTCCTTCAGTCTCTGTTATTGCACTGCCTAATTAGCTAAATATTAATATCTCTAAAATCAGCCTACTTCACTTTAGTCCAACCATCACCCTAAGCCAAACCATCATTTCTGGACAATCACAGTGGCATTCTAACTGGTTCCTTGTATCCCTTCTGGTATCTTCAATCTGCTCTCTACACAATGGTCCACAAGATCTTAATAAAACCTAAAATCTGACTCTGTATCTCTCCTACTTCGAGCTCTCCATTGATCCCTCTTGCCCGTATAATTATGTCCCTAAATGACTCACATGCCGTGTGAGTGGGTGAATGGGCATGCTTCTGTCTACCTTTCCAGCTTTATCTCATTCCACCTTCCCTCTTCCTCTCTTCATCCCAGCGGTGCTAGGCACTACTCCTAAATCTTAGTTCCTTTGCAAATGCCATTTCCAGTGCCTGAAAGAGGCTTCCCTTGATCTCCCCTTCCCTATGATTTAAATGTCATTCCTCAGACGAAAGCTGCCCTAACATACTGAACCAGGCCCCCTTTTCCCCTGAGCCATCTCTCACACCTTGTACTCTATACTTTTCCTTCTCAGCATGCGTATTTGTCATCATTTAATGTTAATGATTAACCTCAAATCTAACTCTCCCATTAGACTATATACTCCATGAGGAACAGGGTCATGACGATTTTGTTTACCACACAGGGAGGCCTGGCGTGCTGCGATTCATGGGGTCTCAAAGAGCTGGACCTGACTGAGCCACTGAACTGAACTGAACTGAACTGATAGCTTTTCAAAGGGCCTGACATGGGGAGGGATGTGGGAGGAGGGTTCCGGACGGGGGGACACGTGTATGGCCGTGGCTGATTCATGTCAGTGTATGGCAGAGGCCACCACAATATTGTGGGGCCTCCAATTAAAATAAATTAATTAATTTTAAAAAAGAAAGAAATTGAGGCTCAGAGAGCTTAAGTGACAAGCCCGAGCTCACACAGGTACTAAGTGAAAGAGCTGGGATTCCAGGGAAGACAGACTGGCTGGAGCAGCCAAGATGACTGAAATGCCACTCTGACATCAGAAGACCCCCTCCTCCTTTAGAAAAAGTCGCCTCTCCAGCCCTAGCCCCCTTTCCTCAGTTCCTAATCCTTTGTCTCACACTCCTTGCTGGACACTTCCATAGGGTCAGGGTGCTAGCACCTTCGTCCTTTCCTTTCCCTCTCTACTGCTAAGTCACTTCAGTCGTGTCCAACTCTGTGCAACCCCATAGACAGCAGCCTACCAGGCTCCCCCGTCCCTGGGATTCTCCAGGCAAGAACACTGGAGTGGGTTTGAAAGTGAGGTGGCTCAGTCGTGTCCGACCCTCAGAGACCCCATGGACTGCAGCCTTCCAGGCTCCTCCGTCCATGGGATTTTCCAGGCAAGAGTACTGGAGTGGGGTGCCATTGCCTTCTCCGTTCCCTCTCTAACTGGGGTATAATTGCTTTGCAACGCTGTGTTGGCTTCTGCTGTACAGTGAAGCGAATCAGCTACATGTGTACATGTGTTCCCTCCCTTTGGACCTCCCTTGAAACCATCCTGCCTTTCTGGGCCATCACAGAACACCAAGCTGAGCTCCCTGCGCTATACAGCAGTTTCCCTCTCAGTTCAGTTCTGTCGCTCAGTCGTGACTCTTTGCAACCCCATGGCCTGCAGTATGCCAGGCTTCCCTGTCCATCAGCAACTACTTTCCTTCTAGCTAGCTATTTTGTACATGGTTGTGTATTTATGTCAAATCCAATCTCCCGATTCATCCCAGCCTCCTGGGATCTTAGTTCCCCTATCAGGGATGGAGCCTGTGCCCCTTGCTTTGGAAGCACAGAGTCTTTACCACCGGGACTTTACCAGTCCTTTCCTTTTTAAACGGTGTTTCCTTGGGATTTCAGGGAGCTCCACGTTTCACCCTTCTCCAAGTCTGGCTTGAAACCTCAGCATCACCCTCTAGCCCTCTCTCTTCCTTACTGCCAACCTCACATCACCTTTCAGGCCTGCTGATTTCGCCTTGGAAGTTTCCTCACCCCTGTCTCTCCTTCCCTTCCCTTCGAATCCTCTTCAACCTCAGTAGCACTCAAGTGGACAACCTCTCCACTGGACCCCTCTTGTCTAGACTTTCCCTGTTCCAGATCATTTCACACTTTTGATTCTTCGTGCTTTTCTATATGGAGACTCTACAAAAGAGAAAAGAGAGTTCTGGTGACATCCCTGCTGCTTCATACACCCCGTCCCGCAGTCTGATCCCAAGTCAAACAGCGCAAACTTGCCCCAGGTCCCTTCTCTTAGCCGTGTCCCAAAGAGCGTATCCTTCTTTCCTAGTGTCACGTTCTTATGCAGGGAGTCCTAGTCATTGCTGCATCTGTCTTAGGCTTTGAGCCCCACAGGGGCTCCTCTCTGCCTGCACTTAAGAGGTGCTCAAAGAAAGTTTTTCTGGTTTTGTGTGTATGTGTGTGTGTTTCCTTTCGAAAAATACTTGTTTTCAGAAATAAAATTAGTAGTAGTAAAAAAAAACCATGGGAGCTGACATCATTTTGATTCATTTCCCTTTGTTCTAGGTGCTAGGGTGGGAGAGAGAAAGGAAAAATAGAGATGTTTGATCAGGTTTACAGATTTCATCTTAGACTTTATTTTTAAGCAGTTGACCATCTGTTCTACCATTAAGGCAGTATTGCTTCAGGTGAAGATAAAGCAGAAAGTTGGGCACTTTCCTAAAAATCTGGTTTATGTACAGAATAAAATATGAAAGACAAAAAAGGAAAACATACAAAACTTCAACCTTCCCTGTTCTCTTCAACTAGGAGTTTGATGAAAAATAAAATAATAATAAAGACACTAGATTAAAGATGTTTCAGGGACAGAATAAATAGGTGCAATGCAGAGTCCTAGGTTTGAGTCTGGTTTGGATAAAAACACTGTAAAGGACATTTTGGGGACAAGAAGGGGAAATTTGAATACAAACTAGGGTTTAGGTAAGAAAACAATTTATTGACAAAGAAAGATGGAGATCATTAACTGAAGAAAGCAGGTTATGAACAACGTGATTTCATTTGGTAAAAAATATATAAATGTATATTTATATACGCATGGGAAAAGCTTTCAGAATCTACATACAGGTGTATTAACAGTGGTAGGAATATGGGGCATTTTCCTATTTTTAAAAAATCTGATTTTATAACTTTCTGCAAGGTACACTGTAACTTTTGCAATAATAAAAATTAAAACATGAATGAATTTTTAAGAGATTTCAAGGAGGCTCAGATGGAAGCTGGAAGCTGTCCAGGACATTTTTTTTTTCTGTGTCCTTCACCTTGGAAATGAATAGAGTCCCAACTTCCTAGTAGGTCTCTGCGTGAAAAGTTAAAATTTTTAGCAGTCCTTGAACTGAAAGGGAATCAATCAGATATTGAGCATGTATAATTTTCTACTGGCGATATAGGTAAATGGCCTCCCCATCAGAAGCAGGGACGGCTGCAAGAAAGCAACCTGACAATGTGGTGCTCACATAATTACCAGGCGATGCTGAAACAACCATCTCCTGCTCTAATGGAAAAATCCACAGTTCATCAACTCCTAAAGGTAGTAAGTTCATAGAAAATTTAGAAAATGCTGAGTTCCAATGCTGTCCAACAAAGGAAGGGAAGCATATTTTGAAGACAACCGCAAGAGACTGGAGAGGTCATTTATTGGATGTTATTGAACTGATTATGAAGACACTTGTATTCAAGCCCAGCCTTACTCCAGGGGAACTGGAAACCTTCACAGCCATGGGAGTCCTCACGTTCCTTATCATTCCTTATCTGTTAAATGAAGTCTAGACAAAATCTAACATTTTAATTGCTTCATACCCATGGTTCATTGAATAACAAGATATTCTGTGGAACACTGTCACAACTTGAAATGTACCCAGAGAATTTTCCCAACATCCCCTTTACGAATTCTCAAGCTGAGGAGCTAGTTGCCTGTAGAGGGCAGTAGTCAGTTAATAACATCTTTTTGACTGAAGCAGGAAGGGACCTTATGGATTCCTCTTTCTTATAGAGGAGAAAATTGAGGCCCAGAGAAATCAGTTGACTTACTCAGAAATGCACAGCTAACACTAAGCAGAGCTGAGATAAAACTAAAGACTTCTTTTTTCTAATTTAATTTTTAAAATTAAAGTATAGCTGATTTGCAACATTGTGTTAGAGAATGAAGAATTCTGATCCATGTTTAAAAAAAATGTACAGAATTCATAACTCAAGTTGCATTCAGTTAGCTAGTTAATGAATCACCCTTTCTGAAAACAATAATACCACATCACCATAAAAAAGGACACTATCCCAGAAAACCTTTGACATTTTTTCTTGAAGGCATTTTATTCCCCAGTCACAGTGCTATCCCAAGAAATTCCCTTAGCCTGCTGCCATTTTGTTGATAATCTTTGCTGTTGAAATACTTCTTTGCCAGATGTATGCAGTCCTCAAAGTGCTTTGGAGGACTGGATGTGTGTAGAGGTTTTGTTTTGTTTTTTTTTTCCCCTCCTAATCCCATCAATGGCTGTGGTCCCCTGAGATTAGTGTTTAGTTATTTCAATCACTCTGTGATCAGATTAGATCTACCAGTTTGCAAGATTGTCTAGTCTTTGACAATATTTCAGAAAATAATTCACCTGGTGAAACACTATACATGGAACCAAGTTTTGTAACACCATGGCGAGGATGTGTTTGATGTCTTATCCTTGGGCTTTTTTGTTTGCTCCTATTTTGTGAAATAGGCACATAATAAAAATAGCATGTACCATGCTGTAGTAGAGAACCATCAACTTTGGAGCGGACCAGCTACTACTCATGTATCAGCCAGGTCTCTGCAGCAAGTTGCTTTGACTCTATGCATATCAGATTTCTCATTACAATATTTACCTTATAAAGTGATGATTAAATGAGAAAATTATAAGTGCCTAAATCAGCACCTATAAAATATGACCTGTTATTAAAATTAGGAGAGAGCAAAAAGCATAATTCCACAGTGTAATGGGTTCAAGGTCTTGACTATTAAAGCAAGGTATTGTTTTTAAAACATCCCATGGAAAATAGATGAACATTACACTGGATAAGTTTCAGGAAAGTAGCTTTATAACCTACCCCAGGCTAGTGCCATGATGCTCATACTGTTCACCGACTTTCACAGCAGTGACATTAACCAAACTATAGCCTAAGTCACCTGTCGTATGTTAGTGGTAATCGAAGATCAAGCTCCATTAAGAACATGAGTGAAGGAACTTAGAACAGGTAGCCACTCTCTCTCTCCACGATGCTTCTAGGGTGCAGAGAGAGCATTTCTGTTTCTTTTCCAACCCAGTCTTTTCTTAGACCTTATGAGAAAGAGAATGCAGTGGGTCCTAAAAACTATGATGGTCTGATCATAGGTACACTGTTGCTAGGACATTTTTTTTTTCACAGTTTTGCATAATTGGTCCATACCCTTTGAGTGCATATTATGTTCAGCGCTCCAGACAAGTATTATCTCATTCAAGCTCCACCGCAATCTAATGAGGAGATACTATTACTGACTTCAGTATATTTATTGATGGAGACGCTGAGTTTTGACAAGAGTGTGTTGCTTGCCTAGGTCACAAATAATGTGGTGAAACCAGGATGGAACCCTAAGAGTAACCCAGAGTCTGGTTCATTGCTGCATCTTTGGCATCTCTTATACTAACCTTTGTGAATGTGATAATAGGAAACAAAAAAGCAGGTAGCAACCCGAGGGGGGAGGCTGAAGAAACCTACCAAAAACCAAATCATTTCCATCCCCACACTCTGCATTAACAGGCCTTTTCTATTCTGCAGCCTTCACCAGCATAACTTTTCTGTTCCAGAAAGCCCAGGAAGATGACAATTGCAAGTGACTTTATCATTCATTCCAAAGACCTCCTCAAAGACCCTTCCATTCATCTATGAAAGTGAAAGTCTCTCAGTTGTGTCCGACTCTTTGCAACCCCGTGGACTATACAGTCCATGGAATTCTCCAGGCCAGAATACTAGAGTGGGTAGCTTTTCCCTTCTCCAGGGGCTCTTCCCAACACAGGGATTGAATTCAGGTCTCCCATATTGTAGGCGAACTTTTTTACCAGCTGAGTCACCAGGGAAGCCCTCAATTCATCTATAGAAAACAAGGATAATTTTACATCAATTTTGGCATTTTCAAAACCCTTAAAATGAGGTTTCCCAGGTGATGCTAGTGGTAAAGAACCCTTTTCCAATGAAGGAGACTTAAGAGACGTGGGTTCGATCCCTGGGTCAGGAAGATCCCATGGAGGAGGAAATGGCAACCCTCTCCAGTATTCTTGCCTGGAAAATTCCATGGAGAGAGAAGCCTGGTAAGCTGCAATCCATGGGGTTGCAAAGAGTTGGACATGACTGAAGTGACTTAGCACACATGCACCTCAAAATGTTCACTTTTCTATGTCCACTCATCCTAAAGATTATATTATAGTCCTCACTCAGCCCTAACCAGTTCTTCCCCATACTCAAAATGAAAGACACATGTTGGGGCTTCCCTTGTGGTTCAGTTGGTAAAGAATCCCCCTGCAATGTGGGAGACCTGGGTTCAATCCCTGGAGAAGGGAAAGGCTACCCACTTCAGTATTCTGGCCTGGAGAATTCCAAGGACTATACAGTCCATGGAGTCACAAAGAGTCGGATGTAACTGAGCAACTTTCACTAAAAAAAAAAGAAAAAAAGACACATGTTGAAAAAGCTATGCTTTTCAATCTTCTTTCCCAACTCTGAGCCTCTGATAAGACTGTCAAGGTGGTGATCTCTATTACCTGTAAAGCACTGGCTTCTTAACTGGTGCTGATTTTTCCTCCCAGGGGACATGGAGCAGTGTCTGGAGATATTTTTGATTGTCATGACCAGGGTTGCTCCTGGCATCTAGGTCAGGGTCAAGATTGCTGCTAAACATCCTGCCCAAGACAATCCCCCTCTTCTAACAAAGCATTACCTAGTATCAAAAGGTTGTTTTGATTGTGTTTGGGTGAACTAGCATTTGAGCCACTAATTAGCAATGTCTAAGCTCATTCTATATAAAAGTATGTAGGATGGTCAATGGTTCAGGGGTTCAAACTCTGAACCATTCTAGCTATGTTTTTATTTTCATTGCTATTCATTTCTAGTAGCCCTATAGGTGAGTAAGCCCCAAATCCATGTTGCCCATCCTTTAGAATTTCATCTTGAGAGTCTGTACTGCAAATACCTGCCTTTTTATGATGTTTTTCATCTTCTAAGATTTATCTTTAATTTCTACACTTTGAATTCTGGATGAGAAATTTGAATTGAGGGACCCGAGACTGCAGTTTTTTATGGAGATATCCTTATCTATTTTAATAACTAGAATTTCTAAAAGTGTGAAAATGACTTTAATGAACAAGAGACTTGTTCTTCGACAACCAAAGAGCACTAAACCATACCACTAATTCAAAGAAATAGAGAATATGAAATGCTGCCTTGAAAATTAGAATTGAATTTTTCCTTTTCTTCTAAATATTTTCCCAGATAACAGCATTTCCTTGGACATTAGGATTTTAATTATAAGATCAGTTTGTGACCTGAAAATATAACCAGCCTGTCTTTCTTGCTTGTGGTGGGTAAAAGGCAAAAGCAACCATACATAAACAGTTTGAACACTGATATCACTTTAAGTCTTGAAATATTGTGCAATGGTTTTCTGAAGGCAAGTAATGGGTGTTGAACCTTGGGGACTTAATGAAGTTAAAGACCAGCCCTCACTGTGGGCACAGAAGCCAGGACTTGCGTTTTTTGGAAGGAGGCCTATGATGATCTCACCATGTGCAGACACCACATTGATAAACCCACAGTGCCTTTGTACTAGGCAGCAGTGTGTCTGTCACCAGGAATTTCACTGAATCTTCCAGAAGCTCTTATGTCCATCATAGAAATACAGCCTATGTCAATCCTTTTCACAGAAAAGACCCGGGAGATTTTCCTTCTTTAAAATTTTTGTGATGATGATGAGGAGTCTTATGTCTTGTGGGGGATCCACTCAGAACCCTAAAGTCTAAAAAATTAAGATAATTTTAAAGGCAAACGTTTTAGCTAAAGCAGAAGCAGAAAGAAATCTTACCTAAATGGTCCTTGTCTGATTATGGCAGAGCCTCCAGAAAAATACAGCTGTGGTTAACTCCTTTCCCGGCGCTTCCCTGGTGGCTCAGACAGTAAAGAATTTGCCTGCAATGCAGGAGACCCAGGTTCGATCCCTGAGTTGGGAAGATTCCCCCGAGAAGGAAAATGGCAACCCACTCCAGTTTTCTTGCCTGGGGAATGCCATGGACCCAGAGGAACCTGCCAGGATATAGTCCATGGGGTTGCAAGAGTCAGACACAACTTAACAACTAAACTACCACCACCAACTTCCTTCCCAGGGAGCTTCCTGTAAATTCAGCTGCCATGGAGACAGACTATCCATTCCCTTAGCATCAAAAAGCCCCACAGAGCTTTCCCTACCACCACTAACACCACCATGAGCCCTTTGCTAAATTTGCCACATGAACCTATTAATCCCTGACTGTTGAGTGAGTTTCTCATCACTGACTACTTCCACCTGCATGCGTAAATTATCCTTGTGTTTTCTCCTGTTAATCTGTTGTTGGTTAATTTGCAGGCCCTCAACCACTAGACATAAATAAGCTGCAAGAAGAGAAGCTTTCCTTCTTCAGTAGTTCAACAGCTTCAGTGATAAGGACAGGGTGGCTGGGACACCCTGCTCACTCTGGAGCCTGTAGCAAGATCTTGGGACCTCTGACCAAGCTGACAGTTCAATTTCTTTGCCAGCCAGACTCCCATATCTCTCAGGGTCTGGGTGAGGAAAGGCCGTAGGAGTTTCTCATCTTCTTTTCTTTCTAAGGTTGAGATTAGAAGGGGAAAAAAAACACTTACATGAACTAGTTGTTTGTATATTGTGACTCATGGTTTGAGTTCTCTTATGATAGATCCTATCCCTGCCAGGGATAGCTTCTTGTCCTATCTCTTCATTGCTTTTTGTGTCCTGAGAGCCTGGTTTGGATCTAGTAAGAAGAGCATTCACCCTTTGGTTGTCTGTCTGCACAGAGATGCAGATTTTTGGATTTGTGTTGAGAAGAAGCCAAACATTCAGATGAGGGCATGAAAATCTGTAGCCTCCCAGATAAAAATGTAAGCAGACTGGGCACCCGATTTGTGGCTGGTGTCCTGCTAACCATCGCCAGCTCTGAGTGTGTCCATCTCAGGCCTCAGTCCGTCAGGACCTCAGCCTCTGTTTCCTTCTTGCCTTGACTTATGCTGGCAAGTCCTATTCTCGCATACCCTGCCTGATGTCAGATACAGACAGGGTCTCACTTTCATGGGAAACTATACACACAAGTTTTCACAAACACCTGTCAACTGTGGCAAATGAGCGTGCGTGTGTGCTAAGTTGCTTCAGTCGTGTCCAACTCTTTGAGATCTTATGGATTGTAGCCCGCCAGGCACGTCTGTCCATGGGGTTCTCCGGGAACGGAGTAGGTTGCTGGGCCCTCCTCCAGGGGGTCTTCCTGACCCAGGGTTTGCACTCTCATCTCTTGAGTCTCTTGCACTGGCAGGCGGTTCCTTACCACTAGTGCCACCTGGGAAGCCCCTCAGCAAATGAGATGCTTTACTTTCTTTCTCTTTGGCTATTGTTGGGAGTGACTTTAAATTATGGTGCTTCATTTTCTGTACCCTTTTAGGGGGGATGCCTCTGTGTCCAAGGATAAGTCATAAAAAGGCTAATTGGTTTTGAGTCACATTTTACAAAAGATATACCTTTGGGGATCCTAAATATCAGTGACCAGTCAACAAGTCCTTTGATTTGGAAAAGAGTTTATACTTGTAATTGTTTTGAGAAAATTCTCGCCCTAAACAAATATCCTTTTACCAATATGAAAAAAGGATATAAAGAAGATCACAGATAGCTTAAAGTCTCCACTAACAAAATTAAAGGACAGAAATCAGAGTTAGAACAAAAATTAAATCTGCAACCACCATAAACTCCCCTCCACCACCTACCTGGTACAAATGGCCCAACTGGAAGCTGGTGTTCAGGGCCCAATAAGAATTATTATAGAATCCTTTCCCTGAAGGTTAACTGGGCTGAAGTGGAATGGTACCCAGAGGAAAGAAATACATCATAAAGCCGTTGTTGAGTGATTTATAAAAAAAACATTTCAAAGACATAGAACTCTAAACCCAGGCACCCTAGAACATTAAGAATCTTCATTTCTGTCTTAACTGGAATTCTCTCTGATATAAGTAAGAAATAAGTTCAAAATAATATAGTTGGATGGGTAGGCCAGCCCCTTGGTACTACTGAGTTCAGTTCAGTTCAGTCGCTCAGCCATGTCTGACTCTTTGCGACTCCATGGACTGCAGTACGCCAGGCCTCGCTGTCCGTCACCAGTTCCCAGAGTTTACTCAGACTCATGTTCCTTGAGTCGGTGATGCCAGCCAACCATCTATGGTACTGTTGAGGCTGCCACTCAATTCTTTGAAGAATTAAAAATATCTGCCTTCATCTTATTAATCTTTACAAAATCAGATCTATGGCTCTAGAACTAGCGCAAAGTCTACCATCTTTTTTGCCAATTCCAAAGCCTCCTCTATTCATCTCAAGATACTTGCTAATACTTTAAAATGTCAGGACATTGGAGGGAAAACTGACATGAACTTACAGAAAAAGAAACACAGATAGTAATTATTCTAGGCCTCAGCCTCCTCATTTAGGCTCCCCCAAACCTCTTCGCAATTAGGCTTCAACCTGGGCCAGTTAGAAACTAGAGACTCTCCAAGCAAATAATTCTGTTCACCAGTACCCCTTAAAATGCCTGCTTGCAGAGCTCAATGTTACCAGGTAAATTTACTCTTTGTCCCAGCCAAAATCTGGCAATAGGCAAATATGGCCCTGAAAACCCTCTTAGAGCAGTTATTTAAAAAGGTTGCTTTCTTCCTCTCCCTCTTTGAGATGTAAATCTTCTACCACCCAGAACTGTCTTCCCCTGACTCTAAAGCCAACTCTTTAAAATGCAAACATCCAAGGAAATAAGGCTGGCTGTCAGCCTGAGGGCTCTCTTGCTTCACTTGTACTACTGCTTCCTGTCATAAAATACGAGAAATTTATTTCACCTCCTGATGCGAATCAATTAATATATCCCCTTTTAATAAGCCCCCCAGTGCTCTTTTCCTCAGCACAGCCCAGACTTTAACAAGTAACTTCTCAGTCCACTGTAACAACCATCTGAGACTGAACTGCAGCCTCCACTGGTTACATATTAAGACAAAGTAAAGATATGCAACCAGTGGAAGTCTCCCCTACAAAAATCTCCCCTACAAATATTGGTAAAAACTTTAGCCCTTGTGTTGAGCAAACAGCAACTCATTCCATCTGCTCTGAGTAAAAAGGGGGACAAAGCCAAACACAACTCTTACTATTGAGGCAGGAGATAGCTGGGTCCCTGGTTGAACAGCAGGAGCCTGTCCCCTGTGGACAGACTTTCCGAGATGAAGAGGAGGGGAAGCTAAGCCCTGCCCAGATAAGAGACCTCATATTTCTCATTTTCAAGGTCAAGGAGAACTTCCTGACTATACTCGACCAGACAGGCTTCTTGGAGATCAAAAAGGGAGTGACGTCAACATGCCCATAGGCTTCTTTGCCAGAATCCATCTTGGCTAAGACTCTCATTAGAGAAGACCCTGATGCTGGGAAAGACTGAAGACAGGAGGAGAAGAGGACGACAGAGGACGAGACAGTTGGCTGGCATCACCGACTCGATGGACATGAGTTTGAGCAAGTTCTGGGAGGTGGTGAAGGACAGGGAAGCTTGGCGTGCTCCGCGGCCCATGGGGTTGCAAAGAGTCGGACATGACTGAGCAACTGAACAAAAACAGCAATAACAACATCTTAGCTAAGAGATGCGCACGCAGACATAGGAGTGTGCTGAGATAACCAAATACAGACTCAGAACCAGGCAAAGCAAGATCATCGGCAAAGGAGACCCAGGAAAAAATGCCCATATACATGACTCAAACTACTACAAGGGCGCAGCATCCTCTCTAAGCCCTCCATGAGTCCATCCATATACCCCTTTTCCTCGTAATAAACGCTTATTTCACTACTTTCAGTCTCTATGTGGAAATTCATTTCTACGTAGGTGACAGGCCAGGGCCTTGCCACTGGTTCCTGGTCTCCGGTGGTCTGGTGGCTAGAATTCAGTGATTTCACTGCCATGGCCTGACTCCAGTCTCTGACCCAGAACTGAAATCCTGCTCCAAGCCACAGCAGTCTGAGGACACCCAGGATCACTGCGAAAGCTGTAAGGTCTCTGTTGGTGTCTGCATGTATGCTTATGTCTGTCTCTGCAGATATATTATGTGTATGTGGCATTTTCTTACCTCTGGATGTCATTGCCAAATCAATTTATGAAATTCCTTAAAAGAGCTCCACTTTATTTGCTTGGTGAAAAAGAAAACTTACATAAACGAAATATTTCTCAAGTTCAAAATTGTCGTATTCAAATTCACATAATTTGGGTAAATGTTTGATAAATAAGACTGGCTTAATTATTTTTGGTTTAACAATAAAAACAACTGTGTCATCTGAATTATCAGCATTATGATACAAACATATATGTTTAGACTACTTGGATTTACCCGAGAAAAGAAGTTATTATTTATTATATATTTAAGATTATAAAACTTACAGATTTTATTTTTTTTAAGTTGACATATAGTTGATTTACAAAGTTTCAGGAGTACAGCAAACTGATTCAAGCATATATATACATATATATACTCACATATGTATGTATATATTCTTTTTCAGACTGTTTTGCATTGCAGGTTATTACAAGAAATTGAATTATAGTTTTTTTAAATTTATTTTTAATTGGAAGACAATTGCTTTACAATGTTGTGTTAGTTTCTGGTATACAACAACGTGAGTCAGCCGTAAGCGTACATATATCCCCTTCCTCTTGAACCTCCTTCCCACTCCCCATCCCACCTCTCTAGGTCATCACACAGCACTGGGGTGAGCTCCCTATGTTATACAACTTCCCACTAGCTATCTGTTTACACATGGTAATACATGTATTTCAATGCTTCTCTTTCACTTTGTCCCAACCCCTCCTTCTCCTACTGTGTACACAAGTCCATTCTCGATATCTGCACCTCATTCCTGCTCTGTAAATAGGTTCATTAGTACCGTTTATATGTATACATTAATACACAATATTTCTTTTTCTTTTTG
Source organism: Capra hircus (assembly GCF_001704415.2). Classification (NCBI taxonomy): domain Eukaryota; kingdom Metazoa; phylum Chordata; class Mammalia; order Artiodactyla; family Bovidae; genus Capra; species Capra hircus. Next base: position 11,219,940 of record NC_030827.1, read on the forward strand.
ACTTACTTCACTCTGTAAACAGGCTCTAGGTTCAGCCATCTCAGTTCAACTAACTCAAATTTGTTTCTTTTTATGGCTGAGTAATATTCCATTGTATATATGTACCACAATTTCTTTATCCATTTATCTGTCAATGGATATCTAGGTTGCTTCATGTCCTGGCTATTGTAAATAGTGCTGCATGAACATTGGGGTCCATGTGTCTTTTTGAATTATGGTTTTCTTGGGGTATATGTCCAGCAGTGGGATTTCTGGGTCGTGTGGTAGTTTAGTCCTAGTTTCTTATGGAATTTCCATACTGTTCTCCATAGTGTTTGTATCAGTTTACATTCCCAATAGCAGTACATTCCCTTTGCTCCACATCCTCTCCAGCATTTATTGTTTGTAGAGTTTTTGATGATGGCCAATCTGATCGGTGTGAGGTAATACCTCATCTAGTTTTGATTTGCATTTCTCTAGTAATTAGCAGTGTTGGGCTTCTTTTCATGTGCCTGTTGGCCATCTATATGCCTCTTTAGATCTTCTGCCCCCCTCCTTTTTTAATAGTGAGTCACGTAAGATATATATATTGGAAATTAATCCCTTATTGGTCACATTGTTTGCAAATATTTTCTCCCATTCCTTAGGTTGTCTTTTTGTTTTGTTTATGGTTTCTTTGGCTATGCAAAAACTTTCAAGTGTAATTAAGTCCCATTTGTTTATTTTTGCTTTTGTTTCCATTGCTCTAGGAGACTGATCAGAAATTGCTGGTATATATGTCAAAAAATGTTTTACGTATGTTTCCCTCTAGGAGTTTTATTTAGGTCCTTTTTGAGTTTATTTTTGTATATGGTGTTACGGAATGTTCAAACTTCATTCTCTTGCATGTAGCTTTCCAGTGTTCCCAGCACCACTTATTGAAGAGACTGTCTTTTCTCCATTGCATATTGTTGCGTCTTTTATGACAGATTAATTGACCAGAGTGAGTGGATTATTTCTGGGCTTTATTTCCTTTTCCATTGATCTATGTGTCTTTTTTTGTGCCAGTACCACACAGTGTTGATTACTGTGGGTTTGTATTATAGTCTGAAGTCAGGGAGTATGATTCTTAATACATTTTTTTTCAATCAAATTGAATCATTGCTCTTACAAACTTTGTTTCAACATAATTGTGTTTTATTGTACATCTGGTTACAAGTAGTTTCTAAAATCTTTTAGGTAACTTGAAACTTCAGAGGTATATGAAGTTAATGATAGATAGCAGTTAGATCACTTTCAAATAATATAAAATACTGAGACATTAATTACTAAACATAGCTTTAACTTTTCTACTATTGACTTATTTACACAAAACAGTAAAGATGACCTTTTTGTCACATTGAGAAAGTGTACTATGAGGCTGTATACATCTCTAGAAATTATGAGATGGTGTTTTGATAAATTTACTAATCTATTACACAATACTGGTGTATGACAGGCAATTCACAATTGTCTAATTCATAATTTTCTCTGGAAAATAAAAGTTACTAAGTGTTGAAATTTATAATCAATATATGTAAATGAAACTTAGAAATAATAAGAATGAAGAAGGAAATTCTGACTCCAGAGTATTCAAGGAATGTAGGATTATTTTTGTTATGAAAAAGAGTTAATTTTTTCCAAAAGTAATTACTTAAAGATTGTTCCAGAAGGAAAAAGAAAAATGAATGATGAAAATAGGAATAAATATAGAAGTTTTAAAAGTTGGGAGAGAGGGACAATTTCATGGGACACACACAGAGAGAATCTTACCTCATATGGTCAGGCTGGCCAAGATTGAATGGATTTACTATAAGGCTTTAAAATGAGCTTTAATATCAATACCATACTGATGCAAAACTAGAGTTTGGTTTTCTGTCTCTTAAAGGGACAGTTTCTTGGATTATTGGTCTGTTCTTAATAAGGGACTGTAAAAGCTTCTCTTTATCTTTTAACCCATCTTAAAAGGTAAAGAACTTTTCAAGCAAGGATTCTGTGCCTCATTGGAATAATTTCCAGTACTTTATCATGGTGGAAAACCGCTAAACCATTCAGGTATGACCTAAATCAAATCCCTTATGATTATACAGTGGAAGTGGCAACTAGACTCAAGGGATTAGATCTGATAGAGTGCCTGATAAACTATGGATGGAGGTTTGTGACATTGTACAGGAGACAGGGATTAAGACCATCCCCAAGAAAAAGATGTGCAAAGAAGCAAAATGGTTATCTGAGGAGGGCTTACAAATAGCTGTGAAAAGAAGAAAAGGGAAAAGCAAAGGAGAAAAGGAAAGATATACCTATTTGAATGCAGAATTCCAAAGACTAGCAAGAAGAGATAAGAAAGCCTTCCTCAGTGATCAGTGCAAAGAAATAGAGGAAAATAATAGAATGGGAAAGACTAGAGATCTCTTCAAGAAAATTCGAGATACCAAGGGAACATTTCATGCAAAGATGGGCACAGTAAAGGACAGAAATGGTATGGACTTAACAGAAGCAAAAGATATTAAGAAGAGGTGGCAAGAATACACAGAAGAACTATACAAAAATGATCTTCAGGACCCAGATAATCACGATGGTGTGATCACTTACCTAGAGTCAGACATCCTGGAATGTGAAGTCAAGTGGGCCTTAGGAAGCATCACTATGAACAGAGCTAGTGGAGGTGATGGATTTCCAGTTGAGCTGTTTCAAATCCTGAAAGATGATGCTGTGAAAGTGCTACACTCAATATGCCAGCAAATTTGGAAAACTCAGCAGTGGCCACAGGACTGGAAAAGGTCAGTTTTCATTCCAATCCCAAAGAAAGGTAATGCCAAAGAATGTTCAAACTACCACACAGTTGTACTCATCTCACAAGCTAGCAGAGTAATGCTCAAAATTCTCCAAGCCAGGCTTCAACAGTACATGAACCGTGAACTTCCAGATGTTCAAGCTGGTTTTAGGAACCAGAGATCAAATTGCCAACATCCATTGGATTATCAAAAAAGCAAGAGAGTTCCATTAAAACATCTACTTCTGCTTTATTGACTATGCCAAAACCTTTAACTGTGTGGATCACCACAAACTGTGGGAAATTCTGAAAGAGATGGGAATACCAGACCACCTGACCTGCCTCTTGAGAAATCCGTATGCAGGTCAGGAAGCAACAGTTAGAACTGGAAATGGAACAACAGACTGGTTCCAAATAGGAAAAGGAGTATGTCAAGGCTGTATATTGTCACCCTGCTTATTTAACTTATATGCAGAGTACATCATGAGAAATGCTGGGCTGGATGAAGTATAAGCTAGAATCATGATTGATGGGAGAAATATCAACAACCTCAGATATGCCAATGACACCACCCTTATGGCAGAAAGCAAATAAGAACTAAAGAGCCTGTTGATGAAAGTAAAGGAGGAAATTGAAAAAGCTGGCTTAAAGTGCAACACTCAGAAAACTAAGATCATGGCATCTGGTCCCATCACTTCATGGCAAATAGATGGGGAAACAGTGGAAACAGTGTCAGACTTTATTTTCTTGGGCTCCAAAATCACTGCAGATGTTGACTGCAGCCATGAAATTAAAAGATGCTTACTCCTTGGAAGAAAAGCTATGACCAACCTAGACAGCATATTAAAAACCAGAGACATTACTTTGCCAGCAAAGGTCCATCTAATCAAGGCTATGGTTTTTCCAGTAGTCATGTGTGGATGTGAGTTGGACTGTAAGGAAAGCTGAGTGCTGAAGAATTGATGCTTTTGAACTGTGGTGTTGGAGAAGAATCTTGAGAGTGCCTTGGACTGCAAGGAGATCCAACCAGTTCATTCTAAAGATCAGTTCTGAATACTCATTGGAAGGTGAACCTGAATCTCCAATACTTTGGCCACCTGATGCGAAGAGCTGACTCATTAGGAAAGACTCTCATGCTGGAAAAGATTGAAGGCAGGAGGAGAAGGGGACGACAGAGGATGAGATGGTTGGATGGCATCACCAACTCAATGGACACGAGTTAGAGTAAACTCCAGGAGTTGGTGATGGACAGGGATGCCTGGAGTGCTGCAGACCATGGGTTTGCCAAGATTTAGACACGACTGAGCAACTGAACTGAACTTTATCATGTCTGATTATTTTGTAAGAGCAAGTCTTTTTTCTTAAAAACAAAAACAAAACACTGACTGGTGATTCTATTTAATCAGATGTCCAAACCTTTTGACATTTTGGACAACTTCCCTAAATTAAATTCTAAATGAAGTCTTTTTGACCTGGAACTGACTTTGAGAGTTTCCAGGTGGGTCCCTGTAAAATATCAAGGGATTTCTTCTCTCACCTTGTAAAAAGGGATATGTTTAATTAATTAAGTTTATTTCATAAGATAAGTTGCATGGGACGCATTGTCAGATGTGAAGAGGTGCTTAGCCGTCCCTACGTTATATTTGTATGCCTAAATATTATTGATATTATTGTTCTTAAATGTTTTATTTTTCTGTATATAAGGAAATACTTTTCTATTTTCTCCTAAGCTATCAATAACTCACAACAATTTAGAACATTATATATTTGCAAACTAAAAGAAACATTTATTGTTTTCTTCCTACCTGATCCCTCCAGAATTCAGAAACTCTTATTGAATATTCTTATTCTCATTGTAAAATACTCACTTGTATAAGTTCAATAGGAATCTGTTCTGTTTGTAACAGAACATAATTGAGAAAATTGGTTATGTCACCAAGGCTTTAACAGGAATATCATATTTGAGATTCAGGTGTACAGATTCAGATATGACCAAACAGTTTTCAGGAATCAAGATTGCTTTATGAAGTCAATGTTTACAAAACCCTTTTGGAAAAACTAGTCTGGTACCTGACTTACAGATTTATATGTGGGTAAGGAAAGTCACTTTCAGGCAGGCCCAGAAACTTTAGAATATTTTGGGAACCTCAAGAAGAAAGAAAATCACCAAATCTGTAAACACACAGTTTAAATCTGATAACTTCATGGTGTGGTTTACAAGCATCAAGAGGCATTTAAATGTTCATTCTGAGATTCCTTACAAAAGTTCCAGCAAAGCAAACTTTAAAAGGCCTTTGTGGTCCAATTACCAATCTTGCTGCAGTTGTATAAATGATCAGACTGAATTTAATGAGACTAGATTTGTTTTGTAAATAAGAGTAATCTCCCTTTGATAATCTTTGATCAAAATAGGGATGATTATGGAAAGAAATTGTATGTTTCATCAGAAAATAATAACCTACCTTAGTATGTTACCAGATCTATGTCCTGTTCACTGTCTCAGAGCTATTTTTCATCTCTTTGTGAATTCTACCTGCTCTCTTACACATTTTGCGGGTAATTAAATTTTTCTCCCACTCCCAACTTGGCATCACTGTGAACTAAAACTACCATTTTCCTGAAGCCCTGTGAGATGAAGCTGGACAACACAGTATAACTTCAAAGGATTTATCACCACAACAGTGTGGCCCACTCAGAAAATTCACCAGAACACGTGCATCTTCCATGCTGTGCTCCAGGAAACAGCCATGACTATGATATTGCCACTAACATCCTCACTAAAAGTGCTTCAACTCCCAGCATTTAGAAATCTTGACTGGTGTCTTTCTCTCCCTTTGGGTATCTCTTTGCCTTCAACTTCTAATCCAAATCTCTCTCTCTGTAACAATCAACCAAGCCTCCCTTCTCTTGAAACTTTCAGGGATGCTTCAGGTGGGGATACTGTGGGGCGCCACATTTCAAACCCCTAAAGTTGAAGAAAGATACGGAAATGAATCTTATCTCAAATTCCTTTATCTGACTCAAGCACAGTTTTCGGAACGTACAGCTGCAATTAGCCTGCTCCCTGTTCCCCGCTGTGGTTGCTTCCTGCATTTAGCCTCCGTGGAGGCAGACTCCCCATAGCCATTAGCATCAGAAACTCCCACCGAACCTTTTCTACCTTCCCTCTGAAGGCATAACCGCCACCTTCACCACCCCCTTTGTTAAGCTTGGCATATAAACCTTTTTATCCTAGTCTATTGATTAAGTTACCTATTACTGAGTAGTTCTGTGTGCGGACATACACACACAGAATGTCTCTTGTCTCTTTTCCTGCTAACCTATCTCTTGCCAGTTAATTTGCAGGTCACCAACCACTGGACCCAAGTTGAAAGAAAAGTTTCCTGCATAACAGTCTCTCTCTGCTGACTACAATGGCTTGCTCCCTGATGAAAGCAGCATTCACTGCCATGACTTACAAAATTATGTATTCCTATGCATATGTGTGCATATGGGCATGTGTGTATTTACAGAGTTGGCAGCTCAGCAGGTTGTGACTAAACGTCCTTAGGAATTTCCTTGGTGAGTCAAAGCTTATTAAAGCAGAAACACTTCCCAGAAGATCAGAAATCTATCTTCAAACCAAGCTCATTCCCCTGCTTGTTGCATCATCAAACCAGGCAGCTTAAAATAAATCATCTATTAAAAGTGAACCAATTACCAAACTCACCTCCCAACACTTCCAACACTAGTTTTGGGAAATGGACTGGAAGGACTCCTTCAATAGTAACTTGACTGTGTTCTCCCTGATGACATCGTCTTGGAATGTTGGTAAAGTTCTTTTGGCATATGCTTCAGGGAGAGGATAGTTGTCTACATTAATGACAATTCCTAATGAGAGACAGTGTGAGCTTTGACATCTGGTGAACTCAATCATTTTGTAGCTTTATAACCTTGAACAATCCTTTACTGCTTTAGGCTGCCTCAGTTTCCTTATTTGCAAGGTGGGGAGTATAACTCTTCCCTTGAAAGATTTGGGAGGGGATAAAATGAGATAAATATGTAGCCCAGTGCTTAATTTTCTTCCTGTTGTCTTTAAAGTGTTCTCAGAGTCACCTGGGACCCAGGATTAGAATTCTGTAGGCAACAATGATATAGCTTTTACCTACTGGGAAGATAGGACATAGCTTACGTCCTAATCCATTTACTTAATTTTCTTTACCTGTCTTCGTGCTTCCCTTTTTCCTGGAAAAAGGCCATATACATGCTTTCTGTGGACAGAACACATTCAGTTTTTCCTATGAAAAATCAAATCAAACATTTGAAAAAGGAGACTATATTTTTGGTCATTTTCTAAATAATAATAACAACAGCAATAATAAAACTTTCCTGTGTAAGTTCATGAAGATTTTCTAGCTCTCCCTTTAGCTTGAATCTGGTGGGCACAAGCTGATATGGAGGCTGGGTCTTCTTCTCTCTCCTTTTCTTGTGTGTATAAGTCTCATTAAGCTGACTCCTCCCGCCATGACCTGAGCCACCCTGGGTCTGGACTGACCGCATTAGGCAATAAGCAGTCCAGGATCTTTCTGGTCAGAGCTTGGCAGCATGAATGGAAGAAGATGCCAACATGGTTGCCAAGTGGATAGCTCATATTTTCCATCTTTGTCTTTGTGGATGGTAGTCATGTGCTCCTTGTGGTGCCCAATTGTGCAACAGACATCAGAGGCACTGAGCCAGAATAAGGGCTAGGATGAGGTTAGCCTTCCCGATGGGCCTGGGCCTGGGTGGGACTAGCAGACATGTTCAGCTTGAATAATCAGCAATGGCAGGTGAGACTAAGGTTTGTTGGACAGGTAAAATCAGGAACAGAGGCTGAGCGTGGCCCTAGAAATGACCAGAATGGGGATCAGAATGAGGAAGTCGAGCTGGTGTGGATTTTAGAGGTGTGGTGCTCAGATCAGGCTTAACGGAGGGAATTTGAGGAGTCAGGTAAGGCCATGAAGACAATAACGAAGATCATTCCAGATGCTTCCCCAGGGCCATGTGGTGCTCATGAGAACCTCCATTTACCAAAGTGTGGCTTAGAGTTTCTCTGGCAGCTCCACTATGGGGCAATCAATCTGTTTTCTGTAAGTTCATGGTAGACAGTGAAAAGGAGATTCTGTTTCCACTGAAACAAAATTCTTTGAATATTCCTTGGGCCAGGGCAACAGAATCTTTCTAGATAAGCAGAGCTCCTGAAATGAAATCCAAGGCAAAGACTAGGATTTTCTCTGTCCATTCACAAGTTAAAGAGAAAGGTTCCTACCTGGGGACCTTTAACCATGGGACATCTAACTAGAGTCTTGATGTGAGAAAATTAGTACTTTAGGAAATGTGTTTTTCAACTTCTATCTGTAGCCATGTAGATCTTCTATCAAGAAAATACATCTACTGAACTGAACACATACCCTGCTTCTAAGTCTTTCCATCCACATCTCAGACAGGAGAAAAAATTTTGTTGACAATAAGTAGGTGTGACTGTAAGAGGTTATCAACAATTGTAAAAACCCTTTGAGGTCCCTTAATTAACATATCAGTCACAGAACTGGAGGTTTTTTCTTGACTTGTGGCTGGTCCCTCAACCTGGTTTGTGAAAACCCTAAGGATTGCCATCAAGTAGGTAGGGGAGGGGTGAGGAGCCACTTCCATGATATCTGAGGCCCTCTGTTGATGAGGTCTTTCAGGGCTTCCTACATCTTCTGAAACTCTTTCCAGAACTCCTGCAACTCTCCTGAGTCTTCTAAGAATCCCTCAAAAGGAAAAGGTCTAGGCAGCTGGTGAGGTCCTTCCTTGCAATAGAGATGAGGTCAGGAAGCTTCAGTGACTTCTTTGGTAGTGATATCCACACCTGGAGTAAAAATGAAGACTGTAGGGTTGTAAGGATCAGGGCTAGGTATTTAGAAGAGAATCACATCTTCTCTGAGAGCCTCCATCCTGACACTGCTGCTGCTATTTAATCATTAAGTCAAATCCAACTCTTTGTGACCACATGGACTGTAGCCCACCAAGCTTCTCTGTCCACAGGATTTTCCAGGCAAGAATCCTAGAGTGGTTTGCTACTTCCCTCTCCAGGGGATCTTCCCAACCCAGGGATAGAACCCGCATCTCCTGCTTGGCAGGTGGATTCTTTACCGCTGAGCCATCAGGGAAGCCCTCCTGATACTGAGGCAGCCATCACTGACCAGATACCCTTGGCCCAGCCTCATCTCAACCAGATGTCTTTCCAGAAGTAGAGGCAGCCTTCCCAAATGACAACAGTCTAGTTCCCTAAGGCTGCCAGGCCACCTGGGGTTTCCCTTGATAAACTTTCAGGAAACTCTAGAACATATTATATATGTTATGTACATAAATTAAAAGTCTACACATGGTATTTTCTTCACTGGCAAATGAAGCCCTGATCCTAGATACAGAAAAAAGAAAAATTGGCTTTTTTCTTTTGCACTTGAAATAGTGCAACTCAAAAACCAAAACAAAACAACTCAGACTCAAGTGAATAAACAAAAACTTTGGCTTCTAAAAGTTTTGCATACAAATAAGAGACCTTGAAATTTTCAGCAGAATCTCTGTGTACACATCAGAGCAAGATACAGGTGCTTGAAGTTCATAATGAATATTGGAATATCCTCAGAATCTGAGGTAACATGCAATGTAGGGTGAAGGAGAATTTTCACATACCTCTGGCCTGTATGGCAATGATCTCATCTATCTGGATCATGTCCACCTACAAAGCATTTTTTAGATTGAATTATCCAGGCGATTGCTTTATCCTTCCAGCATACTTTTCATGAATAAAAATATCTTAAATGAATACTAAACACTATGCCATTTTTATCAAGTTGAACTTGAACTCTTATTAGCATTTTACAAATCTATAGTTTGACTTGTATTTCCTGGAATTTTTGATTTTTTTGTAACATTATTTCTTAAAAGATTCTCTCAGGGTTGATTTGTGTGGCTGAGCTCCCCCAGGAATAATCTGGCCTCCAGCAACTTCTCTCTCCACCCCCAGTAGGAGCTTGAATAATGACTGAGTGACAAAGTGTCCCATTCAGTTATTATTCAACTATATTAAATTGCTAAAGTTGGTCATTGGAGCATATCTTATTACAAAGGCAAAAGTTCAACATTTTTCCCCAGGCACAATAGGCTTGCACATTTAAAAACTTCTGGTCTGGTAAAGAATAAGATGTCAGGGCATGGAGCATGCAACAAATTAAACAGAGAAAGATGTATTAACCAAACCTGAGCAAAATTACCAGGCATTACCTTCACGATATTTACCAAACTCAAGTCTTCTATAATGGAGTGCAAGAAATAGAGTAGATGTATGGCAAAACCAATATAATATTTTAAGGTAATTAACCTCCAATTAAAATAAATAAATTTATTTTAAAGAAAAAAAAAGAAAGTAGAAAGGAATCTTGAAAATATAGCATTCTTCCCAAGCTCTATAAGTCTAATAAAATTGAAAACACTATCATTTAAGGGGGAGGAATACATTAGGGATTTGGGAGTAACAGATTGACATTATTATATATAAAGTAGATAACCAATAAGAACCTAGTGTATAGAACAGGAACTATACTTAATATTTTGTAATAACCTGTAAGGGAAAAGAATTTGAAAAAGAATATATATATATATAAAGTCAATCAACTATACTTAAATAAAAGCCATTATTTAAAATATTACACTAGGGACTAATATCTAGACAGTAACTATTGCTTGCTTATATTATATATACTCTGTGTCTACTTGGATTAGTTGGTGCCCAGATGGTACTGATCATTAGATATTTTGAAATCTTGGCAGATTATGTTAAAACCCATTTGAATCCATAACTGTTGACTATGGAAGCATCATATGGGGCATGACTGAAGGGTCTGACTTTCTAAAAAGTGAAGGAGCAGTTTTACCAAGACAATAAGAACTTCAAGCACCTGCTTGAACGTGGTCACCCCAGTTTTTGCTTCAAAGAACAGGAAATGAGTGTTGTGGGAACTGTAGAGACCCTAACCTATACAGTAGTAGTGTTCCCCTAAAGTACCTCATCGTAAGGGTTATTTGGAGCACTTATTTAAGAATCTAGACTCTCAGATGCTTGCCCTGCAGACTGTGATGGCTATGTCTGGGGCAGGCTTCAGCTCAGCTCAGTCGCTCCGGCGTGTCCGACTCTTTGAGACCCATGAACTGCAGCACGCCAGGCATCCCTGTCCCTCACCAACTCCCGGACTCCACCCATGTTCATCGAGTCGGTGATGCCGTCCAACCATCTCATCCTCTGTCGTCCCCTTCTCCTCCGGCCTTCAATCTTTCCTAGCATCAGGGTCTTTTCAAATGAGTCAGCTCTTCGAATCAGGTGGCCGAAGTATTGGAGTTTCAGCTTCAACATCAGTCCCTCCAATGAACACCCAGGACTGATCTCCTTTAGGATGGACTGGTTGGATCTCCTTGCAGCCCAAGGGACTCTCAAGAGTCTTCTCCAACACCACAGTTCAAAACCATCAATTCTTCAGTGCTCAGCTTTCTTTGCTCAGCTTTCTTTATAGTCCAATTCTCACATCCATACATGACCACTGGAAAAACAAAGCCTTGACTAGACGGACCTTTGTTGACAAAGTAATGTCTCTGCTTTTTAGTATGCTGTCTAGGTTGGTCATAACTTTCCTTCCAAGGAGGAAGCATCTTTTAATTTCATGGCTGCAGTCACCATCTGCAATGATTTTGAAGCCCAGAAAAATAGTCAGCTACTGTTTCCACTGTTTCCCCATCTATTTGCAGTGAAGTGATGGGGCCAGATGCCATGATCTTAGTTTTCTGAATGTTGAGTTTTAAGCCAACTTTTTCACTCTCCTAGGCTTAGGAATCAGTATTTTTATTAATTGTACCAATGATCCTCCTGGCAAGGCAAATGAGGGAAATACTATTCAACCACTGATTCTCATTCATGATACTACCATTCTTTCATTGAGTTCTTCAGCCCTCCCTATGGTATTTCTCAAAGTGATACTAGATCCCCTACATCAAAATCATCTGGAGTGCTTGATTGTAACCTAGACCTTGAGTTGCATCCCATGCCTACCATATAATATATATATGTAATATATATATAAATATATGTATATAATATATTATATAATATATATAAACTATATATATAGAGAGAGTGACTCTCCAGAGGTGGAATCCTGAAGTCTGCATTTTCAATGGGCTTTCCAAGTGATTCTTATATAACCAAGTTTGAGAATATTGCTATGTGCCTGGCACATAGCACGTCTCTTCAGGTTGTCTGTGCCCAGTCAATAGGTCAGTCCGTTCCATTGCTCAGTCATGTCTGACTCTTTGCAATCCCATGGACTGCAGCACGCCAGGCCTCCCTGTCCATCACCAACTCCCAGAGTTTACTCAGACTCATGTCCATTGAGTTGGTGATGTCATCTAACCATCTCATCCTCTGTCATCCCCTTCTGACTTCAATCTTTCCCAGCATCAGGGTATTTTCAAATGAGTCATCTCTTCACATCATGTGGCCAAAGTATTGGAGTTTCAGCTTCAACATCAGTCCTTCCAATGAACACCCAGGACTGATCTCCTTTAGGATGAACTGGTTGGATCTCCTTGCAGTCTAAGGGACTCTCAAGAGTCTTCTCCAACACCACAGTTCAAAAGCATCAATCCTTCAGTGCTCGGTTTTCTTTATAGTCCAACTCTCACATCCATACATGACCACTGGAAAATTCATAGCCTTGAAAGCACTTATTTTAAGACTTGCTGGGACTTCCCTGGTAGTCCAGTGGTTGAAACTTGGCCTTCCAATGCATGGGGTGTGGGTTTCGATCCCTGGTTGGAGAGCTAACATCCCACAGGCTCAGGGCCAAAAAATCAAAATATAAAACAGAGGTAACATTGTAACAAATTCAATAAAGACTTCAAAAAGATAAATAACTTATAAAGACTTACTAAGACAAATCAGTGAATGATGTATGTGGCAGTGGTGTAAAAGGTGAGCAGAGAGAAACAGCTCTTCCTGCCATAAACTAGAAGTCTACAAGGCTTATAAGAGCAGAAGGGAAGCTCTCCTATAGAGGCAGTGACTGGGTTTGAGGAGATATGGAAAGGCTGAGTGAAGCTCAGACTTCTTTGCCTCTGGACCCTGAGGAAGGAGCCAACACATGCTTGGTGGGAGATGGTCACACAAAGCCTCCACAACCCCAGGTCAGGTGGTAGGGCAAGGATGAGAGCTCTCACTCAGAATTTCCTGCCAGAGTTCCAGCCCTGCAGGACATAAATTCACTTTACTTTTCTCCTTTCTTCTCCCATTTCCTTCATTTGGTTTGTGGAATGGTAATGGAACTTGCCTAGGCATTGTTTCATTTCAACACTGTAACAAGGTCCATTCTGAATTCACTTTTTCCAATAGAAGCCTGTGGAGGGTTCATTGTTCCCATGGACTTTTACTGATGTGCAATCGTGTTTAAAATAACTTGTCCAAAGCATGTCTGGAAAATAATAAGTAAGTTATTTTAAGTAAAATTTGGTTGATGACTCCAATTCTGATTTCTTTGACTGCTCATGTGGGTGGAAGTTCAGGAAAATGCCCTTCTGGTTTTGAATGGTAAGAGTAATAACAACGATACTGGTGAAGCGCTCGGGAATTGTATTATTGTGGCATTGGGGTAGGATAGCTGTAGCCTGGAATTTGAAATAAAGAGGTCTGAATGAACCTCATTTTGCTCATCTATAAAATGGGAACAATGAGGTCTGCCCTAGTTACCTCCCTGGATTGAATCTAGTGACCCTAGTGGTAAAGAGCCTGCCAGCCAGTGCAGGAGATGTAAGAGACCCAGGTTCAACCTCTGGGTCAGGAAGATCCCCTGGAGAAGGGCATGGCAACCCACTCCACTATCCTTGCCTGGAGAATCCCATGGACAGAGGAGCCTGGCAGGCTACAGTCCATAAGGTTGCAAAGAATTGGACACAGCTAAAGTGACCTGGCACATGAACTTTAAAACTTTATATAAATATTGGTTGCTGGTTTTAATAATTTTTTTCTTAGTACCTTGTCCCTGTCTAGCTTTAGCTGTCACTGAAACATTTTTTGATAGCATGGGTCAACCTAAAAAAAAAAATAAAACACTGGAGAAATATGGGAATTTGGGTAAAATGTGCTTACCATTGCAATTACCTCCGTTACAGAGACAATTATTTGGACCAAGATATTATATTTGCTAAGGTCTGGGAAGGAGGAAGTTTGATCCAAATGCAAAGGTCCCAGTGACAAATGAAAGGCACCTGGACACTATGGAGCATTGTTCTGCTCTTCTGGAAGGCAAAACACTGCCGGGATGAAGATGGAGACGTTCCAAGTGGGTGATGAAATTTACTTTATTGACATTATCAATAAGGATGTATTTATGGGAGACAAACATGAAATATAGCTCACACTTATGGGACTTGGCAGGTAAGCAAAGGGAAGTGCGGTGTCTGATCACAAGGCCTAAACCTTTGGGCTTATTTGGCATTGGTTTCATTCCTGGTTAGCTAAATAATTTTTAGGTAATTGTCTGCCTTCATGGATCCTCAACTTTCTCATGCATGAAGTGGACATAAAACTCCGATTACACTTTATAAGAGTAGAAGACATCATATTTTTCACTGAAAGTAAGAGGCCGTATACAGCACATCACTATTAGGTCATGAACATTACTTATTCCATGGGTTTTAAATCCAGGAAGATATTCCATAGAGTTAAAAAATCAAAGTGGCACACAGGCTTCTGTGTAATATTTTGGCTTGTGTAATATGAATATCTTAACTTTTGGTTTTCTGGTTTTATTCTCTTTCAAGTAAGGGCATGTATATTAAAAAAAAAGAGAAAACATGCCCTTCTTCAGGACTAGAGATGAAAAGGGAGCTTTATCATTTCAAATCACTGCCTCTATGCATCTCCTGAAATCTTGTGAGGTGAATGAAACTTTTCAGTACATTAAACTTAAGTTCAAAAAATAATTCTGGCCATGTCCTAAATTCATGCATATTATTACAGGCTGATGAATCTTTGCTGGTTCGGGTAGAACTTTTTTACTGGAGAGAAAAGTTCACATATTGGTTGTTAAAGCTGCCAGGTTGACCAATCTAGAAAACAAAGAATTTTTCTTTTAGGATTAGAAAGGACTTATAGTGTGCTTAAAGTAGAAGGAACCTTTAAAACAATCAATTTACAGATGAGAAAGCTGGTACAAGGAAGTAAGTTGTAACAGTAATAATAAGAAAACTTTACTGAGTGTGTTTTATATGCCAGATGTACTGCATTATTTCATGTATTCACTTAATTCTCAAAACAACCCTCAGAAACAGGTACTGTTGCTAATGCTATAATAGAGGTAAAGGAAACTGACGTTTAAATAAGCTACTTACTTAAGGTTGCTAGCTTGTTAATTCTCCTGAGCTGTCTTGATGTCTTAGAATCACAATACCACAGACTGGAGCCTTAAACAACAGAACTTTGCTTCCAGCTCTGGAGAATGGGAAGCCTGAGAGCAAGATGCCAGCCAGTTTGGTGTCTGGTGAGAGCCTTCTTCCTGGTTTACACATGGACACGTTCTTGCTATGTCCTTACATGGTAGGCAGAGATCTCTTTTTTTTTTTCCATGATGGCCAGAATGTGGGATCTTAGTTCTCCCACCAGGGATTGAACCCAGGCCCTTACAATGAAAGTGCTGAGTCCTCACCACTGGATTGCCAAGGAATTCCAGAGAGATCTCTTCTTATAAGGGCACCACTTACAGAGATTCTGTCTTCATGACCTAATTACGTCCCAAAGGCGTCACCTCCAAATATCATCACAATGGGGATTAGGCTTCAGAATTCACATAGGAATCTTGGTGGGACATAAACATTCAGTATAAAGCAACTGATGAGAAGAATTATTGATTCTTTTACAATTATTGATTCATTTGGGCTTCCCAAGTGGCGCCAATGGTAAGGAACATGCCTGCCAATGCAGGAGATGTAACAGAAGTGGGTTTGATCCCTGGGTCAGGAAGATCCCCCAGAGGAGGACATGGCCATCCACTCCAGTATTCTTGCCTGGAGAACCCCATGGACAGAGGAGCCTGGTGGGATATAGCCCACAGGATCACAGAGAGTCAGACACAACTGAAGCAACTTAACACACACACACATTGATTCATTTACATAATCAATTAACATTTATTGAGCACATATTTTGTACCAAACACTATTCTTGGCACCAGGGACCCAAAGGTAACCAGAGTTGTGGTCCTATCCTCATAGTGTTTACAGAGCTGTAAAGGGGACAGACATTAATCAATTGTTACACAAACTATAAACTAAGAAAAGTATTGATAGTTTTAAAAGGAGAGTTTCATGGTTAGAGAGCAGGAGAACTTGTCTAGTCTGAGGAGTCAGAGTTCTCAGAGGATATGGCCACTGAGCTGAGATCCGAAAAGTTATTAAGGGTTAACTGGAGCAGTTAGAGGAATATAAGTGTTTCAGATTTGGGAAATGTCAGGTTCAAAGACCTTTGGCTGAAGCTGGGGTAGGGGTGGGAGGAAGTACAAAGAGATGATAGGCAGGCAGGGACCAGATTATCTAGGGTCTTGAGATATTCGGTCTTTGTCATGAGAACAGTGGCTTCCAGAATTATCCTCAATAAAGGTTACCAGTGACCTACTAGTTAGCTGGTTTTGTAGCATTTTCCCAGTTTCCGTCTTCCCCAAATGTTAGGGTCCCTGAGACATTGAGGTTTCCCAGATGGTTCAGTGGTAAAAAATTCTGCCTGCCAATGCAGGAGACTCAAGAGATGTAGGTTCAATCCCTGGGTCAGGAAGATCCCTGGAACAAGATATGGCAACCCACAACTGAAGCAACTTATCACACACACACACACACACACTGTATTCAGTATTCTTGCCTGGAAAATTCCATGGACAGAGGAGGCTGGAAGGTTGCAGTCCATGGGGTGACAAAGAGTTGGACACAACTGAGCGTACACACGCTTCCCCTGAGACACTGGCTCCCATAAGCCTGTATTTTCCATGTCCTTCAAGAGCCTCAGGGCTCTACCCCATTCCCCTTGTACCTCCTTAATGTAAGAGAAGCTACAGCAAACTCTGTTATGTATTCATTTTATTGAAGCAGTTGACTAACAATGTTCTGTGAACTTTTGCTGTAAGCAAAGGGACTCAGTTATACAAATATGCACATTCTTTGTAAACTCTTTAAAGTGTGGTATGTGTGTGTTAGAAGAAATGGAGTAGCCATCGTAGTCAACAAAAGAGTCCGAAATGCAGTACTTGGATGCAATCTCAAAAATGACAGAAAGATCTCTGTTCATTTTCAAGGCAAACCATTCAATAGCACAGTAATCCAAGCCTATACCCCAACCAGTAACACTAAAGAAGCTAAGTGGGACAGTTCTACGAAGACCTACAAGACCTTCTAGAACTAACACCCCAAAAAGATGTCCTTTTCATTATAGGAGACTGAAATGCAAAAGTAGGAAGTCAAGAAACACCTGGAGTAACAGGCAAATTTGGCCTTGGAGTACAGAATGAATCAGGATAAAGGCTAATAGAGTTTTGCCAAGAGAATGCACTGGTCATAGCAAACACCCTCTTCCAACAACACAAGAGAAGACTCTACAAATAGACATCATCAGATGGTCAATACCGAAATCAGATTGACTATATTCTTTGCAGCCAAAGATGGAGACGCTCTATACAATCAGCAAAACAGGACGGGGAGTTGACTGTGGCTCAGACCATGAACTCCTTATTGCCAAATTCAGACTTAAATTGAAGAAAGTAGGGAAAACCACTAGACCATTCAGGTATGACCTAAATCAAATCCCTTATGATTACACAGTGGAAGTGACAAATAGACTCAAGGGATTAGATCTGATAGACAGAGTGCTTGAAGAACTATGGATGGAGGTTCATGACGTTGTACAGAAGAAAGGGATTAAGACCATCCCCAAGAAAAAGAAATGCAAAAAGGCAAAATCATTGTCTGGGAAGGCCTTGCTGCTAAGTCACTTCAGTCGTGTCCAACTCTGTGTGACCCCATAGACGGCAGCCCACCAGGCTCCCTCATCCCTGGGATTCTCCAGGCAAGAACACTGGAGTGGGTCACCATTTCCTTCTCCAATGCATGAAAGTGAAAAGTGAAAGTGAAGTCGCTCGAGGAGGCCTCACAAATAGCTATGAAAAGAAGGGAAGCTAAAGGCAAAGGAGAAAAGGAAAAATATACCTATTTGAATGCAGAGTTCCAAATAATAGCAAGGAGAGATAAGAAAGCCTTCCTCAGTGATCAATGCAAAGGAAAACAGTAGAATGGGAAAGACTAGAGATCTCTTCAAGAAAATTAGAGATACCAAGGGAACATTTCATGCAAAGATAGGCACAGTAAAGGACAGAAATGGTATGGACCTAACAGAAGCAGAAGATATTAAGAAAAGGTGGCAAGAATACACAGAAGAACTATATAAAAATGATCTTCAGGACCCAGATAATCACGATAGTGTGATCACTCTCCTAGAGCCAGACATCTTGGAATGAGAAATCAAGTAGGCCTTAGGAAGCATCACTATGAACAAAGCTAGTGGAGGTGATGGAATTCCAGTTGAGCTATTTCAAATCCTCAAAGATGATGCTGTGAAAGTGCTTCACTCAATAAGCCAGCAAATTTGGAAAACTCAGCAGTGGCCACAGGACTGGAAAAAGTCAGTTTTCATTCCAATCCCAAGAAAAGCAATGCCAAAGAATGTTCAAACTACCGCACAATTGCACTCATCTCACAAGCTAGCAAAGTGATGCTCAAAATTCTCCAAGCCAGGCTTCAAAAGTATGTGAACCATGAAATTCCAGATGTTCAAACTGGATTTAGAAAAGGCAGAGGAGCCAGAGATCAAATTGTAAACATCCGTTGGATTATCAAAAAAGCAAGAGAGTTCCATAAAAAATTCTGCTTTACTGAGTATACCAAAGCCTTTGACTGTGTGGATGATAGAAAACTGTGGAAAATTCTTCAAAAGATGGGAATACCAGACCACCTGACCTGCGTCCTAAAAATCCGTATGCAGATCAAGAAGCAACAGTTAGAACTTTACATGGAACAACAGACTGGTTCCAAATCAGGAAAGGAGTACGTCAAGGCTGTATATTCACCCAGGTTATTTAACTTATATGCAGATTACATCATGAGAAATGCAGGACTGGATGAAGCACAAGCTGGAATCAAGATTTCTGGGAGAAATATCAATAACCTCAGATATGCAGATGACACCACCCCTATGGCAGAAAGCAAAGAAGAACTAAAGAGCCTATTGATGAAAGTGAAAGAGGAAATTGAAAAAGCTGGCTTAAAGCTCAACATTCAGAAAACTAAGATTATGACATCCAGTCACATCACTTCATGGCAAATAAATGGGGAAACAGTGGAAACAGTGTCAGACTTTATTTCTGGGGACTCCAAAATCACTGCAGATGGTGACTACAGCCATAAAATTAAAAGACGCTTGCTCCTAGGAAGAAAAGTTATTACCAACCTAGACAGCATATTAAAAAGCACAGACAATACTTTGCCAACAAAGGTACCTCTAGTCAAAGCTATGGTTTTTCCAGTAGTCATATATGGATGTGAGAGTTGGACTATAAAGAAAGCTGAGCACTGAAGAATTGATGGTTTTGAACTGTGGTGTTGGAGAAGACTCTTGAGAGTCCCTTGGACTGCAAGGAGATCCAACCAGTCCATTCTAAAGGAGATCAGTCCTGGGTGTTCTTTGGAAAGACCGATGCTGAGGCTGAAACTCTAATACTTTGACCAGCTGATGTGAAGAGCTGACTCGTTGGAAAGACCCTGATGCTGGGAAAGATTGAAGGTGGGAGAAGAAGGGGACAACAGAGGATGAGATGATTGGATGGCATCACCGAGTCAATGGAAATGAGTTTGAGTAAACTCCAGGAGTAGGTGATGGACAGGGAAGCCTGGTGTGCTTCAGTCCATGGCATCGCAAAGAGTCGGACGCTGCTGAGAGATCGAACTGAACTGGTTGTGTGTTTATCTTCTCAGTGTTCATATCTTGCTATTTTTACCAAATGCCCAAATCTTTTGTGCTGAGGCTACTTAAATTCCTGGCACACAACTATTTTTTTTTTAAATATGCTTATGAAATATTTTGTTTTAGCCCATGTTCATAGATATATCTATCAAGATCTCACTTGGGTTGGAAAGGCATTCCCCCAATATCACCAGCTTCACAGACAAAAATCCTTCCCCTGAGGTCTGGCTACTCAAATTCCTATCAGAGTTCCTGCCTTTAGCCTAAAGCACTAGCAAGTATGTTAAAGAAATGAATAATCTGAAAACATGTAACACTTAAGTTATCAGTCATTTGTACCACAATAAAAATGAGTTTCAGATCTTTTCCATTAGGCAAGTTTGAAAAACGAGAAATGATGTGAAGTGCATAAGGTCATTGAGCTCCTGGTTGAGGTGGGAAGGGGAGTTGAGGGGGTGGGGGAGCAGACTGTGGGGAAGGGATTTTGCTCTGAAAAGTTGACAGCTTTTTAAAAATGTCACTTTTCTTTCTTTCCTATTCCTGAATGTGATTTATTTATTCTTTGGTTATAATCCATTACAGTAAGTAAATTTCCGGTTCAAATTTTTCTATGCTTTCCTGTAGGGTCCAATTATATGAAAACTCTTGATTCAAAATAGTAACTTGCAGTGCAGACACTTAACCCTGGTGATATAACCAACCACCCAAACAGACTTACTTTTTTTCCCACATTTAAAGTTCTTTTCTATTCACATACAGTATAACATTTTAAAGGAATAATATGCCTGAAGGAATTGTTTGGCTTAATGGGAGATGCTACTTTGGAAAAAAACATTAGCTCAGATCAGCACCAGTGTGATTCAAGATGATTGACACTCGAGGGTGGGCATCCAAGTTCCTTTCATGAATAGAAAGGGGAATTTGGCTTCAATTGAACATTTACTTATCACTGTTTGTGCTGCTGGTTTCCAGGCAATTATAAATGACTGCTTGCTTGCGTGTGGTACAGAGAATCAAGGCAAATTCCATCTTTTAGGAGGCAACCAGCGTCTATCTGATTTCTTAGATATGGTAACATGAGGCTGACTAGTGGCAGGGCTCAAATGGAGCCACGGCAACATGGTAGCTTTGTGCTAACTCAGGACGATGCTGGAATTCTGCTGTTATGCTGGGCTTACTGCTTGGTTGGAAGGAAATATGCTGGACTGCTTAGAGGAGCACGGCCTTTCTGCTTCAGATCTTTATCTCTACTGAATTTGAGGCGGGTTGTGACGTTATATTTCAAATTGTACCACCTCTTACCAGGTGTTAACCCACAGGTAACTGCTTTGCGAAGTTCCCTTCAAAGCCTGTTCAAAACTCTGAAACATAGAAAGGCATCTGATGTTTGGGAATTGCTTGCATTGTTATGGATACAAAGTGATTCAGCCTTCTCTGAGGAACAGCCACTTATGGACAAAAAGAGGTAAAATGGGTCACCATATCAAAGATAGTCTAGGAACAGAGAGAAACTCAGGCCAGAACTCTCCAGATGGGGGCAGCTGGCACACAGTGGGAGTCACAACGTCATTTGGGTTCTCCTGGGTAGGTGCATGTGTTTTCTGCTAGACAGGAAACATACCAATTATGGGAACTCGGAGGAGTCATGGAGACAAGCAACACTGATGCCTGTATCTTTCTGCTCCCTCAAGGGAAATGCTAGCTGAAAGAGGAAAATGTCATTTATATGGGAAGTCGGCCATCCACCTATGTCTTGACAAATGGAGAAGAGCAATAGCTCGTATATGTGGTGCAGGGGGCAGAGGAAGAACTGGGATTTTTCATCAGTCGCTGCTCTTGGAAGGGAAGGTGCCTTGGTGTATTTGGTCAGATTGGAATGATGCCATTTAAAAATCATTGAGCTCTTTCCCTCACTTATCAACCTCCTTTTTCTCAACCCACACAATCTGATTTGACCAGAAATTTTGCTCAACACGCCTTGGAAGAGGCCAGAGGTGAATGACAGGGGAATGATCTGAGGGCCCAGCTTCCACCACCGTCCCTTTCCTCCTGCATTTGACAAAGCAGATATTCCCTGGAGGGGAATCAGACTCCTGGAAATCACCAACAGCTTTTCTGAACGTGTTAACACGTGCTACATTTTTCCCTAGTACCGGGCCACAGCAGGCAGTGTAGGCAGTGAGGGGAAGCAGGGGCCCATGAGGGCGGGTGCACAGTCATAGGAGCGAGATACCCCTCCCCCACACATATGTGTGCAAAACGTAATCCTACAGCACTTTTGCTTTTAAGTATGTAAAAAGACAGAACTGATACAATTGAATTCACATAAGTTAAACACCTATTGGTGTCTCTCTAGATAGGCACACATCTAAATGTGTGCCACATAAACGATGTTACGTGTTAAGGAATGATACAACTTTAAAGCCGAAAGGACCTTCTGTGATCAACTGATTTGTTTTACATTTGTGAAAACAGAGTTGAGCCACCAGAGGCTGTTCTTTGCCCAGCTGCACTGATGCTTTGTGATCCCAAAGGTTTGCTCCTAAGGAAAGTACTCAGAACCTGCGTCTCCTTATTTCTGCCCATTGAGGGCCTTCAAACCTCATGAACCAAACACAGGGAAGTGTGGTAGCCAAGGTCTGGCCTTTGCACCTTACAGGGAGTCTGCTCCTTTCAAGAGGGATTGACTACAGCTTTGGCTCCATCAAAGGGTGGTCTGCCCCCAGGAGACAGGTTCCCAGCTGCCTGTCTGTGCAGTCCCTGGGATTGTCCAAACTGACGTCGTCATGAAAAGGCCTGAGGGGCACATAAAGGGGATAAAATTTGTAGCTCTAGAGCCCGACATACCTCCCAACACACACACACACACACACACACACACACACACACACACCTGCCTTATTCCTTTGTGAAAGGAAGAAGGCAAAATATATGATGTGGTCAGTTGTTTAGACTTCTAGAGTATTGACTCTTAGGGATGGGGCAAGCCAGGGAGGGAATAAGGGACAATTCCATCTCTAATCATAAGGAAGAAGGGAGTTAGCAGAATTGGTCTTTAACATGGGAGACTCCACTCCCCTTATTAGGTGCCTTGACTGATCTCATTAGCTGTCTCCCATCCCACTAGCCATCCGATACCTCCTTTCAGTTCAGTTCAGTAGGTCAGTCACATCTGCCTCTTTGCGACCCCATGGACTGCAGTACACCAGGCTTTCCTGTCCATCATCAACTCCCGGAGCTTGCTCAAACTCATGTGCATCGAGTCAGTGATGCCATCCAACCATTTCATCCTCTGTTGTCCCCTTCTCCTCCTGCCTTCAATCTTTCCCAGCAACAGGGTCTTTTCCAATGAGTCAGTTCTTCACATCAGGTGGCCAAAATATTGGAGTTTCGGCTTTAGCATCAGTCGTTTCAATGAATATTCAGGACTGGTTTCCTTTAGGATGGACTGGTTCAATCTCCTTGCAGTCCAAGGGGCTCTATAGAGTCTTCTCCTACATCACATTTCAAAAGCATCAGTTCTTTGGCACTCAGCTTTCTTTATAGTCCAACTCTCACATCCATTCATGACTACTGGAAAAACCATAGCTTTGACTAGATGGACCTTTGTTGGCAAAGTAATGTCTCTCTTTTTAAATATGCTGTCTAGGTTGGTCATAGCTTTTCTTCCATGCCTCCTTACCTGCCTTAATCCTCTCAGCCAGCTATCAAGATGTCTAAATCCCTACCCAGATGGCAGATGTCAAAGGGAGGAAGATGTTCCCTCTCAGGCACTTTCATGCGGGTGGTCTTATAGATCCCACTGCTTCTGGAGACCTAGGGAAACCACGTAAGGAAAAGTGTCACAGAGCCTGGAGAGAAATTTCTGGGCCCCATGCCCTCGTGTTGATTTTCCTATCACAACCCAGGTCAAGCCTGCTATTCCTGTAAGCAGAAGGGAGGCCCGGTGGGAAATTAGAGGAGGCCCCTCACCCTTTTGTCTCAGGGACCATCTACACCTGAGTCTGGAGGTGTAAGCCACCCTCTGAAACATGGATCCTTATCTGCCCTCATATTCCAAATCTTTTGGTTTTTTACACCTAAACATCTTTAGTTCTGCAGAGCCATTGGAAAACACGCTCAAAAAATATGGCCCTAGGCAACTCCTATTTATATATTCTTTTCCTAAGATTTTCTGCAGGACAATTCATGGTGCTACAGGTTGCTCTCCACCAGCCCCCCCTCCCCGACCAAGATCCTTTACCTGTGGTTGTGAGCAAACTGTTTCCAGGTTCTTTTCAAAAATAAAAGTATCCTGAACAGTTATGGTGGCCAGCCGAGACACCCAGGGTTGTTGGCTTTTGTTTGACAAGGGGACTTTCAATGTTAGTTTTCCTCTTTTCATTTAACTGGGAAGATGGCCTACATTTCATAATATAAAAGGCCCAAAGCCATGTTTCATGAAGAATAGTCTTAACAACTACGTATATCAGAATCGCCTGGGAAGCTTGTTACCATGCCAGTTCTTAGGCTGGGAGTGTAGTTGTAAAGATGCCTGAGAGCTTCTGAACTGAAGGTTGTTTAGCTCCGTTTAAGCGGCACGTTGTCCTGTCATCTCTGGAGAGTGCCATGTAAATCCCCTACATAACAGGAAGGTCCGCCTCGTTCAGGGCATCAAGGGAACAGGGCAGTGGCAGGTCTATGCTCTTCAACAGGGCCCACTGCCCTGTGCTGCCTGGCGCCTCCCTCCCAGACCTGCTACTCAGCCAAGGGCACTTCAGCCCCATCCTGCCCATAGGTAGGCCCTGGGGCAGCCTGGCCCTGGAAGGATGGAGCCCATCTCTCTTAGAATTCCCCAATCCTCCACCTTCCCAGTTCTCCCTAGAGGTCCAGTAGGCTGACTGAAACACCCCTGAGAACACAGGCTACAAAAAAGGCATCCAGAGACTTCAATCACCGCCCTCCTCCTCCTCATCAACTAGGACTAAATCATATTGGGAGGGGGCATGGCCTGTGTCAAAGTCCAAATCTGACAGAAACAGCTGTGTGGTGTGAGGCAGGTCACTCTACGTCTCTGCGCTTCCATTCCCTCACGCTTCAAAAAGGGTACTGAAAGCGGCTCAGACGGTAAAGCGTCTGCCTGCAGTGTGGGAGACCCAGGTTCAAACCCTGGGTCGGGAAGATCCCCTGGAGAAGGAAATGGCAACCCACTCCAGTATCCTTGCTTGGAAAATCCCAAGGACGGAGGAGCCTGGCAGGCTACAGCCCATGGGGTCACAAAGAGTCGGACACGACTGAGCGACTTCACTTTCAAGAATTAGCTTCTTAGGATTGCTATAAGAATTAAATGTGCCAATGCGTATGAAATTCTTCACACAGATTTAGGCATAGAGTAAGTTCTCAGTAAACAGGACCACTGCTAGCATGCAGAATGGTGTGCTATTTAGAAAAAAAAAAATGCTGTTCTCCTTTGGGTAGACATATCAGAAAAGATTTCCTTTCCTCTGGACTGGCTTAGGCTGGTGTCCCGGCTCTTATCTTGGTGGGCAGAGTACCCTCTCAG
The DNA here is from genome assembly GCF_001704415.2 of Capra hircus. Taxonomy (NCBI): domain Eukaryota; kingdom Metazoa; phylum Chordata; class Mammalia; order Artiodactyla; family Bovidae; genus Capra; species Capra hircus. The sequence goes on from NC_030827.1 coordinate 11,245,356, forward strand.
CTGGCCACCGCTTCAGTTAATCACAGCCTGTAAAGCTGAACGCGAAGGCTGTGACTAGATAGATGTTCAGTTCAGTTCAGTCACTCAGTCGTGTCCAACTCTTCGCGACCCCATGGACTGCAGCGCACCAGGCTTCCCTGTCCATCGCCAACTCCCAGAGTTTGCTAGATGACTGGATGTTATCTAGTCATCTGTGATAACAGGTATCTGTGACTAGATGTTAGCTATATTAGTAATAATTCCACGTAAGGGTGGGAATGAGCTTGAACCAGGATTCTCCCTCAGCAGACTTTGAAAATGACAAGGTGGGGGTGGGGTGGAGGGGGGGGGAGGCGGAGCATAAGGAGTGGGAATGACGCGTCTCACTTCTCAGAAGCACAGAGCTGCGTTCAGCAGACGCTCATCTTGATGAATTTCAGCAAGCGCAAAGGCACGGCGACAGGTGATTTTCCCTTCCTGAGCTTGGTACCAGCTGATCGCTTCCTGTTTCTCTAAGAGCTTCCCAGACAGAGGCGATTTGCTCTTTCAAATTTGGTCATTGCCCTCTGGCTTTCCCGTGTGAGTCAGCCTCGCTGCCCTAGTGCCCTCGGCTCCCTCCCGAGTCAGTGTCTGCAGGCGGCCTCCCCAGGTAAATCCCCCTTGTCCTGGTGCGCGTCCCCGCCCACACCGCTGCCTGGGGACGTGCGCCAAGGGCGTGAGTCACCGCACCATCCTCCCGGGCTGCAGCTATTATTGGAACAGTCGCCTCGGCACGCAGCACACGCTCCCTTCCCGGACCTCACAGTCCTGTGCTCAGGATTTGCAAATCTCTGCGCAGCCCCGCAGCACCCCAAGGTTCCACCTGGGAGATCACATGGTTTGCGCTTAAGTCGCAAGTTTCTGAGAAAGGTCTCCATAGCCCAGGCATTCCGCTTTTCCCAACTGCGCGTCTCCAGCATGCGCCCAGCAGTGGGCCTGCTTTTATGGGTGGCTTAAAAGGAATCCATTTACAGTTCTGCTTTGAATGTAAAGGTTGTTGTTGTTCAGCCCGTAAATCCTGTCTGACTCTTTGTTACTCCATGGACTGCAGCACCCCAGGCTCCTCTGTCCTCCATTATCTCCTGGAGTCTGCTCAAATTCATGTCCAGTGACTCCCTAGAAAATGAAAAGTAAGAAGGAGGGTTGCAAGTGAAAGTGAAGTGAAAGTCACTCAGTCCTGACCAACTCTCTGCCACCCCAGGCCAGAATTCTCCAGGCCAGAATACTGGAATGGGTAGCCTTTCCCTTCTCCAGGGGATCTTCCCAACCCAGGGATGGAACCCAGGTCTCCTGCATTGCAGGCAGATTGTTTACCAGCTGAGCCACAAGGGAAGCCCACAAGCAAGGAAACAGGAGATATCTCCTTGGGCAGAAGTACCTGGGGAGTTGGAGCTGGGAGGGGACAGGGAAAGAGGCAGAAAACCAGTATCAAGTCAGTGGGAAAAGAACCAGGGGTGTCAGTAACTTGGGCAACGATGTGCAGTGAAGAATGTGTTGTGCCTATTTGTGCATGCATGCTCACTCATCCGTGTCTGACTCTTTGAAACTCCAAGGACTGTGGCCCATCTGGCTCCCCTGTCTATGGGATTTCCCAGGCAAGGATATTGGAGTGGGTTGTCATTTCCTACTCCAGGGGATATTCCTGACCCAGGGATCAAAGTGTCTCTTGTGTCTCCTGCATTAGCAGGTGGCTTCTTTACCACTGAGCCACCCGGGAAGCTGGGCTTATTTATACCAACCTAAATATTGAGCTGAATTGGAATTTGGAAGCTCCTTCTTCTCCATGCCAGGGTCACTGATAGCCTGTATCATCAGAGTCTTCACTATTGCTGGGCAGTCTGCCTGCCATGAACCCTGCCAGTTAAATGATTCTTGTCTCTGTTTTACAGATGAGAAAACTGAGGTGCTGGAAAGTAAAGACCTGAGCTCCAGGTCACGTAGCCAACAGGTGGTAAAGTGCACATGCAAGCCAGCTGCCTCTTAAGCATTAACCTTTGTGACTCAGGGTATGAATTAATATATTTTGTCCAAGGCAGGGGAGATATGTTTAGTTCACCTATTACTCTGTGAAATCTAATGTAGAAACCACCTCTTTCAGGTGAGATACTGATTAATGTCCAGCTGATAGGGATCTCAGGAAAGTTCTGGTATTTCTTACAGGTTGGATAATCTTGGAGACAAAGCATGAGTTCTGAGCTCAGGACTCCTAAGTCTATGTTGATGTGGCACTGGCTGAGTTTCTGAGACAGAGAGAAAAAGCGAGAGCAGATAACCTCCTTATGTCCCCTACTTGGCAAAAACGTGAGAACATGAATATGACCCCCAAAAAAAACCTTTGGCTAGAATATTTTCAGAGCCTAAGAGATAAAACCAAGCAGCTCCTGGGACAACATGGAAGAGGATCTTGGAAGAGGTTGCAGGTGGACTGTGTCAGAGGTGCCCTAGCAGTAGTAGGCATGCAGACAAGAACAAGGGAAGGATGAGAAATTCCTCTCCAAGTTGCAAACATGTGCAGCATCCCAGGAGCTGCCACTGTTACTTCCGTCCTTCCCGCAGTGACAAGGGGCAGGGAGGGAGCCTATGACTCACTGCCCCTGGTGAGATAGTGGTGGCACAGGTACTTCCATGAATAGAGACCAGTTGGTCTTACCCTGTTCCTTGGTGCCAGTCTTATCCTGAGTCTTTCTCCTTTCCCCAGATTGGCCACCTTATAAAGGAAAGAGAAAAGCCTGCTTATTGTCTGCTACTTGAAATGCAACTATTGAAATTAATGTGGAGCAGGAAGCTTATGTTTTCCCCTCACAGATCAGTTCAGTGTGAGGCTTGGGATTGGCAGAGAAGAAGTAGAGATTTCGGATGCCTTTTTATCCCTTGATCTGAAAGGGAAAACTTACACTTCTGCAGTTAAGACAAGTTGAGGGAGACTGGAAGCTTCCCCCTAAGGATGGCTAACCATAAACCGTGTCACCGAGATCTCCCCCCACATCCTCTCAGGGATGTCTGCAGATGCCCATCTCAGCCTGACTCGAGTCCAGAGAGAGAAAGAGGCCTGTCTGAAGTTAGGATAATTGCATCAGACACTTACAGAACACCTAGCAAGTGGTCTACTGGAATCTTCTGAGTATAATTTTCTCAGTCCCCTTGAGTGAGGTCCTGTTGCCATCTTCATTTTTTTAGATGAGAAAACTGAGGCCTTTGAAATCTGATTAAAAAGTTGTTACTTTTAGTAGACCTGAAACTAACATAATATTGTACCATAAATATTTCAATTTAAAAATAAATGCAAAAGTTAAACAAAAGCTGCAAGTTTAATAGGCCTCTGATGAGTGGACATCTTCAGTGATTAAATGACCTTTAACCAAAATGAAGCAATTAAGTTGATGATAAAAATCCAAACAACCAGGCTCCATTGGGGTGAAGAATAGAAGAAATGGGAAGTTTCCCACAAGGGAAACTTGTATGTGTGTGGTGATGAAGAAAGGCAAGAGTCTAGAGGAAGTGTTCATTTTCTAAGGCATTTCGTTGAACTCTTTTGTGGCTAAGAAATGTGTGTGAACTACTTCACTGGGGGAAAAGGCATTTAAAACCACCAGTGACACTAAAAGAACTCAAACCACCATACTGTTTTTGCCAAAGCAACATCACCAGATAAATGTGTTAGCAAAATGAGCGAGTTAGCCAAAGGTAGGGATGTCCCTGGAACACAGCCTCCTCTTTGCACATCCCCCTCTTGGTTCTGCTGTTTGGGTTCTGTGCATCTGTGTTGCAGAAAAAAGTTCCTCACATATCCTTGGGCATTTCAGGCTTTTCAACGTGACCTCCCTGAAAACCTCTTCCAACAAACCCTCTAAAATACAGAACCAGAAACTGCTTCTGTCAAGTCAGTTCAAAGTTCAAGTCAGGACAGAGGTCTTTTAGAGAATGAAATGGTATGCTTTGGGCATAGAAAACCATTGTAAAGGAGATGATTAAGGAAATTTAGAAAAAGAAGGATCTGCTATTTTTCAATCCAAAATGGACTGACAAACTTTGCAGTTCATCTTGTTTAAATCATGGCCATCAGAAGCCTATTGTTTAGTGATTTTCAAAAAATTTTTGCATTCTTGAGGCTTTTTGTTTTTTTGTGTGTGTTTTGGTTTTTTATCTTTTTCTTTTTTCTTTCTTTTTTTCTTGGATCAAATTCATACTTTGAATATTCATAGATCTTTTCAGTACCTCAACAAAACAGAACCGTGAAAATATAAAATCCTTGACATGAACCCCCAGTAACACTCATCAGCAATGTTTTTAACTGAATTTTAAAACAAATCAAAATGAGCTTTGCCTTATAAAACCACCAGTGAATTGTGCAGAGTCAGAACTGAAATTATATCTTTTCATAAGTATTGCATTAGGAAAAAATGAACATATCAATATCTTTTCCAAATTCATATTCCAATGAGTTTAAGTTTCTTGCCCTTTCACATTAAACAGGAAAAAGTCCCGCTTCAGTAGCACACTTCTCTGTCTACTAAAGGACACTGTCAAAGCAAGGAACACGACCACCAAAGTGATACTACTGGGGAGGGTGTCCTGCCCTCTGTAACACCCGGTGAGTGCTGTAGCTTCATCATCTCATATAACAGAAAGGTGACCCTTGGGTTGGACTCTGCCCGCACAGTTTTAAGTAGTTACACATGACAAAAAGAGCTACAGGTTTTGTGATTATGGGTTTCTATAAAATCCTGGAAGCAGAAACAGCTTTTTGAGCATAGCAAAGAGGAGTCAAATCCCTTTAAGAAGAGTTTTAACTCTGAACTGACCTCTCCCCACTTATTCCATTTTTCTACTCTTTCAATCCAAGGATAGGTGAACATGGAAGGCCAAGTCATTTCCTCCAGAAAGATGATCAATATTTTAAACAGTGCTGTGGAGTGGGGGGATTGTTATGAATCAGAAGGCTTGGTTTCTACTCTTCATTTGACCTTTTAAAGAGCCTTGATAGTTTTGAATAACTTAAGTTATCTCAGTGTCAGTATTCCCATCTGTAAAATGGGGCTATACGTATAGCACTGTAAAAGGAACAAAGTCAGAGATGGCGTGATCTCTTATGTATCATGTTGGTTGTTTCAAAACCTGGATAATAACTCTTTCTCTCTCTGTGAACTGCTTAAGATGCAACTTAAACTGCAGTTCATCTCTGCAATCACAGAGATTCCAAATGGAGATTATTTGGACATAGCAGTCACCGCTCCAAATTGGGCGTCATCTCCTTCGGGGAGCATAAGACCATGTTTAATTTTATTTACTATTTCATAAATATATTTTTCCTTCAGTTTTATAAAAATACTCTTACTCTTTTTCTCTCCCTTCATTTTTGCCATTAAGCCTTCAAACTCTAAATGACTTGTAATGCATCTATTTAGGAGTTAGATTTATCTGTGCTATGGTATGAATATTAATAGAAAGTCCATATGTTTCAAGGCCTTCTGCAAAATATGAAGAAAGTGCTTTTAGCATTCTGTGTAAAACTGTACTGTTAAATGTATGTGTGCAATCTTTTTTTTTTTTTTAAAGAGGGGTTCAAAGAGGAACTGCAGCCCTTTCCTGTAGTGAGGGCTTTTTAACCAAACATCACCCCCTCTCCCAGTCTGAGGAAGTGCTAACTAGATAGAGAAACTGGAAAGACTAGTCCGGATGGGGGCAGGGAAGCAGCTAAGGAAGGCTTAAGCAGGTATTTAAATCTCTTTGGAAAGGTGAACAGACTTCTTCAGGATTTAAAGGGGCAGAGTGGAGAAACCAGGGAAACCCTCTATGTCAGATCTTTATTGTGTGATTTCATGAAATTGCATATGCGCGTTCTAAATCAAGTACTGATATTCCAAGGTGAAGAACTATCTGGGGATTTTCCAGTCTTTTGGCTTTTCCAGTCCTTTGCTGGTCTTCATAGTCCTGACAGCTAAAGGTCATGGGATCAGAGGCAGTGGTAGCAGCAGCGGGGTTTGAACACCCTCTGGCCCAACCTTTTCATCTCAGGGGGATGGCCCAGAGGCTGGGGAGCAGGACCCAGCTTAAGGAGCACAGGCGTTGAAAAACCTAAAAGAAAGGTCTTCTCTGTAACCGACCGAGTATCCTGATTTTATTTTCAGGTCTCACTAAGGGTAACTACCCTGTATCCAGCGGCGGGAGTCCCAGCAGCCTCGCTCCCCGTCTGCCTGCTGGAAGGGAGCCCTGAGGTGAGCTGTCAGCACCTTCAGCGGGAGCAGGACTCTTGCTTCCGGCTGTAGCTCGCAGCCCAGGGTTTGTTTGTATAAAGGGCCAGGGGTGGGTTCCTACAGCGCCAGCTTTCTCATTTGGGGGAGAAAAAACGTCTTGGGCAAAACAATGGGAACGGCAGCCTGGAATGAAAGGAGCAAAAGGCATCTAGTCAGAGCCCAGGTTCCCTTCCAACCCCCCGCCCACACACACCCCTGCACATATTTCTTGCTTCTCAGCACTTGCCTGACAGGCTGCCTCCAGTGCTTATTTCGAAATACCGACTGAGAAAGTTCCCTAGGACTCTGTCGTGTAGTGTAGGCAAGCCCTCCAGTCTCTCTTCTGAAGCGGAGGGGAGCCAGACAGAAAACCAGGGTAAATTATAGACAAGCTGAGAAAGGGAAAGCCCCACCCCGCTCCCTCCACCTCCAGGCCATGAATCAGGTCCCCGAGCCAGGCATGACCTCTGGCAGCCAGAAGCGCGAGAACGGCCCGCCAGAGGCCCCGTTATCAGGCTCTCCCGTGCTTCTGCCTCAGCTATCAGCGCCTTCAGCAGCCGGGACCTCAGGGTTGCGCACACAGCAGCTTCGTGTCTGATTAACAAGGAAGCTGGCCTCCGACTGCGTCTTCTCTCCCACCGAGGCCTGTTTGGAGCCGATCCTGGCTGAGATAGGAGCTGCAGATCACAAGGGGCCGTTTACGATCCTCCACCCTTGCTTCTGCCTCGAGTCTCCACTTCTGATTCCACACATTGTTTTCCCCTAAAGATTAGAAGGAAATTAATTTGTACTCAAAACTAAAAGGATAGAGCACTCACAACTACAATATCCAATTTATTTTTCCTTCTATCTGACATTTTCTGTGATGATTAGAGTTTGGTTTTTGTATTATGAAATGCATCTGTTTGTGTGTTTCAGAGTATCTTGGTAACTACTTACAAACCAAAGTGTACATTTCCATTCATACACGAAAAAAGGCAGTAGGTACAAGATGGCTAGAGGTAAGGGGTCAGTCATTAGTGTAACAAACATCTATTAAGCACCTACTGTGTGCTAGCCGCTGTGCTAGAACTCTGGAGACAGAGATGATAAGGCACCCACCTGCCTCCTATAAGCTGAGGGTATTCTCAGGTTTCTACTCTATTGAGAGAACATAATTCTAATCAATGCTTAATCCCCAAATGGTTTTTTTTTCCAGAGGGATGAGGGTGCCCAAGTACCCATATATATTTATACAAACATTGGGGGCCTAAAAATGTAATAACATTTATAAAAGAAGAGCAAATCTGCTTTACCCAACTATAAGCCTTAATATTTCACAATGCTTGAGTTCATAAATTCTTAGCCATCTGCTGTGAAGTGTGGAACAACGCTGAGTTCTGTCTGATATTTGATATATCTAGGTAAGAAGAAGAGGATAAAAAGAGGGAGCAAATTCTCAGTGTCACCTCAAGGGTAGTAGAAGGGGCTTTGCAAGGGTAGGGACTTAATGAGAAAACCCAAGACAGAAGGAAGATCTGTGATCTTCACAGCGGAGTGTAAAAAAATAACACACGATCTTCTGTTCATAAGCTACACTTACTAAAGTTTTAAAAATACATTAAACTTTATTAATATTTAACAAGTTGGCAGTAGTATATGTGTATACTATATGTTTTTGTTGTTTAGTTGCTAAGTCATGTGAGACTCTTTGACCCCATGGACTGTAGTCCTCTGTCCATGGTATTTCCCAGGCAAAAGTACTGGAGTGGGTTGCCATCTCCAGGGGATCTTCCTGACCCAGGGATCAAACTCGAGTCTCCTGCTTTGGCAGGTGGATTCTTTACCACTGAGCCACCTGGGAAGCCTGTATACTATATATATATATACTACTATATAATGTGTAATATACACAAAATGTGTACTTACAGTTGACCCTTGAACAACATGGGTTTAAACTGCGTGGGTACACTTCTACAAGGATTTCCTTCACTAAATACTGCAGTACTACATGATCTGGGTCAGGATAAAGTTATACATTTATCTTGTACTAGGAAATGGCAACCCACCCCAGTGTTCTTGCCTGGAGAATCCCAGGGATGGGGGAGCCTGGTGGGCTGCCGTCTGTGGGGTCGCACAGAGTTGGACACGACAGAAGTGACTTAGCAGCAGCAACAGCAGCAGCAACCCAGTTAGAGATCACTGTCCCTAACCTGTGTATTGTTCAAAGGCAGTTACTTAAACACATTCAGTCTTCCCTAGGTATCCATGGGGGACTGGCTCTGATTAATTCCTTCCCTCTCTGTATGCACAAGCTTTCTATCCTTTGAGAGGCAGAGCCCATTTCTCCTCTACTTGAATCAGAACACTGTGCCTTTCCTTGAGCCATAGGATATAATGGAGGCAACATTCTAGGTCTTTCATGCCCAGGCTGTTAGAAGTCTGGAGGCTTCCACTTCCTCCTTCTGGGCAGCCAGAGTCTGACCATATGCGACTGAGTTATGGGGAAACCTGAGTTAGGCCCCCTGAGGGGCACCGAGAAGCTCTCTTAGATCTTCCAGCCTAGCCAACTGAACGTAGCTGAATGAGTGGCCCAACTGACACCACAGGGGTAGAAGAGCCCAGCAGATAATTCTGAAAAAAGGAGAACTTTTGTTCTAAAGCACTAAGTTTTAGAGGGTACTTTGTGCCACAGCAATAGATAATAAAATTGTCATATCTTACGGTTCACGAATTAGCCCTGGAAACAAACATATTTACTAAGACTCTTCTTTTCACATATTGCCATCTTAGACCAGAAAGCAAAATTCTGGTGGCCAAGAGTTTGTAGACAGTGAAATCCTAGGGCCAAATCCTAAGACCAAAGCCTAGGGCCAGGGTAAGCCCACAGCAAATTTCCAAAGTATCGTTTTAAAATAAAAGTTACAGATAGATACAAAACACAGGGATTTTGATATTTTGCAATAACCAGGAACCTGAGCACCGGGGATTATTTTCCCTTTTCCTTTGGCAAAAGTTTTCCCTCTTCGATTCTTTGGGAGCGTTTCTTTAGCTGTATAGGCCAGCTTGTCTGTTATGCAATTCCTTCCAAGTGTTAAGGTTGGAAGTCTGGGAACTACATTTCCCAGCATCCCTTGCCAAAAGAGATTTTAGTCTGATGCTGACAACCAGAGGTAACTGCACGGGACTTGGAAGAGGGAGGAGAGGTTGAAGTTATGCTATTGATCCTCTGTCAGAAGTGAGCAGATGTGAGGGGTTCAACAGATATCAGAGTTTGTATTAGATCCCAGACTTTTCCCTTTGAATCATCCACCTCAGTGAGTGCTGGGAGCAGAGGAAATCATCGCCAGCCGTTTCCCGAAGTCCCTGAAGCTTCCTGTCTCTAAAGCTAGCAGCAAACTTAAAAGCTGTTGCTTTCCCTGACCTGCCCTCCTCCAGACCTTCCAGGAGCTTTGTGTGCATCCAGTTCCTTGTGTTCAGTTCAGTCCAGTCGCTCAGTGGTGTCCGACTCTTTGCGACCCCACGCACGCCAGGCCTCCCTGTCCATCACTAACTCCTGGAGTTCACTCAAACTCACGTCCTTCGAGGCGGTGATGCCATCCAGCCATCTCATCCTCTGTCGTCCCCTTCTCCTCCTGCCCCCAATCCCTCCCAGCATCACAGTCTTGTGTTCCTTGTGTTAAATTCCTTCTATTGCCCCAGATACCTAAAATTGTTTCTGTTATTCCTACTAATTCTTATGGCATAAGCCTAAATTTCATTTTATAATGGAAGTCAAGAAAGTAGAATTTCTCTCTGCACAGTTTTTCTTCTCTTCAAGCAGCTACAGATCTTTTTCATAAAACTTTGAACGCAAACACATTCCCGTCATACAGCCTGGAGGGAGATACATATGGGGGAATTGTAGAATGGAAAGAGGAAGTAAGACAATGTGTAGCTGGGGTTCCAGGGCAGGGGAAACTAGCATTTTTCCTACCAATTAATCAAATCATGTTTATAGGTGGGTTCACAATCACCAGATTTCGCAAGCAAGGAGAGGTCACCTAGTTGAATTAGAACTTTAGATTAACAGTGGTGTATGAGTATGTGGGGGTGTGTGTGTGTATGCTCAGTAGTGTCTGACTCTTTGAGACCCCAAGGACTGTAGCCCGCCAGGCTCCTCTCTCCATGGAATTTTCCAGCCAAGAATACTGGGGTGGGTTGCCATTTCCTACTCTAGGGGACCTTCCCAACCCAGGGATCGAACCTGCTTCTCCTGTACTGGTGGGCAGTTATTGACTGCTGAGCCACCAGGGAAACCCCAGATTAACAGTGGAGTAGGCAGAATAATGTGCCATCAAAGATGTTCCTCTCCTAGCCCCTGGAACCTGTGACTGTGTTACCTTATATGGCGAAAGCACTTTCAGATGTGATTAAGCTAATGGTCCTGGAAATGGGGAGAGTCTCCTGGCTTTGGCAGCTGGATTCAATCTAATCAAGTGTGTCCTTCAAAGGGGAAAACCTTCACCAGCTGCCATCAGGGAGATGTGATTAAGGAAGGTGAGTCAAAGGCTGCAACATCTCTGCCTTTCAAGAGGGTGGAAGAAGGCTGGGTATGCGGGTGGCCTCAGGAGCTGGAACAGGTAAAAGAATAAGTTGTCCCCTAGAGCTTTCAGCAGGAACATAGCCCCCCTGACACCTTGATTTTAGCGCAGTGAGAGCTATATCAATAAGATAATAAATTGGTGTCACTTAGTTTGTGATAATTTGCTAACAGCAGCAATGGAAAATTCATTTTAAAAAGATAAGTTTTTTTAGTATAAGTATGGCCATGCGATATTTAGGACACACATATCTAATACCATTTCTGTTTTGAAGTTAAAATTTAACTGTGAAACCTGTATTTTGCCTGTCAACCCTGTTGATTGGAAAGTGGGATTCCAAAACTCTTGTATGTTTCTGCCTTGACTTATTATATACCAGCTGGTTAAAACAGGCAACTTACCTCTTCTCTTTCATTTGATCCTCACAATTCTTTGGTGTTGGTGTTATTTGTGTTGGTATTGTTTACAGCTATTTTGCAAACAAGGCAACTGAGTTTGTGCAAAATTAAACAATTGGTTTAATGCAAATTTTAGGAGGTGGTGGGGGTAGGGGTGGGTCAGGTCAGTCTGACAGCAATGTCCATTTTGCTAAGTTAGCTCTGTCTAGCTGGCTAGGCTCCCACTCCTTTCCTTTACTTGATTTCATTGCTGGAGCTCCCAAAGCTAGCCTCTACGCTGCTTCCACATCCTCTCCACCCACTTCCTCCTGTAACCTGATTTATGACCCACCCCCACCTTGTCCCCCCTCTCGAAACTGTTCTCAGAGGTCAGGGCTGGCCTCTGATCTGCCAGCGCTTCTTAGGCGCCCTTCTCTCCGCCCTTTGTGCGCCATGTGACTCTGTGCTCTCCCCCTCTTTGGGGCTCGCCTCCCTCACCCCCAACACACTAGGTTTTTCCGTTGTGATGTGGAGTCTCCTGCGGCTGCTCTGGTGATTTCTCCTCAGAATGGCTAGTTCATGCGTCACCTTGACTAAGCGATCCCCAGAGAGCTGGGAAAACATTATTTCTAACGGGTGTCTGTGAGGACATTTCTGGAAGAAATTAGCATTGGAGTCTAATCTAGACTGATGAAGAAGGTGGCCCTCCAACCCAGGTGGGCGTGATTCAGTCTGCTGAGAGCCTTGGCCCATCATGAGGCCTTCTTTCTCTCTGTTCCTGTCTCTCCCTCTTTCTGTTACCACATCACTTTCTCTGTTGTAAGCCAAGTTTCCCTCTGCGTCCTCTACAACAAAGATACTGGTGATTACATTTAGGGCCCATCTGCGTAACCCAGTGTCATCTCTTCTTCTCAAGATCCTAAAGCACAGTGGTAAAGTCTCTTTGGCTATGTCAGATTTTCTGGATAAGCAATGACGATCCTTGGAAGTCATCAGTCGGCCCATCACACCAGGCGATTCTAATTTGCAGTCAAGTTTGTGAACCACTCATAACTGAGCAAACTTCTTCCAGGCTCCTTTGTCCAGTCTATCTTGCTCACCATCTTCCTAACACATCCCCATCTCTGTTTCACATGGCTCCGGATGAAATGCCGTCGAAGTTTACCTCTGCCTGCAGAACACATTTCAAATGCCTTAATGGAGACCACAGCCTCTTATGAGCTGACACAAAGGCCCTTACAAGATATGTTTTACCACTCTCCTCATGAACGTTTTGCTTCAGGTAAAGTGATTTTCTCACACTGCGTGTGGCATTTTGATTGGTTATTTTGTTTGTGCTGTTTCACCAACATGTAAGGCTTTCCTCATTGTCCTGTGCTTACTCAGGTCTTACCCATGTGCCAAGCTGTATTTTTTCCCTCAGAAAAGTACCTCAGATTAGGTGGCTTAAAAAAACCACCTAGAGACTTGTCTCCGAGTTCTGAAGCCTAAAAGCCTAAAATCAAGGTTGTCAGGAGGGTTGTTTCCATCTGATGACTGAGAGAGAAGGGTCTGTTCCAGATTGCTCTTCCTGGCTGGTAGATGGCCACCTTCTCCCTGTGTCTCTTCACATTGATTTCTCTTTCTGCATGTCTGCCTCCAGGGGATCTTCCCAACGCTGGGATCAAACCTCCATCTCCTGCATTGGCAGGAGGATTCTTTACCACGAGCCATCTGGGAAGCCCCTCCATGTCTATGTACCTTCCCCATATAGAATTTGAGCTCCTTACGTATGTTCATCCCATTATACTCATGATACTTTTGATATGAACTCAACACATACTTGCTGATTTAATTTCAGAAAATCTGAGAGGTTAGTTTGGGGTAAGGAGTAGGCAGAGACAAGTCCAATGATAGGATAGGAACTAATACTCAATAAATAACGTTGAATAAAGGATTCCTTGAATATGTTTGTTGGAGAGAATCTAAGAGAATGCTTTCAGGTAGTATGGTGCTTGAAAGCTATGAGCTGACTAAAGGGAATGTAGAGGGGAGAGAGAAAGAAGGGAAGTCTCTAGATCCTCAATTCATCAAAAAACTGGGTGAGTCAAGCTTAACAGCATTTTGCATCATCAGCATCACCACCCCAGTCCTTGCTCTACCATGATAGCATGGTGCTTTGGAGGAATTATCAAGCTGACGCAGGCCACCCAGGTTGGGCAGTCTGCCAGTCCTTTGCTGGAGGCCTTGCATTTCCATCTGCGTGCTCTAGGATACTATTCTGCCTACTGGGCCGAGACCCTCTGGTCACTTTCATAGAGCCTGTGTACAGATGAATGAGTGGAGGACTGTCAGGCTAACTGAAAAGGGTTGTCTGCACTGGAAGTCTTTGCCTTAGCACGAGAATCTAGGGGAATGAAATGGAGGAAGTCTGCCGTGTTAACAAGGGGCCCCAGAGCATCCAAGTGTGTCAATCCTTCAGAGACGATGTCTGAGTCCCATTAAGAATGTGATGAAGCAGAGGCTAGGCTCAACCACTCTAAATAAACTCCCTTTACCTTGAAATAACACAGAGCTTTAAAAACCTCTGTCTTTCCCGGTTTATCTGGACCCCGGCTTAGTCCTTCCTGCTCCACCCTATTCTCCCCAGGGACCACGTGGCTTCCTCGCCTACTTGACACAGCTGGGCTCCACTTCCTGCTGCTTTGGTTTCAGCCTGGTTTCTTGTTATCATGCCCAGGTCACACCAGCTGTCCCTTCCTGGTGTTGACGCTGGGAGAGACCGGAGCTGTTCAGTGTCACCCGGACTCGCCAAGGGTGGGGGCTTTCCATGGGCTTTTTTAGCTCTGTGCCCCTGGCCTTTTCACTGCCTGTTGAATGGAGCCCGGGCGCCCAGGAATGGCTGCCACCTCTGCTGCCATTCCTGCGTGCTTACCAAGCACGTGTGACTGAGCATTCTCAGGGTCCTTTCCTTTCTTGTGGCAGCTGCCACACTCGGACAAGGAAGAGGGAGCTTCAGGCATCTGATGCTTGCCTGAGTGGGCTGCCCTTCCCTCTCCAAACTCCAAGTGTGGGGTCGGGCCCTGCCCCATGCCCTCTGGCACTCTTGGAGCAGCTGGGGGTTATTTTTGCAGCCAGGCTGGTAAAGGAACAAGAGTGCAGTTGCCCAGGGCTTTCCTCTGTGTGGGGCTGTACAGAAGGTCAGAGGTTAGGGCGGAGTAGGGCAGGTTGCGTCAGCCCCAGAGAAAGGGAGCTGGGCTGGTGTCGGCCTGGCCCATGTACCTTCTCAAAGTCCCTTCTGTCTGAGATTCTCTTTCAACCACTCAGTTTATTCCCAAGAGTCTGTGGGTCTGGATTACCTCATTTTAGCCCACCAAGCTGTTCAAACAACTCTTGACATTTGACCTTCAGGCATTTATGCAAGCTGATGACCTTTCCTCACTCCATCCTGTGTGGATTCAGAACATGATTCTTCTCCCTGTTAGTGATAGAAATGATCACCCTAGACTTAACGTGCAAGCCTTCGGAATTCTATATTATTCACGGGGAGACCTCATGTCTCTTGTACTTTACATATCTGTGCCATATTAGTGCTGTAAGCTGGCGACTTAGCCATATGATTCATACCAAACTGCATTCTGTAACTTTGGGTTTATGTGCATGTTACAGTGAAATCCAACATTATAAAAACTTAACAAAAGAGGTCAAGAAATAGGAGATATCTCTCAGGTGAGTGTAGACAAAAGCATTGCAGAGCTGGTGGGGTGACTGGGCTCCTGGAAGTCCTTAAACAGTTCTCTGGGCTGTTTCCTGTATGGTATGACCTCATGTTCATGGTCAAAGTGGTATCTACTTCTAGGCATCAGGAGGGGTGAAGTAATGAAAGAGAGGCAGAGGCCATATGTCACCCAAATCTCATGTAACTTTCCCAGAAGCTGCTCTCTGACACTTTCACTTACTTCCCATTGCTGCTGCTGCTGCTGCTGCTGCTAAGTCCCACCAGGCTGCCCGTCCCCGGGACTCTCCAGGCAAGAACAATGGAGTGGGTTGCCATTTCCTTCTCCAGCGCATGAAAGTGAAAAGTGAAAGTGAAGTCGCTCAGTCGAGTCCAACTCTTAGCGACCCCATGGACTGCAGCCTACCAAGCTCCTCCATCTGTGGGATTTTCCAGGCAAGAGTACCAGAGTGGGGTACCACATTAACCGGAGCTTAATCACAGACCGCACTTGGCTTCAAGGGAGGCTGGGAAACATCTTTATCAGGACAGTCATGTGCCTGCTACCCATCATATTATTAAGGAGAAAGGACAGTCGAGGAAAAGGAGCTGCCTCTGCCTCAAAAAAGTCAAAAAATAGACTTGGAGGTGAGGGGGGGTGGTGGCTTTTTGTAGAATGAAGAATATATGTTTCTAAAAAGCAATCCAGATGATTTACTCCTTGAATATAAATTGTTAGGCATTTAAATAAGCATACAAACAAATTATATAGGTCACTATGTAATATTTTAAGTAGAGTTATATATTGGGAAAGTTTTAAAGCTATTTCTGTAAGTAATAATGGCTTGTTCTAAAATGTTTTCCCCAAGATTGCAATAATCCTCTGAACCCATTAAGTTGGCCAGTGATCTTAAGGCAATCAGGTGGTGAAATCTCTGGGGTCCCAGTTGCCAGAATTATTTCAGCCTAGCGGTAGAAAACAAAGTCCCAGGGCTACCAAGACTGCATATGCTGTTATGGAAGAAACAGGACATTGGAGGAGACTGGTACTTAAATTACTACAAGGTGTGGGGAAGATGTATATGTGCGTGGGGTAATTGTACAGGTGGGACATCTTTATGTGGGGGGGATTCATGAAGCCACAGGTAAAATAATGTACTTCATAAAGAATAATTAACACCCTTGTGGACAAGTCTATCCCTTGGATGATGATCTCTGTCTAATAGAACTCAAAATAATCTTTGGGTTTTAGGTTAACTTTTAAAAGGGGACATACAGTGTTCTTCCTTGATTTTGTTCTTTGCTCATTTCTGTGTAAAAGAAAGGATTTGACTTTTCCCCCAACACCTCCCCCCGCAACAAGAGATACTAAAATGGCATGAGGGAGCAGCCTCTGACTTGATCAGGCAAATAAACCAGAAACAAACTCTAGCCTTTGAAGGTTAGTTTTCAGATATATTAAATAAAAATGCTAATGTTCTTAAAAAGTAATAACATTTTAAACTTTGTAGTTTGTGCTTTCTAAGGCAGAAAAATAAATTAAAAATGAGGAGCTCTTCTTAAAACTTACCTTCAATTATCAGATATCTGTATATATCTAGCCCTTCTCAAGTCCCACTGTATGAGTAAGTTTGCGGCACCAACCTTTCTAAGTCCCCAAAGTTATTCATGATGCTTTGATAAGTAATCTATTAGCAAGGCCAGGTTGTCCCAAGCAAAACAGTGTACTAGGAAGATGTTTCACAAGCATGGAATGTGTTCTCCAAGGTATAGTTTTCTGCGATAATTTTAGTTTTGTGTTGTCATACAAGTGACCGTAAGCAATTCTGGACATCGATCTGTTACCTTGTACCTGAGTGTTGTTACTCAGTTTCCATATATGAATTTGCATTTGTTTCCAAAAAGTAAACACTCAAGAAAGAGCAACCTCGGAAAGCCCAGATCAAAAAGCCCTCAGTCTTAACAGTCAACACCATGATGGTGCTGCTGGCCAGCGTGATGGTGGCACCCATCTTTTTATTCATGGACATGAAGTGGGTCATAAGTAGACATATGGGAAGTTATAAAAACACTTGGAAAACTTATTACATGGAATTTAATTTTTCTCACTGTGTTTCATTTTGGCTGGGTTTTTCTTTCTTGAGTTTTATTTGAATATAGTTCATTTATAATGCTGTTACCTTTTGCTGTACAGCAAATAAATCAGTCATGCATGCACTAATATTCACTCTTCTTTGGATTATTTTTCCATATAGGTCATTACAGAGTAGTACCTGTGGCAGAGTTTTAAATGACTGGTCAATCTAATATACTGATGACTAAATATTTTTTACCAAAGTAAGAATAATGAGTCAAGCAATAGCTTATCCAAAGCAGAAGAATCAAGTGAAAAAAGAAAGAGGCACTAAGCACATAAATGCATCTTTCTATCCTTAAATACAATCTGGATTATTTCGCAAAAACAAAATCACCCTTTTCTTCAAATTATTTTCACTGATTTTAAATTGATAAAGTTTTGTAACTTAACATTTCTTTGGATTTCAGTGTAGTTCTAAAGCTACCTACATATGTTCAGTACTTGTCTTTGTTCATAACTATTTCAGTAAAATGATGGAACATTTCTCTACATTAAAAATCCTGAGAATGGTTATCTTTTAAGAGACCACACAAGAAGTCTGTAAGAAGCAGAACCAGGAGGCTAATTTTTCACGTCTCCCTTTGTCAATATTTGAGTACCATCTCCCACCTGAACTTTCAGACCTATCTGCCTTCCTGACCCAGTCATTCAAAAGCCCCACAGTTGCATCCAACCAGTGTGAACCTCATTTCAAAGTTCAAGTTTCTGCAGAGGAGATTGATTGACTCTTAGCCTAATGACTACTAGTAAAATGTCTGAAGGTTAGTCTCATAGACAAGGTGCAAGAATTCAACACCAGAAAGCAAATATGATAAGGAGTGTTGGTTGGCAGAGGGCCAATCCTGTAGGGCTTTGAGTTAATGAATTGAGTTAGAACTGTCATTGTAGGAACTGAGGTCTAAGGAGGGCTCTCTGGAAAATTTGTGACTGTCAAATTTAATGTGACCTATTATATTTTCAATTTTTGCTCAACTGCATATGTGTATAGTTTTTATTATTGAACAGTCTTTAGTTCTCCTTGACTTTACGGATTTGTCCCCTTCTTATTATCTGGGTACATCCACCCTTGCCTCCATTGTCCCCAAAGCTCATTGCCCCTATGTGTGTCCACTCAGACACACACAGTCCTTGGGCAAGGAAGGGATTGAGAGAGTATAAAATACTCAAGAACAACAAAATGAAATACAAACTAGAAGCGAGATGAAAGTGAGAAAAATTCAGTGCATCTTGTTTTTTTAAGGTATCGAGTAGAAAAAAATTTTAAGTGCTCTAATTTTAGTTTATAAGTTTGTATTTGCCCATCTGAGCACAGCCGGGGTAACTGAGCAGCCTTTTTTTCTTTATTTCATCCTGACATAATACAACGTTCATCCAACCACTGGAATGCCTATGCTATCTCTTTTACTGGAAGAGATCTTGACTCTCAAAGGTTACAGATTGCAGAGGCAGCCTGAAAGGACATTGGGTTGTTTGTTTTTTTTTTTTCCAATCTCCTGGAATTTTTACATTCTGACATTGGGGACTGATTTTTGTCCATGCATTGGGAAGGGATGCTTGATGGACAAAGACCAATAGAATGAACAGAATTTGGCTCATGACTTGGTACTGAGTTTTGTAGTCAGAAAATAGAATGTTCATTTGTGTTCCTTCAAAGACATTCTCAAGATGTGTCAGCCCCTAAACTTCCAAATGAGTAATTTGTAGTCTCAAAGGCCCCCTGAGGAGTGCTCTACAGAGTAACCTTCAGGGATGTCAGGCAACTTGGGGATGGGCTGGATCCTTCAGAGAGCACTGGCTTTCTCAGAACTTTCTTAAAGCCTCTCGGACTTGGGAAAAATCTTTCTGATAAGATGGTTCTTCCATATAATTTGACTTCATCCCTTTCAATGATCTAAGGTTTAACCTTTAAGCAAAAATGTGAAAAACTTGCAAATGATTTTCAAGCTTCATTTTTCAATCTGTTCAATTGGAGGCCAAATGGGAAAGTATGCAAGTGAAATAGTGCATGGCTAAGGAGTTCTAATTAACATTTCCTATTATGACAATCCAATAGGTTGATCTACTTTACACTATGGAAGAGGAAAGGCCAGTCGCTAAACCTGTATAAGGATCGGCTATAAAACAAGGACAGTGCCCAGCTCAAAATGGCTGAGATTATGTAAGTAAGTCACCTCTTACGGTATGAGCGCATGGGCATGGCAATTATAATTATAGGTGTATCAGGTAGCCATTGCTTCCTTAGTTAAGAAAACAACTATTTATTTTCTTATCTTACTTAAGCTGGAATTAGCTGTCTAGTTCTACTAGTTTTAGCTGGGTTCCTTTATGAATCTGGAGTTCATGACAGAGCGCCCAGGTGTCTCTGCTTCTGGAGGATGGCTGGTTTTTCACTAGGAAGATGGAATCAGTGGCCCCAAGTGGTCTCTCATCTTAATATGGGTTTGTTCACCATGGTTGCCTCAAGGACCCAAGAGGGAGAAAAGCGTGCAAGGGGTGGAGGCCTAGGCTCAGAACTGGCATGCTATCATTTCTGTCATATTCTGTTGTCTAAAGCAAATCACAAAGTTGGTCTAGATTTAAGGAGTAGGGAAATAGATTCTCTTTCTGGGAGGAGTTATGTTCTATGGCAAAAGCCATGGATATAAGGAAGCATGAAAATTTATGACTATTTTTGTCATCTACTACAGTAAGTGTAATTTATTTCTTTATACTTACCTTTATTTCACAATGGCTTTGAGGTGGCTTATAGCAAAAAGGAACATAGTGATATGGTAACAAACATAAAAACTTTACAAAAAAGTGAAGTAATATAAATTAGAATAGGGGGCCAAATTTAGGATTCTTATGATAAAGAATACACCAGTATAAACATTGAATTTGTCTTCATAGTACTTTTGAAACATTGAGGTGACAAGTTTTGGCCAAAAGCCCATTAAAGAGTGACATAAATTAATAGTGGTGGGGCCCTTGGACCATTTATTGCATAGTGTATATTACAACTGAGTCAAAAGCCAAGGGACCAATGATACAATTGGTAGTGTCCTACTCTTGATCCCTTTATTGCTGCTATTAAAGAGCCTCATGAGGGGTTTTATGATGCAGAAGAAAGGGCTTTGTAGACAGAGTTGAAGACATTCCCATCCCATCCCAGCTGAGAAACTGAGTTTTAAATCTAATTCTACATGGCTCTTCATCTCAGTTTTCTGAAACTGGGAGTAATGATGCTAATCAGAATGTGTTAGGTAATATGAAAAATGTATTTTAGATCTCACTGTCAAGCCTTCCTCCTTCTGATTCTTTCAGTTACCGTATCTCCCAAGAAATGTGAATTACTCACTTTTTAAAGAAGGATTGCTTCTTGGATAAACTTCTCCATCTCAATCAAAGGTATGTCCAAAAGTATAGCACATTTATGAAATTGAATGGAATTTGTGAATATTCTGAATCTTGACTCCATGTAAGGTTTCCAAGAATAGTTTGCAAACCCAAAGCAAGAGCTCTACCTGGTATATTGTTGGGAGTTTTCTGTGCCTTTGAGCCTCTGATCAGCTCACTTCTACAGTTGTTCTTAATCCCTGGATGCATGGTGGGCATTTTGGAACATAGTAGCTTCCTGCAAGTACACAGGGGTGCCCTTTGCTGGAATGAGTGTAGCTTGGTGAAGCTGTGGCGTTTGCTTCTGCCTCTGTGTAAAGACAGGTGATCATTTGGCTGCAGTGCCTTGACTGAGCCATCCATTTATATTTGTTGGCTCCTACCTGTTTTTTTGCCTCTAGGGATGTGAATAAGAGAGATGAAGATTTTTCTCTTATACATGGTTCTTATCATGGAGAAATGACTAAACGAACTCAAAGGTTTTTTGCCCATTTTTCCATTTTTTGTTGTTGTTGCTGTTGAGTTGTATGAGCTGTTCATATATTTTGGAAATTGAGCTCTTGTCAGTTGCATTGCTTGCAAATATTTTCTCCCAATCTGCAGGTTGTCTTTTTGTTTCATGTTTTTCTCTGCTGTGCAAAGGCTTTTATGTTTAATTAGGTCCCATTTGTTTTTACTTTTATTTCTGTTGCCTTATGAGACTGACCTAGGAAACATGGGTACAATTTATGTCAGAGAATGTTTTGCCTATGCTCTCTTCTAAGAATTTTATGGTGACACTTCTCATATTTCAGTCTTTAAGCCATTTTAAGTTTATTTCTGTGTGTGGTGTGAGGGAGTGTTCTAACTTCATTGATTTGCATGCGGCTGTCCAACTTCCCCTGCACCGCTTGCTGAAGAGACTGTCGTCTTCCCATCGTGTATTCTTGCCTCCTTTATTGGCGATTAATTGGCTGTAGATGTGTGGGTTTGTTTCTAAGCTCTCTATTCTATTCCATTGATGCATGTCTGTTTTCTTGTGTCAATACCTTGCTTGTTTGATTACTGTAGCTTTGTAGTATGGTCTTGGACCAATTTTAATGATTTTCTACTTTATCCAGGGAGGCGCATGATTTTCTCTGTTTTGGTGGAAAATGGGTAATAAAGAAGCACATATCCTAATTCTATCCAAAATGTAATTGACAAGATTCCAAGGGCCGAAGGGTGCTGCTTTGTTAAGGGGAGATACTAGAAAAGGGAGATTATTTTGAAATAAATGAGAAGTTCTTAAAGAAATGCAAAGATAAAAGCCCAATGAGGAAGAGAAATTCATAGTGCAAAATAGAGTACCTCTAAGTTTCCAATCTAAAAATAGCTTTTTGGTTGTAGTTTCCATTTGTGACTGACTCCTTGGTTCACAGCCACAAAGTATATGAAAGTTTTTCTGTTAAAATGACATTTCCAGTATGCTAACTCATACATGCTGAACACATTTTAATTAAAATATTCCTTGAAATATACTAGGACAGAGGATCACAGTTTGCTATCTAATAAAAGCAAGTCTATCCAGGGTTATGGTGACATCTGAGGATCCTTGTTTCCTTCCATATTATCAGAGACTTCAGAAATGATTCCTTTGCTCTCAGACTCCTTTTCCCTTCAGTTTCTATAAGGAAATGTACACTTTTTGGTTTGAAAATCCAGAATGAGTGATTTATGCTAGAATATATCCATGTATCTGACATCTGTTAGACATTAGCTTGTAGATTCCTGAACTATACTTGGTACACTTACAAATTTTCTACTCAAGTAAGCTGTTCTATAGCAAAATTGGTCTTCTATGGATATATAAGTATTCATGTAGGAATTAGGGGAGAAAAATTTTTTTAAGGCCATATAGAAATTTATCAGTGTTTGAAATCTACTATGAGCCAAGAACTGCACTAAATATGGGGATACATAATAAAACAGAATGCACAGCCTTGTAAGGGAGACCAGGAAATGAGCTGAATTTTCTTATACAGAAATAATAGATATGATGAAGCGTGTGGAGGCTACAATGAAAATAGGCAGAAAGGTACTTCCCTTAATTCTGAAAATTAGAAGAGAGTTCCCAAGTGATAAGGGAACAGAAATCCATTAAATAAAAATGAATTTGGCCATGTGGGAGGCTGGGGAAGGGTGAAACAAGAATGTTGGAGGAGAGAATGCTACTGAAGAAGAGGCATGGGCAATGTGAGTGAAAAAGAGTGAAGTTAGGAATGGAGAGCAAGGAGCTGATTGTAGTTCAAGTCTCCATTATACACAAATGTGAGATAAAATTAATACTTTAAATGCTTTGAAAAATCTGTGACACAAATTGAGGAAATTTACAATTTATGTTATGTGAAGTGATTAAAACTGAGATCATGGATAACACTTCTTACTAAGCCCTCTGTTGTCTTTTAGGCATCTTTCTTTTCTTGAGGCAGAAATGAAGTCACCAGAAGCATCAAGGGCTCTTGATTTTAATGGAGCCAAATAATACAAAGATCCAAGCCCTTATCTAGTAGTATGACAGGCAAATATTAATGCTGATTTTTGTAGTAATACTTCATAGCTTAACAAATATTTCCACTTACTCTCCATGGCATTTTTGAGACTCAGAAGAAATGTGAAGCCCTGATTTGTGGCATTTGCCAGTTTCCACAGTGTAAATGATATCATGGCCAATTTCAAGCTAACGACAGTTGAACAGCCACTCACAACAATCCTGAATATTTAACAGTCAGCTCTCTCCTACATCACCGTGCATAGTAGGTGAGACTCAGCTTCAGTTCTTGTCATTCCAAGTTTTATCCCCCAAGGCTCCTCTATCTTGAGTTCCTTGAATTCAATTTGGTCAAAAGGTGAAGCCTGCTGATAGGATCTGTTTTGATTGGGAGTTTTCTTTAGCAAAGAAATTCAATGATCGTCTCTTTTTCTCCTTTTAATTATTTAACACACATAACTCTCACTATGTGCCTTATAAATCTCACATAAAAATTTTGAGGTAGCTACTAATATGCATTTTTGCTAATGGCAATGAAATGCAGACTGAGTGACTTACCCAGTGTCATACCAGTGCTAAATGTAGGAGCTGGGATTGGAACCCAGGTGGCCCAGCTTGAATCTATGCTTTTAACCAGATTATACTGCTGCCTAAGTGTTCATGTCAGAAATACACCTACAGCATATTAATATCTCAGCCCATATGCCCTAGAAAATTAAACCCGAGTCAAATTCTTACATGCTAATAATTTACTTAGATGTGAAATCCTAGGGAAGAGGCAATGATGAGAAAAGAGAGGAAGTTAGCACAGAAGGAAATAGCAAAAGCAAAGAAATGTTCTTCTGAGCTGCCCATAGCTTTCAGGAACTATTGCTTGGGCTCAGAGGATGTCTCCAGAGAAGTCGCATGAAACTACATCTCTGAACAGTCCATTCATCAGAACAAAAGAAGAATTTATCTGCTAGTGTTCACACCCATTGGTCCAAGTCTGTCCTAAGGGATATTAACTCGCATGTATTTTCTGCATTGTGCATACATGGATGCCAAGTGGGCCCTAAGATAACTCATGTCTCAACAGTAACAGAAAACTCCTAAGTCAAGAGGCAAGAATCTAGAGGTATGGGCTGTGGCCAGCTGCTGTTAGGTTGCGCCTAGGAGCGATTCCAGGGTCAAGGTAAGCAGTCACTGAAGTGGCTTGTGATGCTGGCCAAGGCAGCAGGGATCTGGCTCCTTAAGCACAAGGTATTACTCCTCTCAAGGTCAAAATCAAGGCAAGTAGACAGATCTGGAATGATGCATGAATTAGATGAGGTCATTTACCTTCCACACTTCTTAGGACATTGAATGGAAGAATATCGAATAGTATATACTACACTTAGGCATAGCAGCATGGACTAGGCCATATGTGGACTCAGTCCGCAATTCATCTTCATGCTGCTGGTAATGAAGAAGGGCTTTAATGAAGAAAGGCATTACTCCTTTTGATACTACCAACTATGTAATTGCCAACTGACTAGGAATACTGGTAAACTGAAACTTGGGACACAGGCCTAAGCTTCCTGAGGAAGTCAGAAAGAAATTTAGAAACGTTTGAGTTGTCCCTTAAAGCTACTTGAAGATCCTAAGAGGTCATAAATTAAATGACTAATCTCCCTCTATATTCTCATAATACTTTCATTGTTCATTACATGATACTTAAATTCTACCATATATTAAAATTATTTGACCTGAAACAATAGAATGTAAGTTCCTCGAAGATACATCTCCCACATTTTCATTTTGATTAATCATACAACGTACAATTCAATCAATATACATTTGTTGACTTGAATGCAATGTTGTATCCAGGGTCAGCTATATAAAGTTTGCAGATCTCAGTGCACAATGAAAACGTCAAGCCTATGTTCAAAAAGCAGGAAAAAGTGCTATTTAAGGTATAAAAACACAAAGATTTTTCCTTAAAAATATTTTATTATGAAACATAGTAAGAGTAATGTCAATGCATGAGAAATAACACAAAGTTTACAAAAAGATATTTTTCATGACATAATTTCATAGAATACATAAATGCAATGCATTAATTCAGTATCTTGATTGCTCACAAGATTATTTATTGGCTCAGTTTTCTGCAAATTCAGGTCATCAAATTTATACTTTTAACGATATCGATATATTTATACTTTAATTTTGAAAGTGATGTCAGTCATTCTTAACAATTCAAGATAGAAAGAAAATAATTTCTGATTTTTAATTTTGAGAGATCTGATGCATCTAGGGTTACTAGAGTTAGGAATATGTTATAGACTGTGACATTAGGCTACATTTCTGATAATTTCAAAGTATATAAAATTTTCACACATCTAGAACTAATTCTTGTAGAACAGTTTTTCTAAAAAGATTTAACTCTCTACAAAGCAGTTGATGTTAGCCTGAATTTAATTTCATATGTAAATTTATTCAAAGGCCTTTTAGTGTTTCCTCTGATAGTTTCTGTCAGCTTGTAGAGGCTGTACAAGAAACAAGTGACTTCATAGTTTTTATATAGATTAAAACATATTCATGCATGCTTTGCCTTACCTTCAATTAAGCAGAAAATTTAAATTTTAAAATTGTTTTCTTTGTTAATCATCGGTTCATCTAAAGCTTCGAATGAAAATAGTGTAGGGTTTTTCTACTTAGTGTGCTCATATTTTTATTAATTCCTCTTTCTAAGTTTGTAGACATTCTCTCTTCAGTGTTTGGCAGCAGTTTCCAAACTGGTGATTCTAAACTCTTTGCATTCTAATTAACTCCATAAGAAGCTCTATTTTGATGTCCTCATTTATGCTTCTGTTTTATAATAATTTACTTTCGAAGTTTACTGCCCAAGTGCCTATAGTTCCTGTTCTAGTGCTCAGGTGGAGAGCTAACATTTGTGCGGGCATGGCAAGGTCGGGCTCTAGGGACCGATGGGCAAGCTGGCCTCCCACCATGGGTCTCCTTTTCCCTGGGCCTGGGACCCAGCTATTTCCACTGCTGTGGCCACTGCCATACCTCTGGGTCGAGGTCATGGCCCAGCCAACCCCTGTGGGTCCATGGTACCCCAGTGCCCGAGGCTGCTTCTGCATGCAGGATGACTTGGACAACTGCTGGGCACACTGCTCACTGTGCTACCAGGCTGCTGTCGAATCACAGTTGTGCGTGCCTATTTGCGTGAGCATAGAAGATATACCAAAGAATTCTTAAGAATTCTACAATGACAGCAGAGCTCTAAACCAAGCACTGAGCCCTTCTCCGGTCTAGAGCCTTGTGCGACTGAACTGATCAAAAGAATTGAATAGGTCTCATGTCCGCACAACTGAAGCGGCTTAGCAGCAGCAGCAGCATGTCCAGGAGGCATACTAAGCCCCCAAGAAATATTTGTTGAAGTTTGACTTGTCTCCTGGATTCTCTCTGCCGCTTTGTAACTAGCATGTAGAGCAAAGAGAAGAAGGTCAGTAAGGGCCAGCACCCACTTCGGAGTGCATCAGAGGGTTCCCCACCCCCAGCCCGTCCTTCCCAAATATTTAAAATGCAGGAAGGGGAAGAATACAAAACAAAGTCTCAGTAACACTTTGAATGTTACTTGCCATGGGAAAAAAAGGACGAAAAGCAAAAATATTATGACAACCTTGGGATCTTGGCCAAACTCTTCTACAGGTCATTCTTTGCCTGGAAGGAATGCTCAGGTACACAGTCACCCAGGTCAGTCCAAGGAACACAGGTATGCTGTTTCCTGAATGGGGCTGTTTGAGTGACAGACTATCAGGCTAGCAGGTGGTGGCTCACCTTACAGGGGCACTGTGCTGTAGGATTAACTTGCGTCCGAATTACCCAGATTAGAGTCTCATTCCCTGGACGTTGCAGGCTGGACAGCCATACTGTAGGGCCTGAGTTCCCTGTTGCATACTGCTAACACAGGACAACAGACCTTGCACCGGACTGAAGGCACCATGTAACAAATAATACTGCTCAGTGCTGCGCACTAGAAGAGACTCCAAGGTCTGCAACGTTAGAAACCTTCTGGGAGTTTCTTTCAATCCATTCATGGAACCTCTTGCTTTCTATTTGGTAGGCACCCCATGGTGGCTCCCTCCCTCATGTTTCTTCCCCCCTGCCCCGCCCCCCGCACATTCAAGTTTTTTAAAATCTCATTATTATCTGGGTATTGGATGGATGGGTTTGGTGAAGTGTGACTTTGGAAAGATGGCAAACTGTTTCTCAGAATGGCAGAAGAGACTTTCGTTCTATTGCAGACTGGTAGATTCTACAGGCATAGTAACTTTGTGTGCGTATTCAGAAGTATTGTTATATAGAGCATATTTTGAGATCCTTTCTCTCATTAGGAAAAGGTACCTGGTAAAAGAAGGAGTTGGTTCTATATACGGTTATGGTAAGGAGAGAGTCTTTGATGGAGTTGCTTATGCTTTGGCAGTGATCACTGGGGATGCTCCTAAGGATTTGATTAACAACTTACTCTTGAGTCTATCTATTTATCAATATTTCTCTCTATCCATCAATTATTAAATTACAAAGCAATACACAACAAAATGTGTACAAGGGGAATATTAATGATAGTATTGATAATACCTTTGTAATATCATTTGTAATGATAGTATAATAAAAATACAGTATTTGTACTGTTTGGCAGAGTAACCAGCTTTAATGGTTTTGTGTGAATAATATCGTATTTGTACGTTGGTTGGTTTTCTTACCAAAAAGAAATATCCCCAAACACTGCATACCTGGTTGTTCTCATTTAGTAATACCCAGGGTCATGGCCAATATGTTATGGTCAATTCATGTAGCCTTAACTAATTCTTTTTAATGTCTACATTATATCCAAAGTGTGTCTGTATTGCATTGGAGATTGTTTTTACTTTCAGATTTTTATCCTTTGATCAATGCTGCAATAAATATTTTGATAGCCACATTTTTAGGCATGATGTAGTATGCTCAAAAGGTGAAAAGCCTACCCCGCACCCCAAATTGATGTCGAATTGATATATTCATGTTGTTCATTAGACACATGCATTGTTAAGTGCCTGTAGTGTGGCGTGTCTGAATGAAAATGTGCTCTGACTAAAATACATGCCAGATTTCAAGGACTTAGTATGTGGAAGAAAATGTAAATATCGCTAATAATTTTATATTATATATAGAAATGGTATATTTTAGATATAATAAGTTAAACAGATTGTATTACTAAAATTAATTACACCTGGTTCTTTTTCTTTTTTAAAATGTGGCTACAAGAAAATTTAAAATTACACGTATGGCTCACATCCGTGGCTACACTGTATTTCTATTGAAGAAGAGTGTTAACAAATATTTGAAAATTTCCCAAATGACATCAAATCACTGTTCTGAATAGGTGTTTTGCCTTGTTTTGATTTGAATTTTGAAGAGGTAATATACGAACACAGCACAAAATTCAAAAGGGTATAAGAAGTACTTATAATAGTATTCTATTGCTGCTGTAACAAATTATCAGAAAATAAGTGGCTTACCAACACAGATTTACTCTTTCAGAGTTCTGGAAGTCAGAAGCCTGAAATGGGTCACCCTGGGCTAAGCTTAAGGTGTCTCATCCCTTCTGGAGGCTTGCTTGCCTTTTCCACCTTCTAGAGGTTGCCTGCATTCCTTGGTTTGTGGGCCCCAGCCATACTCAGGGCCATCAGTGATAGGTTACTTCTCCTACTTTGATCCCTTTCTGTCTTCTTTTCTACTTTTTTTAAGTCAACTTTATTGAGAAATAATTTACATATCATACAACTGACTCACTTAAATGGCTTTGTGTATAACCACAAAGTTGTATATCCATCAGTTCAGTTCAGTTGTGTCCAACTCTTTGAGACCCCATGAATCGCAGCACGCCAGGCCTCCCTGTCCATCACCAAGTCCTGGAGTTCACTCAGACTCACGTCCATTGAGTCAGTGATGCCATCCAGCCATCTCATCCTCGATCGTCCTCTTCTCCTGCTCCCAATCCCTCCCAGCATCAGAGTCTTTTCCAGTGAGTCAACTCTTCGCATGAGGTGGCCAAAGTACTGGAGTTTCAGCTTTAGCATCATTCCTTCCAAAGAAATCCCAGGGCTGATCTCCTTCAGAATGGACTGGTTGGATCTCCTTGCAGTCCAAGGGACTCTCAAGAGTCTTGTCCAACACCACAGTTCAAAAGCATCAATTCTTCGGTGCTCAGCTTTCTTTACAGTCCAACTCTCACATCCATGCATGACCACAGGAAAAACCATAGCCTTGACTAGACGGACCTTAGTTGGCAAAGTAACGTCTCTGCTTTTGAATATACTATCTAGGTTGGTCATAACTTTCCTTCCAAGGAGTAAGCGTCTTTTAATTTCATAACTGCAGTCACCATCTGCAGTGATTTTGGAGCCCCCCAAAATAAAGTCTGACACTGTTTCCAGTTTGCCCATCTATTTGCCGTGAAGTGATGGGACCAGATGCCATGATCTTTGTTTTCTGAATGTTGAGCTTTAAGCCAAGTTTTTCACTCTCCACTTTCACTTTCATCAAGAGGCTTTTTAGCTCCTCTTCACTTTCTGCCATAAGGGTGGTGTCATCTGCAAATCTGAGGTTATTGATATATATATGAACAGAACTGTATACCCATGACCACTGTCAATCTTAGAACATATTCAGCACACCCAAAAGAAACTGTGTCCTCATCCCCTCCTCTGCAACGGCTCCTTCCTCCCCAGCCCCTGGCAACCACTGATCTATTTTCTGACTGCTATGGATTTGCCTGTTCTGGATTTTTCCTGAGTGGAACCATATGTCATCCCTGGTGACTGGCCTCTTTCACCTCGCGTGATGCTTTTGCAGTTCATCTGTGTTGTGTGTATGACTACTTCCTTTCTTTTTATTAATTAAGTAACATTCCAATCGGGTTTCCCTTGTCCGCCTGCAATGCAGGAGACCCAGGTTTGATTCCTGGATCGGGAAGATCCCCTGGAGAAGGAAATGGCAACCCACTCCAGTATTCTTGCCTGGAGAATCCCATGGACAGAAGAGCCTGGCGGGCTGCAGTCCATGAGATTGAAAGAGTTGGACGCAACTTAACAACTAAACCACCACCAATATCCCAACATCTCCCTTTTCTACTTGTAAAGACTCCTGTGCCTCCTAGGCCCACCTGGACAGTCTGGGATAATCATCCTATCTTATGGCCAGACCTTTAGCAACCTTACGCCCATCTGCAGTCTTAATTCCCTCTTGCCATTGACCATAATAACCTGGTCCTAGGTTCTGGAGGTTAGCATGCAGATGTCATTGTAGGGGGCTATTGTTCTGCGGGTCAGAGTGCTGCCCTCTCCAGGGCATGCTGTTGAGAACACGACACAAGTGCCTTTCTCTCCAGAGGTAGCCCTGTTGCCAGTATCTTTCATATCCTCGAGTTGCATGTGCACGTGCTAAGTCACTCCAGTCGTGTCTGACTCTGTGTGACCCCATAGATGGCAGCCCACTAGGGTTACCCCCATCCCTGGGATTCTCCAGGCAAGAACACTGGAGTGGGTTGCCATTTCCGTCTCCGCATATGCGCATATGCATATGCAAATGTGTTCTTCAAAACATATTTTGTAAAAATACCAAGAGTAGCACATACTACACACTATCTACTGTATATATTCTTTCACCTGGTTTCCTGTTTTTGGTTTTCTAGTCTTAAATCTTAGAGATTATATTAGTTTCCTAGGACTATTGTAACAAATTCCCACAAACTGGGTGACTAGAAACAACAGAAATATACTCTCCATGGTTCTGGAGGGCAGATATCCAAGATCAAGGTGGCCACAGGGATGTGCGCCTGCCAGAGGCTCTAGGGCAGAATCCGCTCCTTGCGTCTCCCGGCTCTTGGTAACTCCTGACGGTCCTTGGCTGTGGCTGCATCACTGCGGTGCGTGCCTCCATCTTCACTTGCCTTCTCCCCTTCTTTCTGTTATTAAAGATACTTGTCATTGGGTTTAGGGCTTGCCTGGTGGCTCAGTTGGTAAAGAACCCGCCTGCCAATGCAGGAGACCTGGGTTTGATCCCTGGGTCAGGAAGACTCCCTGGAGAAGGAAATGACTACCCACTCCAGTATTCTTGCCTGGGAAAGTCCAGGAACAGAGGAGCCTGGCAGGCTGCAGTCCATGGGGTCACCAAGAGTCGGACACATCTGAAGCGACTGTGCATGCATGTGGGATTCTGCTGGGGGTAGAAATAAACAAAGGAACCTAAGAAGGGATGTCAGGGCCACTCGTTACTGTGGACCTGGAGAATCTTTCTTAGTGACAGAGGCACTGAAATCCAGCTGAAATATTTCAGCAAGATCCTGTTCAGACTTGTGAGGGGACTCAAGGTCACTCCCCGATGAGGAAATAGGACAGAGACCTTGTTGGCTCTTCCAGGCTCTCTTGACCACGTCAGGGGGCGGGGAGCTTGCTTTAACAATGAGGCCATGTTGACAGACTGCTTGAGGATCCCTAGAGAAAGGTGTGTGGTCTGCCCAGGGGAGGAGTAGCCTCTTCTCCTCTGGGAAGAATAAAAATCCCAGAACCTATTTACTGTTTAACTGAGGATGCTCCAGTGGGACACGCAGCCTGCAACTGGGTGGCTGCCTCTGGTCGAATCCCTCTCCGTGTGGGATTTCGACCATCGCATTTTACGCCCTCTCTTTCTTCCCCCACAGATTTTACAAGTGAGAAGTTGACGTGCGAGTTCCAGTGTGGTTCATCTACCTGCTTCCCTTCCCCCTCAGAAAACACACACACACACACCCCTTGAAAAGAAATCATGTCAGGTGAACTTGGGCTATTGTGTTTCTTAGGTAAGGCTTTTAGATAAAAAGCCTGCTTACAGTGGCTCCCAGCCCAGAGGCCGTTTGCACAGATTTTATTACACAAAGGCAGAATTCAGGTAGGCCTCCCAACAAGGGCATATTGTATCATTGTCGCTTTGTCGGGAGGCCTGTTAATGGTTTACACACTCTGTCCTCCAGTTTAAACATATACTTCGTGTTCAGCAGGAGCAACCTGAGGACTCACCTCACTAAGGGAGGCTTTGCACTCCTAATACCTGGGGGTGCAGAGCCTCCCTCCCCCTCCCCGCGGCTCTCCTCAGTCATCTAGTGTCTGTTCCCTCCCCCTGGAACTGCTGCTGCCTTCCCATGTGACTCCACACCCTCAGGCCCTCGGGGCTTGTGTCCAGCCAGCATCACGAGGCCTGAGAGGTGGGGCAGTGGGCACCTCGGGCCTGACAGGGCAGAGCAGCACCTCTCCTACCCCCTAAAAGAAGTAACTGCTTCAGCGCCCGCTGGGTGACTTTCTTCCTCTCTGAGAACTGCGCTGGACCACTGTGTGTTCTCTCAGATCACCGAGTAAAGCAACCGGATCATTAAACAAGGCAACTCAGCGTGCAGGGTCGTGTGTCTGTCTGGCCCTTTTTAGAATTATTCCTGTTACTCCTCACAAGGACCCTAGGAGGTGCTGTGATTGACACCATTCATGCCGATGAGGAAACCTCAGGTAACAGACAGAGAGGCAGGAACCCAAGGCCACATCCTGATAAGAAGCAGCTTCCGACCTAGCCATTCTTCTTCTTGGCCCAGCCTAGCCCTGTTTGGGACACACAGATCAGGGTCTGGAGGGGGCGGGGGACGAAAAGGGGTGTGAACTGGGGATAAAGGGCCTGATTAGGTCCATAATATCAGAACGATGTGATACCTCATCACAGGCTCTATTCCCACGAGGCTAGATACCGGGGTGAATTCCGCTAAGGGAAAGGTGGCTGCTGATCTCTGCAAACAGGTCTTTAATATTGAGAATGGCTTTTTTTGGCCAGGCCGAGTAGCATGCAGGACCTTAGTTCCCCAGCCAGGATCTGAACCTGTGCCCTCTGCAGTGGAAGCACAGAGTCGTAATCAGTGGACCACCAGGGAAGTTCCAAGGATGGCCTTTTCTTTATCATAATCCACTCCACCCTCCTACACACCTAAAGTGGATATGAAAAGAGAGCGGATACTGTGTGTCAATTTTAAGGATTCCCAGACCCTCTCTTTTTGGATCCATGCTGACCTTGTTCTCTCAAAAGTAATTGCCATCCAAAGCATCTTCCTGGTCCTGTGAGTCCTCACAGGATAGGGTCCTAATGAAGGCCAGTCAATTGTTATTTGTACTGGGCCCCCTAGGGAACGCGTGTGGGTGTGTGTGCGCATGTGCGCATGTGCGTAGTTGTCGCCACTCTTAGTAGCAATGACCAGCACCATTAATATTCTCCAGGCCTGGTCTCCATTAAAACTGAGTTGAGTTGCATGGACCAGAAACCCATCTTGAGCGTTGGAACCAAACTGTTTGTCTTTCTTTTGTAAAGAGGAGACTTGAGCCTTCTAATCCAGGATGGAACCCCAGCTGAAGGAAACCGCAGGGCCCCCCACAGGACTCAAGCTCTCTTCCAGCCTCTTGCTAAAGCACCTTCTAGGTGGGGCTCTTTTCTTCACACTTAACAATGTGGAAGCTACTTTTCTGTCTCAAATCACACCCTCAGTCCAGGTGCCAGTTAAGTCTGACCACATTTAGTGACAGTCTCCTCCTGAAACCTCCACCCAGCAGGCTTCCTGTCCTATCTCATATCCACCTCTAGCCGAGTCGAAGTTTGAGGAGGTCCATATTTTCAACCGAGTACCTTGCTTCCTTGGACAAAGCTGAATGTCTTCCTAGTAAGAAAAAAAGAGAAGATTGGCTCCAAAGTAAGGAATGAGCAAGGTATGCCACACCATCTTTTGAACAGGAACATGTTTTTAAAAATTAGCACTTTGTGTCATTGATACATCATAAAAATTGGGGTGCAGTACACAGATATTGTTTTTCTCAAAGGAAGCAAAAGCAATGTAGGGACTCTTTGCAGAGCGGGGATTGTTGGACAAAGGTCAGGGAATAGAGAACTAAACGTTTCTCCTCTTCACAAATTTGCTTAGAGTTGGCCTTGCTTCTGAAACGTGGTCATGCTTTCTCTTGCCCAGGGTTTCTGAGCCTCAGCACTGTTTGTGTCTTGGATGGGGTCATACTTGGATGCAAGGGCTTCTCTGTGCATTGTAGGATGTTTATCCTGGCCTGGGCCCACTAGATGCCGGTAACACTGCTCCCTACGGTAACACTGCCCCCTACTCCCAGTTGTGATAACCAAACTATTTTCAAACTTTGCCAAATTGCCCCTGGTTAAGAATTACCACTTCAGTCTATTCCGCACCACAGAAATTTGATGACAGAACTCATCTTTTTCCTGGTTTTGAAACGAGAAGTGTGAAATTGACCTGCTCCCCAGCAGTGGACCCTGGCCAAGTAGGGCGGCGGCGGGAGTGCCTCCCGGCAAGGTTTGCCCTGCACATCTGCACAACAGCTGACTTGGCTTCTGCGGGCTTGGCCAGGATGGCACCTGCAGGGTGGCCTCCTCAGCCCCTTGGATTCAAAGCCTAGCTCTCCACGGGCAGACTTCGTGGCAGCCAGCAGATCAGGCTGGCGCAAAAGTAGGGCCAGCAGATTTAGCAAATTAAAAATATAGGATGCCCTCCTAAATTTGCATTTCAGATAAGCTCGGTCTCTCAGTTTTGTCTGACTCTTTGTGACCCCATGGATGACTCCTCTATCCATGGGATGTTTCCAGGCAAAAATACTGGAGCGGGATGCAGGGAATCTTCCTGAGCCAGGGCTCGAACCCATGTCTCTTGTATTTCCTGCATTGGCAGGTGGATTCTCCACCACTGCACCACCTGGGAAGCCCTGAATTTTAGATAAACACAAATAAAATGTTTTAGTATAAGTGTGTCCCAAGCAACCCTAAATGGGAGCAATATTCCCCTGGTATCTGGGTGCCATACAGTGTGTTCCCTGAACAAGGGGCAGGATTGTTTTACCAGAAAAAAATCCAGATCTTCACAAGACTCTCCAAGGCTCAACTGCTGGCCATGGCAGGGAGCAGTGATGTTCCTCTTGAAAACATTCAAAGTGTTTCCAAGAGAGATTCCCCTGATGATTAGGCTTTTTGGGTCACTGCAGAGTACAAGTGCCTGTGATGCCCCGTGCACACTGGGGGCTCCGTTAGAGTCCCAGTACACATCAGCAGGCTAAAGTCTGGAGAAAATCCTACATGAAGGAAACCTTTGACTTTGTCTATAGCAGGCTTCCCAAAGTTTTCTGAGAGTTTTTCTTGCCCAGTAGCTCTTACCAGAATATACTTGGGCATTTAACGTCCATGCAGATAACCGCAGAGGCCGACATTGGACAAATATTTGTTATGCTTATGTACTGCGCTAGGTAGGCCAAGTGCCTGGGATATAGAAATTTGTCCTTCTTTTGTAGTTCTTAAATCAGTTGTAAATATTTAAGTAACTATAATTATTTGTTTAGTGTCTAACTCCCCCACTGAAAGTCCCATGGGATCAGGGACACGGCCCCTCCTGCCCATTATCCTGTGGCCAGCCCCTACAGTTCCTGGCCCATTGTAGATGTTCTACAAATATTGTTTGAATAAATAGAGAAAAATACAGTCTTTGCCCTTGGAGAAATTCCCATCTAATACAATGGTTCTCATGGAACTGCAGAGCAAAATCATGGAAGTTTAAGACAAACAAAAAAATAAGGTGTCTGGTCCCTACCACTGGAAAGAATATAACCAGATTGGGAGATGGTGCTTTATAGACAGAGCTGAGAATTGAAACAGTGCTCTAGACTCCTCAGGAAACACACCCCCATGGTCACCTGTCAGATTAGACTCCTTGTTTTGAGTTCTCTACTTTGTCTCTCTAGGCAAGCAAGTCTGGGGCTAGGCTGGGCCCCTGAGAGGCCTCAGGAAAAGGGCTAGGTTCTCACCAGAGGTTTAAGACAAAAATCTAAGCTTCTAAAATATGTTGGTTTAATGGATATGGAGTAGGTGACATTTCCAGAAGGCATTTAAATTCCTTTTGGGAACTAGAGCCTGGGCTCCAACCTTCATTCAGCTCTAACTCTTCTCTCCCTTCCACGAGCTCCTTGCCTCTCACAGTTTCAGTTCTTGGCTTTTCCTGAGACACAACGAATGCCTGTTCCAGCCCCAGATGGGTCTGTGGTCTCCCTGAGTGTCGCCTCCCATCACCGCCCCTCATTTTAACTGGTAGGAAACCATCTGCCTGGGGGGTTCCCCGTTGGTTCAGCAGTAAGGAATCCACGTGCCAATGCAGGAGACCCAAGAGACGCAGCTTCGATCCCTGGGTGGAGAAGATCTCCGGGAGCAGGAAACGCCAACCCATTCCAGTGTTCTTGCCGGGAAAATTCTATGAACAGAGGAGCTTGGCAGGCTATAGTCCAGGGGGTTGGACAAAGAATGGGACACTGCTGAGCACACATGCAGTCACCCGTGCATGCATGCACACACACCATCTGCCTGGGGAAGCTTTTCCAGGGAAGACTTTCCAGACACACATACACACACACACTGACAGAATTTCTACTTTCATGGGGTTACTAAAAAACCTGACTATTTGATTTCTGCAGAATGCTTTTAACAAGACTTCAGTCTAAATATAACTATGCCCCATACAGACACCTGAACTCAGTGTCTTAGGAGCTGTTTGTTACATTTATAGTGTCTAGAAACATATTTTTCAGGGTTTGGGGGTATCTTTTGTACTGAATTTTAGTGGTGATGTATAAAGTCTTTGCTTACTGGTGTGTGCATGTTTTTATGCAAGTGTCCATTCAGCTTCACAGCAGTCCTCTGCAGCAGTCCTCTGCAGCTGTCCTCTGCAGCAGTCCTCTGCAGCTGTCCTGCACGGCCGGCTAACAGAGGGCAGTGTCAAACCCAGACAGTGACCGCCACACTCTTCTTTCCTGGCTGACTTCTGGGGAAGATCAGGCTTATAGGAACCTCCTAGCCACTCTTAAGGAAATGATAGCTTTGAATTCTTCAAAGTATGTTAGGATAATAGAATCCAATAAGTACCCCCCAAAAAATAAATAAATAAATAAAGAGGCCCTCTTCTGTTGCTTTTCAGGTTCAAATTTCACTGATTTCTACTCTTTATTATTTCTTGACATTGTCTTGGTTTGGGTTTAACTTGCTCTGTCTTTATTAGCTTCTTAAAGAAGGAACTTTGATAACCAATTTGAAAACGTTCCCCTTTTATAATATAAGCAATTGGTGCTATACATTTTCCTTTAACTACTGCCTTAACTGTATCCCATACATTTTGATATGGCTTACTTTTATTTCTGTTTTATTAAAGTCATTTTAGTTTCCCTTGAGAATGTCTCTTGGAACCCTGGGCAATTTAGAAATACATAGCTTAATTTCTAAATATTTAAAGATATCTTTCTGTTATTCCTAGCTTAATTCCTTCATGGTCAGAGACTGTTTTTCTGGTATGATTTTCCAGTGTTTTTAATTTATTAAGATTTAGTTTATGCCCAGAATATGGCCTTTCTTCATGAAAGGTCCTTGTGCTCTTGTAAAAAAATGTGTATTCTGCCATTGTTAAATACAATATTCTATAGATTTCAATTAGGTCATTTCACATACTCTTTGCTCTTACTGATTTTCTGCCTATTTTTGTATTAGTAACAGAGAGAAGAATGTTGAAGCCTTTAGTTTTGATGAGCAATTTCTCCTTTCATTTCTTCCAATTTCTGATTCAAGTATCTTAATGCTCTGGTGTTAGGTGCATTTGGGACGTTGTCTTTTGGATAGTTCAGTTCAGTTCAGTTGCTCAGTCATATCCGACCCTTTGCAACCCCATGGACTGCAGCACGCCAGGCCTCCCTGTCCATCACCAACTCCTGGAGTTTGCTCTCACTTATGTCCATTGAGTTGATGATGCCATCCAACCATTTCATCCTCTGTTGTCCCTTTTTCCTCTTGCCTTCAACGTTTCCCTGCATCAGGGTGTTTTCCAGTGAGTCACTTCTTCACATCAGGTGGCCCAAGTATTGGAGTTTTAGCTTCAACATCAGTCCTTCCAATGAATACTCAGGACTGATTTCCTTTAGGATGGACTGGTTGGATCTCCTTGCAGTCCAAGGGACTCTCAAGAGTCTTCTCCAGCATCACAGATCAAAAGTATCAATTCTTCGGTGCTCATACTTCTTTATGGTCCAGCTCTCACATCCATACATGACTACTGGAAAAACCATAGTTTTGACTAGATGGACCTTTGTTGGCAAAGTAACATCTCTGCTTTTTAATATACTGTCTAGGTTGGTCATAGCTTTTCTTCCAAGGAGCAAGCGTCTTTTAATTTTGTGGCTGCAGTCACCATCTGCAGTGATTTTGGAGCCCCCCAAAATAAAGTCTGTCACTGTTTCCATTGTTTCCCCATCTATTTGCCATGACATGATGGGACCAGATGCCTTGATCTTAGTTATTTGATTGTCAACATTTTAAGCCAACTTTTTTCACTCTCCTTTTTCACTTTCATTAGAGGCTTTTTAGTTCTTCTTCGCTTTCTGCCATAAGGGTGGTGTCATCTGCATATCTGAGGTTATTGATATTTCTCCCGGCAATCTTAATTCCAGCTTGTGCTTCATCCAGCCTGGCACTTCACATGATGGGCTCTGCATTTAAGTTAAATAAGCAGGGTGACAATATACAGCCTTGACATACTCCTTTCCTGATCTGGAACCAGTCCATTGTTCCATGTCCAGTTCTAACTGTTGCTTCTTGACCTGTATACAGATTTCTCAAGAGGCAGATCAGGTGGTCTGGTATTCCCATGTCTTTCAGAATTTTTCACAGTTTATTATGATCCACACAGTCAAAGGCTTTGGCATAGTCAATAAAGCAGAAGTAGATGTTTTTCTGGAACTCTCTTGTTTTTTCCATGATCCAGCGGATGTTGGCAATTTGATCTCTGGTTCCTTTGCCTTTTCTTAATCCAGCTTCAACATCTGGAAGTTCACGGTTCATGTACTGTTGAAGTCTGGCTTGGAGAATTTTGACCATTACTTTGTTAGCGTGTGAGATGAATGCAATTGTGTGGTAGTTTGAGCATTCATCGGCATTGCCTTTCTCTGGGATTGGAATGAAAACTGACCTTTTCCAGTCCTGTGGCCACTGCTGAGTTTTCCAAATTTGCTGGCATATTGAGTGCAGCACTTTCACAGCATCATCTTTCGGGCTTTGAAATAGCTCAACTGAAACTGTCTTTTGGATAATTAACCCCTTTATCAGTATGCAGTATTCTTCTTTATCCCAGGAGGCAGAGGCTTTTTTTCTCATCCCAGTTGCAATGGGCTGTTGCCTTTTCCCCACGGTAGTTTGAGACTTTTATTCTGTAGAGAGGAGGACAGGGGAGAATCTAGGCAAAGCTGCACACCTTTCTCGTGGTGGCTGCCCTTCTCTCCAGTGTGTACCTGCAGGGTTTTTCCCAGGACTCTCACCAGTCTTTTCTGTGAGTGCCCTCTGAGGCCAGTGGAGAAGAATCAGCCTGAATTCCATTATGTCTATGGCTCTCAGGATTCTATACTGTCTCATTAGCCCACACTCAACAACTGCCAATCAATTCATTCATAATTTTAATGGAATCCCTCTCATTCTGGATGTCCAACTGCATCAGTCCAAGGGAAAAAAGTACTCACATCCCATCTCTGCTTTCAATCATCTTGTCTTCCTTCGAATTAATTTTGGTTGGTTAGCTAGTTGGTTGCCTAGTAACCTCAGCTCTTTGATAAATTTATGGAAAGTTGTGAATATGCAAGTCCAGCTTTTGCTGTTGTAAGGGTAAGAGTGAAGCTCTTTTCACCTTTCTGTATTTCATATATAAATGGAAAGTATAGGTTATTATTTTATGGACTATCCCATCCTTTCCAAAAAGGAATTTGCAAAGGCATTCTTGAGAATATCTTTCTGGACCCCAGCCTAACATAAGGTCCATTTCTTTGCTCTTAGTACTGGAGCTAAGCTTTCTGAAGGAGGGAAGGAAGGATAAAATGGCCAGTTGTATAATTCCTTGTTTAGTCTCAGTCTTTCCTTCTTGCCTTCATAGAGGTTAAATGAGATAGCATCAATATTTCTTTGACTCCAAAAACAACAGGTTTGAGCTAGAAAATCTTTGCAAGACAAAGAAAAAATTAGAGGAAATCTTTAATCCCTTCCAAATGAGCTGAAAAGAAAAATCTCCAAAGCCTCTGTAAGGAATTAAACAATTTAAGAGGGTAATTAGTAGTATACATTCTATCTTCCTTCTTCCCCACCCCCAACCCTTCGCCCAGTACAGCTGGGGCCTAAATCCACTGTGCTTTTGGGAGAAGGCTTAGAGACAGGTCATGAGCAGAGGATGAAGGACGGTTTGCTCCTGCCACTCACGTCTATTAAATGGTAGCTTCTGCCCCTTGGCCGTGTTTGCATCACAACACACATCACCGGCTTGCTTTGACCCTGACACCATTTTATAGGCTTAATAATAATAAATCTATGTCTTGAAATAGTTTTGCAGATTACACCAATCAATCAAAATTCAGGGAGCCCAAGACCATTAATGTCATCAGCAGCGATGCAGTGCCCCGGGAATCCATCTAAATCAGCCACTGCAAAGGAAAATGCGCCTTAAGAGCCTGAAGACTGAGGGAGTAGACGGAAGCATAAATTGCAGTTCTATTTTTATTAGCCATGAAGGGATGATTTTCTTGGGGAGGCTTTGTCTATTCCTGGTAGGAAATGAAACTAAGAGTTGTTGAGTCCATTGCTGATTCTCACTCCAAATTATAAACCGGGAAGAGTTTGCTGGTTCTGGGCTATGGGATGAAGCACAGTCTGTCGCATTCTGCAAGCCTAAACTCTGGAGAATTCTCCTTTGAGACTCCCCAGTGAGCAGTCAAGGCCCAGTGCCTTTTGCCTTTATAGATGGCTCCACCACTCCCATTTTCCCTTTGTTGAGACAAATCTTAAAGGAACACTCAGCTGAGAAGGGCTTGAGATGGAGCTACATGGAGGTCTCAGACCTTCCACAATGACTGTGGTTAATCCTTAAAACTGAGGAGGGAGGGGTAAGGAAGAATGAAAGTCCTTCTCAGGTCTTCTGTAGTTTGAATCTTTCTATAATCTCTGAGACTGATTTCTTATAAGACAGTATGATATAACGAAAGCAACTGAGATTTGAGATTCAGGAAACCTGTGTTTTGGCTCTTGAGTTAGTTGTATGACCTTGAGAAACTCATCTTGCCTTTTTATGGATCTTATTTCTTCATCTGTCAAATGAACAGATTGCTCTAAATCAGGCAGTCTAAACCAGAAATCCATGGACCAGATCCACATGTGAGTTTTGTTTTGCTGTGAGTTTAATAGTGACTTAGACATGACTAGATCTCATGTGTGCGCTTAGTCGCTCAGTCGTATCTGACTCTGCTACCCCATGAACTGCAGCCCACCAGGCTCCTCTGTCCGTGAGATTCTCCAGATGGGAATACTGGACTGGGCTGCAAACTACCCTTTTATCTTCTCCTGAAAAACTGCATACACGGGCTGTACAGGACCGTGTCTGCACATGGGAGCAGTGTATTGCTGGGTAATACTGCCTTTGGTAGAGTCTGCCTTCCCCTCCAGGGCCCCAGAATCCCCACCTGTTGTTACGCTTGCCTCTACCCCTGTGACTCGTTCACATTAACTGACTCCTAGGTGCACAACTCCTGAGCTATATGTTCTGTGTGAAGACTGATGTCTAACTCTTGTCTGATGAAGCAGAACTTACATTAAAAGACTTTAATTTCTTAAACTGAATATAGTTGATTTATACTGTTGTGTTAGTTTCAGGTGTGCAGCAACGTATATCTGAATTACTTTGCTTCCCTGGTGGCTCAGACAGTAAAGAATCTGCCTGCGATGCAGAAGGCCATGGTTTGATCCCGGGGTCAGGAAGATCCCCTGGAGAAGGGAAAGTCTACCCACTCCAGTGTTCTTGCCTGGACAGTTTCATGGACAGAGGAGACTAGTGGACTGTAGTCCATGTGGTTGCAAAAAGTTGGGTGAGTGAGTGACTAACACTTTCACTTTTTTCATATGTGTGTGTATATATATATATTTTTTTTTCCCCCTCAAATTCTTTTCCCCTTATGGATTATCACAAAATATTGAGTATGGTTCCCTGTGCTATAGAGTAGGTCCTTGTTGGTTATCTTCTATATGGCAGTATGTTTATGTTAATCCCACATTCTTAATTTATCCCTTGCCCTGCTTCCCCTTTGGTAACCATAAGTTTGTTTTCTGTGTCTGTGGGTCTATTTCTGTTTTGTGTATAACTTACTTTGTATCGTTTTTTTAAAATTCCATATGTAAGTGATATCATGTGATATTTGTCCTTGACTTACTTTACCTAGTATGGCACTCTCTAGGTTTATCCATGTTGCTGCAAAGGACGTTTTTTTTTTTTTTGAGACTGAGTTCCATTATGTGTGTGTGTATGTATATACA
This sequence comes from Capra hircus, assembly GCF_001704415.2. Taxonomy (NCBI): domain Eukaryota; kingdom Metazoa; phylum Chordata; class Mammalia; order Artiodactyla; family Bovidae; genus Capra; species Capra hircus. The sequence continues at coordinate 11,287,710 of NC_030827.1, forward strand.
TGTATATTTATATACCACATTTTCTTTATCCATTCACCTGTAGATAGACATTTAGGTTACATCCATGTCTTGGGTATCATAAATAGTGTTACAATGAACAGTGGGGTGCATGCATCTGTTTGAATTATTATTATTATTTTTGGTATATGCCCAGGAGTAGGATTGCAGGATCATATAGAACTTTATTTTTAGTTCTTAAGAAACCTCCATACTGTTCCCCATAGTGGCTGTATCAATTTAACAAAGTCTTTTTAGAGTGATGGTAGGTAGAAGACCCAAATAATCATGTATTGTCTGGATCCCACATTTTTGTTCTTTTCTGCAAGTAGTAAGTGAGAATACAAGCAGCAACAGATAACTAACTCCTGGCTTCTTAGTTCACAATGGCCTCTTCTATTTTAAGCTTCTCCTGTGCTGTGCTTAGTTGCTCAGTCATGACCGACTCTTTGTGATCCCATGGACTGTAGCTCACCAGGCTCCTCTGTAAATGGGGATTCCCCAGGCAAGAATCCTGGAGTGGGTTGCCATGCCCTCCTCCAGGGGATCTTCCCAACCCAGGGATCGAATCCAGCTCTCCTGCATTGCAGGCAGATTCTTTACTAGCTGAGCTACCATTGCACATACTATAATGGCTAATGTAGGCTCGGGGAAATAAACAAGAATGTTGGAATTAAGAACCTTTTATTAAACGTTAGGTTCTTGAACTGATAGTACTGTAAGGCTAATCAGGCCCACACCCATCTCATTCTTCTTCCTCTCCTGGCAGCATTTTCTGTTTAAATACTCTTCTTCAGTCCATGTCCTCAGGTCTCTCTAGATGCTTTGTGCATCACTCTTTCTTCTCCGAGTATAAACCCCTTGAGTGCAGATATCAGATATAATGCTTTGGTAACTTCTCTTCCTCTCAACTCTTGTGCCAAGCAGAGCCTAGACTCATCCTAAGTGATCACTAAGCACTGACCTGTTTTTGCAGCATTGACTATGGTGAGGATATTCCTTCCAATGAATCAGCCACGTCAAGGACTCTCAGCATAGGCCCATCCAAACTCAAGATGAAGGTGCCCTGATTGTGGATAAGTTCTACTAGAATCCCAGGGTTCATATTATAAGTAATCAAAGCCAAAACCCTGGAGATTAACTGGGAGATTGATGATTGATGTTCCTGAGTTCACTGTGTTATTTCACTGCCCTCCATGGCAAAGCCATCACTCCCAGATGAATCCCTACACTTCATTCCCTTTTTCCCCTTCAATGTCTCCCCTCCCTCTGTCTACTCTGTGGATAGATAAGATACATGGAAATGCCCATCAAATAAATGCACATTAAGATAAATCATCTGACCCACTTTTTCCTTTGCCCTCTTAACCATTGTCTCAAATGAAACTTGTGACCCTTTATGCCTTTTCTGATTAAAAGTAAGATTGGTTACTTGGCAGACAGCAGTGACCTCAACAATGTCAAATAATGTAATATGCCAGACCTATCCACTGGGTTCATTTGTAGTCCTTATTGGTGTGCTGTTTCCTCTGAATGATATGGCTGTTGAGTGGGACTGAGGTGGTGGTCATCAATGCAGCAAGCTGCTAAAAAGAGCCTTCTAGTTTCATTGTTAATAGGAAAATAAAATCACTTACTGTATCAGCAAAAACTTTTCAGGTCATTCTATGGTCCATGGTTCTTTTATTATGAGTGGAATCATGTGACAAGCTACATCCATAAGAAGAGACCACCTTGTAGATCTGGGGAGGTGACAAGTAAGCAAGTTGGGTTTTAAAAAGTTTCATTAAAATATACTTTCTTGAGACAACAGAAATGGGGGAGAGAATTTAGAAAGAGAGCAGCTTTAGCTTGGCCAGGCAGGAAGTTGAAGCTATAAGGGTCTCCTCTGTAGAAAAAATGGAAAATTAATTTTCTCATGGGAACATACATGGCCTGCTCCCCTCATTGAGAGATCAGTCGTTGACCATGACCCATCACTGTCCCTTAAGATCACACTGGCCCCCAGCTTTTTACCTGAGCTTTTTTGGCTTTGGACAAGATAAAAACCACGCCTTTATTAACAAACATCCTATTCCTTTAAAATACAGAGAACAAGATTTGAATTAAATATGACAAATTGCAAAGACAACTTCTGATAAAATCGTGGAGAAGTTGATGACACCCAGAAAATCAAAACCAGTTATAACAGTTCCAAGCATGCATGTAAAGTAGCTTCAGTCGTGTCTGACTCTTTGTGACCCTGTGGATTGTAGCCCGCCAGGCTCTTTTGTCCATGGGATCCTCCTGGCAAGAATCATGGAATGGGTTGCCATGTCCTCCTCCAGGGGATCTTCCCAACCCAGGGACTGAACCCACGTCTCTATGTCTCTTGCATTGGCAGGTGGGTTCTTTACCATTAGCACCACCTGCGAAGCCGAGTAGTTCCAAGAAGGTCAGGGCAAATATGTTAAGGGACAACAAACCACATTAAATTTCTCTCGAACCCTCTAAGCAGAGGTTTTGTTCTGTGAGTTAATAGCCAACTCAGAAATTTTGCCTGAGCTTGATTTTGCATCCGGATTCTCCCACTTTCTGGGTGACCTTGGGTAACTGACTTAATCTTTGTCGTGTTGTTGCAGAAATTAAATGCAATCTTGCTTATAAAGTACTTCTCACTTAGAGGCAGAGGTCACTACGTAGCAATTGTGATTAGTATCGTTATCGAGCTTGGTCCTTGGCGACTTAATCATCTGTGGGTCTCACCCCATCAGTGTCTCTCTGCCTCTTGAAATAGCCTTCTCTCTGTGCCCTGGTTTCAGGGTTGGACCGTGGCCAGCTTCTCCCCAACAAAACAGTGAGGGAATGGCATCCTCTTCCCTTCTCTGGGTTGTGAAGTGATAACCTCTAGGCACTTTCACATTCCTCGAAGCAGAGCTGTAATCTAACAATAAGTGCTCCTTGAACTGTGAAGGCTAAGAGCCTGGGGGCACACAGCAGAGCCCAACTGGTCTGAGCTCTTTGGACCACCCAGGTAGGGAACTCCACACTGCTGAGCCCTCCCGTGAGAGCCCAGCTTCTGCAGGAGGAATCGAGGCATAGTAATTCTTTGTTCCTGCACAGAAATGCACTTCCAAGGTGCAGTAGACTTTCTTTATAACACTTCCAAGTACCAGTCAGCATCCCTTGGACATAGGACTCCAGGCTGCCTCCGTTACATTGTGATCTCCCAGGGGCCAATCAGTGCTTCCTACAGCCTGAGGATGGGCGTTGCTTTGTGCTCCTACAAGTTCCATTGTTCAAATTTGAATTGCCAGCATTGAAAAATCAAGGCTTTCATACTTAAGTTTGGATTTGGGGGTTTCCTTGATAAAAATTAGAGACTCTAGCAACACTGGACCATCATAGTTCATTGTAGAGAGAATAGTTGCCTTACAGGTTTGTTTTTGTTTTTGTTTTTTCACAGAGTAAACTTGTCATTCTAAATTATGTATTTCCAAACAATGTATGCTGCTGCTGCTAAGTCGTTTCAGTCGTGTCCGAGTCTGTGCGACCCCATAGACAGCAGCCCACCAGGCTCCCCCGTCCCTGGGATTCTCCAGGCAAGAATACTGGAGTGGCTTGCCATTTCCTTCTCCAATGTATAAAACTCATTAAATAAACCCTTTACCAAACTGACATTCATGAAACACTGTTCCCCTGCAGGTTTCTAAGAGTGCTAGGAAACAAGGTTCTATGTTAAACAATTAAATTAGGTACTATAGTACATCTCAAATCCTTGAATATAATGTTATACATTCTAAATCTCCAAGAAAGATGCCCAGTATGCCCTTCACAATTAGTAGCAAATAAAATGCTTAATATACAAATGTCCTACTTCCTTATGTGAACTTCCTGTCCCACTAGATATCTGAGTTTGCAAATCCTAAACCAGAGGTTACTTCACTGCTCAGTTCAGTCGCTCAGTCGTGTCTGACTCTTTGTGACCCCATGAATCTCAGCACGCCAGGCCTCCCTGTCCATCACTAATTCCCGGAGTTCACTCAGACTCACGTCCATCGAGTCAGTGATGCTATCCAGCCATCTCATCCTCTGTCATCCCCTTCTCCTCCTGCCCCCAATCCCTCCCAGCATCAGAGTCTTTTCCAATGAGTCAACTCTTCACATGAGGTGGCCAAAGTACTGGAGTTTCAGCTTTAGCATCATTCCTTCAAAAAAAAATCCCAGGACTGATCTCCTTCAGAATGGACTGGTTGGATCTCCTTGCAGTCCAAGGGACTCTCAAGAGTCTTCTCCAACACCACAGTTCAAAAGCATCAATTCTTCAGCGCTCAGCCTTCTTCACAGTCCAACTCTCACAGCCATATATGACCAGTGGAAAAACCATAGCCTTGACTAGACAGAACTTTGTTGGCAAAGTAATGTCTCTGCTTTTCAATATGCTATCTAGGTTGGTCATAACTTTCCTTCCAAGGAGTAAGAGTCTTTTAATTTCATGGCTGCAGTCACCATCAGCAGTGATTTTGGAGCCCCAAAAAATAAAGTCTGACACTGTTTCCACTGTTTCCCCATCTATTTGCCATGAAGTGATGGGACCAGATGCCATGATCTTAGTTTTCTGAATGTTGAGCTTTAAGCCAACTTTTTCACTCTCCACTTTCACTTTCATCAAGAGGCTTTTTAGTTCCTCTTTGCCTCTTGAGAAACCTATATGCAGGTCAGGAAGCAACAGTTAGACATGGAACAACAGACTGGTTCCAAGTAGAAAAGGAGTATGTCAAGGCTGTATATTGTCTCCCTGCTTATTTAACTTGTATGCAGAGTACATCATGAGAAACGCTGGGCTGGAAGAAGCACAAGCTGGAATCAAGACTGCTGGGAGAAATATCAATAACCTCAGATATGCAGATGACTTCACTGTTACCATAAAGCATAATGTTTTAAACTAGGGATATGCATGCGCGCTCAGTCACTTTAGTTGTGTCTGATTCTTTGTGATGTTATGGACTGTAGCCCACCAGGCTCCTCATGGAATTCTTAAATTGGAATGTCCCTAGGATTAACTAGTCCAGGAAACTAGTCCCAAATAGATTTATATATATCTAAAATTCACAGAAAATGTGCGGTGAAGGAGAAGCTGGCTCCTTGGTTCCTTGACTAATTGCCATTTCTCAGGGTATCATGCTTGATCTACATTTAGAAAGAAATAGCATGGGGACCTCTGGTTTAGGGGCCCTCTCTCAACATTCCACAAGTTCCAAAGGAGTGATCCATGAGTCTGACAAAACTATTCAATCTATAGTCTCTCTCCCTTCTACCTCAAAGCCTCAAATTCCTACCATTTATTTCATATCACAACATGGTCATCTGTAAAACAGCACAGTTTACTGAGTTAAGACACTAATACCTCAGAATGGCAATCTATTGCTGAGAAAGCACACCAATTAGAATTTTTCTCTGAGTACTTCAGTTCTGTTATAACCAACAGAGAATAGAGGGCATAGAGAAAGTGCTCTGGACAATTCTGAGTTGATGCTGAGTTTGTTAAGGGTGGCCTAATAAAGTGGAAAGGATGTAGGTTGTGAGTCATGAACCCAGTATGACTGAGGGCTCCCTTGCACTCAATCTCTACCTCCTGTAAAATGTGGGCATTTGACAAGGTGATGTCTCGGGGCCTTGCCAGTCCATATGGCTCATGACTTCACAAACAGAAATGTCCAGAGAAATAGTTGTTCCTGGTCTGGAAGAATAGCACGAAGAAGGTCCTTTGGAAGCCAAATCCATGGGATGCTAGGACTTGGAGATTGAAGGCAGAGCGGCTTGAGAATATAAAATTGAAAAAAAAAAATTGTAAGAGAAGGAGAAAGTTAGAGTCATAAAGAAGTGATTAAGAGATGCACTTTGGTTTAGCAAGATATGTCAGGAGAATTTGCTAATTTTCGAAACACTATGATATGGAAGAAAGAACACTGCCTATTGAATTCTGAAAGTCTTGGGCTCCAATTCCCTCTTCTGATGATGCAAAAGGCATGGCACATCAGACACTCAGAAGAGAGACTTTTAGAAGCACTCTCTACACTTGGGATCCAAGCAAAGTCATCAGTCAAAACTGTGATGTGCTTGTTATAGCAGATTTCTTTTGGATTACACACCCTGCTGTAGGAAGTTTGCAGTCTTCAGAAAAGAAGACTTTCTGCCACACAAAAAATTGTAAGGTCAAAGATAAATCTGACAGTTTTAAAGACAAGGTCGTTTTGGGCAGACTTGCTGTTTTGAAGTATGATACAAATGGATATCAGGAAGTCATAGCGGTCAGAAAACCTGCCTAAATGTACTGAACAATGAAACACCCGAGGCTCAAGGACTTTACTGTCCATCTGAGTGTGCATATGTGTTTAGTAGGACACAGACGACAGCAGGTGGAAGAGGAGAAGGGGAAAACCGATACTTGACTACCATGCCTTTGACCACGGGAGTTCTACCTTGGCGCTCGGCATCATTTGAAGCCTTGTGTGATCAAGTCTTACGCCGCCACAACCCACAAAACCAGTGGGTGGAAATCCCCTCTGGCTAGGGAGCACTCATCTCCTTGTTTAAGTTGACACGCCATGGCTGTTGCCTACTTTGCTAGAGCATCGATGGATCACGACCACATTCTTTGGAACCTTCTTCTTCAAAGGTGAAGACTTCTTCCAGCACTGATCTTGAGAGCTTTCGTCTCCTGTTATGGTTGCCATCCTACAGCGGCCAGTTAAAGCTTCAGAGGTTCCATACTTGATCACAGCCCACTCAATCCACTGAATCATCTGGCTCAAGCGTTGAGTTTATAATATGCCATGGCTCTCTCTCCCGGAGAGCCCTTGTGCTTTCCCCATTGGCAAAGATCCTTCTGGGAGCAGGGACTCAATCCTTAAATGTCCAACTGTGAACTCAACTCTCCAGTGCTAGCCTCATGCTTTTTAGATTGTTATCACAAATTAGAATTGACATAAGCAATTATTACCACTGTCTTGTTTTTTAGAAACCTCCATCACCAAACCTCATTAGGCCCTTGAGAATCTTTTCTGGTTTAAGTATCTCTAGGGGAAAAAAGTTCTGTAGATGTCTTTATCCACCTGTCTGGCAAACCGGCCACCTTCCTTCCTCTGCTACTTTGCTTTGTTTTGTTTCCTGGCTTCTGCAGAGTTGGAGAACTGTTTGCCATAGTCTTAATAGAAATGCTCTTTTGTGGGTTTAGAGATGCAACTGTAACTCTTTCCACAGTCGTCTCCTCTAGTTTATGGAAACTGGTAACAAAGTCATTGACGTTTGTCGGGTTGAGAATTAACTGTTTCCCTTGAGCCAGGTAGAGATATAGGAAATGGAAGAGGTGCAGTGATTCTTGCCCTCTAGGACTTTCAAGTTGTGCTGGGGCAAGGGTGCAGGAATATACTCACATCAAGAACTAAAGACTTTTAAGTGCCCCTTTATCCTAACCTGGAAGTGAAGGGATTCCAAAAGTCTTGCTATGTAGCCCTAGTGGAATAGGTCACAGTTCTAACAAATCACTCAGTTTTTGTAATCATTTTGTTTTGATTCGTCTTCACTCAACCATGGCAACATTCCTGGGGTTCAATTTCACTTGTAACTTGGGTGTGTAGGCCCAAACTGAACAGCGTGGTGTATATTGTTTCTTGTCTGTGTGCTACAACTGCAAACTCCAGGAGGGCAGGGGTTTCTGTCTTTTTGGTTCACTGATTATCCCAAGGGTCTACAACAGCCCCTCTCATCACAGAAGCATCTCATGAATTGTTATTGAAGGAAGACTTGGGGAGTCTAGCTTTTGATGCTGCTAGGTTGTCAGTAGAATCCCCTGGTAGCTCAGATGGTAAATAATCTGCCTGCAATGCAGGAGACCCAGGTTCGAGCCCGGGTCGGGAAGTTCCCCTGGAGAAGGGAATGGCAACTCACTCCAGTATTCTTCCCTGGAGAATTCCATGGACAGAGGAGCCTGGCAGGCTATAGTCCATAGGGTCTCAAAAGAGTCAGACATGACTGAGAGACTCACACACGCACGCACGCATGCACGCACGGACACACGCACATAACGTCAATACCCTTGTTCAATTTCTTTTGCACCTGAAGAAAAGACAATGAAAAACCACCAGAGTTTTTGTCTTTTGATTAAATTGCATAAACGAGAAAAGATCGAACCAGCCCCACAGATAACCCCTTTCCAGCTAGAGATGTCGCCTTTTAGTGCCCTTTTTCGGCTTCCTGTTTGGGCAGCGCCTTGCCTCCACAGTGTACTGTTTTACCCCCTACCATGATTCCTCACCTGGGGCAACTGGCTTTAGTGCGCAACCTTATCAAATGCTTTTTGAAATTTTAGGTAAATAGAACCCTAGACTTTTCTTTTTCCTTTTGTCTCCTATAACTGTAGTTCCTCTTAAAAAAATAAAATCAAAACAAACCCAACGAGTTCTTTCAAGCTAGGCCTGCCCTCACAAATCCACACTGGCTACATCTTATCAGACGCTGTTACTGCAAATCCTTTTGCAGTTCCACAGTCCAAGTGGTTGCGAGTGTTTTCTTAGCCAATCTGATAGACGCCCTCTTCTAATTCTAACAGTTTGGTAATAAAATGCGCTGGGCTTGGCTCTCACTCCTTTCTCATTCTTAGCCCTTCCACCCTCCTTTGTAATGGGCTAAGAGGAGGTTTGTTAGCTGGAACCCAGCCCTGGTGTGCTAAGCCGGGGGCAAGACATCTCTCTTGATCGCAGAGATGAGCTTTTCTAGAATGACCAAGTGTTGCATTATTCCAAGACAACGCATAACTGCACTTTGGGCAGCAGGCCGAGTGAGGGTCTGGGAACTGAGAGGAGGCAGGGCCTAATAAATTGATAACTTTTGGAATTTATCAAGTTCATTCCAATTTCTTCTTTCACTTTTCTCAGCCTCTGCTTACCTACCTCCGTCTTCTGCATTCCCAGGACATACAACGATATAACCTTTATCTTGGCTGAAATGGTGCTTTAGGATCAAGTATATCTGAGTGGGACCTCATGAGGGTAGGGCTCCCATGATGGGGTTAGTGCCCTTACAGAAAGAAGACCAGAGTCCTGTTTTCTCCACCATGGGAGTTCAGAGTGGTCTGCAAACCAGAAAGATGGCTCTAAGCAGAAACCTTGACCTTGGACTTTCCAGCCTCCAGAAGGGTGAGAAGGAGTGTTTGTGGGTTTCAGCCACCTGGTCTATAGTATTTTGTGATACCTGGCAAGCAGTCTAAGACATCTCTCTTAGCCTCCGTTTCTTCTCCTCCAAATGGGGTAGCAATACCTTCTTGAAAGTGCTGTTATGAGGAGTATATGAGATAATGAATGTAGAAGGCTGGACACTTAGATACTAAATGAAAGGTAGCCATTGTAGTAACCTCTTTATTCAAGTCCACATTGTCTATGAATAACAATAGTAGTAACAATAATAGACATATCTAAAGCTCTGATCATATGTTAATGATCCGTAAAGCTCTGATCATATGTTAATGATCCGTAAAGCTCTGATCACTTAGATCATAGCTGTTCTAAGTGCTTTGCTTAAATTAATTCATTTCATCCCAATTACTGGGCCAAGTTGAGTAAACAACAATAGCCATCTTTCCCTGACCAACCATAGGTTTGCCTTCTCCCCATTATTTTCCTCTTAAAAAAAATCCTTTCTCTAGACAGACTTAGGGACCAGGCAGGGTGGAAGGGGGTGGTGGGGAGGGTTGGATGAATGGAGAGAGCAGCATGGAAATGTATTCATTACCATATGTAAAATAGATAGCCAGTGGGAATCTGCTCTGTGACTCAGGGAGCTCAAACCCTGCTCTGTGACAACCTAGAGGGATGCGGTCAGGTGGGAGGGAGATTCAAGAGGGAGGGAACATATGTATACCTATGGCTGATTCATGATGATGTATGGCAGAAACCAACACAATATTGTAAAACAATTATCCTTCAATAGGAAAAAAAAAAAAAAACACAGCCCAGAATGCTTGGGTGGGGGCGGGGGTTGTGGGGGCGGGGAGGAATCCTTTCTCTAAACTTCCATGAAGATTTTTGCATGGAAAACTAACAACAGCAAAAATAAGCTATACTTCCTTGGGTCAAGAGTACTTGCCCAATGCCCTCTTGTCCTGGGCATGTGGTCACAGCCCAGCCCTCTAGGGCCGTAGTTGTTAAGTGTGGCTACGCTTCAGAATCACCTGGGCGAGTCTGTCAATGTGGCCATGCCCAGGTCACAAAGTCAACCAATTTAGTCAGAATCTCTGGGAGTAGGACCAGGTACTACTCTCCAAGTTTAACGCATCACCTGAAGATCTTGTGACCCTGCGGGTTCTGCTTTTTTAACAAGTTCCCAGAAGAGGCTCATGTCCCCAGTAGGGGACCCTTTGAGTTGCAAGGCCAAATCAGACCTCACTCACTGCCTCGAGGCTTTCTTCCAACAGGGCCAAAACTCTCTTTTTTAACTTTTCCCCCCTTATTTATTTTTTTACTTACTTTTATTGAAGTATAGTTGATTTACAATGTTTCAGGTATACAGTAAAGTGATTCAGTTCACATCTATATTCTTTTCCATTGTAGGTTATTATAGCATATTGAGTATAGCTTTCCGTGTTATACAGTAAGTCCTGTGGCTCTTCTGTTTTGTCCATAGTAGTGTGTATCTATTAATCCCGAACAGCCTGGACTAACTCTCTTTCTTTTCCACTCCTCCTTGATCAGGAGAGCTGGTTAGGGCTCCTCTGGGCCCTGCTGCTGCTGCTGCTCCTAAGTAGCTTCAGTCGTGTCCGACTCTGTGCGACCCCATAGACGGCAGCCCACCAGGCTCCCCGTCCCTGGGATTCTCCAGGCAAGAACACTGGAGTGGGTTGCCATTTCCTTCTCCATTGCGTGAAAGTGAAGTTGCTCAGTTGTGTCCAACTCTTCACGACCCCATGGACTGCAGCCTACCAGGCTCCTCCACCCATGGGATTTTCCAGGCAAGAGTACTGGAGTGGGGTGCCATTGCCTCTGGGCCCTAACTGGGCTTAAATTCCAGGTGCCACAATAACAATAGATATAACCAGTGGCAGTGAAAGAGTGGTTCACACACACAGGAAAACCAGATTTCTTTGCTTAGGAGATTCAGTCTAGAACCCAGGGTTTGGAGATCAGGGATAAACCACCACCAATGCCTGAGGACCTCTTAAATGGGAACCCTTCTCACTTTGTGCCCCTTTTAAATCATGAACCCTTAGAAACAGTCCACAGGGGAGTAGGGAATTTTGATTTTGAGGCTATGTCACCTTTCTGAGGCTATCTGTGCCAAGATCCTCCTGTTCTGACCCTTACCTGAATTGACCAATGGCCACCCAGACCACTTTCAATCTGGCTCAGTGCCCTGTGTAGCCGATAAATACCAAGCAGCCATGGTATTTATGGAATTCTTACCTGGGCATGTCTGTTTGCAGAATTTCTTGATTTATTTGTCACAACGAGGGAAGCCAAAGTAAATTCCCCCTAGGAAGATGCTGGAAGGACACGATGTCTCCTCTAGGGCTCAGCTTCCTCATTTAAAGTAAGTGAAGAGGCTATAGTCTGCCCGTCTCTGAGGTGTCTTCCCCTTGACGTGACTGTGTATTTTGTGTTGATATCAGATAATCAGTTATCTTCCTTGGCCTTAGACACCTAGGACTTCAAGGGTAATGATCATTTCCCAAATATACATTGCCTGGTTGTCTTCTGTCTTAAGTCAATATTATCCTTAAAAGATAAGACAAACAGCTCTTGCTAGATATAAAAATAGTTCTTCTGTATCATAACTGCCAGCAAGACAGAGAACCTGAATAAATGGTGAATTCAGATTCGGGAAAGAGACTGAATCCAACCATAAATCTGCCATAGAGATGTCCAAGGAGGAGCAAAATCAAGCTTTTAATAAGTGAAATTATTTTTCTCTTCATAGAGGTCTCCAACAGGCAGCAGTTCTGGTTGATGAAAACTGAAAAGAAAAGTTAAATTTATGCTACATGATGAGTATGCTACCTAAGTTTGGGATAGTTTCAACAGGCAGATACTAACTTTTTTTGCCCTTCTCTCTTCTGTTTACCAGAAGAGCAGCAGCTGCAAGGAACATTTGCTACGGGATGAATCTAGACTGTCTTGAGGAGCTAAGATTTAAGTCCACTCTTTCAACATTTCCATAGCACCCAGTTTGATTTCAGCTGTGTGCATGTTTAATCTTGTTTAAAACCAAGCTCCTGGAATGAACCTGGAAAAGACGGGAAATGCTGGGAAATTAAACTCCTATTTATTTTGGAAGCAAAGGTCCACTGCATTCCAGCTTTCACGGGGGCGGGGGTGGGGGTGGGGGTGGGTACGTCTATAGTGTTGTAACACTGCAGCTGAAGTGTGGGGAAGTGGAGAGGATGGAATCCCGTCTTGATTTGCCCTCCAGTTTGTTTCGCAGGCTGGGCTTTCTTTTTGGATTCCTTTTAAAGATAAATAATAGGGACTTAATAAGTAAAGGGACTGGATTCTGAAGCCTTGATGATAATAAGTACAGCCACTTTTTTCAACAAACCCTTTCCAGGATCTTTCAGTAAGCACAGCTTTTTTCTGACCACTCTGATTTTTACCAGGAGGTTTTTCCTTTCCACTGTCTCAGAATTTGCCCCTCCATCCTGTATCCCTCTGTAGTCAGTAACATGATTGAAATAAACACTTGTGTCACTCAGGTATTGTGGTTTTGCCTTGGTAAAGAGGAAATGGTTATCTGTAAGACTGCCCGGAATATTATTCATTCCTAGGAAAAGCAAATGGAGGTGAGTATAACCAAGAAAGACGCAGGCATAGCAATTTTAAAACACCAGTGATATTTTATGTTTGCTCCATGTTCAAAAGCCAAATCCAGAGTCAATGACAGAAAACTGGAAATCATATGCCTAGAGAACTTTCTATTTATATGGGAAGGAAAAGAATACTAATGCTTTTTAGGTGTCAGCTTCCGTCTTTTCAAAAATGAAGGTGATAAACTCTTCCAGCATGCTGTGTTGGTAAAATGTCTTACTTTCCTTTAGTTAAAAAAAAAAAAACAACAACTTAAATATTATTAAAGGTGGAACTTCATATGGAATTCAGGCTTCTGGCTGAAAAGTTTGGAAGAGTTCTTGAGAAATCCTAATCCATTCTTCCTTCCTAGATGGAATTGCAATTGTGACAGAACAGAAAGGAAACCGCCCATATGAAATATAAACAGATTATCTGGGAAAAGAAACAAACCCATCCTTCCCCATCCTTATGGTCAGAAGATCTTTGTGTCTCAATCTCATCCATCTTCCCACTTGAGTGTTCTCCTTCCTGCTGGGTCCTCTGTAGGAGGGCATGGGTGGGTTCTGTCATTCAGACAGTGCACACTGAAGGCTGGCTCCTTCTCTTCTCTGTAATTAGGCCCTCTTCACAAAGCCCTTCTCTTTTCCATACAATTACGTCCCATTCCCACATTCCTTCCAGGTATGGCTCACTTCCAAAATCTTTCCTCACTTTTGCTATCTGCTTCCCTGGCTCACCCTAGTTGGCTCTGTCCCATTGTCTCTGTGGGGCCCAGATATGGAGCAGGGTAAGCAGATGAAGACTGGCCTGCCTGGGACTAGAGATGAGGAGGCCCTGCGTTGCTCACAACACTGTAAGTAGGCTGCTGGTGGGGAGAAGAATCAGATGCTCTCAAGAGACTCTTTCATTGCCTCTCCTTATTGAAAGAAAAGAGAAATAGGAAAATCATACCATTCTTTGAACTGCTGATCTTGCATGAACAAGCACATGCATGTATCAACAGCATGAAAGGAATTGAAACAGTTGACCCATCCACTGCGCACCCCCCCAGAAATGAAAGAAACCCCCTGCTTAGATCAGGCAGCAGCCCACCCCTCGCTACCCTCAACTCATTCATCAAACCAGACTTCTTGATTTGCATCTGCCCCCGCACCCCAGTCTGTGTGAATGCTGTGTTTATTTGAATATGCAATCAACAATGGTTCTCTTTCTCTTTTTATTTTCTCTGCCAAAGACAACAAATGCAAATGGTGAGATAGAACTGGGATGAGAGGATTCCAAATAAGGGCTAACATAGCATTAAGGTTAACGGCCTATATGATAATCCCCACGCAATCAGAAGGAGGCAAGTACCTTACAACAGCTGTGCAAGCCATAAATAAAGCTTTCCTGACTTTTATGCATGTAAAGTCTCAACCATAAATGTTACATTAACATTTTTTTGCATAACCCAAGGGAGTCAAGTCGTCCTCTAAGGACTTTTGTTGCCTATACCTAAGACATATGGAACCAGACTTTGATTTAAGGTTTTGAAAGAATTGGGCAATTTCTTGGAATATTGGGGTAACTGTAAAGGGGGTGGGGGCAATGAAGAGCCTGGTGGTTAGGCAAAGTGCCAAGAGAGAAGTTTCCCAGAAACTGCTGGATCTGTCCTCCACCCAGAAGGAAATACCATCTCTTTTCATTGAATTCATCCATGATATGAACTGTTGTGCTCCCCAAGTAAGGAATTAAAAGCTTATAGGTAGGACATTGCTTCAAAGCTGAGATATCCTTGGCTTCTTCTTATAACATACAAGTTAAAATAAAATAGGAGTGAATATGTAAAAGGAGCAAAGGTGGCTCTCTGGGCAGCAGCTGCTCCTATTGTCATAAAGATCTGTCACTTGAATGTAAAAAAGAAAATTCCTTTAGAATGCTGGCAGACTTTCAACCCTGGTCAAATGGATTTGAAAGCACTGTGCTTTCTCCTTCTGGCGGCTGACCTCTGGGAGAGTTGCTGCTGGCAGGCCCGTTCCTAGGTGTGGTGCAGCCAACGTACTGCGTGTACATTGCACCATGTACCAATGTACCATGACTGTGGGCTTTGGGAGAAGAAGGGAAGAGAGTTGGGAGGAGGATTGAAAATAATAGCATTTATATTCTGATATTCTGAGTACTCAGTGTGTATCAGGTAGCGAATGTTTTGTTTTTGTTTTTTTTTTAATTTTTGTCTCAGTAATCATTTTAAGACAAATACCATTATTAACTGCATTTTATAGATAGTATATTTTCTATGCTGCTGTGGCAAATTCCACAAACCTAGTGGCTTAACACTACACAATTTATAATCTTATAGTTCTGAAGAAGTCTGACAGTGGTTTCGCTGGGCTGAAATCAAGGTGGCAGAAGGGCTGTAGTCCTTTCTGGAAGCTATAGGGAAAAGTCTTTTTTTTTCCTTCAGTTCTGCCTTCTAAAGGCCACTCACATTCCTTGACTCATGCCTGCCTTTCTCCATTTTCAAAGCCAACAGAGGCTGGGTTGAATTTTTAACACATCTCTTGGCACTCTGACCCTTTCTGTCTTCCTCTTCCTATGTGATTACATTGAGCCTGTATGGACAATCCAAGATAATCTTCCCATCTCAAGGTCAGCTAATTAGCAAGCATACTACCATCCGCAAACTTAATTTTCCTTCACCGTGTAACCTAACATAGCCATAGCTTCCAGGCCATTGGTCTGCCTTCACGGAAACACCAAGGAGTAGAGAGGTTTAGAAACGAATGTAGGGTCACACAACTAGTTTGCAGAAGGGCCAAATCTAGCTTTGAGCCTAAACCTGACCTGGAGACAGGAAGAGAGGCCTGGGGAAGGCAAGAAGAGAGGGAGAAAGTTGAGGGGAAATTTTCCTTTAATAAAGGAACTGGGCTTTTGCAATAAATGTACTGTTGTTTACAAGTCAATTGAACAAGAGGAATGTATCAATGGACAGCTTGCCTTCATTAATCATCTTCGTTATTCCACCACTTAACCTGCAAATTGTTTCTGTAAATCATAGTTCACTAAATTGCATCAGCCTAACTCAGAATACTGGCCTTTCTAGTGTCGTAAAAAACACTAGGGCATCAAGACCCATCCTACAATGACCACACACAACTCTTAAGGACCCAGTATAAAGGTGTTGTTGGGCATATGCAGACGTCACCAAAACACACACCACAGTTACAGGGCAGAGCCAATTTTGACTCCATGTTGGATGTGTTTCTTTGACTTTAACCTTTGCTTTTCATTGCTTTTGTTGTTACGATCATACATACTGCCTGCCTCAGAGAACTCTACCCCTCTGCCTGACTGTTAAACTATAGTGCCTTTGTTCAGCTCCCAGAGAGACAATCTGATCCTGCCTACCTGTGAATGGCTGCAAAAAATAAGGAGTTAAAACATCCCCTCCCGGAGGCTGGCCATTCCATGAGATATTTGCAAGACCTATGACCTTTTCACCTTACTTCCTCACCTTCTCCCTCGCCCTGTTCTATAAGAGAACCTACATCCAAACCCTGACAAGATGGTTATTTTGAGACATTAATCTGCCTTCTTCTCGGTCTGCTGGCTTTCTGGATAAAGTATTCCTTGACTCAACACCTCATCTCTTGGATTATTGGCTTATTATGTGGCAAGCAGAGTGATCTTGGACTCCAGTTACAACACCAAGATGCAAATTACACCAAGATGCTTTGTTCTGTGTAATCCTAGTGGTAGAATTTGAATTGATAGATGAAAAGTACAGCAAGGCAAATCAGCACTAATGTCAAGAAGACTTTTTCTAAGTGTTACTCAATTCAGGTTTGACTCCTTGCTACTTGAAAGCCAATATTCAAGAGAAAAGTGTTGGTAGGAATGGAAAGATTGCTTTATTCAGGAGGCCAGCAACCTGGGGAGATGGTGCACTTGTGCTAGAAATCCAACTGTGAAGATTGTCCTCAAAGATGAAAATTTTAAAGGGAGAATCATTTGGGAAGTGGCTCAGAGTTCTCTTATCTTCCATTGTCTGTGGACTTTCTTTTGATTGGTAGTGAGGTAAAGCTCCTCTCTGCCCTCCTGCACCCATGCAGCCACCACTCCTTGGACGTGGAGTTGCTCCTCTCAGCCACAGCCCCTGACCTCATATGGGGGGTAGCTCCTCTCCACCACCACCCCTGATCTTGGGCGTGGGGTAGCTCATCTTGGCTGCCACCCCTGACTTCAGGCATGCGGTAGCTCCTCTCAGCCACCGCCTTGACCTCAGATGTGGGGTACATTTCCAAGGTAAGGAGCAGCAGCTGCACTTTGCTGGAGCAGCCGTGAAGGGATACCTCGCGTCCAGGGTAAGAGAAACCCAAGTGAGACAGTAGGTATTGTGAGAGGGCATCAGAGGGCAGACACATTGAAACCATAATCACAGAAAACTAGCCAATCTGATCACATGGACCACAGCCTTGTCTACCTCAATGAAACTAAGCCATGCCCTGTGGGGCTACTCAAGACGGACAGGTCATGGTGGAGAATGTGGTCCTTTTCCAGTGGACCACTTCAATATTTTTGCCTTGAGAACCCCATGAACAGTATAAAAAGGCAAAATGATAGGATACTGAAAGAGGAACTCCTCAGGTCAGTAGGTGTCCAACACACTACTGGAGATCAGTGGAGAAATACTTCCAGAAAGAATGAAGGGATGGAGCCAAAGCAAAAACAATACCCAGCTGTCAATGTGACTGGTGATAGAAGCAAGGTCCAATGCTGTAAAGAACAATATTGCATACGAACCTGGAATATTAGGTCCATGAATCAAGGCAAATTGGAAGTGGTCAAATAGGAGATGGCAAGAGTGAACATCGGCATTCTAGGAATCAGCGAACTAAATGGACTGGAATTGGTGAATTTAACTCAGATGACCATTATATCTACTACTACAGGCAGGAATCCCTTAGAAGAAATGGAGTCGCCAATGGTCAACAAAAGAGTCCGAAATGCAGTACTTGGATGCAGTCTCAAAAACAACAGAATGATCTCTGTTCATTTCCAAGGCAAACCATTCAATATCATAATGATCCAAGCCTATGCCCCAACCAGTAATGCTGAAGAAGCTGAAGTTGAACGGTTCTATGAAGACCTACAAGACCTTTTAGAACTAACACCCAAAAAAGATGTCCTTTTCATTATAGGGGACTGGAATGCAAAAGTAGGAAGTCAAGAAACACCTGGAGTAACAGGCAAATTTGGCCTTGGAATACAGAATGAAGCAGAGCAAAGGATAATAGAGTTTTGCCAAGAGAACGCACTGGTCACAGCAAACACCATCTTCCAACAACACAAGAGAAGACTCTACACATAGACATCACCAGATGGTCAATACTGAAATCAGATTGATTATATTCTTTGCAGCCAAAGATGGAGAAAATCTATACAGTCAGCAAAAACAAGACCAGGAGCTGACTGTGGCTCAGATCATGAACTCCTTATTGCCAAATTCAGACTTAATTTGAAGAAAGTAGGGAAAACCACTAGACCATTCAGGTATGACCTAAATCAAATCCCTTATGATTATACAGTAGAAGCGAGAAATAGATTTAAGGGCCTAGATCTGATAGAGTGCCTGATGAACTATGGACGGAGGTTCGTGACGTTGTACAGGAGACAGGGATCAAGACCATCCCCATGGAAAAGTAATGCAGAAAAGCAAAATGGCTGTCTGGGGAGGACTTACAAGTAGCTGTGAAAAGAAGAGAAGTGAAAAGCAAAGGAGAAAAGGAAAGATATAAGCATCTGAATGCAGAGTTCCAAACAATAGCAAGGTGAGATAAGAAAATGTTCCTCAGCGATCAGGGCAAAGAAATAGAAGAAAATAACAGAATGGGAAAGACTAGAGGTCTTGTCAAGATAATTAGAGATATCAGGGGAACATTTCATGCAAAGATGGGCTTGATAAAGGACAGAAATTTCCGGTAAAGCGTCTGTCTACAATGCAGGAGACCTGGGTTCGATCCCCGGGTCGGGAAGATCCACTGGAGAAGGAAATGGCAATCCACTCTAGTACTATTGCCTGGAAAATCCCATGGACAGAGGAGCCTGATAGGTTACAGTCCATGGGGTTGCAAAGAGTCGGACACAACTGAGCGACTTCGCTTTCATTTTCTTAACAGAAGCAGAAGATATTAAGAAGAGGTGGCAAGAATATGCAGAAGAACTATACCAAAAAGATCTTCATGACCCAGATAATCACGATGCTGTGATCACTAATCTAGAGCCAGACATCCTGGAGTGTGAAGTCAAGTGGGCCTTAGAAAGTATCACTATGAACAAAGCTAGTGGAGGTGATGGAATTCCAGTGGAGCTATTTCAAATCCTGAAAAATGATGCTGTGAAAGTGCTACACTCAATATGCCAGCAAATTTGGAAAACTCAGCAGTGGCCACAGGTCTGGAAAAGGTCACTTTTCATTCCAATTCCGAAGAAAGGCAATGCCAAAGAATGCTCAACTACTGCACAATTGCACTCATCTCACACGTTAGCAAAGTAACGATCAAAATTCTCCAAGCCAGGCTTCAGCAATACATGAACCATGAACTTCCAGATGTTCAAGCTGGCTTTAGAAAAGGCAGAGGAACCAGAGATCAAATTGCCAACATCTGCTGGATCATGGAAAAAGCAAGAAAGTTCCGGAAAAACATCTATTTCTGCTTTATTGACTATGCCAAAACCTTTGAATGTGTGGATCACAATAAACTGTGGAAAATTCTGAAAGAATTTTGCTGAAGAATTAATGCTTTTGAACTGTGGTGTTGGAGAAGACTTGCGAGTCCCTTGGACTGCAAGGAGATCCAATCAGTCCATTCTAAAGGAGACCAGTCCTGGGTGTTCACTGGAAGGGAAGATACTGAGGCTGAAACTCCAATACGTTGGCCACCTCATCTGAAGAGTTAACTCATTGGAAAGGACCCTGATGCTGGGAGGGATTGGGGCCAGAGGAGAAGGGGATGACAGAAGATAAGATGGCTAGATGGCATCATTGACTCGATGCACGTGAGTCTCGGTGAATGAACTCCGGGAGTTGGTGATAGACAGGGAGGCCTGGTGTGCTGTGATTCATGGGGTCGCAAAGAGTTGGACAGGAGTGAGCAACTGAACTGAACTGAGTTAAAGCAATGTTCAGGAATCTAGTGCTCAGCATGAAGTTACCACCTTCCACCTGGGCGGAGGCCTTAGTTCCTGCAGAAAACTCAAAGATAATTGTTATGTAGATTCCTCAAAGAGGAACCGGGATCCTGTTTAATCATTGCACTATTGTTTCTTGATTGCTCCTCCTTTGTTTCTGCATTTCCTTCTTTCTCTGATAAGCAACTGTTTGAATCTCCTTTTGGAACTCAGGGAAGGTCAAGGAGGCTGTTGTTGTTCGGTTGCTGTCTTGGCTGACTCTTCGCAACCCCATGGACTGTAGCATGTCAGGCTTCCCTGTTCTTCATCTCCAGAGTTTGTGCAAACTCATGAACATTGAGCTTGTGATACCATCCAACCATCCCATCCTCTGTCATCCCCTTCTCCTGCCTTCAATCTTTCCCAGCATCAAGGTCTTTTCTAATGAGTGTGCTCTTCTGATCAGGTGACCAAAGCATTGGCATTTCAGCTTCAGCATCAATCCTTCTGTTGCAGGAAGGTGGACCCCTTCCAGGGCCCGAAACTGGGCTCTTGTTTAACACTCAGAAATGAATTGTCTGAGGAGACACATGTGCTGACAAAGCAAGAGATTTTATTGGGAAAGGGCACCTGGGTGGAGAGCCGTAGGGTAAGGGAAGCCAGGAGAACTGCTCTACCGAGTGGCTCGCAGTCTCGGGTTTTATGGTGATGGGATTACTTTCTGGGTGGTCTTTGACGAGTCATTCCTGGTGGCACACGCATCACTCAGCCAAGATGGATGCTAAGGAGAGGGATTCTGGGAAGTGGACAGACACGCGGTGTCTCCTTTTGACCTTCCCTGAACTCTTCTGGTTCAGTTCAGTTGCTCAGTTGTGTCCGACTCTTTGCGACCCCATGAATCACAGCACGCCAGGCCTCCCTGTCCATCACTATCTCCCAGAGTTCACTCAGATTCATGTTTATCAAGTCAGTGATGTCATCCAGCTATCTCATCCTCTGTCATCCCCTTTTCCTCCTGCCCCCAATCCCTCCCAGCATCAGAGTCTTTTCCAATGAGTCAGCTCTTCCCATGAGGTGGCCAGAGTACTGGAGTTTCAGCTTTAGCATCATTCCTTCCAAAGAAATCCTAGGGCTGATCTCCTTCAGAATGGACTGATTGGATCTCCTTGCAGTCCAAGGGACTCTTAAGAGTCTTCTCCAACACCGCAGTTCAAAAGCATCAATTCTTCGGCACTCAGCTTCCTTCCCAGTCCAACTCTCACATCCATACATGACTACTGGAAAAACCATAGCCCTGACGAGACGGACCTTAGTCAGCAAAGTAATGTCTCTGCTTTTGAATATACTATCTAGGTTGGTCATAACTTTTCTTCCAAGGAGTAAGCGTCTTTTAATTTCATGGTTGCAGTCACCATCTGCAGTGATTTTGGAGCCCCCAAAAATAAATTCTGCCACTGTTTCCACTGTTTCCCCATCTATTTGCCATGAAGTGATGGGACCAGATGCCATGATCTTCGTTTTCTGAATGGTGAGCTTTAAGCCAACCTTTTCACTCTCCTCTTTCACTTTCATCAAGAGGCTTTTTAGTTCCTTTTCACTTTCTGCCATAAGGGTGGTGTCATCTGCATATCTGAGGTGATTGATATTTCTCCTGGCAATCTTGATTCCAGCTTGTGTTTCTTCCAGTCCAGCATTTCTTATGATGTCCTCTGCATATAGGTTGGTGGTGGCTTATTAGTTCTGTATTCCTTATCAGGATCTCCTGTCATAAAACAACTCATGCAAATGGTTACTATGGTGCCTGGCCAGGGTGGGCAGTTTCAATCAGTGTGTTTCCCCTAACACTTCCAGTGAATATTCAGGACTGATTTCCTTTAGGACTGACTGATCTGGTCTCTCTGAAGTCCAAGGGACTCTCAAGAGTCTTCTCCAACATGACAGTTCAAAAGCATCAATTCTTCTGCAGTCAGCCTTCTTTATGGTCCAACTCTCACATCCATACATGACTACTGGAAAAACCATAGCTTTGACTAGACAGAACTTGATCAGTAAAGTAATGTCTCTGCTTTTTAACATGCTGTCTAGGTTGGTCATAGCTTTTATCCAAGGAGCAAGAGTCCTAATTTTATGGCTGCAGTCACTATCCGCAGTGATTTTGGAGCCCAAGAAAATAAAGTCTGTCACTGTTTCCATTGTCTCCCCACCTATTTGCCATGAAGTGATGGGACCAGATACCATGATCTTTGGTTTTTTGTGTTGAGTTTTAAGCCAGCTTTTCACTCTCCTTTTTCATCTTCATCGGGAGTCTCTTCAGTTCCTCTTCACTTTTTTTCATTAGGATGGAATCATCTGCATATTTGAGGTTATTGATATTTCTCCCAGCAGTCTTTATTCAAGCTTGTACTTCATCTAGCCCAGCATTTCTCACAATGTACTCTGCATATAAGTTAAATAAGCAAGGTGACAATATACAACCTTGACATACCCCTTTTCCAATTTGAAACCAGTCCTTCATTCTATTTCTTGTTCTAACTGTTGCTTCTTGACCTGCATACAGATTTCTCACAGGTAAGGTGGTCTGGTATTCCTATCTCTTGAAGAGTTTTCCACACTTTGTTGTAATCCACACAGTCAAAGGCTTTAGTATAGTCAATGAAGTAGAAGTAGATGTTTTTCTGGAATTCTCTAGCTTTTTCTATATCTAACAGATGTTGGCAATTTGATCTCTGGTTCCTCTGCCTTTTCTAAATCTAACTTGAACATCTGGGAGTTCTTGGTTCATGTACTGTTGAAGTCTAGCTTGGAGAATTTTGAGCATTACTTTGCTAGCATATGAAATTTGTGCAATTGTGCAATAGTTTGAACATTTTTTGACATTGCCTTTCTTTGGGATTGAAATGAAAACTGACCTTTTCCAGTCCTGTGGCCACTGCTGAGTTTTCCAAGTTTGCTGGCACATTGAGTGCAGCACTTTCGCAGCATCATCTTTTAGGATTTGAAATACCTCAGCTGGAATTCCATCACCTCCACTCGCTTTGTTCATAGTGATGCTTCATAATGCCTGCTTGACTTCATACTGCAAGATGTCTGGCTCTAGGTGAGTGATCACACCATTGTGGTTATCTGGGTCATTACGATCTTTTTTTGTATAGTTCTTCCATGTATTCTTGCCTCCTCATTTTAGTTCACTAGTTCTTAAAATGTCAATGTTTACAGCAGGCTGAATGAAGCCTATTTCCTATAAATAAAAAACAGAGGACAGGGAAAGGATTTTTTACTCTGGGGGGCCCCACAGTGTCCTCCATTTCATCAAGAAGAACCGTGAGCAATCTTACAATGAGATGCTGCCTCAGTAACTGTCAGGCAGATTCTGGGGGACCACTGGACACCACCATGTGAGGCTGTTTAGTGTGGGTTCTCATCTGGGACTCCTAGCTCTTGTTTGCCTAGAAGGTAGATGCAATGAGAGCATTAAAGCAAGAAAGGACAGAAACTCTTCTGTTTTTTCCCCAAGACAGGTATTGTCTACAGCTCCTCCTACTCTGGTGGAATGACTGAAGATTGAAGGAATATTCTAGGTCTTCTGGTCTAATTTTCCATAGACACTTGAGAAAACTTGGGCATCAGGAAGACAATAACACTCTAGAGTCATCCAGCTGATTTCAGCAGAATTGCATCAAACATTGGGCATAAGTTCTAATCAGCAGGGAGAAGTCATATGGAAATTACATAGAGCTCCTCTTAGGAGGGCTCTACGCCAGAGACTGACATTAGATGTCTTAAAACCTAGAGCATTCTTCCCCTGGAGGTCAGGATAGGACTGACAGTTCCAACCTTTGTGTCACCTGGTGTATCCCTCTGGCAACCAAACCCCATCCTTATGTGTTTTTGAAAAGTCACCTCATTAACATAACAAAAGACATCTGTATTGCTCTCTTCACTTAGGAAATTCCAAGGGTTTTAGGGGCTGTACGCCAGGATCCACATATGAAAAAGATATTTTGGTCATCTCAATGTCCAAATATTTATTTCTTATAAATCACAATATCGCTTATCCCACTGGAAATCAAGGGTCAAGACATCATCAAATGCTAAAGGCATCAAATCAGCTGAAGCAGGTTCCCGAAGGAAGCAGGATCCCCAGCCACATGAATGGATTGCTCTCTGGCAAAAGCAGAGATCAGTTAGCGGTTCAGCAGGTGATGATACTGAGTGAATTCATCCTCTATTTGGGCCTCAGATTGTGATCCAATTGCTCTGCAGTATTGCCGCCTCACCCATTGATGGTGTCCTAACTTCTTTGTCCATTTTTTAAAAACTGGGGTACAGTTGCTTTCCAGTGTTGTCAGTTTCTGCTGTACAACAGTGAATCAGGTATTGTTGTTCAGCCACTAAGTCGTGTCCAACTCTTTGTCCCATGAACCATAGCCTGCCAGTCTTCTCTGTCCTCCACCATCTCCTGGAATTTGCTCAGATTCACCATTGAGTCAGTGATGCTGTCTACCCATCTCATCTTCTGCTGCCCGCTTCTCCTCCTGCCTTCAGTCTTTCCCAGCATCAGGGTCTTTTCCAGTGAATCAGTTCTTTGCATCAGGTGGCCAAAGTATTGGAGCTTCAGCTTCACCATCAACATCTGTCCTTCTGAAACCGTGTACCTTAGTTTGGGACTTGAACCCATGTTCCTGGGACTCAAATCTGGCCAAAACCCAGTTTGGGACTCTAACCCACATGGCCAGGACTCTAACTCAGCCACAACCCACAATACCTGGTTTCAGGACTCAATGAAACTCAAGTTCTTGATGTCTTATTGCAGAAAGAATTCAGTGAGAGACAAAGTAATAGGTGAAAAGTGGATTTATTTAGAGAGAAACAGACTCCACAGACAGAGTGTGGGCTGTCACAGAGGGTGAGTCTGACAACCTCAAAAAGGTGGCATGGTTAGCTTTTATGGGCTGGGTATTTTCATAGGCTAATGAGTGGGAGGATTATTCCAGCTGTTTTGGGGAAGGGGTGGAGATTTCCAAGAGTTGGGCCATCACGCAATTTTTGGTCTTTTGATGGTGTTTGAAACTGTCATGTCATTTTGCTTGCTGATTGAGAAGCAAAGTTGACTTGTCTCCCCTCTTGGATCCATTTGATTCTAGTCAGTTTATATTGTATCCTCGGGCTATATTATTCTTTCAAAAGTTGTGCCCTGCCCCTTTCCCTCCTGTTTCACTTCTGAAGAATATTCAGGGTTGATTTCATTTAGGATTGACTGGTTTGTTCTCCTTACTGTCCAAGGGACTTTCAACAGTCTTCTCTAGCACCACAATTCAAAAGCATCAATTCTTCAATGCTCAGCCTTCTTTACGGTCCAACTCTCACATCCATACATGACTACTGGGAAAAACTGTAGATTTGACTATATTGAGCTTTGTCAGCAAAGTGTTGTATCTGCTTTTTAATACACTGTCTAGATTTGTCATAGCTTTCCTTCCAAGTAGCAATCATCTTTTAATTTCATGGCAGCAGTTACCATCTGCAGTGATCTGGAGCCCAAGAAAATGTCACTGCTTTCATTTTTTCCCCTTCCATTTGTCATGAAGTGATGGAACCAGACGTCATGATCTTAGTTTTTTGAGTGTTGAGTTTCAAGCCATCTTTTTCACTCTCTTTCACCTTCATTAAGAGGCTCTTTGTTCCTCTTCACTTATCTGCAGATCTGAGTTTATTGATATTTCTCCTAGCAATCTTGATTCCAGCTTGTGATTCATCCAACCCAGTAGTTTGCATCATGTACACTGCATATAAGATAAATAAGGAAGGCGGTATACAACCTTGTCGAATCAGCTATATATATGTGAATATCTCCTCCCTCTCAGACCTCAATCCCATGCCACCCCCTCTCCCACACATCAAGATCATCACAGAGCAGCAAGCTGAGCATCCTTTGCTTTATAGCAGGTTCCCACTAGCTATCCATTTTACACATGGTCGGGTGGACATGTCAATCCCAATCTCCCAATTCATCCCATCCCCCTTTCCCCACAACCCCACAGATAGGTGTCCACACATTTGCTTCCTACATCTGTGTCCCTATTGTCCTGAAAAAGGTCATTATGCCATTTTTCTAGATTCCACACATGTGCATTAATACATGATATTTGTTTTTCTCTTTCTGACTTGACTTCATTCTGTGTGGCAGTCTGAAGGTCCATCCACATCTCTACAAATGACCCAATCTCATCCCTTTTAAAGGCTGAGTAATACTTCATCATGTATGTGTGCACCACGTCTTCTTGATTCACTCAGCTGTTGATGGACATCTAGGTTGCCTCCATGTCCTGGCTATTATAGATAGTACCTCAGTGAACACTGGGGTGCATATGTCCTTCTCAGTTATGGTTTCCTTGGGGATATGCACAGTAGTGGGATTTCTGGGTCATATGGTATTTCTATGTTGAGTTTTTTAAAGAACCTTCATACTGTTCTCCATAGTGGTTGTATGAATTTACAGCCCCACCAACAGTGTAGGGGGGTTCCCTTTTCTTCACATCCTCTCCAGAATTTATTGTCTATGGACTGTTTGATGATGATGGCCATTCTGGCTACTGCGAGGTGATACCTCATTGTAGTTTTTTAATTGTATATTTTATGGAAGCATAGTTGATTTACAGTGTTACAGGTACACAAAAAGATGATTCAATTATGCAAATATACACATTATTTTAGAAATAATTTTCCATAATAGGTTATTACAAGATATTGAATATAGTTCCCTATGCTATACAGTAAGCCTTTGTTGTTTGTTGCATATCTATTTTTCAATTAGAAATCAAATTCTATTTATACTAAGTCAAACAAGTGGAATCAAAAATCATGATTTTTTTAATGAGGCAAAAATACATATGTTTTCTAAAATATATATATTATGCATATTTATTTATATACATATACCAAAGCTTTTCTACTATACTTGATAAAGACTTGAGAAGGAACATCAAAAAAATAATAAAGAGATGGAGAAATCAGAGAACATAAATGAAATTGAAGCAGTGACTATTAAATAGAAAAAGTGAAACAAACTCAATAAAAGTAAAAGATCAGCATATAGCCCAGTTGTTTTTAAACATGACTGCTCATTAGAAACATAACGAACTCTGGAGGAAAAAAACCATACCTGAGCATTTGTATTTTTCAAAAAAAATGTCAAGATAATTCTGATATACATCTGGATTTTAAAAAGTTATTATAGGTTTTTCTATTAGATTCTAGCTTTGGTAACATAGATTTCTATTATTTTTCGGTTGCTCAATCATGATACATTGGTATGAAGTGAGTAAATCACAATAGTAAAAGATGTTTATCAGTTTTCACAATCAAAAGCCAGACAAAAAATAAAAGATAATTACAATTGCATGCCATAATGGGAACATGATTAACTTAACAATATAAAATAGTTATATACAATTTGGGGGGGGGGGGTCAAGCAGAGTGATATGGTAAGTGGAAGCGCATATGAGCACATGTTTTCATCCACACAGCCAGTCTATGTCTTTTGGTTGGTGCATTTAATCCATTTACATTTTAGGTAATTATCAATATATTTTGTTAGGCTCCAAAATCACTGCACATGGTTACTGCAGCCATGAAATTAAAAGACACTTACTCCTTGGAAGAAAAGCTATGACCAACCTAGACAACATATTAAAAAGCTTATTAGAAAGCATTACTTTGCTGACAAAGGTCCGTCTAGTTAAAGCTATGGTTTTTCCATAGTCATGTATGGATGTGAGAATTGAACTATAAAGAAAGCTGAGTGCCAAAAAATTGATGCTTTTGAACTGTGGTGTTAGAGAAGACTATTCAGAGTCCCTTGGACTTCAGAGAGACCAGATCAGTCAGTCCTAAAGGAAATCAGTCCTGAACATTCATTGGAAGGACTGATGCTGAAGCTGAAACTCCAATACTTTGGCCACCCGATGCAAAGAAGTGACTCATTGGAAAAGACCCTGATGGTGGGAGAAGGGGACGATAGAGGATGAGATAGTTGGATGGCATCACCAACTCGATGGACATGAGTTTGATTAAGCTCCAGGAGTTGGTGATGGACAGGGAAGCCTGGGGTGCTGACATCCATGGGGTCACAAACAGACACCACTGAGTGACTGAACTGATGATCTTGTTACCATTTTCTTAGTTGTTTTGTGTTTATTTTCTGTAGGTCTTTTCCTGCTCTTGTGCTTCCTGCCTAGAGAAGTTCCTTTAACATTTGTTATAAAGTTGGTGTTATGATGTTGAATTCTCTTAACTTTTGCTTGTCTGGAAAGCTTTTGATTTCTCCATCAAATCTGAAGGAGAGTCTTGCTGGGTAGAGTATTCTTGGTTGTCTGTTCTTCCCTTTCATCACTTGAAGTATATCATGCCATTCCCTTCTGACTTGTAGAGTTTCTGTTGAGAAATCAGCTGACAGAATGGTGGGAGTTCCCCTGTATATTATTTGTCATTTTTCCTTTGTTGCTTTTAACATTTTATCTCGGTCCTTAATTTTTGTCAGTTTGATTACAATGTCTCAGTGTGTTTCTCCTTGGGTTTATCCTTCCTGGGACTCTCTGTGCTTCCTGGACCTGGTTGACTGTTTCCTTTCCTATGTTTGGGAAGTTTTCAGCTACTATCTCTGCAAATATTTTCTCAGGTCCTTTCTCTTGCTCTTCTCCTTCTGGGACCCCTATAATGTGAATGTTGGTGCATTTAATATTGTGCTAGAGGTCTCTTAGGCTGTTTTCATTTCTTTTTATTCTTTTTTCTATATTCTGTTCTGTAACAGTGATTTCCACCATTCTGCCCTCCAAGAGGGCTTACACCAAGGGGGACCTTCCAATGCTCCTGTCCCTGTGGTGAGCCCCTGCTGACCCACATCTCTGCTGGAGGCCCTCCAACACTAGCAGGCAGTTTTGGTCCCTCCTGTGTGGTCACTGCTCCTCTCCTCTGGGTCTTGGTGAGCATAACGTTTTGTATGTGCCCTCCAAGACTGGAGTCTCTGTTTCCCCCAGTCCTCTGAAAGGCCTGTAACAAGTCTCCCTGGCCCTCAAAGCCAGATTCCCTGGGGATTCCCAATCCCTTTGTCAGATCCCCAGGCTGGGAAGCCTGGCATGGTATTCAGAACCTTCACAATAGTGCAAGAACTTTTTTGGTATTATTGTTCTCCAGTCTGTGGTGCACCCACACATTGGATATGGGATATGATTTTATCATGATTGCATCCTCTCCTACCATCTCGCTGCAGCTTCTTCTTTGTCTTTGGACATAGATTATCCTTTCTGGTGGATTACACCGGCCTCCTGTCAACGGTTGCTCAACAGTTAGCTGCAGCTTTGGTGCTCTTGCAGGAGAAGGTGAGTGTGTGTCCTTCTATGCTGCCTTCTTGAACCAGAAGTCCTCATTGTAGTTTTGATTTATATTTGAGGACAGCTGCCTCCTTCTCCGCAAAGGACAAGCGGAAGGATAGGGCCTTAATTTGGTCAGGCGGTAGAGGGGGTTCAGGAGTCCTGGGAGTCCTCCTGATATCAGAGGTTATAAATTCCTCCTTGAAAAATGGGAGACCTAAATGTGAAATGATGCAGCTACTATGGGAAACAGTATGGTGGTTCCTTACAAAATTAAAAGTAGAATTACTATATCATCCAGCAGTCCCTCTTCTAGGATTATATCTGAAAGAACTGAAAATGGAATATTGAAGAGATACTTGTATATTTATGCTCATAGCATCATTATTCACAATAACCAAGATGTAGAGGCAAGCCACCAGTGAATGGATAAAGGATATCCATGGTGTATACATGCAATGAAATAGCATTCAGCCCTGAAAAGGAAGGCTATTCTGACACATGGTACAACATGGATGAATCTTGGGACCAAATAAGCCAGTCACAAAAAGACAAACACTACATAATCTCACTTATATGAGATATCTAAAGTAGTTAAATTCTAGAAATTTATAGAAACAGAGAGTAGAATGGTGGTCTCCAGGAACTAGGAGAGGAGGAAATGGAGAGTTGTTATTTAAGTTTTACTTTTGCAAGATTAAAAATTTCTGGAGATCAGTTAACCAGCAATGTGAATATACTTAACACTACTGAACTGTACTTTTAAAAATGGTTGAGATAGCAAACTTTGTTGTGTTTTTTTTCCTTTTTTCAAGATTAAACATTATAAAAATGATAGAAAAATAAAATTTAACTTTTAAAAAATGGGAGACCTAACAATAAAGCCAACAATAACAACCAAAAAATCTTCTTGTCTTAACAACTTTCTGAGATCGATTTCCCTTTCATTTTGCTAGTGTTAATAGAGAAGACTTTGGGAAGATCAGTATATAAGAAGGATGCCTTGGAGTATCTGTCCCAAAAGATGATGAGTGTATTTAGTCAGCTTATTCTGGAAGCCAGCCAGCATAGAAGAATTACAATAGTTAAGCTACAAATGCTGTTTTGCTTCCCTAAAAAAAAAAAAAAAAAAAAAAAAAGAATGAATGACTAAATAAATAAAAGGTAATTTAAAACTCTCTGGCCTTTTCCCGAGAACAAGCTTGAGAAACTGCATTCAAGAGCCCACCCTGAGTCCCACTCCACATCTACACACTTCTCTGGTCCTGCTTGGTGTTGCCCAGAAAGGCTGGGAAACTCAGCATGCAGATGGACAAGCATGGGTAGGTGAATCAATCTTTCTAGGTTGCTTTCGGTGCATCTCCATCTTCATCGTCTGTGGCACCTGCCCTGCTCCTCTCAGGCTGCTTTAGACCCTGCTACATGCGTCGGTATCGCCCTGTGCACGCAGGTGTCATGAACCTGTAACTCTCTGTGTGTACAGATATCTTAGCACTTCTCATGGTATATTGCAATACCTTGGTACATATCTCTCACCTACCAGTCTATGAGTTCCTCAAGGACAAAGGGTTTTTGACCACTAACATAATGCTAATATGCTGGTGCTTTTAGTAAGTAAATATTGTATGATGATGGCATCAGCGATAGTTCGGGGATTCTTAGGCCATGCATATGTCCTTTCTGGATAATTATGCATGTCCATGGAATAATTCAGATCATCTTTTGGCCCCAGTGTTCTGTTCATGCTCAGAATTTCTTTGAGATCCACCTTCCACTTCCATGACTTGCCTTGTTTCTCCACTCACCCTCTTCCTAAATATGCGTGTGATTTCTGTTTGATTGCTTTGGCTATACAAGTTCCTTGTTAATCATGTGTGTCAGCTATTAGGATTTGAGAAGAACACAGCATTTCAAGCTGCTCTAATATCTCCAGGTCCTTATTCTGCCAGGACGTCAAAAGCAGAACTCATCATCTTTTCTGCACCCACCTGCTCATTTTTCTGAATTCCTTGATGGGTGATTGTTTATATATTTTGTTTGTTTGTTTATTGGAGGGGAAGTGCTTTTCTTAACAGCATCAAACAGTCTGTTACTCTCAGACTTGAAACCCCATTGTGATCTTTCACCTGGAATTCTTTGTGCTGGCCCCATTTTGCTTTTCAACCTCCATCAAAAATTTAAGCACTGACTCCTATTGATGATATTTCACAGCATACTCTGAATAACTCCTTTCTTCTACCCCCACTGTCATCACTCTATAGCAATGGACACCCAAATTAGGAAATTAAAGTGCTCATTTCCGTCTGTTGGTGTAGCTGTCTAAATAGAGCAAAGTTATTTTGTTTTATTGAAGTGTAGTTAGTTTACAATGTTGTTAGTTTCAAGTGTACAGCAAAGTGATTCCCTTATTCATATGTATCTGTATCTATCAGTTCAGTTCAGTCACTCAGCTGTGTCCGACTCTTTGCGACCCCATGGACTGCAGCACGCCAGGCCTCCCTGTCCATCACCAACTCCCAGAGTGCACCCAAACTCATGCCCATTGAGTCAGTGATGCCATCCACCCATCTCATCCTCTGTCGTCCCCTTCTCCTCCTGCCCTCAATCTTTCCTAACATCAGGGTCTTTTCAAATAAGTCAGCTCCTCGCATCAGGTGGCCGAAGTATTGGAGTTTCAGCTTCAACATCAGTCCTTCCAATGAACACCCAGGACTGATCTCCTTTAGGATGGATGGGTTGGATCTCCTTGCAGTCCAAGGGACTCTCAAGAGTCTTCTCCAACACCACAGTTCAAAGTCATCAATTCTTCAGGGCTCAGCTTTCTTTATAGTCCAACTCTCACATCCATACATGACTACTGGAAAAACCATAGCCTTGACTAGATGGACCCTTGTTGGCAATGTAATATCTCTGCCTTTCAATATACTATCTAGGTTGGTTATAGCTTTTCTTCCAAGGAGCAAGCGTCTTTTAATTTCATGGCTGCATTCACCATGTGCAGTGATTTTGGAGCCCCCAAAATAAGATCTGTCACTGTTTCCACTGTTCCCCCATCTATTTGCCATGAAGTGAGGGGACCGGATGCCATGATCTTACATTATAGGTTATTATAAGATATTGGATATATTTCCCTGTGCTACACAGTCGGTCCTTGTTGTTTGCCTGTTTTATACATAGTAAATGTGTATCTGCTAATCCCAAACTCCTAATTTATCCACCCCTCCTTCCCCTTTAGCAACAGTTGGTTTGTTTTCTATGTCTGTGAGTCTGTTTCTGTTTTGTAGATAAGTACATTTCTTCCACCCTCATTGTCATCACCCTATAGCAGTAGACATCCAGACCAGGAAATTAAAGACCAGTAAATTAAAATAAGATAAATCATATTTTTAGATTCCACAAATAAATGATATATATGTGCATGTGTGTATGTGTTCAGTTGCTCACTGGGGTCCACCTTTTTGTGACTCCATGGATACCACCTGACTTTTGTCTTTCTCTGATTTATGTCGCTTAGTATGATAATCTGTAGATCCATCCACGTCACTGCAAAGACAATGTTTTATTCTTTTTATGGCTGAGTAATATTCCATTGTATTCATACCACATCTTCTTTATCTAGTCATCTGTTGATGGACATTTAGGTTACTTCCATACCTTTGTTGTTGTAAATAGTGCTACTATGAACATTGGGGTGTGTGTATCTTTTCAAATTAGAGTTTTATCCAAGAGTCTTCTCTGGATCTATGGCCAGGAGTGGGATTGATGAACCATACGGTAAGTCTAGATAGAGCAGGGTTTTGAAAAGATGTTGATACCTTGTCAGGGATATCAGCAGAAGGGGATATTTTAATCAATTAAAGATGTCTGTCCTGAGCATAACTGAGAAGAGTGGTCCAAATGCTGAGATTCTGGCCAAGGAAAGGGCCATAGTCTTCTTTTCTCCCTGACTCCTCATCCAGTGCATCTTTACACTGACTCAAAATCTACGCTTTTAGTTAGCACTATAATTTCTTGCCTCCTAAAAAAATGCCTGATACCCCATTGCCTAAGCCAGCATCTGTATCTATCAAGCTTCACTTTTCCTAGTCATAGATGGAAGAGTTCCCAAAGCCTTCCACCTGCAGGCTCATTCATGCCTAGATGCTGAGCTGGTCTAGATTAAGACAGGAAGTATATCAGCTAACAGCCCCTCCAGATGTGGGGCCTGGAGTTAATCATGGCTGCCCACAGACCTGGTATCAGCTCTACCTAGCATATGCCCTTGATGCCAACTTAGCCTCCAGGGCACACCACTTTTTATCTTTGCTTCTACTTCCCCCTTCCCTGCCCCCTCACATATACAGCCTCAAGTGTGGGTCTGAGCTGCTGCTGCAGGCTATGTGGATATTCTTACTTTTAAGCTTTGAATATAACTTGCTTATTTGGGCTCCCAGAAATTTAAGACTTGCCAAGGTCCTTACTTCCAACCTAGACTGAGTTCTGGCTGATTGCCCAAAATGACATGGGAGATTATGGGAATCTTCTTCTGCGTCAGACCCATCCCCTTCTTGCTTGAGCACACCCTGTTCCCTCAGTGAGGCTGCCACATACTCTGGACACTGTGTAGGACCACCCAGCCCAGCCCAGAGAAGTCAATGAGTTCCCTTCTCTCCTATCTCAGATGCCTTCCTTTCCCTACAGATCCAGCATGTCCTGTGCTTGAGCAGAGTAATTATACAGGTATCCATTAGTGAGCATTTACTAGGTGCCAGACCCTAGAATAGCCTTTACCCACTCCGCCTTCACAAGGACCCTGTAAAACAGGTATTATCGTTATGCCCATTTCACACAGGAGGAAACTGAGGCTTGGAGAAGTTAAACAATTTGCCTCAAGTACCCACGAAATAAGAGCTAGAGTTTGAATTCTACAACTGTCTGAACCTAGAGCTTATGCTTTTGATCACTATGCTAGAGATTAGAAGCCAACAGTCAGTGATAAAATACTGACCATGACTATATTTCACCAGAGCTGTTTCCCTTTTTTTATTTTTTAGTGATGACCATTACTGTACTTTAAAAAGTCAAGAAATATCATGTAAAAATTCAGATGTGTGACTTCTCTTTACAAAATTGGAAGATCTGGTGACATCGGTTCTATGTCCTAAAAAGCAAAAGTCACATAGAGCAGAGAAATGTCTGGCCTTTACACAGGGTATGAACACCCCAGTTTGCCTCTCTCTCCGCTTTCCGTATTGTAGTATTTCTCAGATGTGACTATGCATCAGAACCATCTGGAGATTGCTGGGTCCCACCCAGAGCTTCTGATTCAGTAAACCTGGGTAGGGCCTGAGAATTTGCCTTACAACCAAGTGTGAGCTACTATTTCTCATCACATTTGTGCTGTTGCTATTTTTATATTCAGCCCACCCACCCACTCCTTTTACCTCCATGCTTCCTGTAGGCATTTGAGTTTGCAACTGAGGCACTGTGTTATTCTAACACCAAGGGACCCTTGCATCTGTCCTAAATTCTCACTAATCTCTGACATGAATCTTGAAGCTCCTCTGGACTTCTTACTGTTCTGACTTCTTTCAGCTTTTAAAAACATAATGCAGTCTCTTTATTCAATTTCACAAAGGCAGGGGAAGAATTACTAAAAAGTTCCAAAGCAGACAGGTTGCAGCAGCTTCTTCTCCTGAGCTGGAAGGAACCAGTAGAAAAGAGCCATCTATATATATGACAGATAAGAGCCTCTGCTAACACAATCCTTTAAAAGCCATAGCATTCACACAGAAGCAAGCATTTTGTCTATTCTCTTCTTCCAGGGGCACTTGCTTTATAGCCTGAACAAGTGCCCTTCTGTGGTTACAGAAAGTCAGTCTAACTATTCCAGGAGAAATCTACTCAGATAGTTACCCAGGAGACATAGTGCATCAATTCAAATAATATTCATTAGGGTTTGGCTCTGCCTAGAATAGTTTTTTTTTTTTTAATAAACTTCAGGACTCATCTCAGATGCTACTTACTTAAAATGCTCTTCCTGATTAGCCTGGGCAAAATAATTCCTTCTTCTCTCCTCTCCTTCCTTTTCTCCAGGTACTCATCCCATACTTCCTTGAAATATAAAATAATGATTCTGTCCCATATCTTCCCGAAGAGATGATAAACTTGTTGAGAGAATACGATGAGACTGCATGACTTTTCAGCCTGCTTAATGCCTGGTAGAATGTTTTGCTTTCAGGTGACTGTTGGTCAGATTTCTAGAGTGTCTAGATGATTGAAGGGGTTCAAGCACTGTGTCCTGGAAAGGGCAGGGAACAGAACAGAGATTCAGAGAGACTGGGGACCACCTGGACTTCTAAGTTATTAATTGAGAGTCTGGCTCTAACTTGCACTATTGAAAACAGAAGAGAATGATGAGTTATGCCATCATAAAGTTTGCAAGACCAACACACATGACAAAAGTTAGGATAATTTATAATATGATAGAAACTGTAAGAGAGAAATAGAAGCTCTGAAAAGAGGGTAATCGGAGTGAGCTAGAATGAATGGAAAAGAATGGATAGAGCAGACTGGATATATCATACATTTGAGAAAGATACTTAAATAAAGGTGGTCCAGTTTGTACTGCCAAGGTCAGGAAGATACACTGCTGTGTTACCTTCTAGGTGTTTTATTATTTTACCTTGCACATTTAGATCTATCATCTTTCTGGAATTGAGTTTTATGTGTGGTAGGGGTCAAGATTCATCTCTTTCTGTATAGATAAAGGATCATTTAAAAGAAAATGACCCCCTTGTCCCCACCACAGTGTTGTGACATCTTTATTGTAAAAATGGTTGCTGTGTATATATAAGTCCATCTTGGGACTCTGCTCCTTCCTTTAACTTTCACATTGTTTTGAAATGTAAAACAATGTCACATCATTGTTTTGCTCTTTTGTTTTAATAACTATAGCTTTGTAATAAGTTGATATTTGGTAGCTTAAATCCTCTACCTTGTTATTTATGAAGTTTGTCTTTTGTTATCCTTGGCCGTTTGTGTTTCCATTTTAAATTTTAGTATAGACTTGTCAATTTGCACACACATACACACAAGGCTTCTGGCGTTTTCGACTGGGATTTTGCTGAACCTAAAGATTTATTAGGAAAAATGAACACTTTTACAGGGTTCAGTAGTCCAGTACAAAAACTGGTATATCTTTTTATTCAGATCTTCTTTTATTTCTTTCAGTAACGTTTTGTAGTTTTCTTTGGTGGTGTTGTACACATTTTTTGTTTGATTTATCCCTTGGTGTTTAAAGTTTTTATGCTGTTTTATATTATGTAATTTTAAAATTTTATCTTCTAATTATATCTTGTTAAGATACAGAATAATAATAATAATAATAAATAAGATATTTTGGGGGGTTCCAAAATCACTGCAGGTGGTGACTGCAGCCATGAAATTAAAAGACGCTTAGTCCTTGGAAGAAAAGTTATGACCAACCTAGGCAGCATATTCAAAAGGAGAGACATTACTTTGCCGACTAAGGTCCGTCTAGTCAAGGCTATGGTTTTTCCCGTGGTCATGTATGGGTGTGAGAGTTGGACTGTTAAGAAAGCTGAGCGCTGAAGAATTGATGCTTTTGAACTGTGGTGTTGGAGAAGACTCTTGAGAGTCCCTTGGACTGCAAGGAGATCCAACCAGTCCATTCTGAAGGAGATCAACCCGGGGATTTCTTTGGAAGGAATGATGCTAAAGCTGAAACTCCAGTACTTTGGCCACCTCATGCGAAGAGGTGACTCATTGGAAAAGACTCTGATGCTGGGAGGGATTGCGGGCAGGAGGAGAAGGGGATGACAGAGGATGAGATGGCTGGATGGCATCACTGACTCGATGGACGTGAGTCTGAGTGAACTCCGGGAGTTGGTGATGGACAGGGAGGCCTGGCGTGCTGCGATTCATGGGGTCGCAAAGAGTCAGACACGACTGAGTGACTGAACTGAAGATACAGAAATATAATTAGCTTTTGAATATCTTATATCCAGGGACCTTACTAAATTCACTTATTTATTCTGATATTTAATCCTTTGAATTTTCTACATACATGATTATATCATTGTGAATAATAATTTTATTTCACCTTTTAAGTACTTATACCTATCAATTTTTAAAAAAATTATTACACTGACAAATATCAAGTACAACATTGAATGTAAGTAGTAAAAATTATCCTTTTTGCCTTATTCCTAATCTCAGACAGATCTTTTAAATAATTTTATCATTATATATGAAGTTTTATGTAGGCTTTTAAAAATACATCCTTTATGGACATTAAGGAAATCTCTTCTGTTGTTGGAATGCTCCCCACCCTGAAAAGATTTTTTTTTTAATGGTTATTAAATTCTATCAAAATCTCTGTTTTTGTTTTTTTTTTTTTTGCAGTTGGCAAAATAATGATCACATGGTTTTTCTCCTTTATTTTATTAATATGACAGATTTTATTGATTGATTTCCTACTTTTTCTAAACTTAAATGATCTTAAATGGTTTATGGATTTAATTTGCTAATATTTTATTTAGAATTTTTGCTTTTGTGTTTATAAGAGAGGTTGGCTCATAATTTTCCTTCCTGTAGTATCCTCTTTGTGGGCCTGAGTTTTCTTTGCAGAAAGTTTTTTTAATACAAAGACAATTACTGTAATAAATACAAGGTGTTTTTCCATTTTACCTAAATTTTAAAATGCATTGGTAAACAATTGTTAATGAATTCTCATCTTTGTAACACCTGAACAATCGGTCATAATGGCTATTATTTTATTCTTTTTATTGACAATTTGTGTTTTCTCTCTTACTTTTTCCTATTGATCAATTTTATCAGTATTTTTAGGAAACCATCTTTTGGCTTTGTTGAATTTCTCTATTGGTTATTTTTTTTTTATCATTGGCTTTTATTCTTTATTATGGCCTTCTTTCTGTTTTCTTTGGATTTTGTTTTTCCTTTGGTAACTTCTTGAGATTAAAAACTCAAATTTTTCTCAGTTTCTCATATCTGTATTTAAAGACATAAATTTCCCTCTGAGCACTATATAGCTGTGTGTAGACTGTGAAAGTGACCACAGGTTTGTTTCTATCTCTGTCTGCATGACCATTGTAATATAATTTTGCAGTTTTTTCCATCAAATGTCTCTGCTCTTGAGTCTAGATTTGGCTATATAACTTATTTTAATCAGCAGATGTTGGCAAATATAAAACAGAGATTTGGAAAACTTTTTCTTATTGTCCCTGAAAACACTCCATGAGTGAAAGCAGGCTAGCTTGCTGGAGGGAAAGAGGTCACGTGGAGAAGAACTAAGGTATTCTGTCTGAAAGCCTGCTAGCTTCCAGACATGTGGGAGAGGTCACTCTAGATCTTTCATCTTCCCCAGACTTTATCTTATCATAGATTCAAGAGAGTCCAACATATCAGCTAAACCAGAAGAGAAGAACCACCCAACCAAACCATAGAATCTTGATGTAAATAAAATGGCGGTTTTTTGTAAGCCACTAAATTTAGGGATGGTTTGTTACATGTCAAAAGCCAGCTAAAGCAAGTTCTAACCTGGCCCAGTAGTGTTGATATGATTATCATTTAGTTTAAAACATTTTAATTTCCATTGTGATTTCTTAATTCGATCAATGAAATATTTCGTAGTTTATTGCTTAATTTCAAACACTGAAAGCATTTTCAGTGATTTTTTTTAAAATTTCTGTATATGTGATCAATTTCTAGCTTAACTTTGCTAAAGTCAGAAAATACTTCTTTTCCCCTCAGTCCTTTGAAATTTGTTGAGGCTTGCATTGTGCCCTAGAAATTAGTCAATTTTATTAAATGTTCTGTATTGTATACTTGAAATGTTCTAGAAGATTGATCTTAAGTATAGGTTTAATCTGATACATGCTGCTTTATAACTGGAAATGAAAGATTTCTGTCACATTTATTATCTCTAAAAGAAAGTATTCATATATTTCTTGTAAAATTAAGGAAACATTTTATAAGCATGATCTGACCAACTTGATTGGAGCCAAAAGTAAATATAGGGAAGCAGTAGGGAAAATATGTTTTTAAAATATTGTATATGAAAAACAAACAAACAAAAAATAAAATATAGTATATGCCAATACATGTTTGCAGTATTGACTCATAATTCTTCAAAATAATCTTGCCTTAATGCAAATGAATAGGACTATTGGCTCAACTGAAGCTTTTCTGATAATAAAACCCTTTAAAAGCCTTTGCTTCTTGAAGCTTTTGGATTATTATATCTAACTCTTATAAAATATGTCAAATCATAGTTACCTTGAGGTGGATGCCAGTCATAGTTATCAATAGCAAGAAGTGAATCTGGAGTGATTTATTATTCATAAAAGCTTTTTGAAACTCCTTTTGTCAAGTTTTAATTTTTCTTGTTTCTTTAAGCCTCAAGCAGCAGATTACTGACTATTGACTACCTGGCAATTTACTTATTTTTATGATAATCATTCACGATTCTAATGCTCTAAACTTTTTTAAACTTATTCTCTAAGTGGCTAAGGGTGCAATAATGTAGGCCTTTTATACATTTGTAAAGCCTTCAGCATGTCCTTTAAAATACATAAAATAAAGTGTAGAATAATTTGCTGCAAATTTATGATATTTTATAATGATTCTACTTTGATGTATTTACAATAAGGAAATAATCATATATGCATGACAGTATACACATAGGAAATATTTTAGCCCTATGTATAATAGCAAAATATTGGCCACAATATTAAACAAATAAATTAAAACATCCAACAGCAAGGCATTGTATTTCATAAGTGTCACCTCTATGGACTGAATGGTATGCCACTATTTAAAAATAATAGTTTAGAGGACTGTTTAGTGACATTGCAATTTGTAAAGAAAAAAGAAAGAGAAATTATTTTTAAAGAACCCCTTGAAGTTTGAACTGTTGGTCAAAGAGCAGGGTAGGATGCCTTTTAGAGTGAGACTTCACCCTTGGTTTAGGAAAGCACTTGAAAGGGCTTGTTTCACTTTGAAAGTTGTGGCCTTCCCCCGGCATCACCTAGATAGAAGACATTTACACAAAGAAGTGTTCTGTCCCACTGCTTTAAAAAGCCAGGGAATGTGGGACTGGGCCTTTAGCAGCTCTCATAGCAGTAGGAGGGTTTTAAATGAATATAGGAAGAGTGGATGGATCGGGGGGTCAAGGGGGAGTCAAGTCAGCTACTTGAGAGCAGGAGAGGCTGGGGACAGGGAAGCAGTTGGCAGTGTAAATTTGCCTGTGGTAGGGGTGGCCAAGGAACTTTAAGACACCAAAGTCTAATAATAATTCTTATGTTGTTTTCTATACTGAACTGAGAACCACACATAGTTCATTCAACTGTTAATCTGAGTACCACCAGTAAACCACAAATAAAATAATGTGCTTCTGATGTTAACTCTCACTCTCTCTTAACCATGGAATTGGTGAGACCCACAAGCGAGCTGTGGCTTCAAAAACTGTCTCAGTCCCTGTCTGGCCGGCATCCTTTCCTTTCTTCTTTCTTATTATCTGATCCTTTTCTGTCCCATTTTTATTCTTTCTGGCCATATGGAAATCCTTGTTGTAAGGCTTTAACCCCAATTATAGAGAATGCTGTCTTTCCATCCACAACAGTTGAAGCTCCATAAATTGCAGTGTGTTGCCTGTGTGTGAAATTGCCTCTTGCTCATTCCTCTTCCTGGTGTTCATTCTCCATCTGAGAGGAATTATATCCTGTGCTTTGGCTTTTGGCTTGGGAGGCTGAGAACCGCCTCCAAGTTAAATCCATGTGGGAAAAGACTCATTCAGGAGTTACATATGCTATATACTTCTGGTGCAGCGCAATCAAATATTCTCCTGGCTGCAACTCTTCATGTAGGGCTTGTGAGTACAGGGCACACTGTATTCCAAAATGATTCCTGAATTAGCTAGTAAATCTAGCCTCTTGCTGCTCTCATTTCCTTTCCTACTTGGCCTTCTCTGTGGCTGGTTGTGTTTATGCTGTAATTACTCGCTGTGCTGTTGCCGTTGCTCTGAAACTTCAGCGACTGCCTGGGTCTAAGAGAGAATGCT
Organism: Capra hircus; assembly: GCF_001704415.2. NCBI lineage: Eukaryota > Metazoa > Chordata > Mammalia > Artiodactyla > Bovidae > Capra > Capra hircus. Next base: position 11,329,121 of record NC_030827.1, read on the forward strand.
CAGACACATCAATAAAGGTCCATAGATGGATACAAGAGGAGTTGTGGAGAAGGAAGGTTACATACTGTTCCCATTACGCTAGTGATAAGGTGTTACAGCTCCCCTCGCTCACCACCACTTATTTCCAAGAGTGTTTTATTTAACCTACACTGATGGTACCCTTGCAAATTGAATCCTTGGGAATGGAAGATGAAATTCAATGTATTACATCATTCTCAACTTCAGAACCCCACCATGGTCATGCTTTGGGGATTTCACTTACTTCTCAGTTTTTTGATTGTGTCTTTTGGCTGGCTTCTGCTTTTTTTCTTTAGATGATTTTATCATCTACCTCCTGATTATAATTCTTCCCTGTTTTCCAGCTCTCTTTCCTTACATGTCATTCAGACACATCCCCAAGTCCCTAAACAACAAACTGGAGTAAAGATCCTGTAACTGGTAATTTACTTTCGCAAAATCAATTGTTATATAAAGGACAATTCCCCTTGAGAACTTCGTTTGACTGAGATCTGAATATTTGCGTCTTGGTACTTAATAGCATCACCTCGATAGCGTTCGTACATTGAATTGGCAGAAGTCTATACCCAGCACTTTGACCTATTATTCCTTTGAGATTTTCAATAACAGAAGCTGTCACTACCAGGAAAACGGGAGATTTGTAGGTTGTTCCTGTTTGGCAGGGAACACACTTGTAGTTGGCATTTCATGTATCACATTAGGTTTCTAAGTTTCAAGTATAATTTTCAGATTTAATGAGGCCTTTGTGCAGGTTATAACACATTGGAGGATTTCAAATGACTATGGACCTTAGCTTGAATATACTCTAATGAAGAATTAGAGAAGATGTTACATTATTGATCATTAATTTTCTTCAGGTAGTAAATAAGCATCTATTATACAACAGACAATTGGCTGAGTACCACTGCCAGAATCTGCTACATAATTTGCAGAGCCCAGTGCAAAATGAAAATGCAGGGTTCCCTGTTCAAAAACTGTTAAGAATTGAATAATAATTGTTAAGCATTTGATGTTCTGACAGCAGAGCATCAAACCAATTATAGGGCCATTCTAAGCACTGGGCCCTGTGACACTGCAAGGCCATGAGCCCAGGAAGCAGGTCCTGACTGGCGCTTGTCAGGTTGTGGTGTCCCTGGTCCCAAGGGAGAAAATAAGTGAGACCCAGACTAGTCCCTAGATGGGAGGCAGAATGTTCTAGAATCCATTTTAACAGATTCCTTAAGCAGTCACTTGACTGTAGAGCTCATACTTTATAAGCAAGGAAATCTAAATGCTGATGGGAGTTACCTGAGTTTTATACTTACAAAAATAATTATTTATTTGGCTGCACCTGGCCTTAGTTGCAGCATGCAGGATCTAGTTCCCTGACCCCTGGGGCCTGGTTCAAATCCAGACCCCCGGCATTAGGAGTATGGAGTCTTAGCCACTAGACTGCCAGGGAATTCCTGAGTTTTATACTTAAAAAAAAAAAATTATTAAAAGCCCCAGAACTAAAACTGTCAGAGACCTTATTTTTACTCTCAGCCCATCAAATTAGCCTTTCTCAATGTTCAGGCAATTCCTTATATGTAATGGATTCACTTTAGACATCCTGCTTGAAAGCCTTAAGGATGTTTTTCTTTCTTCCACTATCTGGCCCTAAAAAGCTAAGTGGTCTTGGGAGCTTGGGGATGGCAGGGCTGCATTTCCTCCTAATCCCTAGACCAAGTGTGTCTTCTAACGCAGCCTTGACGTGGTGACAAGTTGTGAATAAAGGGTCGGTAAGGTGGAGTGTGAGGTACCCTTTCTGATGGTGTAAGCAAGTCGGCACCCCACTCCAGTACTCTTGCCTGGAAGCTCCCATGGACAAAGGAGCCTGGTAGGCTGCAGTCCATGGGGTTGCTAAGAGTCGGACACGACTGAGCGACTTCACTTTCACTTTTCACTCTCATGCATTAGAGAAGGAAATGGCAACCCATTCTGGTGTTCTTGCCTGGAGAATCCCAGGGACAGGGGAGCCTGGTGGGCTGCCATCTATGGAGTTGCACAGAGTCGGACACGACTGAAGCGACTTAGCAGCAGCAGCAGCAGCAGCAGCAAGCAAGTCTCCAGGCTGCTTCTCCAGCGGATTCACCCAGAGGAACAGGAGAATCATAGGTACCTGTAAAGGACAAGTTGCCACCATCTCTGAGTCATAGGACGTGGTCTTGCTGTAAATAAAACTCCCATGTATTTCGCGCTTGCTCTGAGCAGGCATGGCACCAGTTTACCTTACTGTAAGTACTGTTAACAAACTCTCTCATCATACTCATTTAAATGTCCAAGCTCTGCTACACGCAGTTCTGTCCACCATCTTTGTTGTAGAAACTGGCGTTGCAGGGATTATATATCCCATACCGTGGGAAGAGACCCCAGCTCAGTCCCCAAAGAGGCAGGAAAGCCATTCCTGGGAAGCCACTTTCTAGTCATTTTCCCCAATACAGAAGACACTCCAGACATGACAAGGTGTTGGTTGTCACAGCTCCCTGAAGTGAGAGTGCAGGGAGCTGAACTTCACAGGCAGAATGGAGACTCATTCATGGTACTGAGATCTGGAAACTCTGTGTGACGGGGAGGGGATAGGATGGCCCGGGTGGCAGAGCCTGGCAAGAACTCCTGAGGAGCCTGCTTGGAGAGCTGAAGGAGGGGGCCTGGCTGGTGATCACAGCAGAGGATGTGGAGATGGCAGTGCATGAGCGCCCGACAGGCAGCCTGAGCAAGTTCACCGGAAAGCAGGACCAGAGAAGGAGAGAAAAGCGACTCTATGGATTCAGCTTTGATGAACTTACCCAGAATTTTGAAATCAGGAAATCTAGAATGAACATATTTCCTTTTCAGTGTACATGTGGGCATGGTATTTGTGTTTTATGATTTTATATAGTGTTTAGTGAATTATATGGGTATGATGATTGCCAAATTGTTATCAGTGTTTAGGGCCTCCAACAGTCGATTTGGCCCTGAAACTTTTGCAACTCTTCTGGACCTTTCAACCTCCATCTCTTGCAGAATGCCTCCATCGATGTTACTTGTGTCTCAGATTCCACAAATACAGATCCCTCTTTGGAAGGTTAAGAACTTAAAAAAGAAAAAAAAAAAAAAAAATATATATATATATATATATACACACACACATTTGTTTATCTGTTTGTGCCAGATCTTAGTTGTGGCCCGTGGGATCTTTAGGCGTAGCATGTCAACTCTTAGTTGCAGTATGTGGGATCCAGTTCCCTGACTAAGGAATGAACCAAGGACTGCCTTAGGAGCTAGAAGTCTTAGCCACTGGGCCACCAAGGAAGTCCTGGTTAAGAACTTTTGCCAATTCCTCTAGAATGAAAAGTCTTTTAGTACTTATCTCAGTAGTTCAACCCAGTTTAGGGTTAACACCATTTTAGTTTGACACCAAAATTGTCAAGATATGAGATGAGGACTTGGACGACTAGGAGCTCAGGACGGGAAAGGCCCCAGAATGGGCAGGTGAGTGGCCCGCCCCTCTCCATTGTATAGACTTGGGCCTGTGCACTTACTCAGTTGCTTCCATCCCCCTGTTTAAATACCTCCCACTTCATTCCATGAAGTATACCCTTGACCTCCATGTAAAATTCAGACCCCAGCCGAATGCAGAGGGTTGACTCTATACCTGGATCTGTTTTTTCCCACACACCACACAACCCCAGAAAGACCATCGAATATATATTCGAAAAGTAATTGCTCTGTGAAGGATATGGAAAACCTCTTAAGTAGGACAGGATTATTCTGAAATTGTAACAACATCTTTCATTTTTGTATTAGCCTTCCCTCGTAGCTCAGTTGGTAAAGAATCTGCCTGCAATGCAGGAGACCCGAGTTCGATCCCTGGGTTGGGAGATCCCCTGGAGAAGGAAATGGCGACCCCTGTCCAAGAGTCAGACATGACTTAGCGGCTAAACCACCACTGTATTCATTAAGAACTTGCCAGCAGTAACTCACTGATTCTCACCGAAGCTGTCTGACGTGGGCACTCCTATCCCCAGTTACAGATGGGTAAGCTAAGGGAACAGAAAGGTTAAATAATTCACTCAGATTCAAACATTAAATGGGGCTGGCAGGTTCCTGGTCTGAGCTCTCCATCACCCTATATGTATTCTCACTCTATCTCTGTATCGCTTATGGTACTTTTGCTTTAGAACATGTTTTTATATAAAGTATCTCATTAATTCTTCACAGAATCCTATGAGGGATGAATTAATTAGCCCCATTCTACAGATATGGACACTGGGCCTCAGAGGTTTAAGCCTCACTATCCTTTGTAATCATGTTACTATTTGAAAGTCGCTTAGTCGTGTCCGACTCTTTGCGACCCCATGGACTGTAGCCAGCCAGGCTCCTCTGTCCACAGAATTCTCCAGGCCAGAATACTGGAGTAGGTAGCCGTGCCCTTCTCCAGGGGATCTTCCCAACCCAGGGATTGAACCATGGTCTCCTGCACTGCAAGCGGATTCTTTCCTGTCTGAGCCACCAGGGAAGCCCATCCTGAGTAAGGTACACTTTAATTAGAGTTTTGCTGTAGAACATTCTTAATGAGAAATGAAGGGGGAGGAGAGTGGCTCATGAATATGAAGGAGGAAAACAATGTGAAATGTTGAGAAATCTTAGTTTACGGGAATAATTCCTTCAGCAAGGGGAAAATAAAATTTAATCATCTGCTGTAAAGAGCTGTTTTCAACTAAGGTGAGAAAGCCCCGGGGAACAGAGAACGCTCTGGATTTTACAGAATTAATGAAAGCGTCTTTAAAGGAGAGGATGGGAGGAGGATGAGAAAGAAAACATCATCGGTGCCACCTTAAGCTCTGTACCTTGCCTCCCAGAAAACCCACATACGTAGTTTTTGAATGGAATTGAAGGCAGTTCTTCACTGTGCATTTTCCTCTTGAGCAACCTAATGCCAACTCAATAGCAAAAGAAATAGCTTGCTTTCTAAACCATTTAGGCTTTTGCAAGACTTCAGGTGCTTCAGATTCCTATAATTACGTTCACATTATTGCTACACATCAATTTGGTGTCTAGATTGAAAAATGGAATAAATGTTTACCAGAAACCCATTTACTTGTCAACTTCAACAATCAGTCTGGGTCGAGAAACAATATTCTCTGAGCTGAGAGGTGTAATTTCACCACCCAGTGCTGTTGTCAATGTTTCATCAATTGAAAATCAATAAACTTCAATCCGTTCCCTAGCTTCTAATACCTTAACCTTTGTATGGCAGAAGGGCCTTTTCTGTTCCGGCGACTTTCAGATCCGGTATGGCTCTGCTTTTTTCATATAAACAGCAAAACTCAAATTACTTCCTGATGGAAGAAAATTGCCCAGCAGCCCCTGGCTCATGATTGGAAAGTGTTTTCTAGTTTCTGACACTGACCTCAAGAAAAGAATGCAGTTTGAGAGGCCAGGCTCTCAGCATCTCTGTAGGTCCCTGATGTTCTTTTCTTCTTTTTCCTGTTTTGTTATTTTTCCTGTGTCTGTTGTAGTGACCTGAGGTTAGCTGGGCCATTATCTCCCTTCTAAGGGACAAGATTACCCCTATCGGGAGCCCAATTTAACAAAGTTCTTGCATTATAGGCACCAAGTGCTCCACTACCCAGCCTCCACTTCCTGCCCCAGCTACTCCAGGAGTATCCGAATCTAGGAGATTCTGCCAGATTCCTGCTCAAATGCAGGAGGGCTTTTCCTTGCTCTTGGTCAAATCTCGGGCTAGTTGGTTCTTCAGCTATTTCTGTCTCTGCTATTTCGCCCAAATCCTCTGGGCTGGACACCTGTTCATAGCGCTTTTCACTGTATTTCAGCCTAAAGATGCTTGGTTGTTTTTCCTTTTAAACCATATTCTGAAATATGTTTGTGGTCATTTCCATAGGAACTGGGGAAGAAAGGGAGTTGTTAAACATGCTGGCACAAATCGCCATCTTACCGTAGAACGGAAGTCTCGACATCCTTTTCAAAAACAATTACTAATACAATTTATGGTCCTGTTTATGGCATGCAAGTGAAAAACCCATGGAACTACTCAGCACTGTAGGAAATGAATGGTTTATTAAACGTTCACTGTGCTCTAATCCTGGCTTCAGAATGATTAACTAACAAATCCATCATCTGGGGGAAAGCTGACTTGGCAGAGATTAATTCTTAAACTATTCGTATTTGGGGGCATTGATTGCTTTTATTTGGGAGAACTTTCAGAATTGTTTAAAAAACTGATTTGTTTTTAATTAAAACAGAAAGAACCTCTGTTTTATGCCTGGCTATGGATGTGCTTTATACATTTTAGCTGGTTTTTCTTTCTTAAATGGTTGAAAAGGACCAGAATTCCAACAAGGAATTCTAAAAGTTCTGAAAGTTTCTTATCAGAATCAAAAGGGAGGTGGGCATATCAGGATTTGATTGCTGGCAGGTACCAGAATCAGCTTATGTTAACTGAGATCGAAAGGGGAACTTATTATAAGTCTATGATACAAGGGAGGCCCTCCCAGAATCTGCAAATATAGGAGAAGCTGAAGAAGGTTGTCAGTTACAATGTATTCAGCTGCCCTTCACAGAAAACTGGATATAATGGACTTCTGCCTGGCTCAGGTAGCTGGAGGTCCAGAGATAGGAAGGGCTTCCAGGTTGGTTATGATGTCATCACGTTTCTGTCAGCTCCCCGCATGCCTTTCATACCACTGGCCTCAGTCCATATACTGGATCCCATAAGAGAACTGCCAGCAGTCCATGAGGTTATAGCCTCCTGTGTTAGCCTGGGTTCCCAGAAACACTGATGCGTTGACACTTTATTTGAGACTGGAGTGTGATTTGGGGAAGCAGGAGAAGGAAAAGCAGGGATGAGATGGGAAAGAGGAGAGAGCAGGTTCGAAGGGAAATTTTCAGAGAGGGTGCAGCAGCTGCCATATCTCAGGAGCTGCTGTGTGAGTGCAGGAAGAGAGCAGAGTTTATCAGCAGCTTCCTGGCCCACATCTTCCACCAATCAGAGTCATTCTCATGGAACCTACCTCCCCCTCCCTTCCTAGTTCTGTCCCGAGGCTTCTCTAGGCAGCTCCTGATAAAGCTGTGGTCCCCACAGACCAAGTAGGGCTAGAGCACAGACCCAGCAATCTCTCTTTGCCAGATGGCCCTGAGTATGTGACTTCTCCACCTCTAACAATAACCCAGATCTATCATCTCAGGAACAGTGGACTGTAGCTAGGGTCTGGCTGCTCCATAAGCAAGGCAAGTGTGTGCCTCTGGGACGGCACATAAACGGAGTCCAAAACATCACCCCCATCTCTTCTAGAAGAGTAAGGAAACCTCTTTCCTTAAATCTCCCAACAGTTATCTTCTTCTGTCTTGCTGGCTCCACGTGGTGGCCCCCTCAAACTCTGGACCAACACTTGTGCCCAGAGACTAGGATTATGATAAATGTAGGCCACAGTCATTTGACTCTGTATGTGTGGGGTAGCCGTGCACATCAGAGTGAAGACTGAGGCAGTGACCAAAAGAAGGAAGAACGGATGCTAAGACAGCCGTAATGGTTTTTTCAAAAAGGTCTTCGGAAACAGGAGCAATAAAGGAAAAAGATAACGAGGTTCTGTGATCCTTCCTCATACGCATCTGTATCATTCTCATTCTAAAGAGAATTTAGTGTCCAGGTCATAAAATATGACCTCTAATAGCGTGAAAGCTGAATTCTTTGAAATCTAGCCACACTCAAAGAAATGGAGTTTTTCCTTTGTACCCGGCTGGCCTGGCTAGAGTCCGTGTCCTCTTTTGGACCAAATACAACTGCAGCCAGGGGGATGGGTTCACCTAAAGACTGTATTTGAAACACACCATGAAACAGCCATGTGAATGAAGGAACAAAATAATATTCATGCCACTCCTCAATAACCATTTTTATACATTTAAAGATAAATCTAATAAACTCTGTGTGTGTGTCTAACATTGCCTAAACCTGACATCACTGACCCTGTTCAACCTTTCTTGGCACTAACTCAGTGTGGCCAGTACCCTTGGCTTGTTGCTGGGCAGTATCCTCCTTAGTCACTATTTGACCTATTTCCATTTTACAGATAGTATCTTTATTCTTAAAAATTCCTAACTTAAAATTCTAATTGTTGAAGTGCCACTACTTTTTAGAATATCCAGTAAGTCACTTGCAGCCTGAATAGCCAATTCATTGGGTAAATGTTGGCTTTCTACCTTAAGCACACATTTCACTGGCTTTAGGTACATACTCAAATACCACCAGTACCCAAGTTGCCAAGCAAAATGACACTCTAAGTCCTGTCGCTTTCATAGAGACATAGTAACTGCATGAGCTAATATCAAGGAGCAGGAAGTTCATAGCGACCCATTAAAAACATGAAGCGGGAATCTAACGACAGAAAAGTAGAAAGGAAATGACGGTGTCCTTCCATAAGTGAATGCCTCAACAAAGTTTGGCATATCAATATAATGGAATACTACTTAGCAATAAAAAGTAATGAGCTATCATGCTGAGAAAAGACATGGAAGAATATTAAATTTGTATTGCTAAGTCAAAGAAGTCAGTATGGAAAGGCTACTGTATGTAGTTTGTGCTATAAACATACTACATGTTTCTAGTTCTCTGACATTCTGGAAATGGCAAAATTACAGAGATAGTAAAAAGATGAGTGGTTACCAGGAATTTGGAGGGAAGAAAGAATGAATAGGTAGAACATGGGGGATCTTTCAGTTTAGTTGCTCAGTTGTGTCTGACTCTTTGTGACCCAATGGACTGCAGCTCTTGAGGCTTCCCTGTCCATCACCAACTCTCGGAAATTGCTCAAACTCATGTCCATGCAGTCGGTGATACCATCCAACCATCTCATCTTCTGTCATCCCCTTCTCCTCCTGCCTTCAATCTTTGCCAGCATCAGGGTCTTTTCCAATGAGTCAGCTCTTTGCATCAGGTGGCCAAAGTATTGGAGCTTCAGCATCAGTCCTTCCAACGAACATCCAGGACTGATTTCCTTCAGGATGGACTGGTTTGATCTTGCAGTCCAAGGACTCTCAAGAGTCTTCTCCAAAACCACACTTCAAAAGCATCAATTCTTCAGCGCTTAGCTTTCTTTATAGTCCAACTCTCACATCCATTCATGTCTACTGGAAAAAACCATAGTTTTGACTTAGATGGACCTTTAGCAGCAAAGTAATGTCTCAGCTTTTTAATATGCTCTCTAGGTTGGTCATAGCTTTTCTTCCAAGGACAGAGAGTCTTTTAATTTCATGGCTGCAGTCACCATCTGCAGTGATTTTGGAGCCCCTGAAATCTTTAGGGATATCTTGAGGGCAGTGTAACTAATATAATACTATAATGACAGGGGCATGATAAACAATGGTCAAAACCTATAGAACAATAAGGGCTTTCCCGGTGGGTCAGTGGTAAAGGATCCACCTGCAATGCAGGAGCCATCCATAGGAGGTGCAAGTTCAATCCCTGGGTCGGGAAGATCCCCTGGAGGAGGGCATGGCAACCCACTGCAATACTCTTGCCTGGAGAATCCCATGGACAGAGGAGCCTGGCTGGCTACAGTCCATAAGGTCGAGAAGAGTTGACACAACTGAAGTGACTTAGCAGACACACAGGCATAGAATAATAAAGCACAAAGAGTGAACCCTAATGTGAATTTTGTGTGCGCATGCTTAGTCACTCAGTCATATGCAACTCTTTTCCACCCCATGGACTGTAGCTTGCCAGTCTTCACTGGAGTCGGTTGCCATTCCTTTCTCCAGGAGATCTTCCCGGTCCAGGGATCGAACCTGGGTCTTTTGCATTGCAGGCGAATTCTTTACTGTCTGAGCCACCAGGGAAGCCCTAATATAAACTATGGACATTAGCTAATAATAGTGTATCGATACTGGTTTATCAGTTACACTAAGTATACCCCACTAATGCAAGATGTTAATAATAGGGGCAGTGAGTCTGGAGGTGGGGATAAAGAATCTTTCTACTTTCTGCCTAATTTTCCTGTAAGTCTAAAACTGCCTTAAAAATAAAGTATATGATTTAAAGAAAAAGAAAGAAAGAATTGAGAGAATGGAGGTAGCAAATAGTTAAGTTCTGTTGTTTGACCATGAAGCAAAAGAAAAGAACAGGGCAATCCTAGACCCTAGCAGCATTTCCCTTGGATATCTCTGTGTAGCAGTTAGGGTGTCTTCCTATTTGCCATCTCTTGGCAGCTGCACCCTTTCCTACCACATGACTCTTTTGGGGGAAGCCAGCCTCGATCAGGCACATTCTTTATGTGACTCCATCCCTGCTGGCTGTAGTTGGATTGGGCCAGGAGAGGACCCATTGCTCAAGTTGGATCAATTCAGAAAACTCAAAAATTTGGTCTCTCTGAATACAAATAGATCTGTAATGCTCTTAACAAAAGTGGCCCAGCCACAAACTATTCTCAGAGAACAGATTTTATATCTTTTAAAAACCAGAATTTGTTTCCTTGGGGATTTTGCCAAATCTGATTTAATAATCAAGAAAAGATTTTAATTCAGATCTCTGTAACATAAATTCCACAAGGATGCAAATTCTATCTGCGCAGTCAGTTCTCAAAAACCATGTGTCATTGTCCAGGATGGCAATGATGGTCATGATAATGATAATGACAGAGGAGGAAGTCATTCAGTAAACCTGTCTAATCACCTGTAAAAGAGCATTTCCCCCTTTGTCTGTTCATAAAGGTCAGGAGGATGAATCGGGGCCTCTTTGCCCCTACCCCTCAAAGTTGTTGCTCTGTGTGCATGAGTTATAGTTCACCATGTGTGCCAGAGCTCCAAGGCTCACCTGGATGCCTCTGATGGATGCTTGTGGCAACAGTTGAGTTCAGCTGCTCAGTCACGTCCAACTCTTTGTGACCCCATGGACTGCAGCACGCCATGTGCTGTCCATCACGAACTCCCATAGCTTACTCAAACTCATTTCCATCGAGTCAATGATGCCATCCAACCATCTCATTCTCTGTCGTCCCCTTCTCCTCCCACCTTCAATCTTTCCTAGTATCAGGGTCTTTACCAATGAGTCAGTTTTTCACATGAGGTAGCCAAAGCATTGGACCTTCAGCTTCAGCATCAGTCCTTCCAAAGAATATTCAGGATTGATTTTCTTTAGGATTGACTGGTTGGATCTCCTTGCAGTCCAAGGGACTCTCGAGAGTCTTCTCCAACACCACAGTTTAAAAGCATCAATTCTTTGGTGCTCAGCTTTCTTTATAGTCCAACTCTCCATACATGACTGCTGGAAAAATCATAGCTTTGACTAGATGTACCTTTGTTGGCAGAATAATGTGGCAACAGTTAGGTTACCAGAAAGGATGGTGTACAAACTTGCTCCTGTTACAATGACATCGTTACACTCTTTAATATTTCACTTTTCTCTTCTGAGGGCAGAGAGTGGTTTGTGATACACAATCTCTGCTCTTGGGTTTCTTATGAGGTAGGCAGGTAGAAGAAGTTGGGGAGTCTCAGTGTGTCTGAACAATAGCACATCCTTCCCTGCAGGGCTGCTTGTCTGCACCCTCCCCCACGCAGTGCCCCTAAGCTTCTGTGCATGGGTGAGCGAGCATTTTATGAGCTGAATGATAATTAGGAAAACCATTGAGAAAATGGGAGAAATATCTTGCAAATGAAAGGAAACTGAAATGTAAAAGGAAATTGAATCTTTACTTCAGGGAGCCAATCTTGCCGCCACCCCTAAGACCCTCTTCTATTTTCCTTCTTCCCGGTCCATGCACGCCCTTTATCCTTTCTTAGGTCCCCATTCAGATTTTCTGAGCCAAGTGAATACTGCTTCAAACAGCTCTGTGGTTTCCTTAGGTGTCATGAAAATGACAACGTGGCTGCTAGACATCTGATGATTTAGGACAAGTTCTAGCCTAAGAGCTGTCAGTCTGCCTCCTCTAGCAGCCCACTGTGTGCAGAAGGCTGGGGTGATTGGTGGTCATTATTTTATTCCACAGACTTGCAGAGGCTGTCAGTCAAGTGATATGGCATTAAATTACTTGTCTAAAGTCGCTAATGAATAAGAGAGGGTGGCCCGAGGGAGGTCCTGCTTTCCTGTCCTGTGGGACCCTGGAGAGATAGCATTTTATCAGTTTACTCGGTGTAACTCCTCCCTCTAACCCAGGTCACTCTTTCTGGAGCTGTGTGATCAGACTCACCCAGTCTCCAGCATAGTGGTTTAACTCCTGCTTCCCAAAAGGTAACATGCATACACATCACCCAGATCTCGTTAAAATGCAGATTCAGGTCAGGAAGTCTGGGGTGGGCTAACAATTTCTGCACATCTAAGAGACGGTGCTGTTGCACGGTCCATACCTTGAATAGCAAGAGCTCTGTTCATCAGAGCTAAGCGTGCCATCTTACAACAGCCTGCTTCCGCCAACAGATATGAGAACAGAAACACGTGCCTTTGGATTTTCCAATCTCATCACCTCCATAAAGGAGAAGGGAAATAGAACTGCCAGTGCTGAGGCCTCTTATCACGCCCTCAGCATGAGACCAAGCTGCCAGCGTCTAATTATATTATCTTAGTTGATCAGAATCTGAGCAACTTGAATAAGAAAGTGATTCAGGAAACCTTGGTGTGTGAGTCCCACCTCTGTCTGACATTGTGTTGCCAAGGTGACTCAACAGGCTGGAGATGCCAGATTTGGGAGGAGGGGACCTCATGAGAGACTGAGGGCTTAGTGCAGACTGCAGGAAAACCCAACTCTGAGAAAGACCTGCCCAAAATAGAGGTGTGCTGATGCAAATCAGTAACCTCTGCTCTTCGTGGTATGAGAATAGGTTGGAAACCTCTCTGGTGACTCATCAGCCTCCACTGTTGCCAGGAGTTGTCTCTAGCTCAGGCTGGGCAACTAGACACTGCCTGATAAAGGGAAACATCCCTGCAAGGGTTTTCTCCAGGATGTCCTGGATCTGAGAAAGGAGCAGCTTGTACCCACCAATCAAGTGGTCCAATGGACCTGCCCCACCCCCCCACTCCGGGATGGCCTCTCTGAGGTCATGAGACCTAGATGAAGCAGTCACAGGCCCTTACTCCTTCCATTCTAGGTCCCACACATTGAGGACCATGAGTGGTGAGTATGAGGTTGTCCAAAGCCAGGTGGAGACCCACAGCGCTGGAATGCTTGGCTGTTTGGCCAAGTGGTTAAGGACTCATAGTCAGCAAAATTGCACTCTCCAAGCACCATAGGGCTGGCCTCATCACTAGGGTCCCAGTGTGGGTTTCTCTGTTTGGACCAGAGGCCGTGGGAGATTTTTTTAGCTGGCAGGGTCACTAGCAGGGAAATATCCCTCTCTGTACTCACACTTCTGCTCTACTCTGACCATTGTGCCTCACAGACCTGCATCTTCCAAGATAGAGCTCCTGTCGCCTGAAGAAAGTAAAAGTAGACAATTAAGACTTGCTTTTAATGATTTCAGGTCTTCTGAAATGTTTACTTCTCTGCAAAGCATTCCTAACCCCCAAGCTCCTACCCAAGAACTTACCAGAGCAGAGACGTTTCTTTGCATTGTCGAAGGGTTAGCATGAGGATTACCCATGTCAGCTGGTAACGTATTCTGAGGATCTGCTCTGGGTATGACATCCTGTTAGGAGCTGTGAGAAATAGCAAAAGTGACACCTCCCATGTGTACTCTCTGATGTGGCATAGGATTTGTGCATTCTAAAAAAATAATAGAAATAAATGTCTGGCATATTAGAGTTTATAGAGTCCTATCATGTAAATTTTGTTATTTATTGCAACCAACCTGTAGTAAAAGATTATCTTCTGCACTTTGTGGATGAGAAAAATGAACCTCAGAAAGGCTGAGTTCATTTTTCAAAATGAAGTACATGTTTGGAAGTGAATTTGGGGTTAAACTCAAACTTCAGGGACTTGTCTGTCATCACAGTGCTCAGTGCCACTTTGGCCCCCGGTGGAGTTAGAGAGGGAGGGGAGATGCCTTTTCTCAGATCTGTTTCCCCTCTCTTAGGAGAGTCCTGAGTGTATGCATCTGCTTGATGGAGAGCCTTCCCTACGCTCTTTCCTCTTTCTTGCACCGTCCCCCTATTCTCCAAAAGCCCAGAATCTGCTTGTGCTAAGCTCATGGCCTCTAACAATGCATTTCTCCCCCAAACATACCCCTGGTCACCCAAGGACTTCACCTATGGCGCAGCCACGTTCACTTCCCTTGCTTCAAGGATAATGAAGCAGAATTCCTGGTGTGTAGTGGGGTGATCCATACAAGAGAGGGACTACGTCATACCTTGCACTGGAGCCATTTTGAGCCAGCCACAATTTTGTCACAATCTATTCTCTCCTAAATTACCTTATCAAGGGTTGCCTTGTCTTGCCAATGGATTGTCTGTGCACAGCATTCCAGGTATAGGTTGTGTCTTTAAAATAAATAAAATATTTGGCTGCACCAGATCTTAGTTGCAGCACATGGGATCATCAGTCTTCATTGTGGCATGCAGAATCTTTAGTTGCAGCATGTGGGATCCAGTTCCTAACGAGGGATCGAACCACAGGCCCCCTGCATTGGGAGCACAGAGTCTTAGCCCCTGGACCCCCAGGGAAGTCCCTGGATCGTGTCTCATTTTTCCTACTGCTCCAGCTCCTAGCAGAGCTTCCTGTAGAGTAAGGATTTGGTTATGACAGAATAACCCAGAATTATCAGGAAACTCCTGGAAATTCCTGTCGTAGAATGTCCTGCAGGATTCTCTTTGATAGACAGAAGAAAACTTGCAGAGCACAGACTCTTCTCTGCCCTTTGGGAATTCAGTGACAAGGGGTTTACTGAGCTTGGGAGGGGAAGGGTTTCTCAGAGAAATGTTTAACTCTAGCCCCTCTTGGAGTCTTACTCCCTCTTGCCCAGTCTCAGCTTGGCGTATTCCATCAGGTTCTGGACCAAGAGAGAACCAAGGATGAAAAGTCTCACTCCATTCCCGCCCAAGAGGTGTTGGTTCTATAGGTTTGGGTGGAGCCCAGTTATGCGCATTTTGAAAGGCACTCAAGACCACTGTGACTCAAATGGTCCCCACAACACGGTCAGAAAAAAACATTGTTTTAAACAGATATTTGGTACCATTTCTGAAGGAATCGGGTCACACTTCAGCTGGCAATCCAGAAAGGCCTTTCTGGGTCATACTAGGACCATTCTATGGGAAGATGATGCTTCTGTTTCATCCCAGAGTCACAGTGGATGGCTGGAGACACACCAGGCTTTCTCCAGTCTACATGAGAATATTCACACTTCTTTCGCCACCCAACCAATTTATCGTTTCCTATGTGTCAGTCCCTTTCAGGTGGGTAGGTTAATCTTCACAATAATGCTATGGGTTATTCACCCAGTAGAGATGATAAAACAGGTCTAGAGAGGTTCAGACATTTGTCTCAACCCAATGCGAGAGAGGCTGGATTGAGATGTTCCTCCAAGCAACCTAGTCCATCCAAGCAACACCATCCATGCTCCTTCTAAATCAAACAGGTCTGGGATTGGGGAGCAAGGCAGATCCATGGGATTTCTTTCTACCTAAAGACATTCCATCCCCCGCTGTCACTGCACTTCCGTCCTGTGATCTAGCTGGGATCTTTCCCTTCTTTGCACATTTACTTTCAAAGGACTAAAATAAAAGCTAAGGAAGAAGTCCAGTGGGATGCAGGGGAACTGGAGCATTTGTGTGCAGGGCAAGATGAGCTTGCCCATTTGCTATGAACTTTGCCCTTTGCCCTGCTCACCAAGCTGACCTCAGGGCAGGCAGCCCCTCACCAGGGCCAACCAGGGCAAGGGGCAGTGGGAACACAAGCTCAGACTGCCTTGTGTTGGTTTATTGGTTTTGTTGAATATGTTGATTTTGGCAGAATCTGACCTGTTTTATCCTGTGTATAGCATTTGTCCAAATCTTCGAGTCAAAAAAGGGAGGAAGCAGAAATGAAGGGTCAGCAGAAAATATACCAGGAATTAGGAATTAGTGCAGAATCTTTAGGACAGACCCACAAGCTATGTATGGATTCTACGTAAATTAGTACATTTATAAATAAATTGTATTATAAATTAATAACATCATGAGAGTGTTTTCCCTACAAAATTCAAGGCATCAAGTTTGTATTAGACATACCTAATGCCCATCCTGCTTCTGCTACTTGTTTGAGTGAGTTCCTTAGGCTCTAGGTCTTAGTTTCTCAGATTTTATTTTTAATTAACATATTTGGCCGTGCCTGGTCTTAACTATGGTGCTCAGGATCTTCCGTCTTCGTGATGGCACACAGGATCTTTAGCCATGGCATGTGAACTCTTAGTTATGACATGTGGTATCTAGTTCCCTGACCAGGGATCAAACCCAGGCCCTCTGTATTAGAAGTGTGGTATCTTAGCCACTGACCACCAGGGAAATCATTCTCAGATTTTAATTATGGACAATAATATCTGCTTGAAGGAGTGAGCTGCGAGGATGGGAATAATGTATAAATGGTATCTCAATAAGTGGTAGATAATATTATGATAACTACTCTAGAACTCATTTCCCAAGTTAATGGAGTGTCCGAGGATGAACCAAATCATGTGAAAGGTATAGACTTCTGGTCATCCTGATTTTGAAAATAACAATACAAAGCTTTAATGTGTATATTCTTCTGTGAGCTCAAAACACCCTGTAAGTAGTAGGAATTTTACATCAATTATTTCATTTCATCCTTATTACAGTCTTGTGATGGATGATGGATATTATTTTCTTCCCTTCACAAATGGCTTTGATAAGGATTAGTGAGACTAAATGGTTTACCCTCAGACTCATGTGCCTGCCTTCTAAAATGAAATTCAGAGATTATGCCACCTGACCACTCTAGAATGTATGTATTCATCTCTGAAACGCTCAGTGAAAATACATGCAGTCTTCTCTTTCATAATCACTTATTAGGAAATTGTATTCCCAGGATGGAAAGAAAGTTTATTCAGACCATACAGAAATTCAGCAAGCGGAGTGGGATTTTTTTTCAAAGGCGACTTTATTAGTGTGCAACAAGGAAGCCCAAGGAGCTCACGAGAAGGCCTGGTCTCTGCTACTTTGGCAAGTTACTTGACCTTGTTAGTTCCCCAAGTTCAGAATTGAGAATAAGTCTTAGCTTCATGGTGTTGCTGTGGTGGTTAAAATAGATTATAGATGACTGCCTGGCAAAGAGATGCTCTGGAGACACTGATTTCCTCTCCCTCACATGTTAGATCAACAAATGTCTACCTGATGAAATCTGGTAACTAAAGCCCAGAATTCAGAAGCCTTCTCCTGCCCCCAAACCAGGTACAGTGAGTACTCGTTATGGGTGGCCAAGTATCTCGACAGTTCTCGGCCTTGGCTGTCCTGAAGCAGAGCCGTTCCTGGAAGGGGACTCTGAAAATACTTTGGCTTCTGTAAGCAGCTTGATTCCCTGCCTTTGCTGTGTAAGGGTGATTGCCAGGAAGGGTGCTAATGAGATCCAAATGTTAGAGCGGCTTGTCTGCTCTGGATGACTCTGATGCTGGTAACTAATAGATAGACGAGCACTCAAGTTCAAGCTTAATGCGAACACGTTCTCGCCTAAGAACAAGACTGGGACCATTAGCTCACAGCACGCAGGCTCGGAGCCTCTGTGAAATGATTGCGGGGCTCACTTGGTATTCCCCCAGGGCAGCGATGAGTCCTGAGTCTCATTACCCACTGTGGAAGCCTCATTCCTCTGGCCCTACTTGAAGTCTACCTGCCTGCGCATGGGAGCAGTTCTCAAAGGTAGGAGGGGAAAATCCATTTGATTCAAAGGAGGCAAGTCTTCCCTGCTAGCATTCAGTTCTTGGCAGACAAGCTAATTTTTGCTGTCTCTGTGTGCTTGTGTGTGTGTGGCTATGTGTGCAAACTCACCGGTAACCGTAAAAGAATATTGCTTTCACGATCACCTCCTTTTGTGTGACCCTGATGTAGAGCACCCTGTGAGGACCCACTTATGTGAGGATTATTAGCAAAGGTCAGGCTGTCTGTGACTGTCAGCTCAGACTCATTTACTACCAGGTCTGTGGGTTTGGCCGTAGCTTCCTGGCTTATAAAATTTCAGTTCTTGCTGTGCTCCACCCTGCTGATCTTGATGGAAAAATATCCAGTTGTTTGGGTTTGATTTTTGTATGTCCCAACTTGATCATGTTTCAGGTAAAGATGGTGGTCAAACGATGGCCAAACTCTGAACTGCCTTAAACCGGGAAGGACACAGTGGGCCAAGGAGGGCCATGTTCCCTGGTACCTTCTTGGAATTTGATCTACTTCCCCATCATAGGAACCATAGTGTCTGCCCTCCACATCAGCCTGTGACCCTTACCACTTTCTGAGACCAGCCTAGGAGGTGCCCCTACTCTGTCCTGAACCTGACGGTCTCGGTCATATCCAAACTCCTCTCTCTTATGCACTTTCTAGGGGGAGGCTGCTAAACAGCTGAGACACAGTGTGTCCCTTGCTGCTGTGACAGATTCAAATGAACATAATGACCTAACACGAATGTATCACTTTCCAGTTCTGGACATCAGAAGTCCACTGAGCTAAAATCAAGGTTTGGCAAAGCTGCCTTCCTTCTGAAGGTGCTAGGGAAGCATCTGTTTCGTTGCTTTTTCCAGCTTCTGGAGGCCATCCATGTTCCTTGGCTCCTGGTCCCCATCTTCCATCTTCAAAGCCAGCAAGGTCTGGCCGAGTCTCTGGTTGTGCTGCCATCTCTCTGGTTCTCTCCCCGCTATCTCCCCTTTCCGCTTATAAAGACTGATTATGTTGTGCCCACCTGGATAGTGCAGGAGAATCTCCCATCTCAAGGTCAACCGATTATCAACCTTAATTTTATCTACAACCTTAATTCGTCTTTACCACATAACATTACATATTCCTAGGACCTGGGGACAAGACTGAGGATACCTTTGCGAGCATTTTTCTGCCAACCATGTGCCTCTCTTTCTACAAGGTGGAGGGTGCACAGGACCTTGCTAGAAGTAGGCCTGCTCAGGGGCTGGGCTTCCAGCAGTCACACCCTCTAAACTGCCTCCCCCTGGCCATTGGTGACCATTCGTGATCCACTTCCCTTGGCTGTCTTCCCAGGCATGTAATCTGAGTCAACTTTTGGGGATCCCAGTGTTCTCTCTCTTTCAGATGACACAAGTTCTTTATTCTCAGCCATCACCTTGTGACCAGTTCACCAGACTTTATCTTGGATGAAAAGTTCAATTTGGGGAAACATGGGTTGAGATATGCTCTCTAGGGCTTTAACACTAGCTGATTGTTAACAGCTAACAGCAATCAGTGTTTAAAGTGCCAGCCCTGACCTAGGCCTGGGGCTGCTGGATCTCTGCAAAGCTTCGTGCTGAGCCTCCTCACCAGTCCCTGGGATGGGCCCAGCAATGGTAGCATTTAATTCTTTGACCACAGTCTTGACCAAAGATAGGTATATGACCCAAGCTAGGTGTGGTAGGGACAGTGATGCTTGTTGAACATTCTAAGTCCCCTCTCACTTTCCTAGGCACCTTGCAGTTAGGCAGGACCATGGGGTTATTTCTGGCCAAAGAAAGGAAGAGGACATGACGTTGGTTACCTCTGAGCTGACGCAGTGAAAAACTCATGCCATATCTCTGGTTCTTTTTCTTCTGCTGCTGCAGCAATGAAAGAAATCTTTAATCCCAGGTTGCGCAGCTACAAAATGGTGGAGTATCCAGTCTCCAGCAAAATGGGACATGTAATGTGAATAAGAAATAAACTTGGGTGTTGAGCCTATGATTTGGTATTGACTGTTACCATAGGGTCACAAGCCTGTGCTGACTGATAACACAGTCCTCTAAGAGTTCTCAGAACTCTCAGGAAGAACTTTGCCTCTCACTTTCTCTGGCCTCAATAGTACATTTTGAGATATTTTGAACTTGAAACTTCCTACGGCCCTGGTGCTACATGAAGCGAGGGTCTCTCTGAAAAGGAAGGCAGTCGGATGCAAGCAGAATGAAGAGAAAGAATGCTGTCAGCCTCTTTCGAGTTCTTGCACACGCTTGAACACAAAAGCTGTTTGACCCTTTGACTCTCAGTGATGTGAGAAAGACATCCCCATCTTTGCTCAAGCCAATTGGAATTGTGTTTCCGTCCTCTGCAATGGCCAGAGTCCTCACAATCACAACTGTTTCTTTTGACTGACTCATGTGGCAATCTAGAATTATCTTTTTTTTTTTTTGTATTCTCAATGACCCTTCCCTCAGGAAGCAAGACTCCGGCATAGCAAAGTAGGGCCAGCCCTCAACACAATCAGCAGCCCTAGGGACTATAATTCTTCTATACTCTATCTGCATGTGCCCCTGCTGAAGTCTAGTTATGTCCTCCTCTTCCGTTTCCTGAGAAGAAAGGGTATGTTGACAGTCAAGAGCAGCGAGACAATATAATCGTCATATCACTAAAGGGGAAAACCTCACTAATGAGCAGAAATTTTAAAAAAAGGGAAGTGCATATTGATGCTGTCAACGTGCAAGGAAAAGTGTGCGGAGAAGATGGTGTCACTCGTGTTCTCCAATGACACTCTCTCTGGGCGCTGGTTGCCTTCGCAGGTTTCCCAATTTTCTGTGTGGGCCTTTGGGAAAACATCCAAAGGTTTTGTGGTTTTACCCAGTAGAGAAGATGAATGTGCAGAGACTCATCCACAGCCTTTCTTTTGTTCCCTGGATGAGCCAGGAGGGAGGCCCGAAGGAGACCACTGCTTGGAGTGAGGTTAGACTCTGTGGCCAGGGAATTGACCCAAGCTGACAGGTCCACTGAAGGGTCAAACCAGCAAAGCTGACCTCCAGCCCATCCTTTCACCAGTGGTGCCAAACCCTGACCAGCTGCATAGGCTGGGCTGAGCTGCACTTTGATGTGACCTGAGCTATCCCAACTCCCCACAGTCCTAACCCAGATTCCCCAGAAGCATCTTGAAGTGACCAAATAGAATCTCCGCACTCAGAAACAGCCTGTGGCCCGGAGGCAGAAGACGGAGAATTTCTTCAACTTTAAGCACAACTGTGAGTCAGTGGACAAAACTGAGTCTTCACCAAGAGTCTTTCTGGTAGGAACTCAGGAATTCAATAAAGTGGGTAGGAGGGCTGGCGTTGCACTGAGCACAGGAAGTCAACTTCCAGTTTTCAAAACCTCCTTTGGTAACTGAGTTTCTGTTTAGCAAGAGAACATATATGCGTATTCCTGTGTGACACATTCCTGACCTGAAATGATCATTAGAAGATTGGAAATCTCATGTTCTTAATCATAATGGCCTCTGGTGGAGAGTCTACAGGAAGTTTTCTCCCTCCAACTTACCGAAGTTAGAGCGCATTAACACGTATTTCAGAAGGACTTGTTTCTCTACTGGAAGTGTTACTATTAGGGGGTCATGTCTAAATAGTACTTGGATGAAAAGAAGTTGGCTACAATTGACAGTATTCCCTTAAATTATGCTTCCATTGCATTTTCTTGTTGTTGTCGTTGTTAATATTTATTTTCATTTTTTTATTTGACTGCACTGGGTCTTAGTTGTGGCACATGGGATCTTGAGCGTCACTGTAGCATGCCAGCTCGTAGTTGTGGCATTTGGGATCTGGTTCCCTGACCAGGTTTCGAACTCAGGGCCGCTTCACTGGAAACATGGAGTCTTAGCCACTGGACTACCAGAAAAGTCCCAATACTTCTCATGACTCTTGATAATTATAATGTCAAAGATATACCATATTTATTATTGCCTAAGTATGAAGGTCCCTATGAACTTTTACTTAGACAGCTATAGAGTTGCCTATATGAAGGGATGATCTAGCTACATGCTCAGCAGCGTTTCCCAGGGACAGTCCTCCACCACCACCTGTCACTGCTTCTAGAGTCAGTCTGTGTTGATATTGCCGGAGCCCTGTCGCATCAGCTCAACCCACCTCTGATTTCAGCCATGCCAAAACCAGACTCACTTTGAGGTCATTGGTGCCCCCACGGATTCCCACATTTGTTCATGACCCTCTCCCAGGCCATTTACTGTGCAAACACAACCCAGAAGTAGGGGTTTGCCCTGGGGGTGACCTTCAGTCAATGTGGAGGTGGACCCTGGGTCTGTGTTGCAGCCTACCCTCTTTCAGATGAATGTTTCTGGGGCTTTCTCTGCGATTCTCAGGGCTTTGGATGATGCTCATTTATATCGGGTCCTCTTCCTTTCCAATTTCACTATCCCCATCCCCTTCTCTCTTATATTTTATTACCAGGGATCATCTCCGAATACACAGCTTGCATCAAGCACTTGCCTCAGCCTCTAATTTTGAGGGACCCCAAACTAAAATACAGTTCATTCCATGGAAGTGGGTATGAATATGGACTTTAGAAATAACACTGCCTGACACTAGCTATGTGACCTTGGTTGAGTTTCTTCACTTCTGTCCCTTAGTTTTTTTCATCTGTACAGTGGGGATCATATTATTATGTACACTTTAGGATTATTAGCAGAAGTAAACATTTTAAAGGGAATTAATGGGGTGTTCAGCCCATGTTAAGTGTTTCTGTATATGGGTTTATGCATACATAAAACAACAGTCATTGTTTAAGGGCTTTTCTAGGGCGAAATAGAATCTGTCACCCCAGCAGTTTCAAGCAGTAGACAAAAGTGGCCAGAAGCTTCCAGTCACAGCAGTTTAATGGATTAGAAATGAAGAGGATGGCGAAGGAGTTAAGTTTCCTGAGGATTCCTCAGTCACTAGATAAATCATTTTTCTGGGTCTGACTTTCTCCTAAGCAGTAAGGCCATTAAAAACAAAAAAAATCTACAGTGATGAAGCAAGTACTGTTGATTATTTTAATTAGCCTATAAATGAATGACAGTTAGTTGTCACAAAACTATTAATGGAAATAGTACTTAATACAATTATTTTCACCTTTTCATTTCTTCTCTTTTTAGAAGCAGGGTCATAAATGTCAGAAAACAATATCTAGCCTCTGACAATCTGAGTTTAATACTGTAAATGTTCTGCTGATAACATTCGTCCCCTCTTTGATACAGAGCCCAACATTATATTTAGGTTTACTCTGCAAGTATAGAAAATAAGTTTCAAGGGAAGTGATAAAAATCAGAGACTGAGAGGCCACAATGGACGTTGCTGGGGTCAGGGTGGCAGGTTTTGTGTGTGTGACAAGGAACACAGGGAAAAACACTGAATTGTAATTGCAGGCACCATCCCTTTCCTCTCCCCCTCCTTCATGAATATATCACTCAGTTTCCAAGGCCTCTTTCCTCCAAATGTGGTCCAGGCACCAGCAGCACCAAGACATCAGGGAGTTCCATAGACCAAGGAGATCTCAGGCTCACCCAGTGCTACTGAATTAGAATTTACATTTCAACAAGATCCCCAAGTGCATTAAAGTTTGAGAAGCTCTATCTACAGAAGCTAGTCACCAGCTCCCAATTTATTCTGCTTGGGATGAATGCCCATGTCTTTGCATGTTTTACCTCAGAAAGACTGAGGCAGAAATTGAGAGTAGATCAGGTGATTTTTTTATGTGGGAAGGAGGGAAGGGGAGAGAATTAATACATTCAAGGGCAGTGGGTCAGAGAGAGCAGAGTTGCTGACAGGGGGACTTCAGGTGGGGGTGTGTACAGAGCATCTCTGGAAAGCTGTACCTCTGATGTGTGTTGCATCCGTATTTTGCAGCTACGTGAAGTGACTTTTAGTAAAACTGCTACTTTCACCTTAATTCTGGAAAAAAAAAAAGCAGTTGCAAAGGATAATACTGCCAATATTTATGTGCAATTTGTAAGTATACAATTTTACTATAATTTTACTATTGTGTGGATCACAATAAATTGTGGAAAATTCTCAAAGAGATGGGAATACCAGACCACCTGACCTGCCTCTTGAGAAACCTATATGCAGGTCAGGAAGCAACAGTTAGAACTGGACATGGAATAACAGACTGGTTCCAAATAGGAAAAGGAGTACATCAAGGCTGTATATTGTCACCCTGTTTATTTAACTTATATGCAGAGTACATCATGAGAAACTCTGGGCTGGAAGAAGCACAAGCTGGAATCAAGATTGCCAGGAGAAATCTCGATAACCTCAGATATTCAGATGACATCACCCTTATGGCAGAAAGTGAAGAGGAACTAAAAAGCCTGTTGATGAAAGTGAAAGAGGAGAGTGAAAAAGTTGGCTTAGAGCTCAACATTCAGAAAATGAAGATCATGGCATCTGATCCCATTACTTTATGGCAAATAGATGGGGAAACAATGGAAACAGTGGCAGACTTTATTTTCTTGGGCTCAAAAATCACTGCAGATGGTGACTGCAGCCATGAAATAAAAAGATACTTACTCCTTGGAAGAAAAGTTATGACCAGCCTAGACAGCATGTTAAAAAGCAGACATTACTTTGCCAACAAAGGTCTGTCTAGTCAAGGCTATGGTTTTTCCTGTGGTCATGTATGGATGTGAGAGTTGGACTATAAAGAAAGCTGAGCACCAAAGAATTGATGCTTTTGAACTGTGGTGTTGGAGAAGACTGTTGATAGTCCCTTGGACTGCAAGGAGATCCAACCAGTCCATGCTAAAGGAGGTCCATCCTGGGTGTTCATTGGAAGGACTGATGTTGAAGCTGAAACTCCAATACTTTGGCCACCTGATGTGAAGAACTGACTCATTGGAAAAGACCCTGATGCTGGAAAAGATTGAAGGCAGGAGGAGAAGGGGATGACAGAGGATGAGACGGTTGGATGGCATCACCAACTCAATGGACATGAGTTTGAGTGAACTCTGGGAGTTGGTGATGGACAGGGAGGCCTAGCGTGCTGCAGTCCATGGGGTCGCAAAGAGTCAGACATGACTGAGCGACTGAACTGAACTGAATTTTACATCATAGGTTTTAAAAAATGTCCCTGATAAAGTTGAAGTCTTCTTTGCTCTCTCTGGTCCCATTTTCCTCTCTATTTCCTAGAAGCAACCATTGGTCATGACCCGATGTCAATCCAGTCTGTTTATACATGCATATTTCTAAATAGTATGAAGCATGTTTTTATGGTATTTATCTTATGAAATTATTATACTGTACAAACACTAAATAATATTATACCTATATCAGCTAAGAACATTTCGGTCAAAAAATGACGAAAACTGATTTTCTGATGTAGCTCTAGAGCAAAGTAATCACCCATTCCAGGTGCCCATGATTGAGTTTTCCCTAGTTGTCTTAGCTTAATTTTTAATAGTACCCACTGTCACTCTCCAAGTGCCCCACTTTGAGTGATAAATAATGATATCCTGTTCTAAAGACAATTCCAAAAAGAAAGAAATAAGTATGTCAGCAGTGGTGGGGTGAGGATTGAGGGTCCAACTTCCTAGTGTTTTTAAGAACTACCTTTAAGAACATACTGATATAAATGACTGAGTTCTGATACGTTTGCTTTAGAGCCAAACAATAACAAATAAACCATCCCCTATATTTTTCTTGACTCTTTGGTGGAACCGTGAGCATGCAGATAGCAGGAGAATAGAGTTGTAATATGACAGTGACTGGCAGCAAGCCTCCCTCCTCCTCTTCCGTAGACCATCAGGATGAGTTTGTCTCAATTTTCCTCCTGAAGGTTATCCTTGATGTTATTTACTGTAACTAGAATTTATCTCAATAATAACAGGAGAAAATAAAGGTGCTCACATAGTATAATGGGTCCTGGGTCCTGCAGTCCCACAGGAATGGCCTTGGAAGTGTGATTTGCTTTTGGGGGCCAGGATAAAACCAGGAGTGGGCTGATCCATGACTCTGTAATGTGGGAGTTGTGAGAACTTTTGCCATAATGTGGGCCACTTATTCCTGTGTGTTGCCAACAACTTAACTCTATACAAACTCTATCTTCCTTCTCATATTGGGGAAGAAGATACACTGGCATCACTTCATAAATATGACCTTACTCATTATCACAGTGCACTTTCCCAAAACCTGGAAAGGGCAAAAACACCTCTCAGCAACTCATGACTATTGATGTAACCTCATCATGTTCTCTTGGAAACATGAAGACATAATACTGACACTTGAGACTATTTTGGGCTAAGGAATGTAAATAGACAATGTTTCAAACAGAAACATCCCCAACTCTCTGACATCAAAAATAACAACTTTGCACCAGTCCTTATATCTGGCGGCGGGGGGGGGGGGGGGGGGGGGGGCGGGGGGGGGGGGGAGGGGCGCTTCTGGCAACAAAGAATTTCAGAGTGGAATTGCAAACCACAGTGGTGAACTACAGAATCAGAATAGCACAGTTTCAGCTATTTGGGGAAATACTTTTATTCCATGGAGGTCAACATAATGAAGATGTTTGGTCATTTTCTGAAGCCAGGCTCTCTTCAAGAAGTTAGTGTAGGCAGGACTGGGTCAGAGGATAGGTGGGAAAATCAACAATTAATTGGTGAGCAAATATTTATTGAGTGACTATTGTGTGCAGGGCAAAAGCAAAGCACAGCGGTTATGTACATAAGCATTAGGTCTACTGGCTCTACCACTTACTAGGCAGCTTGCTGTACCTCTTTCTGTCCCAGTTCTCTAAGTTAATGTGAGGCTAATAACAGGACTTGCCTCATATATTTGTTGTGAAAATTAACAATTAATTTTAGTCATTTATAAACTTTAAGTTTACTAGGCATTTATAAAGTAAGTGGCACAGAGCAACCAGTCACATGCTATAGTTAGAGGAAATAACATATCTGCACATAAAAATGCAACTCTGCCAAAAGAGGGCATGTGATAAATACGGAAGGGTGACTACAGCAACCTGAGAGAGAGGATTTCTGTGAATCAGTGCGGAGGACTTCCTCCTGGAGGATGCAGGGTTTTACTGGAGTTTTGACACATAGGTGGGAGAGGAGCTCGTTGATTGTATCTTGGTGAGCTGCTGCTGCTTCTGCTGCTGCTAAGTCGCTTCAGTCGTGTCTGATTGTGCGACCCCATAGACGGCAGCCCACCAGGCTCCCCCGTCCCTGGGATTCTCCAGGCAAGAACACTGGAGTGGGTTGCCATTTCCTTCTCCAATGCAGGAAAGTGATAAGTGAAAGTGAAGTCGCCCAGTCGTGTCTGACTAGGGTACAAATGTCCCATATTCAAGAGAGGAGAAGATGCAATAAACAGGCCATTCTGGCTGGAACAGGAGGTTCATGCAGGGGAGACATGGGAGGAAAAGGGGGAGGAGGTTTAAAACTGGTTTAGTAGAAGCTTAGCTTTTGGCCAAAAAGGCTTTGACTGCCTTGGTTTAAGTGGTGCTTTTGGAAGCATCACAGGACAAAGGCTGGCTTGCCAGCCTTAAGGGTGAAGACCCACTGCCCTGAGGTTTTTTCAGTACAGCAGGGGTCAAGGGTGAGGGTCTGAAGTGAGGTTGTTGTTGTTTAGTTGTGAAGTCATGTCTGACTCCTTTGTGACCTCATGGACTATAGCCTGCCAGGCTCCTCTGTCCATGGGATTCTCCAGGCAAGAATACTAGAGTGGGTTGCCATTTCCTTCTCCAGGAGATCTCCCTGATCCAGGGATTGAACCCAAGTCTCCTGCATTAGCAGGCAGATTCATTACAACTTAACCACCAGTGAAGCCTGAAGGTGGGGTAAGGCGGCCAAAAAAATAACTCTTCTGTGGGTTCAGCCAGACATGAGAGGCCTCTGCTAAACTTATGCTAACTGGCCCCCAGGGCCTTCTGGTGCTCAGGGAAGGACAAAAGCCAATGTCTTGCCTGGGTTGCTAGAAAGAAGCAGTCTTCATAAAATGACTGGTGCTCAAACTTTCTTTTTTGTATTGGGCAAGAATATCATCAGAATGGTGATTCTTATTCATTATGAAACAAAAGTTTAATACCTATTTGTGCTGAAGACTTTCAGAAGAAATACTGATACAAAACCAGTTCTCTAAAATTTTAAGGATCTCACAAATAGGTTGTGTGAGAGGAGGGTTTTGGAGAGAGGCATTTGTTCAGAAGGCCAAATGCATGGTCTCTATGGCCTCTGGCTGTTTGATTAAAGTACCAAGAGAGTAACAAGAAAAAGAGGCTACTGAATGTCAAGAGGTTCCCACAGGCTGCAGTAGTTATAGAAGGCTGATTTGATTATTTGTTTATAAATCAAAGTATTTCTATTTTCACAGAGTTAAGCAGAGACCAAATTTAAAAAATTAAAGCTTTACAGTGTTATCCATCTTTTTGCTTTTATGAAAAATTCCATCTGGGTCAGAAACTTAAATGAACAAAAAGATTTAGTAAGAAAAGCTAATGTTTACTGAACACTTTGTGTCAGGTGCTATGCTATACCATTTAAATGTCCACTCATTAAACCATTACTAACTTTATTACATACATATGTATATGTGTGTGTATGTGTATATATATTATATATACATATATTATCAGTACTTTATAAATGGGGAAAGGGAAGCTTGGAAAGGGCCTATGTCATTCCCCAGAAGACTTGCTTTGCTATAAGCATCATCACCTCCATGATTAGACTCTGACTTATCATTTCTTTTGTTTCCACCACAATTTCTGCCACTCTTCTGAAACTGATAATTTTAGGGTTAGGAAGTTTCAACTGTGGGGACCCTTAAGCTCTGGCTGAAGCAGATTTGTGGATTCAGTATTAGCAGTGTCATCCCATAATAACTACCCCAGATTCAAGTCTACATATGTTGCTGGAGCACCTCTATCAGCAGCTGCTGCTGTTACCTCCCAGCATTGCTTCCGGTTCTAGCCACCTGCTCCACCAGGGAACACCTGTGTGGTGGTCAGGAAGCGGAAGGATAGAAGTTGATGAGTCATTTGGGGGCTGCTTGGGTCTTGTTCCTTCCTCAGTCCCTTGATAATTATTGAAAGGACTGGCAGTTCCTTATATGTCAGTCACTCCTGGCTCTTTGACTTGCTAGTTGTGTGACCTGGGTAAGTTGTTCAACTCTCTTGCCCTGAGTGTTGCTACTATAACAATCTGATAATAATGGTGTCTACCTCTCAGGGTTGTGTGATTGAATGAGTAACTGTAAAGCACTTAGGCTAATGCTTGGCACACAGGTGCTCAATCAAGATTTGTTTATTATTCTTTCCAGAGCGTCTCAAGTGTCCAATGGGGATATTGGCTGGGTTCAGGCACTAAAATCAAATCAAGACATAGGAATTGTAAATATATAAGAACAAGTTGTAACGTGATTTCAGAACAAGACTGACAACTAACTATTTTACAAGTAAAGCACATTGAGCTGTAACTCAAGTTTCTTTATCGGATAGGAAGCAGAACAAAAGGCTTGGCAAGGAGAGAAGTGACAGAAGTCGTCTTGAGTGTTGCTCCAAGTGAAGTCTGAGGGCCTCTTCCCTGAGGACTTCTGAAAAGGTAAATGCCTGAATACTGTGCATTCAGAAGCCCTGGGAATTTCTTTTTCTTTTCTCTTTCCTTCTCTGGTGATTATTAGGCACTTAGTTACCACCTATCCAAGGATTGAAAAACAGCATCCCACCAGGATTAAAGTGGATATGAAGGTGGACAAAGTAGCCCGAGCCTTTAGGTTTGGCAAAATGATCCCAGTTCCTAGACCATCAATCAGTTGACTGCAGAGGTAATAACGAATTGGCCTTGTGGGACATTTACGGAGTAAAGAGCACTGATCCTCTTATGATCCAACCTTGCCCAACACCACCTCTGTAAGAGAGCCAGTGATAGAGACATGGGGCTTAATGATAGCAGAGTAACAGTAGCCCATTCCCCTCTCAAAATCCATCCCCTTAATAACAAGAATGACTGCCTTTCATGATACTAGGAGCCAAATGAAGCCCTGAGACAGGAGATACGGAGACAGAAAGTAGACGGAAGTTTGGTGAATGACTTAGCAAAACAGTGCAGGGTCAAAACTCAGGGTCCATAAAGGAAGAAATAAATTTAGCCAATTCGCCTTCAGGACTCTGGAAAGGCATCAAGATCAAAGACGGCAAGTATTGCAAAATATGGGAGGAGATTGGGTGAGGGAGCTTATAAAACCAAAGCTACATGCAAGGTATTTGGACCCCCTTGGACCCAAATAGCTACTGTGCTATTTTTTTAAGGAAGCTGTTGAAGGATATGATGACCCAAACAGGGTATAAACTAATACAGAGGAAGACAGGGATTTTAGGAAGCAGGAGATTCATGCAGGAAAGAGGTGAAGGGAATTCCCTGAACGATGGCAAAGGGAAGTCCCTGAACCACAGCTGCGCACCAGCCTGAAGGGGAGCAAGGGAAAAGAAGGTGCTGGGAGGCATGCCTCCAGAGAGATGTGACAACTTAGGCATCTGATGTGGGCTAGAAGATGGAAAAACTTTATTAAAAGCCATAGAAGACACAGAAAGATGTTGCCATTGATTAAAAACCCTAAGCAAATTAAAAAATTAGGTAATAATTAACTATAGGAGAAACAAGTTATACAATATAGGGAATGTAAATAGTGTACATTACTTGCTCATAAGTGAACAGTCAGTTCAGTTCAGTTGCTCAGTCGTGTCCGACTCTTTGCGACCCCATGAATCGCAGCACGCCAGGCCTCCCTGTCCATCACCAACTCCTGGAGTTCACTCAGACTCACGTCCATCGAGTCGGTGATGCCATCCAGCCATCTCATCCTCTGTCGTCCCCTTCTCCTCCTACCCCCAATCCCTCCCAGCATCAAAGTCTTTTCCAATGAGTCAACTCTTTGCATGAGGTGGCCAAAGTACTAGAGTTTCAGCTTTAGCATCATTCCTTCCAAAGACATCCCAGGGTTGATCTCCTTCAGAATGGACTGGTTGGATCTCCTTGCAGTCCAAGGGACTCTCAAGAGTCTTCTCTAACACCACAGTTCAAAAGCATAGTCAAATATAAAGCACTGAATAAGTATTTAACCAAAAACTGTAATTATAGTTATATTGAAACATAAAGGCACTATAATGCTCATCTACCATAATAACAAAATAGCTTATAGATAAATCATAAACCAAGAGTTATAAGTATATGAATATTATTTAGAACTACAGTGGTAGAAACCCAAAGGCACACCTCAAGGGTTAAAAATAGATGCCTCTCATAAGTGGGACAGTGAGGTGTGGGTGTGTATGTCTTTTAGGAATCTGGCGCTTTTATTTCTGAAGAGGCTAAACTTCAAACTTTTATTGTAAACTTGCTTGAATGAATTCCTGCTTGTTAAATGTGTTGATTCTAGAGGAAAAACTGTGAGAGTTCACTTTTTAATGCCACTACTTAGTAGCATCGTGACCTTGGGAAAGTTACTGATGATCAACCTTCATTTTATCATCAGTCCTATGTGGATGACGTGAGTCATGGATATATTGAGAAGTCTGGCCTATAGGAAACACTCAATAAATCTTATCCAGTATCATTTTATTTTCTAACATCCTCATGCATTACTCTGATAAGGAAATAATGCTACTTCTTTAAAAAGCAGGTAGGACAAGCAGAAATCCCTATCAAGGGAGCTTTGGGGGGGGGCGCACTTTCTAGCCACACTAACCTGGAACCACATCCTTGTTCCTCATTCTCCTAAAACGAGGCAGAGAGGAAGAGAGAGAAGATGATGCTTCCTGCTTAGTGCATCTATTTAAAAATAGCTTTTTCTCACTGATATTTTGTCATTATCCTTCCTCTTTAAGTGTTCGAGTGTGTAGAAATAGTCCCCTTCCTAGGCCTGTTTCTTAGAAAGCAGTGGAGAACAGTCCAGGGATTTCTCCTAATGAAACAGCCCAGGCCCTGGCGCCACCCTCTATTTCCTTGTAGGGGGAATGCCTCCCGGGATGGTGTTTTTCATGAAGCTCTGCCACTCTGCTTGTCTAGCAAGGAAAAATGACAAGATTGGAGCTTGGGGTTGTTTTCCTGACTGCTGCTACATCAAAACAGCTCATTGGTACCTTTTTCCAGCTTGCTCTAGGTGCAGTTGGCTGAAAAATCAACCATAATAGTCCAATGGGGCTGTAACTTGCTTTTGTTTCTCCTGGAGAGGTCTGCCACGGGGTTCTTATTAGGCGTGAATAGTGTCTTCTGACTCTCACTGCTCTGAAGCTTTCGGGCCAGTGCCCTCAAGGGTGTCCTCCCTGGGGTCCCATTGAACTGCAGGCATCTGGAAAGCCCACTACAAAGAGGTTCATGCCATCCATGGAGCTCATGAAAGCCCAGCCCAGCGCTGATCGCTGGAATGTAGCAGCTTCTCACTTCTTCCTGCCTGGGCCTGGACCTCATGGGCCCTCCCCAACCTCCCTCCCCACCGCAGCCACTCCTCCCACTGTGCATTTAGCCTTGACCTAAACGGTTAACTTCTTTCTTGTCTGTTCACTGTCTCATGCTTAAGTGGGCTATCTTGTCCCTGTCTTAAATTCTGAACACTCGAGGGTCAAAGGCTGTGTCTCTTTGCTGTTCTCTTGGTTCAGTGATTGATACAGCAGGTAGGGGTTTCCATAACTGCTTTTGTAAGTGAGAAAGAGTTCAGAAGCTCAAAGAGTGCTTAGATGAGTGGGAGCAAAACCAGGATTCAGGATAAGAGAACAAGAAGCTCAAGTTCAGGGATCAGGAGACATTTTTGGAACTCATTCCTTTGCAGTGTGAAGGGCATGCTGGGAGTATCTTGTTAGAGAAGGAGTCAGACCAGAGCAGCTGTACCCCTTGGGAGGAAGAGGGAGGCCCAGCCACTCATTTAATGGCCCTCTGTGAGCCACCCAAGGCTTGGTCCTTGGTTGCTGTTCTTGTTCAGTCGCTCAGTCATGTCTGACTCTCCAAGACCCCGTGAACTGCAGCATGCCAGGCTTCCCTGTCCTTTCCCATCTCCCAGAGCTTGCTCCAACTCATGTCCATTGAGTCAGTGATGCCATCCAGCCATCTCATCCTCTGTCATCCCCTTCTCCTCCTGCCTTCAGTCTCTTTCAGCATCAGGGTCTTTTCCAATGAGTTGGCTCTTCACACCAGGTGGCCAAAGTATTGAAGCTTCAGCATCAGTTCTTCCAATAATATTCAGGGTTGATTTACATTAGGATTGACTGGTTTGATCTCCTTGCTGTCCAAAGGACTCTGAAGAATCTTCTCCTGCACCACAGTTCATAGGCATCAATTATTTAATGCTTAGCTTTCTTTATGATCCAGTTCTCACATGCACACATGACTACTGGAAAAAACATAGTTCTGACTCTACAGACCTTTGTCAGCAAAGTGATGTCTCTGCTTTTTAATATGCTATCTAGATTTGTCATAGTTTTTCTTCCAAGGAGGAAGCATCTTTTAATTTTGTGGCTGCAGTCACTGTCCGCAGTGATTTTGGAGCCCAGGAAAATAAAATCTGTCACTATTTCCACTTTTTCCTCATCTATTTCCCATGAAGTGATGGGACCAGATGCCATGATCTTAGTTTTTTGAATGTTGAGTTTTAAGCGAGCTTTTTCACTCTCCTCTTTCACCCTCATCAAGAGGCTCTTTAGTTCCTCTTCACTTTCTGCCATTAGAAAAATGACAAGAATAAGAGTAAGTTACAGAGGGGTGAGAGGAGGCTGAGGAATGCTTCTGAGGGCCTCCAAGCACTGAGGATTTAAACCTCAGTAGTATCATTCTTGCTAAGCCTGAGTGAGAGGGTAAAGAATAGGTGATTGACTCAAAGGTTATTAGAAGTGAGGTAGCATTCAGCCAGGGAAGCTGAAACATCAAACCGGAGGGAAGGCTGGAGGGAACGTAAATCAAGGCTTCCACTTTTAGCCATGGAGCACTCGAGGTGGGAGCACAGTGACACAAGCAAGTGTCACTGCTTGTCAAAGCAGACTCATGTGAGTCCTCCCCTTTAAAGGGAACCAGAAGCAGCCTTCTGACCACTACTATATTAGTTTCCTGTTGCTGATGTAACAAATTGTAACAACACAGATGTATTCATTTGCAATGCTAGAGCTCAAAAGTCCAGATCATAGGGCTACAGTCAAGGCAGAGCTGCTTTCCTTCAAGAAGCTCTGGGGAAATCCGTTTCCTTACCTTTTCCAGGCTCTAGAGACATCTTGAATCTTTGGCTTGTGGTCCCTGTGCTCATCACCTGAAACTCTGATTTTGTCATCATATCCCCTCTCTGATGTGATCTTTCTGTCTCCCACTTAAAAGGACTATTGTGACTACACTGTCTACCCTCTACCCCCTGCAAAGAATCCAGTATAATTTTCCCATCTCAAGATTCTGAACTCAATCACATCACTAAAATCCCTCTTACCAGGGAAGGAAACATATTCAGCAGTCTTTGGGGATTAGGGAGTCATCATCTCTCGGGGCCATTATTCAACCTATTAACGACTATGCAGTGAAGTCCATCCCCTTTGCTAAAGGCTACTTTCCTCCCCCCAGTGATAAAACTACAAATACAAAATAAAATCAACCCATCAAAGATTGTATTTAACTCATCAATAAATCAAGGAATGGCACAACTGTTTCAAAGGTTAAAAACTCACATACGTAGGCCATTAGGAATGCTGAAATGCATTTATAGATGGATATAAAATTGGTCCATATCTACAGGACAAAAATCAAGCATGTCTCCACATAATTTGCATTTCTATGAAAACAAAAATGGTTTCTATTACTATCAATATTCTACAACTTGCAGAGTTGTGGTTTCATTTGAAAGACCAAGATAACCCGGTGTGTTATCCCAGATACCCAATGATCTTTTTCGCCCATTTCTATCTTTCACAATACTTCTGACAGCTCCTACAATTGAAGAATTCCCTTTGATCCTCAAAGAAATACTATGCAACTCCAAAGAACTGTAACAAACGCAGTCAGGCAGCAGCACTTCCAGCTTCCTGACTCTCTAGTCCTTCTAGAGGCTTTCCTCCCTTCTCAGTGCCTCAAGTTCTCTTCACCCTTATATCATTAGATCTGCTACTCCCCTGATACGCACTGCTATGATAGGATCAGTTGCTTAAAATGCATATACAGGCATACCTCGTTTTATTGCATTCAAGCTTTCTTGCACTTTGCAAATATACACACTGAAGGTCTGCGGCAGCCTTGTCCTGAGCGAGTCTGTTAGCACCATTTTCCCAACGACATTTGCTTACTGCATGTCTCTGTGTACCATTTTGGTAATTCTCACAGTAATTTATACTTTTTCAGTATTTTTATATTTGTGATCCTTGATATTACTGCAAAAGATTACAGCTCACTGAAGGCTCAGATGATGGTTAGCATGTTTTAGCTATAAAGTACCTTTGTTGTTGAGGTATAGTTGATTTACAGTGTTATGTAAGTTTTAGGTTTATAATATAGTGATTTACAATTTTTAAAGGTTATATCCCATTTATAGTTCTTAGAAAATATTGGTTATATTCCCTGCATTGCCCTTGTAGCTTATTTATTTAATACATAGTGGTTTGTACCTCTTAATCCCCTACCCCTATCTTGCTCTTCCCCTCTACCCGTTTCCCCCAGTAACCACTAGTTTGTTCCCCATATCTGTCTGTTTCTCTTTTGCTATAGTCACTAGTTTGTTTTATTATTTTAGATTCCATGTATACATATTATCATACAGTATTTGCTTTTTCCTGTCTGACTTATTTCACTTAGCATAATACCCTCCAAGTCCATCTGTGTTGGTGCACACCACAAATTTTCATTCTTTTTTATGATGGGGTAGTATTCCACTGTGTGTGTTTGTATATATATATATATATATAATCGTCTTTGTACATTCCTCTGGTGATGGACCCTTAAATTATTTTCAAATCTTGGCAATTGTAGATAATGCTACTATGGACATTGGGGTGCAGGTATGTTTTCATATTAATGTTTTGGGGTCTTTTGGATAAATCCTCAGCAATGACATTCTAGATCATATAGAAGTCCTATTTTTAGCTTTCTCAGAAACTGCCATATTGTTTTCTGCAGAGGCTGCATCAATTTACATTACCAGCAATAGTGTAAGAGTGTTCCCTTTTCTCTACATCTTCACCAACATTTGTTACTTGTGGTCTTTTTGTTAGCTATTCTGACAGGTGTGAAGTAATACCTAATTGTGGTTCAATTTGAGTTTCTCTGATGATTAATGATGTTGAGTGTCTTTTCACGGACTTGTTGGCCATCTGTATGTCTTCTTAAGAAAAATGTCTATTCAGTTCTTCTGCCCATTTTTTAATTTGGGTTGTTTGTTTTTTTGATGTTAATAGGTATGAGCTATTTATATATTTTGGACCTTAACCTCTTATCAGTCATATAATTTATTTTCTCCCCTTCAGTAGGTTGCATTTTTGGAAATGATTTCCTTTGAGCAATAAAGTGTTTTAAAACTAATGTATGTAGTTTTTTTTTTTTTTCTTTTTGGCTGCTCTGGGTCTTAATTGCAGCATGTTGGATCTAGTTCACTGACCAGGGATCGAACCCTAGTCCCCTGCATTGGAAGCTCACAGTTTTAGCTTCTGGACCACCAGGGAAGTCCTTGTACATCTTTTTATTTTTTCACACATGATGCTATTTTGCACTTAATAAACTGCAGTATCATATAAACATAACCTTTACATGCACTGGAAAACCAAAAAAAAAAAATTGTGTGACTCACTTTTTTCATTGTTTGCTCTGTTGAAGTGGGCTGGAACTGAACCCACAATATCTCAGAGGTCTGCCTGTGCTCTTGAGTGAGTATAAAACAAACAAGAATCAAAACATTGTTACCTGAATGCAATAAGGTTGAAAGTGTGGGAAGCAGTTTTCACCGTAGTGAGAGGCTGGTCCCTGGGGAGGTTTATAAAAAATGCTGGGGCTGGGGTACAACCTTAGACCAATTGAATCAGCATTTCTGGGGATGAAGCTCAAGCACTGATAGGCTAAAAAATTTTCTCAGATGATTCTCCTGTGAACTTCTGTGTGAAGCACTGATGTGGAGTTTTGCTACTCCAAGTGTGGTCCAAAGACCAGAGCATAAGCAACACCTGGAGCTCAGTAGATGCGTGGAGTACCTAGACTTGCTAAATTAAATCCTGAAGATTAACACAATCTTAAGTGCTTTGCATGTACATTAACATTTAAGTAGCAGTGGTAGGATCAATGATTCTCAAATTTTGCTAAGCATTAAGATCAACCCAGATGGCTTGTTATAACATAAATTGCTGAATTTCTGATTCGGTAGGTCTCAGTAGGATCCAGGAATTTTACTTTCTTACAAGTTCCCAGGAAATCACACCTTGAGGACCACTTGTATAGAACATTGGACAGAATGGGGGAATTCTAAGGAAGCATCACTTCTTTCAGGCAAACACCGCCATCCTACAGGCTTACCTATTCTACTTACCTCCAAGCAAACAAATAGACTCACAGACCCTAAACTTTTCAGGGTGACACTAAAAATAGTTACAAAGCCAGATAGGGGGTTATATTGAGAGCATGACTGTACAGAATTCATCTTGAGGAGAATGAAATCCCCTTTTCTTCTAAAGTCCCTCAGGATGCCCTCACTCTTTGGAAGGCTTTTTGGGGAATAGAAAGTCAGTGTCTCCTTTCTCCTGAGGCTAGAGAGTGAGAAAGAAGTTTGTTTATATTTGAAATTGCCATCAGTTCAGTTCAGTTGCTCATTCATGTCCGACTCTTTGACCCCGTGAATCACAGCACGCCAGGCCTCCCTGTCCATCACCAACTCCCAGAGTTTACCCAAACTCATGTCCATCGAGTCAGTGATGCCATCCAGCCATCTCATCCTCTGTTGTCCCCTTCTCCTCCTGCCCCCAGTCCCTCCCAGCATCAGGGTCTTTTCCAATGAGTAATTACTATACCTTTCAAAAAATTTCTCTCTCTGTGCCTCCCTCTTCTTCCTTCTCTCCTTCCAGTTTCTCTCTCCTCTTTCTCTTCATACCTACCTCTTTCTGTTTCCTCTCTTTTCCTTTTTTTTGTCCATCAGAGAAATTCATCAGATCAGTCAGGACACCTGACATCCTGAGGCAATTTCTTTCATCAGTTCACTGATCCAAACCTGCTTGGGAGGACAGACAGCAGGGGAGAGTCCAATTAACTTCATTTTATGGATGTGGCATCTAAGGCTAAGTTACCTACCCAAGGTGTTAAGACCTGATCACTACCCACAAATACCCTAAGACTTCCCAACAAATAAGCTGTCCATTCAGGCTTGCTTGCTCTTCTGTTCTCTTGGGAGAAGATGCTACTGAGGTGAGTGGAAGTGGGCAAGTCCGGAGTATGACTCACAGGAGGGGTGAGGAATGAATTTCTGCATCCTTCCAGGCCAAGCCACAGCTGCACCTGGATACCAGCCAGGAGCCTTGTGGAAGGAGCTGTGGTGAATGGAAGGGCCTGGAGAAGAGTGGGGAATTCCAGGACCTGAGCGCCTGAGGGTGTGTCCAGCCCTGGGTCCCCTTTTTTTTTTTTTTAAAGATTCATTTATTTTCTTTGTCTATAGTGGGTCTCCATTGCAGTGCATGGGCTTCTCATTGTGGTGGCTTCTCTTGTGAGCACAGGCTCTGGGGCATGCAGGCTACCATGGTTGCTGCACATGGGCCCAGTAGTCAAAGCTCCCGGGCTCTGGAGCAGAGTTCAGGAGTTTTGGTGCTAGGTCTTAGTTGCTCCATGGCATGTGGGGTCTTCCCAGACCAGGGATCAAACTCATGTCCCCCGCATTGGCAGGCAGCTTCTTTACCACTGGACTGCCAGGGAAGCTCACTCTGGACCTGCTTTACAGAGAGCCTGGTAAGAGGAGGGAAACCTTAATTTCTTTGCCATCACCCTTGTGTGTTTCATTCATCCCTTCCTGGTTTCTTGGGAAGCTGACCAAGGACCACGTTCTCAGAATGGTTAGGAGGATAAAGGCTCTTCTCAGCTGTCTGCTTCCCCAGATCCTCCCTTTATATGGGTGGCCTCTGTTCCCCACTTGGCCTGATCTGGCCTTTTTGTAATATTGGGTGGCCAGAACAACCTTTGATAAACACTCCACTTCTGACTGAGGGAACCCACTTCCCCTATGGTGCATCTTTACTACTCCATACTCCATAGAGTTGTTTTCTTTCTATGATTTGTTTTTTTCTGATGGTTAACAATTATTGGGAGTTTTATGCATGCCAGGCACTGGGTTAAGTTCTTTGCATAGTTTTTACCCTCGTTTAATTCTTTCAACATACAAGTGTTATTCTTATACCCATTTTGTAGATGAAGAAACTGAGTCACAGAGGATAAGTGAAAATTGTAGTAAATGTGTTATGTGAAAGCCTTAGATGATCCCCATGGAGGAGATTCCAAGTGAAGGTTACTCCCAAACCCACGATATGGTCAATTCCCAAACTGTAGAGAGATGACAGAAGAGGAAATATTCTGAGTTCTCTTTTAGCAAAATTAGTAGGCTGTGGGGGAGGTTTAGCAATGTGGGAAGAAGGAGAGAAAGGCATAGGGCTATCATGAACCCCAGGTGTTTCTCATCCTTTCATCCTTAGCCTATAAAATGCAAAAGTTGAGCTATATGACTTCCAAAGACATTTCCAACCATGAGCACCTATAATTGTACAAAAACAATGTGTTTTAGAAAACAGAAGTCCCGTTTGACCCTAGACATGTGCTCCCTGTCTGTGTTGGTAAACACTGAGGCAAGCCTTTCTGTTGGACAAGTGGACCTGTGGGAGATGTAACCTGGGAGAGACCAGAGGCTCTGGTTGGAACTTCCCTGCCATGGTGAAAGAAGTCATTTGCAGGAAGGAAAGCATTAGTTGATACACCCAGAACTTGTGCCCAAGATGACGGGCTAGAAGGATGTGTGCTCATCTTCCCCTGAGAGAGCACCCAAATCACAACTGGCTGCTGAACAGCCATCAGCAGGAGAATGTTGAATCCCACCAAGAAAAGCTACTCCAAGTCCAAGGGCAAAGGAGAAGCCCCAACAAGACAGTAGGAAGGGTGAAATTGTGAGAAATTCCAAATGTTCAAGCTGGATTAAGAAAAGGCAGAGGAACAAGAGATCAAATTGCCAGCAAACCTGCTGGATCATAGAAAAAGCTGGAGAATTCCAGAAAAGCATCTACTTCTGCTTCCTTGACTATGCTAAAGCCTTTGACTGTGTGGCTCACCACAAACTGTGGAAAATTCTTAAGGAAATGGGAATACCAGACCACCTGACCTGCCTCCTGAGAAACCTGTGTACAGTTTAAGAAGTAACAGAACCAGACATGGAACAACAGACTGGCTCCAAATTGGGAAAGGAATACATCAAGGCTAAATATTGTCATCCTGTTTATTTAACATATATGCTGAGTACATCATGAGCAATGCCGGGCTGGATGAAGCACAAGCTGGAATCAACATGGCCTGGGAGAAATATCAATAACCTCAGAAATGCAGATGACACCACACTTTTGGCAGAAAGTAAAGAAGAGCTAAAGAGCCTCCTGATGAAGGTGAAAAAGGAGAGTGAAAAAGCTCGTTTAAAACTCAACATTCAAAAGTAAGATCATGGCATCCAGTCCCATCAGTTCAGTTCAGTTGCTCAGTCGTGTCCGACTCTTTGCAACCCCATGAATTGCAGCACACCAGGCTTCCCTGTCCATCACCAACTCCCAGAGTTCACTCAAACTCATGTCCATTGAGTTGGTGATGCCATCCAGCCATCTCATCCTCTGTCATCCCCTTCTCCTCCTGCCCCCAATCCCTCCTAGCATCAGGGTCTTTTCCAATGAGTCAACTCTTTGCATGAGGTGGTCAAAGTATTGGAGTTTCAGCTTTAGCATCAGTCCTTCCGAAGAACACACAGGACTGATCTCCTTTAGGATGGACTGGTTGGATCTCCTTGCAGTCCAAGGGACTCTCAAGAGTCTTCTTCAACACCAGAGTTCAAAAACATAAATTCTTTGGTGTTGAGCTTTCTTTATAGTCCAACTCTCACATTCATACATGACCACCGGAAAAACCATAGCCTTCACTAGATGGACTTTGTAGGCAAAGTAATATCTCTGCTTTTTAATATGCTGTCTAGGTTGGTCATAACTTTCCTTCCAAGGAGTAAGCATCTTTTAATTTCATGGCTGCGATCACCATCTGCACAACCCAGAAAAGATCTGCACGACCCAGAGAATCATGATGGTGTGATCACTCACCTAGAGCCAGACATCCTGGAATGTGAAGTCAAGTGGGCCTTAGAAAGCATCACTACGAACAAAGCTAGTGGAGATGATGGAATTCCAGTGGAGCTATTTCAAATCCTGAAAGATGATGCTGTGAAAGTGCTGCACTCAATATGCCAGCAAATTTGGAAAACTCAGCTGTGGCCACAGGACTGGAAAAGGTCAGTTTTCATTCCAATCCCAAAGAAAGGCAATGCCAAATAATGTTCAAACTACCGCACAATTGCACTCACCTCACATGCTAGCAAAGTAATGCTCAAAATTCTCCAAGCCAGGCTTCAGCAATATATGAACCATGAACTTCCAGATGTTCAAGCTGGCTATAGAAAAGGCAGAGGAACCAGAGATCAAATTGCCAACATCCGCTGGATCATGGAAAAAGCAAGAGAGTTCCAGAAAAACATCTATTTCTGCTGTATTGACTATGCCAAAGCCTTTGACTGTGTGGATCACAATAAACTGGAAAATTCTGAAAGAGATGGGAATACCAGACCACCTAACCTGCCTCTTGAGAAACCTGTATGCAGGTCAGGAAGCAACAGTTAGAACTGGACATGGAACAACAGACTGGTTCCAACTAGGAAAAGGAGTTCATCGAGGCTGTATATTGTCACCCTGCTTGCTGCTACTAAGTCGCTTCAGTTGTGTCCGACTCTGTGAGACTCCATAGACGGCAGCCCACCAGGCTCCCCCGTCCCTGGGATTCTCCAGGAAAGAATACTGGAGTGGGTTGCCATTTCCTTCTCCAATGTATGAAAGTGAAAGTGAAGTCACTCAGTTACCCTGCTTGTTTAACTTATATGCAGAGTACATCATAAGAAATGCTGGGCTGGAAGAAACACAAGCTGGAATCAAGATTGCTGGGAAAAATATCAA
This sequence comes from Capra hircus, assembly GCF_001704415.2. Taxonomy (NCBI): domain Eukaryota; kingdom Metazoa; phylum Chordata; class Mammalia; order Artiodactyla; family Bovidae; genus Capra; species Capra hircus. The sequence goes on from NC_030827.1 coordinate 11,371,158, forward strand.
TAACCTCAGGTATGCAGATAACACCACCCTTATGGCAGACAGTGAAGAGGAACTAAAAAGCCTCTTGATGAAAGTGAAAGAGGAGAGTGAAAAAGTTGGCTTAACGCTCAACATTCAGAAAACGAAAATCACGGCATCTGGTCCCATCACTTCATGGGAAATAGACGGGGAAACAGTGGAAACAGTGTCAGACATTTCTGGGGCTCCAGTCCCATCAATTCATGGCAAATATTGATGGGGAAACAATGGAAAATGACAGACTTATTTTCTTGGGCTCCAGAATCACTGCAGACGGTGACTGCAGCCATGAAATTAAAAGACACTTGCTCCTTGGAAGGAAAGCCATGAGAAACAATTCTCAGTGCAGGCGTGCTCTTGGTTACCTAGGGCAGCTCTATTCAGTGTGGATGGGACTGCTAGAAACACGAATACCAGGGGCTAGGAATCACTGGAGCCATCCTAGAAGTCATTTGATAAGCTGGCTACAGCAGATGTCACTGGATGTACTGTTCTGAGATTATTGCTCTAAGTTGGAACTACTTCTAGTATAAGTGATGACCTCAGCTAAATTTCAGGCCTCCTCTAGCCCAGCAGCTCTTTCTGTTCTCTGAACTTTAGACTCCAAAATACAGATGATAGGAAAGAGACAGCAAGAAAGTGTCATGAATACTTAAAAAGAGCAATGAATAAGGATGGGTTGAGAGGCTCAGGAAAGCTTCAGGAATGCCGAGCATTGTCCTGCTTGGCCCCCTTTTTGCCTGTTACAAGTCAGGAGAGTTACTAAGTCAGCTCTGACCAATAGTTTCGAATTCTCACCCCACCAGACCTTTCATCCATCCTGCCAACAAAAAGCAAGTATAAGCTTGACTTCCTGTGCTATTTCCTGCTCAACCTCTGTAACAGGGTCAGCCTACACAGAAATGGTCAGAAAGGGGGCCGAAAGAGAAAGCATTAAGCTCAGCAACTGCCCTTCTTGCTCTGGGCTTTGCATTTTTCCTCCCTACAATAATGAAATACAGTCAAATCTTGACAGAATTGCTCAAATGTTTTCTTTTTCATTTTTGCGTCTCACTCAAGATTTTATGAGATGAAAAAGAACACTCCTTGTATTTCTAGGTGTGCACTGTATACTTAATGCACTCAGTTTTACAGGCATTTGTATAATACCAACTGTGCTGCAGCACTTTGCAAGATGAGAGTAAGAAGGAGACACAGTGAAAAGAGAATTTTCTTTTTTTCACTTTAAAAAGTAAATTAATTAACTAACTAATTGGTATACCAATCGGTCTTAGTTGCGGCATGCAAAATCTCTATTTGCGGCGTATTACCTCTTAGTTGCAGCAGTGGGATCTAGATCCCTGACTAGGTATCAAACCCAGGCCCCTTGCATTGGGAACATGGAGTCTAAGCCACTGGACCACTAGAGAAGTCCCAAGAATTAATTTGGAAAACTCTGCCCTCTAGAATCTTATGGTCTATTGGGAGTAACAAAGCATTAAAAAAAAAAAAAAAAAAACGCTGAAAGAAACTACAGTGCCACAGTGGCAGACATGTTTGACTGGCTGACCCAGCAGGCACTCCAGGACCTTTTTCTAGCCCTACTTCCACTATAGACAGAGAAGCGAGGTACTTGCTTTTCTGGAAGTTAGGGCTGCCCACATCGCCCAGTCCTGGCCCATGAGACGTACGGTCTGCTAGAGATATTTGGGAAAGTATGTGAAGAGAGGTCTTACTGGCATTGCCCCCTCATCTCCTGCCTTGAATGTGAGTGTTGGGCTAGTGTAGGATGGTTATCTTGTGACCATGAAGCACAGTTCTGAGGCCAAAAAACCCACATGCAGAGCGATGCATAAAGGGAAACTTCGTCAGGGATGGAACCGCTGTCTTTCCAAACTTCCATCAGTCCCCTACCTCCAGACTGCTAGTAATAGTCATTAAAGCCACTTTGAGGTGGCTTTTCTCTTGGTTTCATTTGCATCCTAAGTATAGTAAGTGTTAGAAGGTAAAGGCGCTGAAGGGTCAATGAGAAATGACTTCAGTGAGAGCTGGGAGCTTAGAGAAGGCTGGTCAGAGGAATCCAAGTCACTGGGGTGTGCTTGGATACATGGAATATAGCCGATGAAAGGAAGGATGGCATTCGAGAGGGGATGCACCAGATATCTCCATGTATTGTTGTCACTGAATCTGTATCTCTAAAGACAAGATCATGTTGGTCCCTGTACCATAAGATGTGACAAGGCTAGGGACATCTTGTGTCATTGGAGGGAGTATAGTGTATGTGTCTGAGCAAAGGTTCTGGCATTAGACAGACTTGGGTTTGAGCCCCAGCTCCTCTGCAAACTGGCTGTGTGACTCATCACTTTGCATAAACTTGTTAAACTTTGGCTGCCTCATCTATACTCTCAAAGCAGTAAAAATTAACCAAATAACACATGCAAGGCACATAGATGGTGCTCAGTACATACTAAGTGATAGCTGTTATTACCATCAATAATACGAGTGGTAGTTGTGAATATGAAACCAAGAATAATCACCATCATTATTATGATCAGATATTATTTTGTATATTTTTATAAGTCAACAAAGGGATGCTTGTTTAACCCCCTGGAACCCAGTTGTTCCATCTACCATATGGGAATATCATCTCTCAAAGATGTTTTGGACATTAACAAAGGTCCTTATGAAATAATTTTTCTTTAAAGCAAATTTTCCTGGAGTATATAAATAACATTACATTTTATTATTTTTAAGCCCTGTAAATAGATTTTTAAGCTAAAATTTATCACACAATTGTTTGATCCAGCAGAAGATACAATAATTATGTATAGTAAAAAGATCAAAACTTTAAATAATGACATTTAGGTTCAGTGAGGTTTTCAGAGTTGCTATCAGTTCAGTTCAGTTGCTCAGTCGTGTCTGACTCTTTTTGACCCCATGGACTGCAGCACACAGGCTTCCCTGTCCATCATCAACTCCTGGAGCTTGCTCAAACTCATGTCCATCGAGTCGGTGATGCCATCCAACCATCTCATCCTCTGTCGTCCCCTTCTCCTCCCACCATCTCCTGGACTTCTCCTTCCCAGCATCTTTTCAAATGAATCAGTTCTTTGCATCAGGTGGCCAGAGTATTGGAGTTTCAGCTTTAGCATCAGTCCTTCCAGTGAATATTGAGGACTGATTTCCTTTAGGATGGACTGGTTGGATCTCCTTGCAGTCCAAGGGACTCTCAAGAGTCTTCTCCAACACCACAGTTCAAAAGCATCAGTTCTTCGGTGCTCAACTTTCTTTATAGTCCAACTCTCACATCCATACATGACCACTGGAAAAAACATAGCCTTGGCTAGATGGCCTTTTGTTGGCAAAGTAATGTCTCTGCTTTTGAATAGAGTTGGCATAGTCTGGAGTAAACTGGATGAGACTAATAATTGAATTTAATGAAACTGGAACATCCACAAAAGATATCTTAAGTAACTGCTAAAACAAACTGCTGATATAATATATAATTTTTTATTTTTAGTTTTAAATGGAACATTAAGCAATTCAGAAGGATAAACTTCAGTTTTAAAGACTCTTTCCCAGCTTTATTGAGATGTAATTGACACATAACTTTGTGTAAATTTAAGGTGTGCAGTGTGATAGTTGGATGTGTAACCATTACCACAGTAAGGTTAGTTACACCCATTACCTATTTTTTTCCTCCTTGTGGTAAGAATGTGTAAGATCTACTCTCTTAGTGTAAAATATGCTATTGGAAACTATAATCACCATGCTGTATGTTACATGGCCAGAACTTTTTCATCTCAAAACTGGGGCCTTGTACCTTTGACCACCTTCCCCCACTTCCCCCATCCCCTAATCCCTGGCAGCTTCCAATCTACTTTCCATTTCTATGAGTTTGGACAGATTCCACATACAAGTGATACCATATATAACTTTTTAATTGCTGGTGGTTTCCTTCTGATCTATACTATAATTTTATTCAACAAATTATTTTCCATTTACATGAATTACAATATTTGTTATTAAAAGGATGCATCAACAAGCATCCTTGTTGTGTTGTTGTTGATCAGTTGTTTAGACATGTCTGATTCTTTGTGACCCCATGGACTGCAGCAGGCCAGACTTCCCTGTCCTTCACCATCTCCTGGACTTAGCTCAAACTCATGTCCATCCAGTCAGTGATGCCGTCCAACCATCTCATCCTCTGTCATCCCCTTCTCCTGCCTTCAGTCTTTCATAGCATCAAGGTCTTTTCTGATGAGTTGGCTCTTCACATCAGGTGGCCAAAGTATTGGAGTTTCAGCATCAGTCCTTCAAATGAATATTCAGGGTTGATTTCCTTTAGGATTGACTGGTTTGATCTCTTTGCAGTCCAAGGGACTCACAAGAGTCTTCTCCAACACCTCAGTTCAAAAGCATCAATTCTTTGGTACTTAGCCTTCTCTATGGTCCAACTCTCACATACAAACATGACTACTGAAAAAACCATAGCTTTGACTATATGGACCTTTGTCAGCAAGGTAATGTCTCTGCTTTTTAATACACTGTCTAGGTTGGTCATAGCTTTTCTTCCAGGGAATAAGCATCTTTTAATTTCATGCCTGCAGTCACCATCTGAAGTGATTTTGGAGCCCCCCAAAATAAAGCCTGCCACTGTTTCCATTGTTTCCCCATCTATTTGCCATGAAAAGATGAGACCAGATGCCATGATCTTACTTTTGAATGTTGAGTTTTAAGCCAGCTTTTCCACTCTCCTCTTTTACCTTCATCAAGTGGCTCTTTAGTTACTCTTCCTTTCTTCCATTAGAGTGGTATCATCTGCATATCTGAGATTGTTGATATTTCCCCCAGAAATCTTGATTCCAGCTTGTGATTCATCCAGCCTGGCATTTCACATGATGTACTCTGAGGAACCAGAGATCAAATTGCCAACATCTGCTGGATCATAAAAAAAGCAAGAGAGTTCCAGAAAAACATCTATTTCTTCTTTATTGACTATGCCAAAGCCTTTGAATCTGTGGATCACAGTAAACTGTAGAACATTCTTAAAGAGATGGGAATACCAGACCACCTGACCTGCCTTTTGAGAAACCTATATGCAGTTCAGGAAGCAACAGTTAGAACTGGACATGGAACAACAGACTGGTTTCAAATAGGAAAAGGAGTATGTCAAGGCTGTAAATATTGTCACCCTGCTTATTTAACTTGTATGCAGAGCACATCATGAGAAATGCTGGGCTGATGAAGCACAAGCTAGAATCAAGATTGCCGGGAGAAATATCAGTGAGCTCAGATATGCAGATGACACCACCCTTATGGCAGAAAGTGAAGAAGAACCAAAGAATGTCTTGATGAAAGTGAAAGAGAGTAAAAAGTTGGCTTAAAGCTCAACATTCAGAAAACGAAGATCATGGCATCTGGTCCCATCACTTCATGGCAAATAGATGGGGAAACAGTGGAAACAGTGACTGACTATCTTTCTGGGCTCCAAAATCACAGCAGATGGTGATTACAGCAATGAAATTAAAAGATGCTTACTCCTTGGAAGGAAAGTTATGACCAACCTAGACAGCATATTAAAAAGCAGAGACATTACTTTGCCAACAAAGGTCCATATAGTCAAAGCTATGGTTTTTCCAGTAGTCATGTATGGATGTGAGAGCTGGACTATAAAGAAAGCTGAGCACCGAAGAATTGATACTTTTGAACTGTGGTGTTGGAGAAGACTCTTGAGAGTCCCTTGGACTGCAAGGAGATCCAACCAGTCCATCCTAAAGGAGATCAGTCCTGGGTGTTCATTGGAAGGACTGATGTTGAAGCTGAAACTCCAATACTTTGGCCACTTGATGCAAAGAGCTGACTCATTTGCAAAGACTGTGATGCTCAGAAGGATTGAAGGTGAGGGAAGAAGGGGACGATAGAGGATGAGATGATTGGATGGCATCACCGACTCAGTGGACGTGAGTTTGAGTAAACTCTGGGTGTTGGTGCTGGACAGGGAGGCCTGGCATGCTGTATTCCATGGGGTCACAAAGAGCTGGACATGACTAAGCAACTGAACTGAACTCTGCATATAAATTAAGTAATCGGTGACAATATACAGCCTTGGTGTACTCCTTTCCCAGATTTGAACCAGTCCGTTGTTCCATGTCCAGTTCTAACTAGTTCTTGTTCACCTACATACAGGTTTCTCAGGAGACAAGTAAAGGGATCTGGTATTCCCATCTCTTCAAGAATTGTCCACAGTTTGTTGTGATCCACATAGTCAGTGAAGAAGAAGTAGATGGAATTCTCTTGCTTTTTCTATGATCCACAGATGTTGGCGATTTGATCTCTGGTTCCTTTGCCTTTTCTAAATCCAGTTTGCATATCTGGAATTTTTTGGTTCACATACTGTTGAAACCTAGCTTGAAAGATTTTGAGCATGACCTTGCTAGCATGTGAAATGGGTGCAACTGTGCGGTAGCTTGAACATTCTTTGGCATTGGAATGAAAACTGACCTTTTCCAGTCCTGTGACCACTGCTGAGTTTTCCAAACTTGCTGGCATATTGAGTGCAGCACTTTAACAGCATCATCTTTTAGGATTTGAAATAGCTCAGCGCGAATTCCATCACCTCCACTAGCTTTGTTTGTATTGATGCTTCCTAAGGCCCTCTTGACTTCTGACTCCAGGATGTCTGGCTCTAGGTGAGTAACCACACCATTGTGGTTATCTAGGTCATAACCTTTTTTGTACATTTGTTCTGTGTATTCTTGCCACCTCTTCTTAATCTCTTCTGCTTCTGTTATGTCCTTACCGTTTCTGTCCTTTATTGTGCCCACCTTTGCATGAAATGTTCCCTTGGTATCTCTAATTCTCTTGAAGAGATCACTAGTCTTTCTCCTTCTGTGGTTTTCCTCTATTTCTTTGCATTGTTCACTCAAAAAGCTTTCTTATCTCTCCTTGATCTGCTTTGGAAATCTGCATTCAGTTGGGTATATCTTTCCTTTTCTTCTTTGCCTTTCACTTCTCTTCTTTTCTCAGCTATTTGTAAGGCTTCCTCAGACAACCATTTTGCCTTCTTGCATTTCTTTTTCTATATATCCTTGCTCATATATAAATATACACATGTTCAATTATCCATTTCAGGATTATTGGAACAATTTCAATTTTTTGATCTCTATTTTCCCCTTTCATCTTAATTTGCCTTGATATTTCAATAATACCCCATTCAATAATCAATTTGTCATTTTCATTATTTTTCATATATTATGTGTTAGCAATAATATGGATAATAGATGTTTTTACTACCGTCACTGTTTCCACTAATCTTTAAAGACAGTTTTCCATATAGTGTTTTTTATATTGATTTTCCTTTCATTTGGCTAGATGATTTTTTTTTAGTAATTTTTTTTTTACAGAAAAGGTAAACAGTGGGCACTCTTGGGCATTGTCTTAAATTTCTCTTGCCTTTAAACATGATCAGTCGTTTGATGGTCATATAGGTGTTATGTCACAATCCTTTCCCTCAAACACTGTGGGTATTCTTCCACTGTTCTCTGTCATTAAGTGACTTGAAGAAAAGTCATCATCAACCTTATTTTAAAAGATATTTTATTAGCATAGTCTATATTTTTGTTTGGCTACTTGTAAATTTTTTTTCTCTTGAGTCTTGAAAAGAATTACCAGCAATTTGAGGTTCTTAATTATTTTCTGTGACTCAGGGGGTTCTTTATGTGGGCTCAATCCTTATTCAACCCAAGGAAGTTTTTTTCCAGCAGTTATTTCATTAGTATTCCTCTGCCTGCCCTGCTCTCCTGAAACTCCGAGTACAGTTGACCCTTGAACAAGATGGGGATTAGAGGTGCCAACCCTTCATGCAGTGGGAAAAACCTCGTATAACTTGTAGTCAGCCCTCTGTATAGGTGATTTTTCTAGTACCCGTGATTCCACATCCTTGAATTCAACCAACTGTGGTCTGTGTAGTAGTTACTGTTGGAAGAAAACCCACTTATAAGTGAACCCACGCAGTTCAAGCCCATGTTGTTCATTCACTAAGTCTTCTCTCTTTCCACTTGGCATGTTCATTTCTTTCTCTGTGTACTGAGAAATACCTTGAAGTATTATTCTGATTCATTAGTATAAGTTTCTGTAGGACCTGATGTCTTTTTTAACTGACAACTTTCCATTTTACACTTTGCTAATAGTGTTTTTCATCAGATAGCAGCTAGTGTGTATGCATGCATGCACGCTGCAGCTATTGCTGCTAAGTTGCTTCAGTCGTGTCCAACTCTGTGCGACCCCATAGACGGCAGCCCGCCAGGCTCCCCCGTCCCTGGGATTCTCCAGGCAAGAATACTGGAGTGGGTTGCCATTTCCTTCCCCAATGCGTGAAAGTGAAAAGTGAAAGTGAAGGCGCTCAGTCGTGTCCGACTCTTCGTGACCCCATGGACTGCAGCCTACCAGGCTCCTCCATCCATGGGATTTTCCAGGCAAGAGTACTGGAGTGGGGTGCCATTGCTAAGTTGCTTCAATTGTGTCTGACTCTTTGCGACTGTATGGACTATAGTCCGCCAGGCTCCCCTGTACATGGGATTCTCCAGGCAAGAATAATGGAGTGGGTTGCCATGCCCTCCTCCAGAGGATCTTCCCAACCCAAACATCACACCCGTGTCTCTCACATCTCCTGCATTGACAGGTGGATTCTTTACCCCCACTAGTACCACCTGGGAAGCCTGATAGCCACTAGACCTGATCTCAGATTATTTTCTTTTCATATAATACAAGGTTTTATCAACTTTAACTGAGAAAATATTTTAATTTTTTGTTTTATTTCTTTTTCAAAAAAATTTTTTTTTTTACTTTATTTTACTTTACAATACTGTATTGGTTTTGCCGTACATTGACATGAATCCACCACGGGTGTACATGCGTTCCCAATGTTTTTTTTCCTATAGTCAATTTGTTTTATATGGAAGATGTTTGTTCTAACCCTCCAGAAACGTCCCCTTTGTTTTAATTACTGAAACTTTTCAAGGGCCCAGAGATTGGCTGTAAAATTTCTATAGCAGGGCAGTTTATCACTGAGGACACACATGAATTCTGCCTGAGATTGTGGAGCATGGAGAGAGTTACATAAATGTCTTTAAATACTTCAAAGTTTTTAATTAAAAAAAATTATAAAACTTTCAATCATCTAAGAATTTCTAAACATTTTTCTAGACTACAGGACCATTGTTTTGTGATGAAACAAGGCAGAATTCCTAAATAAAACCAGTCACTGCTCCTATTTGTTTTCCATGTTATTGTAATACAACTGAGTTAGCCAGGACATGGTGTGATCCTCCTCCTAGCTGATATTGTTGGAATCTGGTATGGGGATCCTTCTGCTTTTCTTAGCAACCATCCTTCTAAGTAGAAGCAGAATGTGAGGTCCACTAGCCATTGGTGTATGTAGATAACCCAGCGCATCATCTGAAGTGCCCTTAAATTTAAGATCAGTCCTTTCCTACAGCTATAGCGGTGTGCTGGAGCTGACACAAAGCTCAGCTGGCTATGTTTTCCAGTATTTTGCAATTTGGTTGTTATATACAGCTCTTATATAAAAGTATGTGATACAAACTGAAAAATAAATTATAGTATCATTAAAAATTAAGTCATGTAAACTTACAATCAAATGTACATTCAAAACTCATCATTTCCTAGTTGCTTTACAACATTTTATTATCTGTGCTTTTGAGGATATTTTTTATCTCTTGTATCCATATGGTGGCAATACTAAGCAGTATCAGTGTGCTCCTGTGTATCACTTCCCAATTCCCTGTTCAGTGATGTGAGGGAGAGCTGGTGGTTGATCATTTTCTACCCTACCTCTGTTGATTCACCGTCACCTCTGGCATCAATTTTCTCTGAAATCAGGGGAGAGAGAGATGTGCCATGGGGTTCTGCTGAAGATTTATAGCTATTTACTTCCCAGAGATGCCTATCCTTCTAAAGCCTTTGATCATAGACTGATCAGAACTTCCTTTCATCCTAGCCTGTGCTCACAAGTTTTTGTAGAAATTTATCAAAAGTTAAGTTCTTCCTATTGATTATAAGTCCTTCCCTAAGGAAAAGGCTAAAACACTTGAACTCCCAAAGATTCATGGGCGTTATTGTAGCTGAAATGTATCATTGAAATTGATCTGTGAGAGATGAAGTTAAAAAGAAAATGAACAGTAAAAATGAACTGAATTAGGAAGTCCTGTGGGAGAACGATGAACAGGATGTAGTCACGTGAAGCTGGGCTCTAGACCAGATCAAGGTGATGTGCAGATGGGTAAGAGATGGTAGCATCTGGTTCCCCACACCTTTGCCATCTGGCACTGCCAAAGATGTCATATGGACTTCTTGAAAAGGTGCATTAGCTTTTATTTTGCACTAACTTTTAGTATCCACGTGCCAAAATGAACATTGAGTGTCAAGAGAGATTTACCACTGAGCTTTCAGCCTGGAACAGTCTAGCATATAAGCTGTGGTCTGTGATTTTGTTACCTTTCCTCTGAAGAGCTCACACATCTACTTTGATCAGGTATCCTAAAGCAAGTGCAGCTAGGAAACGAACACATTGCAATATGGTTTTAGGGCCAAGCCATAGAACCTTTCTAGAACAATACCTAGCTTCTGCCACAGGGCAAATAAGAAAGTCCTATACAGGGAATAGCTATGAAACAATTTTTTACTTCAAGAACATTGTGTAAGAGGCACTAATCATTTACAAAGTCCACTCTGACAGATTCCTCTCAAGAATCAGGGCAAGGGAAATTGTTTATCTCACAATGAGCTAGCAAGTTCCTTCTATTGGAGTGTTAGGACTATGAAACCATTGTGTGGTCTTTTATTTTTGCCTGACTAATAGGAAGCTCCATTTCCCTTCAATTATTGAAAATTTCTGTGGGTATAATTCTATTTTCAATAACTTCTCCCTTCCCCTCTTCCTTTACTACCTGCTTTGTATCTATTTTATACTGGTCCTTTTTTTTCTTCACTCATCATACTTGTAATTAATAAAATGCTATACTATATTTTTATCAGAATAAATACGTAAATAGAACAGCCAACCATGTATAGATCAGTGACTTTAGTTTGTTGAATTATGAGTAGTCTAATGCTGTGTACCAACAATCCAATAAAAGTAAAGCAATGGAATATTTTCTGGAAGTTAGTAAAAGTATAAATTAATATTTTAGAAGTTAAGTAAATACATTTGGAATGGCCTACCGAATGTTCAGTCCTATGCTAAGAACTCAGAAAATCTAAAGTTATGGTTTCTTGAGAACCTAATCTTATTGGCTAGGGAAGTCTTTCCAATGACCACAATTCCTGGCTTCTAGTTACTAGGTGCAGCCATGTTCCAGGTGCATTCTGTATATTATCTTATTTAGTCCTCACCCCTAAGACATCAACTCATTGGGTCAGGTTTTTATTAAATTGCTATCCAGGTGATTCTAATGTGCAGCCTGTGCTGAGCATTTCTAATCCAGAGTAAAAGAAATAGATGTGACTGCATGCAATTCACATTGCATGCAGAGCACGCAAAGCAGAGCCAAATGATGCCATCGCATTTGTCCATGCATGGGGAGGACAGCAGCCTGCCTGGAGCCGAGGGTGTGATGTCAGTCGTTGGAACCACCTGCAGAATAGGAACCACAGGTGCAGACGTTCAATTCTGGAGAACTTGCAATGGAAGTAATGCCTATGACAGTACTTTTACAAAGAAAAGGAAAAATAAACTACATTTGAAAAGTGATTATATTAAAGAGGTGCAATGGCTTAGCCTTGACAATACTAGCTCTCATAAAGGCTGGGGAGGAGAGTTATCAGCTAAGTGTTGTTCCTTTTCCTCCAAATTCATATTCTGAGGTTTGTCACCCGTTTTGATGGTATTTGGAGACGAGGCCTGTGGGAGGTAATTAAGGTTGAAAGTGAAAGTGTTAGTCACTCAGTCCTGTCTGACTCTTTGCAACCCCATGGACTGTAGCCCACCAGGTTCCTCTGTCCATGGGATTTTCCAGGCAAGAATACTGGAGTGTGTTGCCATTTTCTTCTCCAGGGGATCTTCCAGAACCAGGGATCAAACCCAGGTTTCCTGCATTGCTGGCAGATTCTTTACTGTCTGAACCATCAGAGAAGCCCCAATTAAGGTTAGATGAAATAAAGGAGGGTGGGGCCCTCATGACAGGATTAATGCCATTGCTTATAGACACCTAAGTGCCTTCCCCTGCCCCCATGCACACATGTGCTCGCAGGCGCACGTGAGGGCACATGAGCAGAGAACTGCAGACCACAGGCCAAAAGAGGAAGACTTAGAGTAAGGCCTGCCTCCCCAGGTCCTCCCTCTTCAATTTCCCAGCCTCCAGAATGGTGAGAAATGCATTTCTGTTCTTTCTTGTTTGTAAGCTATGGGTATTTTTGTGATGGTAGTCCAAGCTAAAACAAGGAGCAGCCTGGACGAAAGGTGACCTTTCTAAACTAGGTATCGTGTTAAGGTGTCTCCTCTCTGAGACTTTGCTTAACTGCTCCCCGTGGCCTCTTCAGGCTTACTGTTCATTCCTGTCTACCGTGTCTCTTATCATGATAGATAATGGTGGTTTAAGAGTGTGTCTTCCCCAGCAGACTCAAGTTTTTCGAGGCAGCTACCTGACTTCTTTATTGTTGGACTGCCAGTGCGTGCGTGCTAAATCACTTCAGTAATGTCTGACCCTGTGCAACCCTATGAACTGTGGACCATCAGGCTCCTCCGTCCATGGGATTCTCCAGGCAAGAATACTGGAGTGGGTGGTCATACCCTCCTCCAGGGGCTCTTCCTGACCCAGGGATCGAACCCATGTCTCTTCCATCTCCTGCATCGGCAGGCAGGTTCTTTACCACTGGCACCGCCTGGTAATCCAGAGGGACGGGTAATATGGTGTACCTAATAGGTGCTTAATAATGATTTGCTGAATGAATCAATAGGCTGTTATCAGACTTCTCAAACTCATTAGTCTCTATGAAAAAGATCATCACCTCTGTCAACAAAAACTGTTTAAAGTACCAAACCATGAGTCACAGGGCCTCTCAAGATAAGTAAATATGAAATAAAGTGACCAGCACATTTTCTCCACTGTGGTGAAGCTATTCATATTTTTTGGTTTGTGAGGGTTTCGACTATAAATCATTGAGCTCTGAAATGAGAGCTCTGTAAATAAATTGATTCCAGTAGGTTAGTCATAGAAGGTATGGTATATTTCCCAGTCAAAACCATAATTCTCAGGCACAGTCTTGGTGATGCATGGAGCTATCCTATAACTTTACTCTTAATGTGATGAGGGTGGCAGTTGGAGGTTGACTGTCCTAGTCTTGTCTTACAGACCAAACCTTTACACATATCAAACCAGTACAGCTTTAGAAACTTTTATTTAAGAGAAAGTTAAACCTGAGGTCATGCTTCAGACAGCTGTGATTGAGTGTGCACAGAGCAGGGAATTTCTGAATTTCCTTCTGGAACGTAAATGTAGACATGCATGTTGATGGTTACTTGTTTATCCTCCCGCTCTTCTTTTTTTGCTCCTAGAAGTATTTCAGCAGTTTTCTGCTGAGCTGATCGGTATCAAGCTGGAGGTCAAACAAACAAACAAACAAAACAAAAAAAGCTGCTATCTTTTGAGAAGATTATCTGAAGTTTGAGTGGTTAATAATCAATTATATATATAGTTTTATTGAGATATAATTGACTAGAGCAGTATATAAGTTTAATGTTCAGCATAATAATTTGACATATATATTAACATCTGTCATCTCATGTAAGTACAAAAAGAAAAAGAAAATAATTTTTGTGATGATACCTCTCAGGATTTGCTGTGTTAACAGCATTTAGATACACCACACAGTGTTAGCTACATCATTTTGCAGACTACATTCTTAATCTGTTTTTATCTTACAACTAGAAGCTTGTACCTCTTGACCTCCTTCATCTAATTCCCACCCCTCTTTCTTGTAACCACAAATATGATCTCTTTTTCTATGAGTTTGGCTTCTTGTTCTGTTTTTGGTTTAGTTAGATTCCACACATCCATAAGACCATACAGCATTTGTCTCTGACTTACTTCACTTAGCATCATGCCCTCAAGGTCATCCATGTCATGACAAATGGCAGGATTTTCTTCTTTATCTGGCTGAGTAATATTCTAGTGTGTGTGTGTGTGTGTGTGTGTGTGTTATGTGCACGCATGTGTGTATGTATGTGTACTATAAAGGTTAAGGGGCAGGTATCTCTTTGACACAGTGTTTTTGTTTCCTTTGGATGTATTCCTAGAGGCAAGATTGCTGGACCATATGGTGGTTCTATTTTTAATATTTTGAGGAACTTCCATACTGCTTTCTATAGTGGCTACACCAGTTTACATTCCCACCAACAATGTACCCTTTTCTCCGCATCCTCCCCAGCTTTTGTTAGTTCTTATCTTTTTGATAGTGGCCGTTGGCAAAGAGTCGGACACAACTGAGCAACTCAACTGAACTGAACTGATAATGGCCTGACTTACATATAATGGGAAATGATTACTGTAACAAATGTAGTTAGTATCCATAATCACATATAGATAAAATAAAAAGAAAATGCGAAACAAAAATTATTTTCCTTGTAATGAGAACTCTTAGAATTTACTCTCTTAACAACTTTCATACATAACATGTAGCAATGTTAACAATAATTATCATGTGTATTAATTGTCTTATTCATCTTATAACTGGAAGTTTGCAGTTGGAGGACTGCTTCCTCCAATTCTGCCTCCCCCTACCCTTCACTTCTGTTTGCCACATATCCGATCTTCCTCTGTAAGTTTGTTTTTTTATTTTTATTATTTGAGTCCACGAATAAGGGAAAGCATACAGGATTTGTCTCTCTCAGTCTGACTTACTTCACTTAGCCTAATGCCCTCAAGGCCCACCTATGTTATCACAAATGCCAGGATTTCTTTGTAATTTTTAAAATGGTTAAATAATATTCCATTATATATATATGTTTTGAACTGTGTTGTTGGAGAAGACTCTTGAGAGTCCCTTGGACTGCAAGGTGATCCAACCAGTCCATTCTAAAGGAGATCAGTCCTGGGTGTTCTTTGGAAGGAATGATGCTAAAGCTGAAACCCCAGTACTTTGGCCACCTCATGTGAAGAGTTGACTCATTGGAAAAGACTGATGCTGGGAGGGATTGGGGGCAGGAGGAAACGGGGACAACAGAGGATGAGATGGCTGGGTGGCATGACCGACTCGATGGACGTGAGTTTTGAGTGAACTCCGGGAGTTGATGATGGACAGGGAGGCCTGGCATGCTGTGATTCATGGGGTCACAAAGAGTCAGACATGACTGAGCAACTGAACTGAACTGATATATATGTATATATGTGTGTGTATATAGATATGTATATGTATCACGACTTCTTTATCCATTCATCTATCAGTGAACACTAAAGTGGTTTCTATGTCTTGGTTATTGTAAGTAACATGGGAGTGAAGATACCTTTCCAAGTTCATGTTGTTGTTTAGTTTGGATATATTCCCAGAAGTGGAATTCCTGGATCATATGGTAATTTTGTTTTAATTTTTTGAGGAGCCTACATCCTCACCAGTAGATAATGCACTAGTATATAATCTCACCAACAGTGCACATCCTTGCTCGCATTTATTCTCAGTTTTCTATTTGAGGATGGCTGTACTAAGTATGAAGTGGTATTTCTATGTATTTTTTAATTAGTTTCTTTTTTATGGAAGTATAGTTGATTTACAATGCTGTAAGGTTAGATGTTACGTAG
Source organism: Capra hircus (assembly GCF_001704415.2). Taxonomy (NCBI): domain Eukaryota; kingdom Metazoa; phylum Chordata; class Mammalia; order Artiodactyla; family Bovidae; genus Capra; species Capra hircus. The sequence goes on from NC_030827.1 coordinate 11,386,970, forward strand.
AGTAAACCCTAATGTCTGAGCCACCAGGGAGGCCCTATTTTAAATATAGTAGTGTGTATATGTTAATCCCGCACTTGTGTTTATCCCTCAACCCGTTCCCCTTTGGTAACCATGTTAGTTTTCTATGTCTGTGAGTCTGTTTTGTATATAAGTTCATTTGTATCTCTTTTAGATTCCACTTGTAAGAGATATCATGTATTTGTTTTTGATTTACTTCACTTAGTATGATAATCTCTAGGTTCATTCATGTTGCTATAAATAGCATTGTTTCATTATTTTATGGTTGAGTAATATTCCATTGTATGTATGTACCGCATCTTCATTATCCATTCATTTATCAAGGGACCTTTAGGTTGCTTCTGTCTTGGCTATTATAAACAATGCTGTGGTGAATATTGGATGCATGTGTCTTTTATTATGTTTTTCTCCATATACACGCCCAGGAGTGGATTACTAGATCGTATGGTAGCTCTGTTTTTAGTTGTCTAAGGCAGCTCTGTACTGTTCTTCATAGTGGCTATACCAACTTACATTCCCACCAACAGTGTAGGAGGTTTTCATTTTCTTCACATCCTTTGCAGAATTTATTGTTTGTAGCCTTTTTGATGATGGCCATTCTGATTGGTGTGAGGCTGTATCTCCTCATTTTGACTTGCTTTTCTCTAGTGATTAGCAATGTTGGATATCTTTTCCTGTTCTTCTTGGCCATCAGTGTGTCCTCCTTGGAGAAATGTCTCTTTAGGTCTGCCCATTTCTGAATGGGTTGTTTGTCTTTTTCATCTTGAGCTATATGAGCTGCTTGTGAATTTTGGAGATTAACCCCTTTGTCACATTGTTTGCAAATATTTTCTCCCATTCTGTGGGTTATCTTTTCACTTTGTTTATGGTATCCTTTGCTGTGCCAAAGATTTTAAGTTTATTTAGGACCCTTTTGTTTATTTTTGTTTTTATTTCCACTATTCTAGAGAATGGATCCAAAAAAATATTGATGCGATTTATGTCAGAGAGCGTTCTGCCTACATTTAGGTCTTCAATCTGTTTTGAGCTTATTTTTATGTGTGGTGTTAGAGAATGTTCTAGTTCCATTTACATGCAGCTGTCCAGTTTTCACAGCACCGCTTATTGAACAGACTCTCTTTTCTCCACTGTATATTGTTGCCTCCTATGTTTTAGATGAATTTGACCATAGATACATGGGTTTATTTCTGGGCTTTCTATTCTGTTCCATTGATCTATATTTCTGGTTTTTTTTTGTGCGTGTGCCAGTACCATAATGATTCTATGATTGTAGCTTTGTATTGTAGTCTGAAGTCAGGGAATCTGATTCCTCCAGCTCTGTTTTTCATTCTCAGGATTGTTTTGGCTATTTCAAATCTTTTGTGTCTCCATACAAAACCAATTTGTTTGTTGTTCTAAGTAAGTGTTAGTTGCTCAGGAATGTCTGACTCTTTGCAGTCCCATGGACAGTAGCCTGACAGGCTCCTTGGTCCATGAAATTCTCCAGGCAAGAATACTGGAGTGTTGCCATTTCCTTCTTTTTTGTTATAGTTCGGTGAAAAATGCCATTGGCAATATGATAAGGATTGTATTGAATCCATACTGTTGGATTTTGTTTGCTAATATTTTGTTGAGGATATTTCTGTCTGTGTTTCTCAGACATATTGGCCTGTAATTTTCTTTTTTTGTAATATCTTTGTCTGGTTTAGGTATCAGGTTGATGGTGGCCTCATAGAATGAGTTTGTGAGTGTTCCTTCCTCTGCAAGTTTTCTGCAGTTGTTTCAGAAGGATAGATGTTAACTCTTCTCTAAGTATTTGGTGGAACTCACCCATGAAATTATCTGGTTCTGGAATTTTATTAGAAGCTTTTAAATCACAGTTTCAATTTCAGTACTTGTGACAGGTCTGTTAGTACTTTTTATTTCTTCCTGGGAGAATATACTCATCTAAAAATTTGTCCATTTCTTCCAGGTTGTCTGTGTGTTGTCATAGAGTTACTACTTTGTATTTTTGCAGAGTCAGTAGTATCTTTTCCTTTTTCATTTCTAATTTTATTGATCTCAGCCTTCTATTTTTTTTTTTTCCTTGATGAGTCTGGCTGAAAGTTTATCCACTTTACTTTTTGAAAGAACTTCCTTTTAGCTTCATTGACTTTTCCTGTTATTTTCTTCATCGCTATTTCATTTCTTTTCTGCTCTAATCTTTATGGTTTATTTCCTTCTACTAACTTTGGTTTTTGCTTGTTCTTTTTTTGTTGTTTTAGGAGTAAGTTTAGGTTGTTTGAGACTTTTCTTGTTTCCTGAGCTAAGCTTATACTGCTATAAACTTCCTTCTTAGAACTGCTGTTGCTGCAACCCTGTAGGGTTTTGGATCATCGTGCCTTAATTTTCATTTATCTCTAGTTAGTTCTTGATTTTTGTCTTTGATTTCCTCAGTGATTCATTGGTTGTTTAGCAACATATTTTTTAGCATCCCAATGTTTGTGGGGTTTTTTTTTTTTTACAATTTTTCCTTGTTGTTGATTTCTAATCTCATAGCATTGTAGTCAGAAAACATGCTTGAGATTATTTCAATTTTCTTATATTTACCAAGGCTCACTTTGTGGCCCAGCATGTAATCAAGCCTGGAGAATATTCCATGTGCATTTGAGAAGAAGGTGTATTCTGCAACTTTTGGATGGAATGCTCTATAAATATCAATTACGCCTATCTCGTGTAACGTATAATTTAAGGCCTCTGTTTCCTTATTGATTTTTCTCTTTGGATTCTTTGTGCATTGATTAAAGTGGAGTGTTAAAGTTCCCCCACTATTATTGTGTAACTGTTGATTAATCCTTTTATGGCTGTTAGTATTTGCTTATATGTTGAGTTGCTCCTATATTGGGTGCATATATATATCTATACTTGTTATATCTTCTTTTTAGATTGATCCCTTGATTATGATGTAGTGTTCTTTGTCTCTTGTAACAGTCTATTTTGTCTGATATGAATATTGCTATTAGAACTTACTTTTGACTTCCATTTGTGTGGAATACCTTTTTGTGTCTCCTTACTTTTAGTCTGTATGTGTCCCTAGATCTGAAGTGGGTCTCTGGTAGAAAGCATGGACATGGGTCTTATTTTTGCATGCATTCAGCCAGTCTATATCTTTCTGTTAGAGTATTTATGTTTAAGATAATTATCAATACATGTGTTCTAATTGCCATTTTGTTGATTGTTTTCGGTTTGTTTTTGTAGATCTTTTTCTTCCCTTTCTCTTTTCTTCTTTTCTCTTGTGATTTGATGACTAACTGTATTGTTGTGTTTTAATTTCTTTTGTGTGTATCTGTGTTTGTACCATAGATTTTGGGTTTGTGGTTACCATGAGGTTTTGATATAGGAGTCAAATAGATATAGATACACAAGGTTATTTTAAGATGCTGGTCTTTTAATTTCAAATGCATTTCCAGTATCCTGAATTGGTCACTCTCCTCTTTTCACAATTGTTGTTCTTTAAAGACTTTTATTTAAGTTATGTTTTACCTGTTTTATATTTATTTTTTAATTTATTTTTATGTATTTATTTATTGGCCATGCTGTGTGGCATACAAGATCTTAGTCCCTGACTTGGGGTTGAACCTATGCCCCCTGCATTGGGAGCATGAAGTCTTAACCACTGGTCTGCCAAGGAAATCCCACAATTGCTGGTTTTGATGTCATATTTGTGTGTAGATGATTTCCTACCTTCATTGCATGTGTGCCTTTACAGGTGAGCTTTTCTATTCATAATTTTCTTGTTTCTAGTTGTGGCTCTTTCTTCTTCTAGAGAAGATCTGTAACATTTGTTGCAAAGCTCTTCTGGTGGTGCTGAATTTGCTTAGCTTTTGCTTATCTGTAAAGCTTTTGATTTCTCCATTGAATCTGAATGAGAGCCTTGCTGGGTAGAATGTTTTTGGTTGTAGATTCTTCCCTTTCATCACTTCAAATATATTGTGTCACTACCTTCTGGCCTGCAGAATTTCTGCTGAAAAATTAGCTGATAACCTTATGGAAATTCCCATGTTTGTTACTGGTTGCTTTTTCCTTGTTGCTTTTAATGTTTTCTCTTTAATTTTTATCAATTTGATTACTATGTGTCTAGGCATATTCCTCCTCAGGTTTATCCTGCCTGGGACCTGTACTTCCTGGAGTTGGATGACTGTTTCCTTTACCATGTTAGGGATGTTTTCAGCTGCTATCACTTCAAATATTTTCTCTGGTCCTTTCTCTTTGCCTTTTCCTTGTGGGTATCCCTATAATGCAAATGTTGGTGCATTTTATATTGTCCCAGAAGTCTCTTATACTGTCCTCACTTCTTTTCATTCTTTTTCCTTTATTCTGTTCCAAAGTGGTGATTTCCACCATTCTGTCTTCACCATCCAGCTCACTTCTCTGTTCTTCTTCCTCACTTACTCTGCTATTGATTCCTTCTAGTGTTATTTTTCATTTCAGTTATTGTTTTGTTATCTCTGTTCGTTAGATCTTTTCTTTGTCAAACATTTCTTATATCTTCTTGGTCTGTGCCTCCATTTTTCCCCTGAGATCTTGGATTATCTTTACTATCATTATTCTGAATTCTTTTGTAGATTGCCTATCTCCATTTCCCGTAATTGTTCTTCTAGTGTTATATCTTGTTCCTTTGTCTGGAACCTAATCCTTTGCCATCTCTTTTTGCCTAGCTTTCTATGATTGTGGTTTATTCTGTAAGCTGCAATGTAGTAATTCTTTCTTCTGTTCTCTGCCCTCTGATGGATGAGGCTGGTCTAAGAGGTTTGGGCAGCCTTCTTGGTGGATGGGGCTTGTTCCTGGCTCATTCGTGAATGGAGCTGGGTGTTGTTTCTTTGGTGGGCAGGGCTATGTCAAGGGGTGTGTTTAGCAGACAGCTGTGGATTCATGGAGAATTTAGCCAGCCTGTCCGCTGGTGAGTGGTGCTATATCTCTGCCCTGTTTGCCTGAGGCATCCCAGCACTGGAGCCTGCAGGCTTTTGGGTGGGGCAATGTCTTGGTGAGAAAATGGTGGCCTTGAGAGGGCTCATGCCAACGAGTACTCCCCGGAACTAGAGCCACCGATGTCTTTGTTCCCATAGTGAGATACAGATGCCACCAGCCTCCACAGAATACCTTCCAATACCAGCAGGTAGGTATGACCCAGACTCCTATGAGGTCACTGCTTTTTCCCCTAGTCTTGGTGTGCATGAGATCTTGTGTGTGCCCTCCAAGAGTAGAGTTTCTGTTTCCCCCAGTCTGGTGGAATTCTTATGATCAAACCCTGCTAACCTTCAAGGCCACATGCTCTGAGGGCGTCTCTTCTCACTACCAGACTCCCAGGCTGGGGAACCTGATGTGGGGTTCAGAATTTTGACTCCTGTCAGAGAGCCTCTGTGATATAACTATTTCCCAGTTTAAGGGTGCCCACTTGGTGAGTATGGGATTTGTTTTTTATCAATGACTGTGCCTCTTGTACCATCTCATTGTAGTTGCCTTTGTCTTTGGATGTAGGATATCTCTTTTGATAGGTTCCAGTGTTTTTTAATCAATGATTGTTCAACAGTTATTTGTGATTTTGGTGTTTATGTGAGAGCAGGTGAGCTCATGTCCTTCTACTTGGTCATTTTCTCTCCCAATCTTGTTTTTATGATGTTAATTAGCATTTTTCAACCCACTCAAAGAGCTCCCTTTAGCATATCTTGGAAGGCAGTTCTGGTAGTAATGAACTCCCTCAGCTTTTGTTTGTTTGGGAGTCTGTATTACTCCTTTTTTTCTAAAGGATGGCTTCACCAGGTGTAGAATTCTTGGTCAAATGTTTTTATCTTTCAATATGTAGACTATTGAAAGGTAGTCTACATATTGGGCTTCTCTGGTGGCTCAGCTGGTAGAGAATCTGCCTGCAATGTGGGAGACCTGGGTTCAATCCCTGGGTTGGGAAGATCCCCTGGAGAAGGGAACAGCTACCCACTCCAGTGTTCTGGCCTGGAGAATTCCATGGATTGCAAAGAGTTGGACAAAGAGAATTGTTGGACAAAGAGAATTGCAAAGAGAATTCCATGGGATTGCAAAGGGTTGGACATGACTAAGCAACTTTCACTTTCATTCTCGTGTAGACTGCTGCTGCTACTGGAGAATTCCATGTATTGCAATGTATGTATGTATCCTGGATGTATGTATGTATCCTGGTGATATATACAATGTATGTATGTATCCTGGAGAATTCCATGGATTGCAAAGAGTTGGACAAAGAGAGTTGTTGGACAAAGAGAGTTGTTGGACAAAGAGAGTTGGACAAAGAGAATTGCAAAGAGAATTCCATGGGATTGCGAAGAGTTGGACATGACTGAGCAAGTTTCACTTTCATTCTCATATAGACTGCTGCTGCTCCTGCTGCTGCTAAGTCGCTTCAGTCATGTCTGACTCTGTGCGACCCCATAGACAGCAGCCCACCAGGCTCCCCCATCCCTGGGATTCTCCAGGCAATAACACTGGAGTGGGTTGCCATTTCCTTCTCCAATGCATGAAAGTGAAAAGTGAAAGTGAAGTCACTCAGTCGTGTCCAACTTATAGCAACCCCATGGACTGCAGCCTACCAGGCTCCTCCGTCCATGGGATTTTCTAGGCCAAGAGTACTGGAGTGGCTTGCTATTGCCTTCTCCATGTAGACTATGTCATCCCATTTTTCTCAGCCTGAAAAGTTTCTGTTGAGAACATGGTTGATTGTCTTATAGGGATTCCCTTATATGTAATTCCTTTCTTTTCTCTTGCAGCTCTTTGTCTTTTGATAATTCAATTATATTGTGTCTCTGTGCAGCTCTGTGCTGGTTTAACCTATTTGAGGTACTTCTGGGCCTTTTGGATCGAACATCTATTTCTGTTTTGGAACTTCTCAGTCATTATTGCTTTAGTTAGACTTTGTCCTTTTCTCTTTCTCTCCTTCTTCTGGAATTCCCATAATATGACTATTTTTACTTTTTTATTGTGCCCCATAAGTCATGTAGGCATTTTTCACTCTTTCTTTTCTTTTGTCTTGTTGCTCTTCTGACTAGTTAATTTCAAGTATATTGTCTTCCAAGTCACTGATTCTTCTATGGGATTGAGTCATTTTTGAAGCTCTCTATTGAATCCTCAGTTTTGACAGCTCTAGGATGTCTTTTTTAGTGGTTTGTTTCTTTGTTGAAGTTCCTGTTTTGGTCATGTGGCTTTCCTAATTTCATTTAGTCTGTGTTCTTTTAGTTCACTAAACTTCTTTAGGAGAATTATTCTGAAAATTTTGACTATTCAGAGTTCCATTTCTTTAGGGTTAGCTATTAGGGCTTTCTTAGTTTCCTTTGGTGGTATGATATTTACCTCATTTTTTGTGAACCTTGATTTCTTACACTGATATCTGTGCATTTGAGTATGTAGCCTCCTTTTCCAGACATTGCATGTACATTTTGGTAGAGATAATTCTTCACCAGTTAGTTCATGTTGGGTTTCTGGACAGGTATCCTGGTAATGACCTTGGGCAGGCTGAGCCTGCTATTAGGGTCTATTATGGGGTGAGGCAGCAATTTGAGCTTTGAGGTCAGGAGTGGGGTCATGTGCCACTGGCTAAGAACAGCTGGATGAGACTGCTAGCTTGGTTACCTGCCCACATGATGCTTTAGGATGGGCTCCACAGTTGCATGGATTCTCTGGTCATGTTTACTAGATGACAGGGACTGAGCAATGTACTCAGGAGTAAGTGGGCCTATGAATTAGCTTCCCTTCCCTGGCAGGACAGCAGGATAGGACTTATAGCCTGCACAACTAATTATATGGGGACCTGAATCAGGCAACAATGTGAACTGAATATTTTGGTCACCAGTTTTGCTCTGGAGACAGAGAAAGCATGGGGTATGCTCTCTGTTGAAGTTCCCATGTAAGCAGGATTATTGGGTGGGCTATGCAGCTTCCTAGGTGCTCTGGTTAGCTTCCCTGGTCAGACAGGCTGAAGGCTGTCTTCAGCAATGAACAGGGCTATGAATTTGTTTCCCTGCCTGAGCACGTTGAGAAAAGTAGCTCCAAAACCACGAAAGCTCTTTGTTTGTGGTCTTGACTCACAGAGACATGGGCCCCAAGTTTCTTGGTTGAACAGATCCACTAGCTTCACCCTGAGGGTGATCAGCTCTGTCCACCTGCTTCTCAGCTTGAGTGTTGCTGGGTTTCACAGCTTCCAGATGTTCTCACCAGCCATTTCTGTCATATGAGGATGGGAGCCATGTTCTGCAGCTGGTAGGCCTGTGACTCAGCTTTCCTGCCTGGGTGCGAGCAGATCAGGCTCCAGGGCCAGCAAAACACTTCCACTAGGGACTTGGATCAGATAGACCAGTATCCTTAGCCAGACTGGGCCGCTGACTTGGTTCTACAGGTGGGCAAAGCTGCTGACTGGGACAACTACTGAAGCAGGGGCATGCTTCCCTCACTCCCTTGTTCTAGGATTCGCAGTTGCAGCTTGTCCATGAATAGCTGTGCATTGTTCCTTGTGTGAGGCGAAGTCAAATCAGGAGTCACTTATGTCACCATTTGGGTGACATCACTTATCAATAATAGCCATTCTGGGGACAACTTGTGGTTTTCACTTGCATTTCCCAATGACTGGTGATTTGAACATTTTTTTTCCATGTGCTTTTTGGCCTTTTGAATGCCTTAAAAAATGTCTACTCAAATCTCTTGCTCATTTGGATTATTTGTGGGGCTTTCTGCTATTGAGTTGTATGAATTTTTTATATATTTACCTCATAAAATATGTGGTTTGCAAATATTTTTCCTGTTCTGTTCATTGTATTTTCATTAGGTAGATTATTTCTTTTGCTGTGCAAAAGCTGTTTAGTTTGATGCAGTCTGTCTTGTTTATTTTTGATTTTGTCGTTTGGGCTTTGTGTCCCATCCAAAATCATAACCAAGACCCGTACCAAGGGGCGTTTTCCCTGTTTTCTTCTAGGAGTTTCATGGTTTCAGGTCTTGTACATTTAAGTCTTTACAGGATTCTTATTTTTAGACAAACACTTTTTCATTTTTAAGGGGCAAGTCCAGGGGGGAAATATTTTTTTGAGTTGACACAGTATCAAGTCTTACTATACTTACCTAACTCCAAAGATTTGGTAGGCCCAATTCTCTGACTCAGGGTCTTGTGGTTTAGATAGATGGGACAAAGTGCCATCTTCAACTGTATTCTTCATCATATTATCAAGAACTTGGCTTCCCATTTTGACTCATCTGAAGTGTAGCTTTAAGACATGAATGAGATAAGAGGATTCTAATTTTGCTAATGCTTCTCAGCCATTGCTACAGATAAAGGGCCATACTACAATCTTAGTGGTCTATAGCCACAGTCATGTTGTGGGTTATAATTTTGGCCAAATTGTAAGTGGAGAACTGGGCAACTGAGTTGTTTCATTCAGTACACAACATGTGCCCTAGGAGTCCTGAAGACTTTCTGGACTTTCTCATAACCTTACTTCACAGGTGTAGAATTGGAGGTCTACAAGTAAATGGAGTTGATAAATCCCCACAGCTGGGTTAAAGAAAGAGCTGACCTAGCTAAGACCTCCTAAGCTGTAAATGGATCTATTCTCTTCCCTATATAGTCTATGCTATGAACACAAATGATAAAGTAAAACTACGTATCACTCATTAATGGTAGTGACTTTTAATTAAAATATAAGAAGCACTATTTCAACTATCTGGTGATCTTAAGTAGTGATTCTCAAATTTTAGTATACATTAAAATCACCCAGAGAACTTCCTGAAACAGATTTCTGGGCCTCACTCTGAGTTAGTAGGTCAGGGGTGGGGCCCTTGAAGAGGCACTTCTAACAGGTTTCCAAGTGGTCCTGATGCTAATGCTGTTGGTCTGGGGATCACACTGCAGGAACCACTGGTCTAAAGCAAACCCATGCCATTTCCTGCCATTCATTATGTGCCACTTGTACACTCTCCAGCAGGAAGACCAACCAGTGAACTTTTCTCTGAACTTCCTAGTGCCTTTTCCAGCACTTAGTAGTGAAGAGCTGTAGCTTGAGTCAGAGCACCTGGGTACTCTGTGGTCATAGGGCTGCATGACCTTGGATGTCACCTAGATTCAATACTTGTTTCCCCACCTGAGATATTGTCTTCGAACTCATAATTGTGAAAGAATTATTACATCAGATAACACATACATAGTTTAAATGGATAGTAATCACTTGGTCTATCAAAGAGCAGTCAGGAAAAAAGAAATGTACTAGTCTTAAAGAAAGGCCTGAATAAAGAGGGTTGGCTACTTAGGTGACAGAAAACAGACTAGGTTTGGCTCAGAAACCAAACTGGGAGTTCTGAGAGAAACCAGAAGTTTAGCAACAACAGAAAGCTGCAACTACACCTTGGGTTAGAGCAAAAATGGGAAGACACACTATTGCCAGAGGAACAGAGAGGGAGAGAGGAGCATAGTAAGGCTGCTCAGATCCCCAAGAGTCTTTCTGGCAGGAGCTGGGAGATTCACTACCTAGAATCACTACCGAGGTGGTGAAACAAGGGAGATTCACTACCTAGAAGCCAGAGGTCAGGAGATTCTGAGTGTAGAGTTCTCTGTAATACAGAACAGAGCAGGGAAAGAGCAGGAAATGAATCCGAGAGTTACTGCCATACTTGGTGTATTAGTCGTTGTTGCCATGACTGTAATTACTGTGTGCCCATCTCATCACCATCACCAGACCATGCCTTCATGTCTGGGACCCTCACTGTGCTTAGGTGTTGAGTGCCAGGTGCATGCAAAGTGACCTCATTATAAATTCAGTCAGCAATCAAAACAAGTGGGAAAGTTATTTTAGATTAAGAATGGTTTACATATATTGACTAGATGCTATAATGTGAAAGCAGAATCTAGAGTGCATCTTTGTTTCCTGTCTGGAGCTCCATGTCACCTATCCGTGCCACACAGTGCCTCACAGGAACCCTGTGCTGTGGCTGGCCCACATGTGCAGCCCGGAGAACAGAGGGACAAAGAGGTTACTTTCACCAACCAGTTTTTAAGAATGATTCTGCAGCTTTGGAGATGGATGGTGAATGGGAGAGACTGACAGTGATTACGTTTTCCTAGAGCAAGAGCAGTGCCTTGAAATGATGTTACCTAGAGCTATGTCTTTCCACTATTAAGGATATAGTGAAATGATGTAAGTGACACTGACCCATCATTCACGTGACCACTCCTGTTTTTCTCACTGGACAAAAACGAGATAATGACAGTGCCGGGGTGGGTGGGAGGCTATAGAAGGAGATGCAACATCATTAACGGAAAGAGGAAGAGCGTTTAAAAAGTTCTTCGGTGATTGCTGAAATTTCAAACTATGACTTCAGTTTCAAAACAACCTTTATTCTGTTTGAAGACCTAATACAATGCATTAAAGCAACTTAAAACAACAAGACATAGCTCCATTGAACCTATAGCTTGAACCAATGTCAAGGAGGCACAGTCCCCCCGCCCCCCCCGCCCCAGGTGCCTTGTAAAGGCAAAATTACAGCTGACCATGACAACCTCCCTCTCGTCAAAAGACCAACTTTATTTTAACAATGTCATAGAAACAGATTTGTAAAAACATCGAACAGATCGTAGCTTTGAAAAATACACACATATAAATGAGCGATTTTTGTTTTGCCTTTTTTTTTTTTATAGCAGCATCCTGGGCAGCTAATGGTCTCACGGTGACAAGCTCAGTGTTAAGCTGGTTAGTGTTTCCAATGAACCCAATTCTGTTCATACTAGTCATTTACACTAGTAATTTAGATTTCTGAAAAATAAGAATTTGGCATTTCAGAACTTTGTCTCATGTGAGGCATTGTGCTATAAACTGCCCCTTTCTTAAATGACCCTAAACTCAAATTTCAGGGTCTGCTTTCCAACTGACTTGGATACCATGCATAGCAGAAGCACAGTTGTTAGAACCAGCAGAATTTTTCTCCCAAAAAGGAACATCAGTAGGACTTCCCAAACACGTTACTAGTTCATAACCAGCTATATGACAAAGCAATTGGTTCCGCACAGTGACAGCTCACATTAACACATTTGACTTGACACACTGAAAACGAGGATTTCCAAGTTCAGTGAGCCACGTAGACCAGCTACCCAAAAGGAGTAACTTTTAAACAACAGAAAAAAAGCCAAAGAATTATGAACTTCTCACTCCACTTGCAAACAATTTTCACCTTTGTTAAGACAAAACAAAACAACTTCAAAGGAAAAAAACCCATACACATATACAAGAATTGTACTAGACATTGTCTCGTTATGTACTTGAACTCAACGACTGTGGATCTGTTTTGGCTGAAAGGTGTACTGGAAACAGTCCATGCACATATACATATATACATATATCAAGGGCCGTGAAGTCGTCAGAAGTTGCAAAAACAAGTTTTCTGCCTTTTCCACATGGTTGTGATTTTTCCCTTGTAATTTCAGGTCGCAGCGCTCCCACTTCTACAGCCCCATCACAGCCTCTCTGCAGCTTAGCTTCTGGCTTTTACCTTTAGGATGCTACACCGGGTGGGGAAAATCAATACCCGATACATGTAAGCATGTATCAGGAATGCCTCTGCTGTATACATTTATACTCATAAGCCACTCAGTGTTGTCAGATGAATGGTTGGACTCTAAGAACCCTGCTGGTCAAACATCTACAAAGACAGATGTGACGGCATGCTATACACTATCAATAAGGTGTCGGGCCAGAGGCATAGCATCCTAGGCAAGGTGTGACTCACTGTGATAGGAAATCATGAATTCTGCCTTTGCTGTTCAAAGAAAATTTATGCTCATGAGATGTAAAAATGAGGCAAGTGCCTAATACCATGCCATCTCGCAAAGTGTTGAAGCAAAAAATGTGAACAGAATGGTAGCTTTTCCACGAAATACTCCATCTCAGATATTTTAAAAATTAAATGAAAGTTACTTAATAATATACATGGATATGCTATCAAAAAAGCAATAAACCTAGTTGATAAACTACTGTTAACTAATGGCTGGGCTTCTGTATGACATGGAAGGATAGTTGTAAAGCAGACACTCCTAGACTAAAACTAGGGGAATCATCAATTGTCTGGAGATGAAAGGGAGATGGTCAGGTCAGTACAGTCAAGTTTGAGGACTGACAGTCTGGCTGTAAGACTGACTATTGCTCTTGATATGAGTAGCTTCATGTAAAAAGGAAAAAAAAAAATACATTCTAGTTAAGTCAGCTGCTGGACTGATCCTTTCAAAGGAACAACATTAAAAACAAAACAAAACCCCTTACCCCAGTAGTTGGAAGGAAAGAGAAACAAAGCTGTGGAGAATCTAATATTGAGCAAGAAGTACTGAAGTTGTAAGATTCCATTTTAATCTCCCCTTTATCCCTTTCAGTGCAGGTACAGTTCCCACTAAACTGAAAGGCTTTTACACACATAAGTTGGGGGCAGAGACCTCTTGCTCTTGCGGTTAAGTTGGAAAGAATACTCTAACAATTCCTCCCTCTTCCCCACAGTGAAGTATAACACACACAATTATTTGGGTGAATGAGGACTGTTACTATGATGCCTACAATGGCCATGACTTCAACAAGCTCCCCACAATCGGGGCAGCAACGATGATGACCATGTGAGGCTTTCTGATCTAAGTTGAATGGAAAGCTAGGAAAATAGCAGATACCCGGATAAAAATATCTTTTTCAGGTCATGCTTTTTCTTAAAATGGATGTTGGCTGGTGGTTAATGGGTCGTCTAATGTTAAAGAGAGACAGGTTTTCTAAATGCAGCAATGATATTTTGAAATCAGTGTTTCCAACAAGGATGAACACTGCTCAAAGACCCTGCCTGCCTTCCTAAGAACTAGCGTTCCAGTAGGTTTGTAACTGTCATGAGGGCATAGTAAGTAGCAGATCAAAGTGGGAAGAGACTTCACTTTGCAGTGATCCGCTTCTCCGTAATCACAAGAAAGAGAAAGTGCATGCCACCTCGCCAACCCTCCCCCACCCCACTTGTACAACCCTTTGCTACATCCCCCTCCCCAGATTCAAGAAGTTCACAATTCTTTACGAAACAAACATTGCCAGGTACCGTATCTTAAGTCTTGAAACAACATTGTTGAACTCAGCGATACTTTGTCATATTCATATATCTTTTTTTTTTTTTATTGAATAAAGCAGCTTTGAAGCTTATCAGGCACTGCCCAACAAAACATTTAGTCCAAAAAAAATCTGTTATGAACTTTTTAACCTTGGGCTAACAGCCAAGTACTCTGTACAAGAAAGACTGTAAAATATTTCATAGTTTTAATTCTGAAGCCATTTTTTTTTAAACTGGCATCCTGTACATTTCTTTAAAAAAAAAAAAAGGAAATGAGTAACAAAATGAATATTAACAAAAAAATCGGGACAGTATTTTCAAGCAACAAAAACTGGGGCAGGGGAAGCTTATTCTGAAGGTACATTTAAAACAGATAACAACAGTGAAAATTAAGAATTGCATAGCACTGTGAATTTAGCCTTCAGCACAACAAAACAGAAGCTATTTGGTATTGATACAAATCCATCTATTTGATAGTTAGTCATCCAATAGTATGTACAGATTTTATATACTAAATGTCATTTTGAAGTCCTGTTTTCAAAGCTCCATTTCTCTGTTGGTGGGTCTTCTTGGTTTGAGAATTTCAACAAAACACTTTCTGGCACTCTGCTACAACAGAATTTCCTATGAACGCACGGAGCAGACGTTCCCTCAAGTGTCCCCTGCGAGCGGAAGTGCCTTTCTGCTACATATCGGTTCATTTCGTTAGAAAATGAAATAATCCACAGTGCAGTGTGTCTGGGGGCCACCGTGCAGGGCAACACCCAGGCTGGACCGAGCGACCCCAGGCTCGGGCTCATCAGCCCGTCCCCGCTCCGGTCTCCAAGGTCCCAACTCTTGAGCTGGTAAAGCTTCTGAAAGCACGAACAAGCACCATGGTTAAAGGCCTCTTTGTCCCTGCACGCAGAGATTTTTGCATTTCTTTTTCTCTTTGTGTGTGGTTGTGGCTTTAAATTAAACAAAAAAAAAAAAAAAAAAAAAAAAAACCCAAAACAGAAAGAGGGAAGAGAGGAAGGCTGACGAAGCACTCCAGACGAGGAACGGCGGCTGTGCGGTGCGTGGCCCTGCGGTGCGTCTTCCCTTCCTGCCGTGGGGTCGAAGGCTCGAGTCCCATCTGAAGACAGGCGGCTGGGTGTCCGCAGCTCAGTTCCCAGGTCAGGCTGCAGGGGAGCCCTGTGCTCGCCAGAGGCCTTGGGGAGTCGAGGGTGAGGAGCAGGCTGGAGGGTGGCCCTTCATCGCCTCTGCTGCGCGTACACCGGGTAGGCTAGTGTGACGTTCAGGGAGTCGTTGTGCTGCACGAGGGATGTGTGCTGGTAGTGGAGCACGAGCTCCTTGAGGGAGCTGTACAGGTTGTAGGGCTCGGCGAAGCCGTAGCCCGTGGCCGTCTTGTTGATGACGCAGTGCTTGACCTCACCGTCCACCCTGCATAGGGGAGAGAGCACACAGGCCTGCGTGAGCTAAGGGAAGAGCGTTGTGCAGAGGTACACCCGATGCTGCCTGAGCTCTGGACTGGCGGCGTTGTCCCCGTGCTCCTTAGTGGCTGTGATCTGAGGAGGTAACCAGCTTCACTGAGCTGCTGGATGGTCATTTTGAGACGGGTCTGCAATTGTCCGCATACCTCTCCATCTATTCTAAATTCTCCTATTGCCTCGTCCTCATTCAAGATCTTTTCCCCTCCTCCCTGTGGCAGTGGTCCTCTGCTTACATGGAGGGACATGATAGGCTGGAAAATACCTGAGAGCCTTTCCCTTCAGCAGGCCACTAACGTTAGTGACCCAATCTCTCCCCCTTCAT
Source organism: Capra hircus (assembly GCF_001704415.2). Lineage (NCBI taxonomy): Eukaryota > Metazoa > Chordata > Mammalia > Artiodactyla > Bovidae > Capra > Capra hircus. The sequence goes on from NC_030827.1 coordinate 11,402,864, forward strand.
GGTACTCCCCAGACTATGACAATAAACAAAGGAAGACCGGCCCTAGGAGGGAAGCGTTTTCTCTTGGGTGTACGGATGGCAGGGACAGTGAGCAGAGCCCTTCCTCTTACCGTTTTAACCTGTCCCTGATGGGGACTTTACCTGGTGGTGGTACTTCCACATGAATCTCCTCAGATTTTAACTATCCGGAAGCCCCCAAACAGCAAGCATGGCTGTTTCCATTTTAAGGATGAAAACCAAAAGACTTCTCTTGAGACAGTTGCTGAACTGCCGCCCAGAGCCCCAGTTTTCCACCAGAAGAGCAGCTTTCTTTCTACTGGCCCTCTGAACAGATACTCCTACTTAGATGTTCAAATATTAGGCTTTATTTCCTCTTCTACACTATCATAATGCTTGACAATTAGAACTTTTTCAAATCCTTGCCCCCAAGGTTGGCTGGCTGGAATACTTCCTTGAGGCGTTTCCCAAGACAGATAATTGGCTGGAGATACTCACACCACAGAGCAGGCGTAGCAGCCCTGCTTGCTGCTCTCCCGGACAAGAAAAGTGCCGTCTCGCTTCCCTCGCAACAGGTTTTCAGCTTTGTTTCGGTTGCTGCTTCCAACATTCCAAGTCTTCTCGTCATGGTGGGGCAAATCCTCATCATCTTCTACCAGTGAATATTGGCTGAAAAGTGGAAGAGGAGGTTTCTGAGTGAAGTGCACGTGGCGGCCACTCACTGCCCCTCGCCTGCCTATCGCCTCGACCTACTTCCTGCCTCTGCTCTGAGCGACTCAGGCTGGCGGTCGCGGGGCTGACTCAGCCAGCTCCTCGGGCCTGAGCTTCCTCATCGAGTTTAGCCTTCAACCCCCTGAACCAAGTTAGCAGCACTAAGTGAGACTCCTCTTCCTGTTTTCAAGTCGGCAACTATGCTCAGCTACCTGGGCAGAGAGGACGGTACCAAACAATCCTGTTTGTCAGTTTAGATCAGGAAATTGACTGACTAGGAGGAACGCCAATTTTTAAATAATTGAAACAAAAGGTATACATAAGCTTTAAAAATAGACTAAACAGCAGTTGTCTCCCTCCCGACTCCCCTCTGACTGTTCCCAAAATATGTCGGGATTTTCCAGATGGTTCTGGGGCTTCATTATGGACACAGCATCACCTATTCCCCAGCCTATGGTGGGAGTAGGGAAGTGGTGCAGATAAAGCTGCATTCTCTTTTGCTAAACTTTCCTTTTTGAAAATTCTGGGTAATGAGACTGATGTATTTTCTCCTACAAGATAGTCCATTCCTCAACTTGCTCTGCAGACAAAGCAAGTCGTGCATTTTCCTCAAAAGAAAAAAACAGCCGTGCCCCCTCCCATCTGTACTGTACTTACTCTTCAGTGTTTTCATTGCCCAGCCACTCGTTCAATTTCTTCTGCCGAACACCTTTCTGAGTCAACCACCTGGAAAAGAGTTTTAAAAAGAAAATGCATGAAGAACCTATGCTTTATTTTCGCAATCACCTGTCATGCACGGGCAGGACTCCACTTCCAGCACGTACATCAAGTATTGGTCTCTTGTCTTTCTTAGCTGAATGAGGTCTGGTTTGATGCTGTTCATGCGTTTGTCAATCTCACGATACTCAGCCGCCTGCTTCTTCAAGTCCTCTTCCAATCTCCTTCTGCTGTCGACAATTTCACTGATTCGAGACTTCAACTTTTCGTAATTATGCATAATCCTGTAGGCAAGAGAAATGCATCTGTAATTACCTGGAGAATCATGAAAGTTCCCCCAAGGTGTCGGTATTGATTCCCAGCAGTTTGCCTCAGGTAAAGAATGCTTTCTCTCCCTGTCATTTCAGAAATAGAGGTCACCTTTAGACAGCGTAAGAGAATTGTAGTGAGCTCAAGCACAAGGGCAATGAAGCCCTCCCAGGTCACCAACCTTTGGATTTCCGTCTCATTGCCTTCACGTTTGAACTTTTCTATGTATTCTTTGCTGTACCGCTCCTGGGTTTGGCACTGTTCTTCAAATATTTTTATGGTTTCATTAAATGCTTCAATAGCTGTTCTTTTCATTTGGATTTCCTGCAACACAAATTTTAATAAGACAAGGTCATTCCTTTCACAAAACAGACAATTTCTTACGGCAAGACACTACTAGAGACAACTGATTGGCACTACTATCTGACACGTAAGTCCTGTGTTAGCAAGGTAGGACTCTAATTCATAAAGCTCCTTAAAATAGTATCAGAGAAGCACACATTTCCTTTGGAGAATCTTCCCAGTCTATGGAAGATGACTGCTTGACACTTTGCTACACTTTTCATCTTTTTTAAAAAACCATTCCGCTTTTATCAGCAGTTTACGGCATCCGTCTGCTCCCTCTGGCGGTCCCAGATATGTGATGGCCTAGAGGAGATTAAGCCTCTAGGAAAACAAGGCGGTAAATGTAGCCTCAACCTTTCATTGCAGCAGGACCTACCTATCATGGTTAAATCCCCATTTCAGAGATTAGACAAGTCTATAGAACTTCCAGTTATTATTAGCTTTTACTCTAAAGAGAATTCTGCAATCAGCAATTATGTCAAATCAATTTAGTATTCTGATACTTACAGGCTTTCTTTAAAAGGTTTAGAGATATAGTAAGTTAAGTACTAGAATAATCAACAATGATTCACAAAAATGATCGCCAGAAAAGAATATTTTACAGTCTTTTTTGGAAGCTGACTATAACATGCACTTGATTCTAATAATTAAGAACTCTATAGTTTTAATGTGATTTTCACAGAAAACTCACCTGGGAAGTTCGGGTATAGTCTTCATATAATCTATCATATTCCCGACTTTTTTCTTGAAATTGAGTGTTATATTCATGTAATTTTTTCCCTACAGCTTCAATATTATCTTCTTTGACAACTTGATCCTGGAAGGATTATAGAGATTGGAAGAAAAAGGGAAAAATAAATTCAGTTGATAAGGTACTTTTAAATGACCACTGTTGGGAGGATTTTTCCACATCAGAAATTTTGTTACAATACTTTATTGTTAAAGTATTTTATATACTTGTGATCACAAAATTACAGTTTGAAAGTTTTTTGAGTTTAATGACATGGAAATCATCTGCCTCAAAATACTTTCTAAGCAATAAAAGAATCCTTTACAAATATTATAATAACATGGGTATGTGATTACCTGTTGGTATTTGGATACTGGATAAAGTAATTTCACATCCAGTTTGGGATTATACTGAGCTAGAGATTCATTCCGGTAGTGGTTTATTAGTTCAACCACAGAGTTGAAGGTTAATGGGTCAGAGAAGCCATATTTCCCATCTCGGTGAAATATTTTGATTAATTTGTTATTTCCTCCTTTCCTGCAAAGGCAATATAAAAATAATGGCATTAGAATTCTCTTTAAAACAAACAAACAAACCCCAGTATGTTCTACTATCACCTTGAACATGCCAATTTTAGCCACGTTCCCTAACTCACCTTAGTGTAAGAGTGTAATCCCCATGCATTTTAGTAGATGCGTCTCGTACCAAAAAGGTCCCGTCAGCTGTATCTCGAAGTTTTTCATTCACTTCTTCCCTGAAGTGAAAAGAACATGAGACAATGCTCACCTCGAAGATTTGATGGTTCGTGAGTTATGTTTTTTTAAAGGCATTTTCAGAATTAACACTCCAGTCACTCTGAACAAATCAGCACAGAAAATCATGATCCCCAAAAGGTTTCTTTATTTCCCTCAAAAAAAAAAAAAAAAAATGCTTAGACTAAAAATGCCACTTCATTATGTTTAACGTTAATTCTGAGAGTTTTCGTCTAATAAAGAGAGTGACTTTACACTCTGCCTCGAGGCAGTGCCACTTCACCCTCCTGCCTCCCTGACATCTCTGTCAATAATGAACCTTCTCGGGTATTTAATTTCCTGCGGCATCCAGCACCCACAGCTCCCCAGAGCTCAGTGACCTCTATGGTCGTCTCTGGAAGGGAACCAACTATGCTTCATGCTTATGTTGGATGATATCCTAAAAATGGAATTTAGCAAGCTGGTGCTTTTGCTTTTCTTTCTCTTCCTCTAAACTCCCCAGCTCTGCTGAAAAACTCAGAGTCTCTATAGCCTTACCTCGAGATATCTCCCCAGTACCATTCAGCATCTTGTAAAGACATATTGTTATTCATACCGTTGTTGGCTACAGTAGTGGGTTTTGGTGGTTTGGGAGGCAGTGCTGTAGATGGAAGAGAAAGAAAAAGTTTTGCAATCCCAACTGTAAATAAACATTTAAAATTCTACCCAAGTTCCCTTAGATAAATAACATTTTCATGTAGAAAAGATTAGCTATGAAACACAGCAGTAATGTACAAGTCCATGAAACTTTTTTTTTAAATCAGAAATTTTTGACTACAGATTAAAATTTTAAAAAAGAGCTTAGAGACTAGCAAATACAATGGGCTGGCCATGTAAATGAATTTCACAGTAAATCCAGAGTCACAACATCTACTTTTAGGTTTGAGTTGTATTAAAGTTTCATATCTGGTCAAATCTAGCTAAAGTAAGAACAGAGTAGCAGGAGCAATCACACGGCTTGGCTTTAATTTCCTCCTCTTATTTAATTATAAAAGACAAATTTCCTTTCTGTCCTCCACAAATGCCGTTGCGGTAATAAAAAAGCTCATCCACACAGCAATATGTTTTAAGAGGAGGAATTGGGTTTCTCTAATCTTAGTATTTCAGGCACTGTTCTGCCAAATGCCACTTGAAGAGACTCCTCTGTGACCTCAATCTCTTTAGTATTCATGTTAATATTCTATTGGATAACTATGCTCTATATTATGCCAAGACTGATTAAAAACCATATCCCCTTTTCCTCAATGTCAAATCAGTATTCATATACCAACTGGTGACAAAAAAAAAGACTGCAGTATTTCTGAATTTCTTAACTGGGAGGAAGCCTGAAATAATTGAGAAAGTAAAATCAGTCTAGGATATCTTGCTAAATTCTAAGTCACAAGTTTTAAAGCACCACAGTTACATTTTAAGCCAAAATTATTTCAGTAGTCTAGCAGGTATATCTTATAACGCCTGAGACTCAATAATGGAAAGCCAACTTCTCTCACTGCAGTATCTTAAAAGAGAGAACAGACAAAGTCTCAACATTTGATTCAGAATAGTTTCAAGGCACCAAGAACTGAGTTGCAATCACTGCTACATTTGACATGCTTTCTAAAGTACCGAGTGTTATCACTGCAAAGTACCACACTGTTCTCAACCACTGTCAGAAAAGAAGCACCAAGGATGCAGCCTTTTAATTAAAGGAACAATACACAACAATATAACCCAAATAGCAAATGAGCTCGAGTGACAAAAGATACAGGTGAAAAACTGGAATCCAATTTATATCCATTCAACTAAGAATAAGCATTTACCCAACACAGCCTGACCTGCTTGATTCCACAGTCAAACCATTTGTTTCATTTTCACACTGTGAGCAAACTCATTAAATTAGAACAAATTAATAAAAATGGACATCCAAAGAGGAGCTGTTAATAACAGTTGTCAAAAAAATTAAATGCCACAACATTAACCAGTTCTCTAAAGAATACTGCAGTATTACCTGGTGGATCCATTTCTATATAAAACATCAAGTCTGTGCCACAATTTATATCTGTCTTAGCATATTCTAAATCCAGGTCTTCCATATTCCAAACAGTGTTGTACATTTGTGCGAGTTTCCTTGGCTGAGCTCAGTTATAAGAAAAGAGTCCGGCTTTCTTTGTAATGGTGTCTTGGAATTCATTTTAAAACCTATAAGGGGCTGCACTGTAACCTATGACATCACACACCCCAGCCAATCAAGTCACAAAAATGTCACCAGACCACTCCTGCTTCATCGTTTCTCTTCCCTACCAGCCTTAACACAGCCCCGACCTCACGAAGATCCTACATTTGACAGAGCTGCAATGTGTAAACGCTCTTCGTTTCAAAAAGGTGTTTAATCTGACTGTTCTTCTTGAGCCGTGAGTTTTCTAATTCCTTTTTTATTGCTCCTTGCAGCATGGTATGCTCCACTGTTGGCAGGCTGACAAAAGCTGATATGCAGCCGCACGTAGCTTCCCCACCTGCCGCCTCCCCCTAGTGCATCTGGGTTTATAGATAGCCTGATCATGTCTTGGTTTAAAAATCTTACAAAGGCATCCAAATGGTATACTTAAGATATGTTTTAGAGTCCTAAAATGCCTCCGATATATATTAAGAGCAAGAAGGATCAAAAACTCTCTTGATATTTCATGCACTCAGAACTTATACACTGTCACAAATGTACTACACTAGAAAGCACAATTAAAAGAAAATGTAGAGGCAAAAATCTCTGTTAAACACTGCAGCTGAAACTAGACTTTATAGAATATGGAATGCACCCCCCCTCCAAAAAAAAACAGGCCATATATCATAATGCAGAGTACAGGCAGAGTTATCTTTGCAAAGTATTTCTCACTGATGAGCCCATCTTCAGATTTACTGTGCTAAATACTGCTTGAGGGGGTGGGTGATGTAATCACTTGGGGGGGGGGTACTTTTTTTCTCCCCTTCCATCTCAAATGCCTCACTTTGGGAAGAAATATTATTATTCCTTCTTGGCAGTATTTAATATAAAGAAATCAACTCCCCTATAAATCTAAATGCTAGTTCTTCTATAATGAGCAGGGAAGAAAGAAGAAAAGGTTTCCCTCACCCATGGTAAATGTAGCTAATTTAAAAAACAACAGTGGGCTGTGTGATCTGCGTACGTGTGCCTGTCACATATTTCTGTCACAATTTAAAGAACACAGAAGCCCTTGAAATTTATTCTTAGAAGTTCTGTCAAATTTGGAATCATAAAATATATAGAAATAGAAAAGGCAAGGCAGTCTCTGAGCACTGCTCACGTGTCCCTCTTCCAGCTTATTTCATTTTCCCACTAAGGAGGAAGGCAGATGCATCCTACACCCTCCCACCCTCTCTCACTCACATGCTCTCTTTGCTTAAAGCTTTAGTAACTCGAAATGCAAAGAAATGGTAAAAGTGATGGTGGGGGTGGGGGGGATAAGCCCTCAGAAAAGATTCAGAAAAAAAAAATTTTTTTTGAGCTTAATAAAAATGTTGACCCAAGTCCTCCCAGCAGCTACGGACAGCGCGACAGCCCCAAGGGCTTCCCCCACCCCATGCCTTTGGACGCACTTGGTGCAAACCTGTCCTGCCGCGGGAGCCCATGTGCAAACAGACCCGGGAGGAGGGCAGGGAGACAGGTGACTTTTCACGTCTCTCCCAGGCCTGGCCAGACCCCAACTTCCAGACCAGCACTTGGTAACTACCGTCCCTCCCCATTTCCAACCGGAACCCCATCTTTCCCTCACACTGTCCCAAGGAAATGGGGGAGTGGTTCCCCTAATCTCTCATCTGCCCTCCTCATGCAGTGCTTACTGTCGCTCCCTCTCTCCCTGCGACACACACACACACACACACAAACTGTAGAAATGAACCTTCCAAAAGAGTCCCCCCAAAACTGTGCAAAAGCCAAGGGACAGAACAGTGCACAAATGAAAGGCAACTTACTTTGCAGGTTATGCATTTCAACGGTTTCCCTTGGAAATGCTTGTATCCGGCAATGGAAAAAAAAAATCCCCAAACCGATTCCTCCAGCCAGGCGGCGCAGGACCCCGGGACTCGTCCCGCGGCAGCGCCGCTCAGCGCCCGCAGCCCGCGCAGAAGCCGGCCGCCCGGGGTCGGGGCTCCGCCGGCGAGAGAAGGAGCCAGGGCGCTCGCACGTCCCTCTCAGATAAAGATCGCGGCTTCATGATTAACTCGGGCAGGTTCAAATATTTGCTGAGCTAGGGATTTCGGGTGGGGGAGGGGAGCCCAAGTCCAAGTTGTCATCATCGGCTAACAAGTGGCCAGTGCCAGCCCGGGTCCTCCTCCTCCTCCTCCTCTTCCTCCTCGCCGAGGAAGTGAGAAGGCCATTGTCAGGGGGCCTAAAATAGGTTCTCCACAGGCTGCGGCGGCAGCGCGGCTCGCAGGCTCGTGGGGCTCAAGTGGCCACAGCGCAGCGAGGCACTAGGCGCTGCCAAACACAGGAAGTGGCTGAGCTAGTTCAGCAAAAAATAGAATCAAAGCCTTGCTTGTAAAGGCCTGAACCTCTCTCAGAAGGGCCCAGAACACCATGCCTCGCTCCCGTCCACCTCCTCCCACGCACCAGCACAGACAACCCTGCAGGTGTCACGGGGAGCCCCCAGGGGAGCCCCCCAGCAGGGAACAGGGTTACAAACTGGTCCACAGGAGGAGGCTCCTAGGGAAGAGTGACTGCATGGCCACAGTAAGTGCCATAGTATTAAAGATACACTCAGATAAAAACTGTACTCTGCAGCTATTTGTATGGAGTCAATTTCAACTCCAGTTAAAATGGCCATAAAAATGCATACTCTACAGGGAGCAAAGAGTAGGAGGGCAAGGAGGTGGCACCCCATGCTAGAGGATTCTTTTCTCTTTACTTGATAAAAGTTGCAAGGAACCAAACTTAGGACCCTTGGCTTCTATTAAAAAAACAAACCTAAAATTCGGCCAAAGAAAATTTTCACTCACATCAGCACAGATGGCTTTACTGTTATCTCAAGAACCTTAACCCAATGTAAAATCAGAATCACTAGCTTGAAAACCAGAGCAAACCAGAGATCACTTTAAGGAATTCCCTCCTACTATAACACACACACGATTGAAAACCAGAACACTTGCTAGAAGGTGAAAACAAAATTTAGAGATCACTTCAAGCAATTCCCTCCTACTACACACACACACACACACACACCTGGAAACCAGAACACTCGCTTGAAAACCAGAACAAAGTTTAGAGATCACTTCAAGCAATTCCCTCATACAACACACACACACTCTTCTGACCCAGAGTGAAGTGGTTTGCATAAGATTATAGCACTAGTCCTAAACTCCTTTTTGGTCCTAAACTCCTTTTTCTCCACCCACTGGCCCTGCTCTTTACTTCCCTCTGCCAGAGAAAGTAAAAATTAACAAGTGAAACTGAAGTTAATTTCTTTCAAGCCACATGCAAAAAACTTCACACCTAGAACAAAACTCACTTTTTTTTTGTTTCCTATTTTTAATTTTTTAAAAAAGCTGCCTTCTACTTATCTTCGAAGAAACATGCATTCTGTGATACTCTTAAGACTCTATACGAGAAGGTGACATGCAATGTCAAAGGTCATATGCAATGATAAAGGAAGATCTAAGTGCTGACCCAGAGTCCAAAAGGGAGGAACCAGCTTCAGAATTATTGCAATATCTGGGAAATGCTGCCAAACTCACAACGAGAGTGATTTTACAAGCTCTGCTTTGGTGCAATTGATAGAATATGAAGCACCTACTTTTCCAATGGGGGAAAAATTGGTCTATACGTGAATTTCCTAGCTCCTGCCAACTGATTACAGACATACAGTTAGTTCAGAGAATACCCTTGCATCCTGAGTTGCATAATCTTGCCCTACCTAAAAAAAGAAAAAAGAAAAAAAAGAAAAAGTCTTTCTAAAGCTTGGGAATCTTGGAAACATCAGTAACTTGGGCATATCTGTCTGGATTAACAGGATGTGTCATGTCAAAACCTTTTAAGATTAAAATGTTCTCTAGTCCAACAGTCTGTTTCCCGTGTCAGAAGAAAATTATCCATGGGGAAATAGCACACTACTTATAGAAGACCTTTAAAAAGATTTGAAAACTTTGCTTCACATTTCTCACAGTAGGTACAACCATCTACCATAGAGGTTCTATTAATTACTCAAAGTATGAGAAGAGTCTCTCCCCATTCAATTTTAGTCAACTTAGGAATCTGCAAAACACATGCTGTTTATTAGTTTAAAAAGGGAGCCCTCTGCTGGTAGAACAGAATCAGTAACTTCGGCTCCAGAGAAAACTTGCTGTGTATTTCACTCATCTCCCACTGTGTTCAAAAGTTCACACACAAAAAAATAACTGCCCGACTGTCTTTTAATCTATATGACTCACTAAGAAAAAAACTAATAAATGCACAGATGTCATAACAACCTTGGAAATACTTCACACATGCCTGCTAAACTCTTGTAAGAAAACTTTTAATTTCTGAAACCCAGAGATTTCAGAAATCTGGGTTTCCACAATAGAAAACTTACTCAATTGAAAACTAACTTTACCTTCCAGATTCTTCAAAACTCTAAGACTTAAGACTTTCCCCTTCCTCAAAGTTTTATAAAACTCATTTCAGAGGCAGAATAGGCCATGTGGCACTTCTCAGCAGGTGTGAGCTAGTCAGGAAAAGGTTTCTTAATTGTTAACATAGTGTGAAAGTTCCACACTGAAAGCAGAATCTCATACGTGCCAATCACCACTGAGTTGCCAATGCTCCACAGGCAGCTTTCAACCTGCACAGCTTCCTAAATGGTTTTGGGGGCCACAATTTATGAACAAAAGCCCATTTGAGAAACAAAAAAGGGCAGTGAGAAAAAAAATAAATGAACCCAAATCTTCTTTTAAGGGTTCAACTAATGCCTCTTTTCTTAATTTCAACTTAAGACAACTTAGAGTAGAAGGGCCTTTCAGGGTGATACCAGTTCTCCAGTCCACATCCAGGGCTCTTCATGACCCTACACTAAGAAAAATGTCCATTTGAGTTTATATATAAACTCAGGTTTACAGATGCACCAAAGTTATACGTTCTATAGACTATCGGAAAAGGTGTGCCCATTGCTTAGCAGAAAAAAAAAAAAAGAGCCCCTTCACAATTTCCCTCTCAGCTGCCCCTTGAGACAAAGAAGGCTGCACTGTGAAAACAAAAGTAAACGTGAACCACAGCCTCCAAGACATGCTCCTGCTGTTCAGAGCACAAATAAACTTCCTATTTTTTGTCAAAACCGAGCACGCCTGGCCTGTTTACTCCTACCCATCGATTAAACACACAGTTTTTTCAAGGTTTCATTTCTCACCTTCGAAACAAGCCTCTCATGTCAGACCACATTTTAAACCCAATAAAAAATAAATCAGAGAAAAGTAAAACTCTTTGAAAGTCATTTCCCTCTGGCTTAGTGCTTGCTTTAGTCTTGGTTGCAAACCAAGCCCAGAGCATTTAAAACAAGATTTATGAATCAGGCTCTTCAGGATAAATGTTTTGCAATGCACCAGTGGTTAAAAATTAACTCTGACAGGTGTAGAAGGGCAAGGGGGAGAAAGAAAGTCATTTATTTTCCCTCTGGGCTTGAGGGTGCAATATTAGACTTCAATTATGCTACATTAATATTCCTGAATATATCCGTGAAATCTGAAATATGTCAATACACTTATAATGGGTTTCATTCAAAGGCACCCTGTGTTAAATAGCCCTGTTTTACCTTAGTTGCCCTATAGAAATCTGCTTTAGCGACCTAAGGATCAAGTAGGGTAAACATAACACAAAGTGATTCAAGAAAACCTGCTGCTCTGCTTTAACCATTTTTGACTTTTAGTAACAAAGAGAACAGCAAACTGTCAACCAAGTTCTAAGAACATACTAGGTGCCTGCTCTTTCAAACCTTAGTTTCCCTCCCTACAGGAGAGAAGCCTTACTTCACAGGTGTGCTGGTTGCATTAAATGGGTTGGTGTGTAAGAGTTCTCCGACAGTAGGGAACTTTATCAAGGAATTTTTAAAAATTTTACTTGGAGGATTACTATGCTATGCCCAGTTCTACGCTAGAAAGAGCCGAAAAGAAGGCTTTGTCCTTAAGAAATGTAGCTGAGCAGATGAAATGAACAGAACACTACTGAACAGCTAAATATAAAACAGGACGAGGAACTTCAGGACATAAATGTACTGAATGGGTCAAAACCCTGCACATCCAGCAGGGGAGAAGCTCCCTGGGTGCCAAAGAAGAGGATGGCACTGTCAGCGGCTGCTGGGCACTGATACATTGTGCGCAGCGACTTAAGGGCACCAGGGCAAGGTGGCGGAGGAGGGCTGGTCCTGAGATCCAGGCGCCTCCACTCACCCGGCTGCACACAGAGCCGAGGGCATCAGCCCTCCAAGCCGTGCGCCCACGGGGCAGCAACTGCCCAGAGAGTGTCCTTTTCAGATCCCCTCCAGCTTTCCAGTGGGGAGCACCGCCTGCTAGGATTTGGACAGCATTAACCAGGAAGCCGGCTTGGGGAGACGGAGCTGAGCACGAGGCCAGCTCTGGTCTCAAACACTAGAGCTGACAGGAGGACATTAAAGACACACTATATTGTCACGAGCTTCAGTCTGCCTCACCTCCTTTAATTCTCATAACCATCCCAGGAGAGAGGCATTATTCCCATTTCACAGACTGGAAAACAGTTAGCAAAGGCTGAATGAAGGTCTGGCGGTGAAGTCAGCAAGGAAGCAGCAAGAATTGGCATTCAAACACCCGGATCTATCTGACTCATCCTCTTCTCTCCATTGCACGATGTATGAAGCACGACGGAGCAACTTGGAGCCTGATCGCAAAAGCTGTAACAGTTGCACTGTGGCTGTTCCCTATATGTGATCCATGGGTGCAAACGTCACCTATTTTTAATGTATTACTTGCTGGAAACTTCAGAGGACTTTTTGACTGGACACTAACAGCAGCCCTGTTGCCAGTGAAGATTCCCAAAGTCCAGGCGGCAGACAGAGCTGCAGGCTGGTGTCCTGAGCCAGGCCCCCTGCTGCAGACCCAGCCCTGGCTCACACTGGTTGGGGTGGCCCCAGGTGAAACCATCAAGCTCTATGGCCTTCAGGTACAAGCAAAGAGCTGGACAATACTTTCAGCTCTAAAGCAACGCTTTGGATGATGCTGTCACTTAAAAGTATTTACTGCTTTTTCAAACCTGGTAAAAATATCGAGCCATTATTTTTATCCTTTACAATTTATTTTGAATAAACCTTTGAAACTCTTTCAATGAAATGCTATTTCTTCTTCTCCCTTTCAAGTTGTACCTATTCTTCAAAGCCCGTTTCAAGTTCTGTGTTTTTCCCTACGAGTTTTTTCTGTCTATTCAATTACCCTAAAAAGTCACCAATCACATCTCTCAAATTCTTTTTATACTTCCAGTACACTCCCTCCCACCTAGAATTTAATGAGATGCTATGTGCTGATGGGTCTTATTTGAATTGACACGGTGCCTCACACATCATTAGTTCTGTCTTTGATTTCCAGTTCTAACTGGTAACAACTAGAAAAGGTATCTGTTTGCCCCATAATAGCCTTGCTTGTCCTCCACCCCCCAAATATCATTCAGGCATTCATTTCTATTCACGATAATAAAGTTACTGCAAATGAATGATTTATGACTGTTCCCTGGAGGTGCGCCAGTGTTGTTCTTCCCAGCCCCATGGGACGAGCACGTGTCAGGGTAATGATGAGACTCCAGGAAAACATCACGTTCCTACCAAGCCAAGGAAGTCAGTTCTCTAATCCGGGGTGCCCCGCTAATCATCTACACTGGAGCCATTCCTGAATACAAAGGTGTGGATGATGAGATACTCTCCTGGGGTGGGTGGGCTATTTTCACCAGTGAGAGGCAATGAAGCAACAAGTTAATTCCAAAGGTTCCATATGATTTCCAGAATCACATGAGAGATATCACACAAATGGGGAAATGCCTCCAACTTGGGTTTAAAAATTAATTGGATGCAGTTTGGGGGGGAGAGGCTGCATGAGTTCTGGGATAGTCGAGGAAATGTTCAAAGCTTTATCGATCATTTTCAACAGAGCTGATAGAACAAATCCACCCTTGAAATTGGCACACTAAATTCTCAGCAGAAAGATGTAGGTAGGGTCCATGACACAGCAAGCAGTCTTGAGCGTGCATGATGAAAAACAGTTACAGAGCAAGCTTTTCTTGGGTGGAATTAGGCTGAAACTAAGAAAGACATTTAGCCGGTTTACATCAGAAGCAGAAGCATCAAACTCCACCACTGATTCTAGTATACCCCGTGCAGTACAAATGCTTGAAAACTCTCATGGAATGAAATCGTTTGTGGGTCTCCGTCAAGCCGGGTCTGGCTTTTCACTTCCATGTTTTCCCCTCTTCTCTGGAGCAGGGTGGGGCGCTGAGAGGACTAGGAACCCCCGCTTTCCTTGCAAGCTGGGCGCAGCTCTGCCTGTCTCTGAGATGGACCTCCACAAGAATCAGGAGGAAATGAAAGATGGCAGCTCGATGCTTTGACCCAGGGTCCTGTCCTGTTCCTGCTGGTCCTCTTCCTCTCCACCCTGTGATCAGCCTAGAGGGGGTGGGCTATAAACAGCGCTAGTGCCATGGTCACACCGGCCCATCCCCGCCCCTCAGAGCACTTCTAACCTGTCACTGCATCATTTCCTACTGAGCCCAAAGGCAGCCTCTGAACACCAGCTCAGAGCTCCCTAACCATTTTCGAGTGATCTGAGCAGTCACACAGATGAAACTTTTCGGCCAACCCCAAAGCTGGGGCCTGCAGCCCCAGGACTACAGGCCAGGACTACACACCTAGGCCATACCTGTTAACATTCTCTGATGCAGTGGACCTACAATCCAGGATATCCCTGTTATATATCCTCCTTGCTGGGATCTGGAACATTCGGAATGGACCAGGCTTGCCTTATGGACTGTTTCTGCTACAGCTTTCACCTGTGGATCCCATATTTTGGGTCTGTCCATAGAAGTCCTGCCCAATACCTGCGTCATGAATGGTTACCTATCCCATCCTTTAGGTGGGTTTTAAGTTGAGGCCTTCCCCTTTCTGTCCACCCAGTTCAGATACAACTAAGCCTGGCTATGTAACATCCTTAAAAAAATGTGTGCACACATGCACACACACAAGCACAACATAGTGTACCAATGCATGGCTGATAACTGGGTTCCCATTGCTTGCTCATACAGAGATGAGTTTGGTAATCTGCATGAGTTACTTGTAATAAGCAATAAATTCATGATGTTTTAATTAAATTCAAGACATAAACTCAGACTACAAGCGATATTACTGGTCCTGAAACCTCTCACCTCACTTCTAGGGCCCTCATCACCATTTCTAAATGACCAGTTCACTTTTAATCAGTACACAGCAAAACACGGTTGTTTAGACTTTCCACAGTAGAAGAAAAATACATCAGTTTAGATAAAATCCACTGCTAGTTCCATCTGCATTTCCCACTTTGTTAAAAGGCTAATTGAATGCCAAGCTGCTTTCACAGAAGTGTATGGCTTGCTCTAACTTGTTGCAGTCGACCCCTATTTTCATACTGCTTGCATTACTAAAAATGTTTATTTTGACAAGACATTTCTTAGCCTACCTATTTCCAAAAAACACATTCCAAAATACTTTAAATTACATAGTAATTATAAACTCCCTACTTTATACGTATTAGAAAGAAAAACAGAAATGTCAACAAGTAAAATGAACGCCATAATTTATGCAACAACCAGAAGCATCAAGTTGAAGGGGTTGGGGGAGCATTCCCAACAACCCTCATCTAAAACCAAGATCATGGAAAATCCACAAATTCAAAAGCCACATAATACTGATTATATATGTAGCACCCAGATATTTTTTTCTTTAAATCATAAAGTAACATGTTATTATGAATCTCAATTTCATGAGAAACTTATGCTACTTCAAAGGAGGTTGAAAGCCACCATTTATCAGGCTCTAAAAATTGAACAGTGAGGAAATTTTAAAAGTTCAGAAGGCATTACCTGGTGCAGGCTGGCGTTCATTCCATTCGGTGGAGATTAAGATTTCTATAATTTTTATGAGGTGTTCAGTATTCTCAGAACTACAAAAAAAAAAAAAAGAGAGAGAGAGAGAGAGAGAGGTCTGTTAGAAAGCTTGTTGCCTAAACAACAAACTCATTTTCATTTCTGCACATCCAGGTGACTCTGTCTGATGGAAGTGTGCAAATGCATTTGTGAACTAATATCTTTAGAAGCCTAATGACCCACCACCTTAGGACTACCCTCATCACCCCCAAATCCAGGTTTCTCTTCTATCACTCACCTTGCTGCTGGGAATCTGAAAAGCAGAGGGCTGAAGAGTTCAGAAAGTACTCTCGCATTCAAAAGATTTTTGCTGGACGTTTGAGAGAGCTTGAAGAAATGTTTTAGCAAATACTGTAGCGTGAGCCAGTACTGATGAGGTATGCTGGGCGACCTAATGAGCTTCTTCAACAGCTGGATGTATTCTTCAGAACTCTGCACTTCTGTGAGTGAAAACAAAAAAGCAAGGAAAAGACTAAGAGACTGTTGGTAGCTATCAGTGACTAAACGCCTAGATATCCGTTCTAGCTACAGAGAAGTCGTTTAAAACGAAGGCACCAGAATCAGCAGAGTATGTTTGCTCTTCTCATTAGAAAAGGCATTATGAGAAAGTTGAAATCTCACGTCAAATGAAAACACAAGAAACTCTTGGTGTGCAGAACCCAGGAGGTTCTGGGTGTGCTGCCTTCTGTGGGCCAACTTCAAGTGTGATTGGCTAACTTGGAGGAGCAGCAGATAAATATCGCAGGTTTTAACTGTGAAGGTTACGAACCACAATTTCCTGTCCCCAGAGCACTTTAACTGAGCATTAGCTCCTGAAACAGAGAGTCTTCTTCCCTGAACTCATGTTCTACTGGAGGAAGGTGATGGGAACATCCCCAGCCCCTCAGTCCTAGCCCAGTTCCCTGAGTCCAGTGATGATGCTTGGTACTGTGAGGCATTCTCTGATGTAGTGGGCCTTAAAATACCGACAAAGGGTTCACGATTAGCCAAATTCAGCATGGGGATGCAAATGAGAACATGAGTCTTCTACTGGATACCCTGGAAGGGAGAGAGTTTGTGCTGATGGGACAGGGGTGGGGTGGGTGAGAAAAGAGTCTTACTAACATTTTCTAAGCAATCTCTCTTTATATGCAGCACTTGAGTTTACAAGTCCATCCACATCTCAACATATGTTCAAGGAGGCTCTCAGAGGAGACAACATACCTGGGGCTAAAGAAATCAGTTCACTGGAAACGGCTACCGGAATGACAGGATTCGGTAAGTCCACGAGATAGCGTTTGAAGGTGTCAGCTAAAACGTGCACATCGAACATCTCCAGGTCCAAGGAGGCGGCATCTGTTGATAGAAATGTGCAACAACAACAACAACAACAACAATCAGACCTGTTATGCACTGTTTGGGGCGATTTTCTGAACGTGCAACTTAAATGTGACGTGTGAAAGGAAGCAGGATGAAGACAAATGGAAGACGCCTGAGCATTTATTGGCAGTGTTTCTCTCAGGGGCTGTGCATGGCATTTCGAACGGAGCATTTCTCCTCGTGCAGGTCTGTCGCCCACACTGTAAGCATTCAGCATGAAGGCCCCTGCCCCTGCCCGTGGTGCCAGAACACATTCCCAGACTTCAGGGCAACAGAAGACAGAGCCTCTGCTGTGGGCTGAATTGAGTCCCCTGCAACTCCTATGTCAAAGCCCCGACTCCCAGCACCCCCACATACAAATGTATTTGGAGACAGGGCCTTTGAAGAGGTGTTTAAAATAAAAGGGGCCATTGGAGTGAGCCCTAGTCAACTGGACTGGCATTATAAAAGGAGAGAATTTAGACAGAGACACAGCAAAGGGGCACGCAGAGGACACGCCCCACGAGGACACAGCAAGGAAGCGGCCGCCTGGAAGCCAAGAAGCAGCCACACCTGCCAGGCTGCGACTTCGAGCCTCCAGGACGGTGAGAAAATAGACTTCTGTGTTTTAAACCATCCAGTCTATGGAATTTTGCTATGGCAGCCCTGGCAAACTATTGCATCCCATAACATCATTTGCAAATACGTTCTGGAGATGGGGGTTCTGCTGCCCTGGTGGAGAAGGGTTCTAAGGATGCTGAATCACATAGTAAAACCTTCCTGAAATCCCAATGAGGAAACATGAAATGCAATCCTGTCCCCAGATTTCCTAAAATCTGAGTTGTTCAATGTCAGTATCAATTTAACCCAAGAGAGTACAGACTGATTGATTTAACAGCAAGCGATTACAGAATTTTAGTAATCTCAAGAATAGCCATAAAAAAAATGTGAACATCCTTAGAATGTTTCTCCCTAGTACTAGACAGTATTCTGATAAAGGTATTATGAATTAAACCTGTGGGCACCGAACTATCTGGAAAGAAATATAAGATGTGCAATCTGTCCAGTAAATCCTTCATCTGGAAAAGAGGTCAGGCAATTCAACCCTGGGCTGATGTGAATCACAGCTGCTCTGTGAGTACCTGGGGTATAATGAGGCATACAGCCCAGTGGGAAGAAGTGCTGCTGGGGGCTGGAAGGACCACAGTCACTGCTGAAGGACGCACACTAGTGATGGGAAAGACGACTCAAGAGCAATTATCTGGGGACTCGTGTACTCAGTGGAGAACAGGGAAGCTGAGGAGCAAAATGCTACATCTTTAAACAGCTTTTTTTCATTAAAAAAAGTTTGTTTAGAGGGTAACTGCTTTACAATGTTGTGTTAGTTTCTGCTTACAGCAACATGAATCAGCTATTAAGCATACATGATGATAGCTCAGTTGGTGAAGAATCTGCAGGAGACCCTGGTTCAATTCCTGGATTGGGAAGATCCCCTGGAGGAGGGATAGGCTACCCACTCCAGTACTCTGGCCTGGAGAATTCCATGGACTGTATATTCCATGGGGTTGCAAAGAGTCGGACACGACTGAGCGACTTTCACTTTCATACATTTATCGCCTCCCTCCCACCCCCATCCTACCCTTCTAGGTCATCACAGAGGACCAACTGAGCTCCCGTGCCATACAGCAGCTTCCCGCTGACTGCTTTACACATGGCAGTGTATGAACGTCAGCCCTACTCTCTGTCCACCTGCTCCTTCCCCCGCTGCCACGTGTCCACAAGTCAGTTCTCTACGATCGCGTCTCTATTCCTGCCCTGCAAATAGGTTCATCAGTACCATTTTTCTAGATTCCGTCTATTTTCATTAATACACGATATTTGCTAAACAGCTTTATTAACCGGGCATTCAAGTAAGTCAGAAAGGAGCGCTGCTGAAGGGCGGATACCGCTTTTGGTGACTTGGATTCCAAGACAGTTAGAAACTAACTAGGAGAAGTAACCTAACTAGGAGACGGATGGGACGGGGTGGTGGCCTAGGAGAGGAGGAGAGAGAAGCGAAGTTCACTCGGAGACGTTCAGCTTGAGAAGGAGAAGCAGCATCCTGGATGCTCATGAACCAGGTGTGATACTGTATAAAGCACTCAGGTGGAGCTGGAAGCTACCAGAGTTGCTTGAACACATCGTCATCATAAGCCAAACCTGTCTCACCAGCTAGGTAGATCTTATGAAAGATAATCATATAATATCTCAAAGCTCAGAGATATCCATCTGGTAGCAAATACGGATAGGAAAAGAACGAAAAGGTGGAGAAGCAAGGGGTTAAACCACTTAAATGTCCCACAAAGAAGAAACCAGGTACATATCACATCTTTAGCTAAGTGTGGGGAAGGGCAAGACTAGGTCTCTGCATAAAGGATCCATGTGGAAAGCAATACAACTAGTGTGACTGTCAAAATTGTGTGTGCATCCCTGCTGGAGCATTCCATAGCTGCTGGCCACCGCCCCCCCGCCCCCCGCCCCCCACAATCAAATCACCTGTATACTCCATTTAATATTACTTTGCCCAGACATCTTTCTTAATTTGCTCATCCTAAAAAGAGTAATAAACCATTTTCGCAGTGAGGTATAAACTTTAAGATGCTAAATATTCCCCACGTCCTTCCCTCAGGCAGGCTATCTGCTGCCTTCTCTGTGCAGGAGCAGGGCTGATAAGCTATCCCTCTACTGGGACACTTCACACTATGGTAATTACGAGTCTCTCTCGGAGACTGACGGGCACTACGAGGCTGACGTCCCTCAAGGGCACAGACCGTGGCTCTCACTGGCTATTCTCACATCCCTCAGGACTCAACACAGAATGTGCTTGTTAAATGTTTGTGGGCTGGGCTACTCTGTGGGCTCAGGACTTTCCTGAGAGTGATGTTAACTCACCGAAGCCCTTCTCCAACACATGAGGTATTATTCCAAAGAGACTTAATAGCTTTTGGATGAAATAACCTTACTCTGAGTCTTTAGGTACCTCACCTTATGTCAAATTCCACCAGAACTGATGTAGTATGTTTTATTTATTTACAGATAACTTCTAGAGCTCCTTGGACTTTCTGACTTCTGTTCTAGAAGTCTCCTTTTCTGTATTAAAGCTATCCTAACATGCTTTTCCAAGAGCTGGACACAGCTGTCATGTGAGGACTGTGGAAGTTGGCTGAGTCTTCGGGTCTGGGTTGGGGGCATTTACACTCTCTTCCACCCTGCTTTTCAATGAGTCTGCGCCTGACAGGCAACCAGTAACCTCTCCTACATTTGGGCCCTTCTCCCACTGGAATGGAGTCCCCTCCCTGACTGATCTCTAGCTGAGTCAAGGGTTGTCAACTGGGGTCCTCAATTTTGCTGCCCTACTCCTGACTTCAGGAGACATCAGCCAGTACCTGCAGACAGTTCTGACTGTCACAAGAGGGATACAATCTCACTGGCATCTAGTGGGCAGAGGCCAAGAGTGCTGCTGAAATCCTACAATGCCAAGAACAGCTCCTTGACAACAAAGAATTATCCATCCTAAGATGTCCATGCAATGAGGCTGAAAAAGTCTGAATTTTAAAACTGAGGTATCTTGACATATGATTACCACAGAATGATTTCTTATTTGTATATACCATTGTTAAAGCCTCACCACAGTAAGTCTGGTTGATATCCACACAGTCACACATAAAAATTTTCTGCTTGTGATGATAACTTTTAAAGAAAAAACCTGAATCAGGTTAAGAGAAACCAAAAAGGTGGGGAGAAGGAGAATAATCCACACCATTAAAATTTTTAAAAAGACAATGTATTTTAGGGCAATACGGGGTGGTGGGGGGGAGAATAAGGACTTTTAGGGTCAGAACAATCTGCATGCAAGTCATGGCTTTATAAGCAGCAGTAACTTTTATACACAAGACTGATGTGTGGATGAAATAAAGTAACTTAGTGGGTGCTAATAAAAGTGGGCTGTGGTCCTCCACCCATGTCCACCCTCGTCTGACATTGGTGATTCGTGGGGTTAGTTAAAAGCCATGCTTTTTGTTTTTAAGTGACTTATCTCTGAGCTTCCTCCAGAGATAAATTTTTAATCTCTGGAAATCATGTTTTTTTTAAATAGACAAATACTCAAGCTAGAAACAGTCCTAAAGGATCCTCACTCCTAAACTGAGATAAAGTTTACTCTTTTTGTTTTGCCACAAAATTCACTTAAAAGCACAGAATCCAAGGAAAACCAGTTTTGTGTGTGTGTCTTGGTCTCAAACGAGGAGGAAAGCTGTCTATCAAAACAGCTTGTTGACTTGAACTTGGGTTATTTATTCCCTCTTACAGGTGGTGTGAAGATTTTTTTAAAAGCTCAACTGGATCATTTTGTTTTTGGTCACATTTGAAAACATTACTACTCTTTTTCAAATAACCCCCATTTCATCAGTCTCTGAAGTCTAAACATTTCCTGTGACTTTTAACATGCTCAATTTGACGAATTTTCTGACCAAAACATGTATCTCTAGTTCAATTGGCTAGGAAAAAATTCAGTGTTTCCTTAACACCCTGGTAAAGCTGTTAGAAGAAGAAGAAAAAAAGAAGAAAAAAAAAAAAAAAAAAAACCACGGCTTTTCACCTTGCTTTTTCTGCCAGTCAACTTCTAATGACCTACTCTGGATGTGTAGGAGGATGTACCCTGTGTTGTGTGTAAGACTGATTTCCATGTACAAAGGAAAAATGAAAGTTAAAAAAAATCTTTTTTCAAACTTCAAACATTTGGGTGGTGTGTTTCAAGTCAAACTATCGACTGATGAAGATCTAATCTCCTTCTTTTCCCAGAAACATCTTTTCTAGAAATTTTCATAAGCTGCCTCGTTTTGAAGCTGCCTCACACTTCAAATTTTTTTCATTTATTAAATATCACGTGGGTATTCTTTGCATAACTGTACATCTCAAAATGCTTCTTCTAAAACTAGATTTTACTTCTTTTGGTTCAAGCACCCAAATTCAGTTAAAACAGTGCAAGGCAAAAAAAATTATCAGTAAAAAGAAAAGAATTGTGAGGGAATAAAGGGTCTAAGAGATTGCCGAAGCTGATGTAGAAGATGATTTGCTGGAATGATGGCAAGTAAATTTATATTTTATAGTTGTATTCTGTATGGCAACGAGAGAAGGAACTAATAGTTAAGGTACCATTTGGTTAAATTAATGGATGCCATTTATGGTGTGCTAAGAATTGACTTGAATTGGCTCAATTCTTCCCAAGTGGTAACACATTGGTAACACGAAATTAATTGTATAGGAATATTTACACTACACTACAAACCAGGGGATCCCCCCCTTCTCCAAGAATTGGTTTACCAGCACACTACTAAATATAATAATATCATGATGTTGAAATTGTTAGTCACTCAGTTGTGTCCGACTCTCTGCTACCCCATGGACTATACTGTCCATGGAATTCTCCAGGTAAGAATACTGGAGTGGGTTGCCATTTCCTTCTCCAGGGGATCTTCCCAACCCAGGGATCAAACCCGGCAGATTCTTTACAGTGTGGTTATGTGGCTCAGCTGGTAAAGAATCCACCTGCAATGCAGGAGACCCGGGTTCAATGCCTGGGTTGGGAAGATCCCCTGGAGAAGGGAACATCGACCCACTCCAGTATTCTGGCCTGGAGAATTCCATGGACTGAATAGTCCATAGGGTCACAAAGAGTCAGACATGACTGAGACGACTTTCACTTTCACTTTACTTGATAAAAATATGGCATGAAAAGGAAGCAAGCAAGAAAGGAATGAAGACGGAAAAGAAGGGAAAAGGTCAGAAGAGACCTTTGTTAAATGACAGGTTCATAAGTACTTTTTCAACTAGTCCAGATGAACTGGGCGGAGGAAAATGACAGGTGAGCAGAATCAGAGAAATCCCAAGATGTTTCTCTCCTGTGCAATTCCTACAGGCCCACGAGGCTCATGGCTGTGATGCCAGCCAATGTGCCTGCTGGCAGACGGGCACAGACACCCCTGCTCAGGAGACAAACATCAAAGGCCTGCCCTCTTACAGGAAGAGCACAGAGGGAAGTGTGCCTGATTTCTGAGCTCCCTCCAAACCGAGGACGTTGCACGCTTAAGCTCAAGGGTTTTGCGCTTTACCTGAAACGCAAAGGTAAGAACCGTCTTTCCCTCTGTGTATTTCCAGCTCTCTGACACTCACCACAATCAAGAAGCTGTCGTAACTCGGCTGGGCTGCTGGAGCTCTGTGTTCTGTATAGAGTTGAACATTCCAGACCTAGGACACAAAAGAGACTGAGTATGCAAAACACAGCTCTCTGGGGAACCTGCAAGCCTGCAGCCAGAGAGACATTCCAGTTTTCAGCCAGTGTCTATTCGAGATGTGTACCGAGCATTCTTGGAAGTCAACTCCCACGATTCATCGTATTTGGCATATCAATACTTTTGGCAAAATCATCTGGCCACGGAGGAACAAGTTAATTCTATTTATTAAGACAGGGAGAATTTGAAAGTTCCCATATAGTAACTACACGTTAGTATGGAGTGAGAAGTCAAACAAGACTATCTCCCCAGGTCACGGCCACAAACAGCTTATGTATCCAGCGCAGGTGGGAGGAAGTGGATTCAATGAACGTCCACGCAACAGATACAAACGATGACACCCACGGGATCAGGCTATAACCTGTGAGCTGATTTCCCTGACCAGCTGGATTACCTTTCTTTTCAATGGCTTCCACGAGCTTGATAAGAAGCGGTGGAGCAACGTCAGGGGGTGCGAACTGCTCTGCAAGGTCCGGGAGAGTGGCAGCTGCAAATGAAAACAATGCTGCGGTTACGTCTGATTGAGGGTAATCCAACGCAGACAGCAGCAGCGGAAACGATCCCAACACGGCGTCACGGACTGCAATCAGGACAGCAGCAAACTCAGGCCAGGATGAAAGAGAGCGCCTGAGCAGGGCCCTGTGTTTAGAAGGCTCCTCTTAGGACACCACCCTCCAGCGCTGCCTCTTCCCACGGGGTGAGCTGCCTGGGGGACACACCTGCTGCTCCTCTCCTAGGACACAATCAGAAGGCTCCCCAGAAGCCCAGACCCCCTGCCTCAGGCCCATCCTTCTGAGCGCAGACCTAGCTCCCGCGTGCCCAGCTGGCCCAAGGCATGGGCTGGGGCGGAGGGAAGTGGGCTCAGGATGGAATGGAGTCTGGCTGCACAAGGTTCCGGCAGCACGGGGCCAAGCCAGGTGCGGACCAGCTCCCCACATGTCACCATGCTTTCAGGCAGAACTCGGAACCCAAGAAATCAAAATTCAAATCCAGCTTCCTGGTCATTGTGAAGATATAGCTGTCAACATAGGAAGATGGAACCACTTTTATCAAACCGTCTGTTAATGTGATTTTAACTTTCAAATATTCAGATGCAAGTTGCTTGGGCCTCCTTTGTGTTTTGCCCCAGGATCCACAAATGCCAAGCTGGGTGTACTATCAAATACAAAGCACGTACAAGTCCCCATGGACCTGCTATTGAAATGCCTTTATTGGCTTACACATGTTTTGGTCAGTTAATATCTTAACACATGTGATACTGTCACAAACTGTTCTTTCCATGCTTTTATTTACATATTTTACCAAATGATAACAGAAGAAAAAAAATCTAATTGGGTGACACACATAATGTCCTTCAACATTTGATAACTGTATTTTTCACTCCAAAAAATATATATAAATACCTTTCTCATAAGATACCAGAAGAGGGAGCTAAATATACGTACCTCAAATGTCTCAAAATGCAAAATATAGGTAAATGACAGTCTTTATGAAAATACCTAGCTGTGCAGTCTATTTATCAGCAACCCATAAATCACTTTTAGACACTTGAGGTTCATGGCTGTGTATGTACTCTCACATAGTTTATATAATCTAAGACTAAATATTGACCATTTTGTTTCAATGAGATTTCAGTGGTGTGACTTTTAAAGCCATATATCATGTTAAGCAAATTTCTAATGCAGCCCATCTTTCTAATAGTGAGATAGCGCAGAAAAACAACAGGCTCACAAGACAACAACAGTCAAGCAAGATTATGTTACACTCTGACCTCAGAAAATTAAGTATTGTTTATGTGATTTTGGAAACCCAGAGCCTGTAGTATAAGACCCTTCTATTCCCTGAGACAGCAACATGATTTTGCCCCCTAACTCTATTAGCCATACCAACTGCCGAGGATAAAAGGAAAAGAAAATCCTATAGCAGCACTCGCCAGAAGAACTTGCTGTGATAGTGGAAATGCGCTATTAGCTGTGCTACCCAGCCCTGAGCACCTGGAAGGTAACTCCTGCAACGGAGGAAGAGAATTTTCAATGTCTATTGATTTAAAGTGAAATAGCTGTAAACAACTACTGACCACAGTCCCGAAGAGCACAGTTCCATAGCCTGAACAAGGGCAAGTTTCGTCAAAAGCACATGAAAGATTCCTGAGTTGATTTTGTACTACAAAGACCCCACTATAAAGCCAGCCCTGAGCACCCAGCATCGGGACATGGGACTCAACAACGTCTGAACACAGGGCACATGAGGTTTATCACTGAGTTTCCTGGGCCACTTTGTCCTACTGCAACAGGACTTGAATGTACTTCGCACTTCATAAAAGCAGGGCAGGCACGCTACTGACCCGCCAGACAGTCACGATGCAGAAAGCTGAGTGGGAACTTCATCTCACCTGTGCTTCCGCCACCAACCTGAGCCTATGGATCACCTGGAGAACCTGGTACGCAGACAGACTGCTGGTACAACTGCAAACCCCCAGAATCAGAATACCCAAGAATGAAGCTAGTCATCTGTTTGGGGTTAGTAATAAGTTTTAGGACATGCTATTATGAGAAGCAAATCTCATGCAAGTGACCCCTAGCCACTGCCTGAAAAAAAAAAAAATCCAGCAATGACACTGCCCACATCTGTTAAAATATGAGTATACCTGAAAAGTCCTTAAAATAGAAGTATCTTGGGGTGGGGGGAGGGATACATTAGGAGATTGGGATTAATATATACACACTACTGTCTATAAAATAGATAATCAAGGGCCTGCTGCATAGCACAGGGAACTCTACTCAGTATTTTGCAGTGACCTATACAGAAGAAAATCTGAAGAAGACTATATATATGTATATATGAAACTGAATTGCTTGCTATGATGTGCACCTGAAAATAACATGATACTGTAAATCAACTACTCTTCAATAAAAAATGCAAATATCTTGAAAGTTTCTTTTTAACTAGTCTTTTTAATTGAAAGCACTGTAAATTAAAAAAAAATACTATAAGAGAGCACAGCATCTCATTTCCTCTGGTAAATTATAAACTACTTCCTTTTGCCTTAGATTGTCAGCTCACAAAAAATATCCTCCCCTACAGATGACTTCTACACCAAGCAAAATGAAATTTCCTATCAGCACATGTAACAGGAGAAAAACACAAAGGTAGAGATCAGATGTAGAGAAATATTACTAATTAGAACTCACTGTAGCATCTCTTAACCTTCTCAAATTTAAAGATCTCAGCATACACCAAAGTGCAAAAAGCTAAAGATTAAATAGTAAATACATGAACCCACATATCCGCACAACATTCATCCAACTAACATGTCTAGTTCTTCTTTCTCTTCCCTCATAAATTACACAGGCATTTTTTTTAATTAAAAAAAAAAAAGTTGGCAACCAAAGATGGAATTGCTTAATAAAAGTTTATCTTCTCCCAGAATCTTATCAACATGATCATTTCTGCAAGCAAATATGAAAGTTAAATTAAGTGATAATTAAAGATTTCACCTAACTGTGATTGAAATGTGCACCCAACAGTTGTTATATTACTGGGCTGGCAAATACTACATATAAAACTCTTATTTCTTCATTTCAGTTTGAAGGAGGGAAAAAAAAATCTTTCCTAAGTCCTTTCAATGTTTCTTTGGCAAAACATGGTAGTTTGCTTTCCATATCCTGAGATGCAAAGTATCATCTCTTTCACTCATACAAGTGCAACATGAAGTTTCTAAAAAGCACTGCTATCAGGTATCTATAATAACACCCTTCTCAAAGTACACCCCAGAATATTTTAAAAAGAAAAATATTAGACGTATGCAGTAGGAAGTACAGGTACTCCTTTGTAACACATCGGGTGAATTTATCACTGCATCTTTTTTTAATATTGAAAAAAGCTTATTACTCAAACGTATACATCATTACAACTGATTAAAAGTTTTGCAATCCTTTAAAAAGTAAATTTTACAAAGACACAACGTTTTTTAAAATAACAGTGCAAGGATTTCCTATTCTGTAGTACAATATCTATGATTCAGTCCATTTCCCTTAAAAATATTTAAAAACAGGGGATGTGAAAGCTTTACCCAAGAAACTTACGAAGTTCACATTTTCTACTTTGAGTATTTGGATCAATTAACAGTGAAAGTCTAAAAAGCATTTTAAAGCAAAGTATTAATTATTTCAACGAAGATCAACTATTCCTTTAGTTTTATTAAATACTCAAGGTTAATATTTACACTTCTGTTAGATCCCATTTTAAAGAATTTCAGCAGGAAATGACAACTGCTAAGAAGTACCAAATTTGGCAAGTTGTTCTTTGAAAAGTCCTTGATAAAGTACATCATACAGGTCAATAAACTAAAACATAATGGAACTCATATACACACACACAATATGGAGGTCATATATGGTGACCATTAAACGAAATACAAATTAGCAGAGCGTCATCCTCATCAAGTTTACATATAAATTCTCATTTGATTTCACCTTACAGACAGATTTGTATACCTGAATGAGGAATGTTTTTTGGTTTTTGAATGCTGGTGTAATCAGTGTAAACGTGTGGAGAGCCAAGTCTACTCTTAAAGCTGGGTGAATTTTAGATTCCTCTACTATAAACCAACACCAGTTTTTCACTTAGCTGAATCACTTTTCATCAAGAGAAATCAGTATTACTTAAAGAGAAAGAAGACAAGAAAGAACAGCAGAAGGCTCTAAAAGTGATGGTGAAGCCAAGATGCATCTTGTTTAAAAAAAAAGAGAGAGGAATCAGCCTTTTACAGGAACACCAATGAACTAGTCATACTGTTTAAGAGCCCGCTCATTGGAAAGACTGAGGGCAGGAAAAGGGGGTGACAAAAGGAGGAGATGGTTGGACGGCATCACCGACTCGATGGACATGAGTGTGAGCAAACTCCAGGAGACAGTGAAGGACAGGGAAGCCTGGCGTGCTGCAGTTCCATGGGATTGCAGAGTCAGATGCCACTGACCGACTGAACAACAACCAGCTAACGAGCTAGGTGTCCCGGGCTGTAGAAAAGAATTCTTGAGGACACATCAGTCCGTCAGTTCGCTCACTCAGTCGCATCTGACTCTTTGCAACCCCATGGCCTTCAGCACACCAGGCTTCCCTGTCCATCACCAACTCCCAGCGCTTGCTCAAACTCATCAGATGCTGGATTTCCCACTCATTCTATTTCTCCCCCTTCGCCCTGGCGACAGCCAATCGCATGCAACAGAAGAGAGCCTTCCCTCCCAATGGAGGCCCTTCCCTCCCGACGGAGGCCCTTCCCAAATCACTAACATGGACAGGCCTGAACAGTCCTTGGGCGCCAGTGGTGTGTGGGAGACAGTGGCATTCCTCATGTTCAACGGTGCCAACGCCGCTACAAAGTGCAAGATGAAACCAGCACACAGCTGCACCTTTTGGAGGCCTTCTCCATAAAAAAAGATATTTTAGAATTAGGGCCTGGCAGGGACGAATGGAAAATTTAAGCTGAAATTCTGGGACTCCAGAAACGGCCCAAGCCAAGTATTTCATTACTGATGGAAGCAGCTTGGAAGCACATAAAAAGCTGCCACTTACCTTTTAAAATGTAGTACAAATAAACAGAAAAGAAAGTATATGCAAAGCGTGGATCAATACTAAATCAAGATGCTTGCCTATTAACTGTTGCTCAATCAAAACTTTTTTCCACCTGGAACAATCTCTCTCATTCTTTCAAATGAAAAATGGACATGCTGGTAGGCTAAAATATAACAAATCCCAATAATACTTTTCTTAAATAAACCTTATAAGCACATTCATACTTTATGCTTATAATGGTTAGTACTCTGAACGTTTAAACTTCTCAAGTTCTGTGGGCAAAGCCATAACAAATGCTGGCTAAGGCAATGCAGAAAAAAGCTAAACAAACAAACAAATCCCACAAAAATAAAATAATCATGAGTTCCTTAACTTTGTAACTGTTTAATGAGCAGTAGAGAAATTACTAAAAGCACAACTTTAAAGCCAGAGACCTGGGTTTTAACCTTGGTTTTGCCACTTACTGAGTATAATCTTGGGTATGTTAATTTAACTTGAACCCCAGTTTCTTCACCTGTAAAATGGGAATAATTTTAAGTGCAGCAAGGATTAATGAATAATATATAAACAAACATGGGTAAGCACAGTGCCTAGGATGTAGCAAGCACAAGCTAATGAGTAGTTATTATTAATTTTGAATTATCCATTCAATCTTTTTTATTATTATTCATAGATTTTTAAAATACCCAAAAGCAATGGTAAGTTTTAACACCAGAAATTATTAATTAAGACAGAATTCTCAACAGTTTTTTTTTAAGGTGGCAAACAGGAAACATTTAATTAGAGTAGATATCTGCATTTTGCCTTTCTATATATAAAAAAACACTCAATATCTTTTTAGAAATCATATCTAAATTATCACATGATTTTCACTACAGTGCACTTTTTCCCTGTAAGGACTATCTATTTGAGATACTATGCCTCAGTTTTCTGAATGTAAAAGAAAGATGTGGTTGGAATGATACTGAACTTGGTAGAAACTAGGATTTTTCTTTTGGAGTAGCAGGAAGAAAAAAAACACGAGCAACTGAAAAATGGGAATAGAAAGTAAATATCAAAGGAAATCTTCAGCCATAACTACACTATTTTAGGCATAACTAGTTGGAGGGAATTAAAGAGTTGTCAACAGATTTAAACAAGAAGTTTGCAAATCTTTTCAGATCCCCTAATTAGTCTTTAATACCTTTAAGTTTTATCTTCTCCCATTTATCTCTTCTGCTCCACAGCTGAAAAAAGGGATCTGAGATCCTCTGCCCATCTAATTTATTTCCAGACAAGAGACTAGTCCAGGAAACAAACAGCAGGCAAAGACTTTATTAAACATAAGCAGACATTAGTTTCACTTCTGATGGCCTTGGCTGAAGTCTAGGCATTGAGATAATTGAAATGCAAGATTACACTTAATCTTTGACAGGCTAGCCTAATTAATTGTGATTCTTATCACCTAAATTGGAGTCTGATTTAAAGATTACCATTTATAGCACATAGCAAATTAAGATGCTGAGCAAGAGATAAATGGGGAAGAGAAAAAGACTTCTTCCTCTCCCCACACAGAAAATAATTCGTAGTTGAGTCCCTAGGATCTGGGAGCCTAATGGTTTATAAGAAAAGGTGGGATCCTTTGGTTGGTCGGCTTAGAAAGATTTCATACAAAGTGTGCTGAGAGGCCCCAAAAGGGAAGGAAAGAGAGGAAGAATCCTGTGACTCAAACCCAACGGGCGCTTGACCATTTATTGAGTGAATGACTATTACGGAACATCAGTCAGGAATCACACCTCCACACTAAGCGTTTTACAGACAGGCTTTCACTTATTTTTCACAGCAGTTCCTTACCACCCTCAATTTAAAGGCAAGGAGACTGAGAGAAATGAAGTCATTTAATCACAAACCTCCTGAATAGTGTCCCTGAGTTCAGCTTGGACCTGTTTCTCTCCACCAGGATCTTATTTCTTCTTTTCAAAGACAGAAACCTGTGATAAGTTTCCCCAAATTTTCCACCAAGGCTCCCTAGTTTAAGGGTAACTGTAGCAAGGGACTCACGTGTCACACAGTGGATGCTCCCCAAATGGGCAGCTATAGTATTGATACTTTCTGGTGTCTTCAAGTAAAATGACTCTAATAATACCAGTTTTTGCACTCCCCACCAAATAAACAAAGGATGTTCAAGCTACCACGCGATTGCACTCATCTCACACTTAAGCAGAGTGATGCTCAAAATTCTCCAAGCCAGGCTTCAATAGTACATGAACTGTGAACTTCCAGATGTTCAAATTGGATTTAAAAAAGGCAGAAGAACCAGAGATCAAATTGCCAACATCCATTGGATCATCAAAAAAGCAAAAGAGGTCCAGGAAAACATCTACTTCTGATTTTTTGACTATGCCAAAGCCTTTGACTGTGTGGATCACCACAAACTGTGGAAAATTCTGAAAGAGATGGGAATACCAGACCACCTGACCTGCATTCTGAGAAATCTGTATGCAGGTCAACAAGCAAAAGTTAGAACTGGATATGGAACAACAGACTGGTTCCAAATTGGGAAAGGAGTATGTCAAGGTTATATATTGTCACCCTGTTTATGTAACTTATATGCAGAGTACATCGTGTGAAATGCTCGGCTGGATGAAGCACAAGCTGGAATCATGATTGCCGGGAGAAATATCAATAACCTCAGATATGCAGATGACACCACCCTTATGGCAGAAAGTGAAGAACTAAAGAGCCTCCTGATAAAAGTGAAAGAGGAGAGCAAAAAACTTGGCTTAAAACTCAACATTCAGAAAACGAAGATCATGGCATCTGGTCCCATCACTTCATGGCAAATAGATGGGGAAACAATGGAAACAGTGAGAGACTTTTTTTGGGGGCTCCCAAATCACTGCAGATGGTGACTGCAGCCATGAAATTAAAAGACTCTTGCTCCTTGGAAGATAAGCTAAGACCAACCTAGACAGCAGGTTAAAAAGCAGAGACATTACCACTACACAACAAAGGTCTGTGTAGCCAAAGTTATGGTTCTTCCCATTGTCATGTATGGATGTGAGAGGTGGACTATAAAGAAAGCTGAGTGCCAAAGAATGGATGCTTTTGAACTGTGGTGCTGGAGAAGACTCTTGAGAATCCCTTGGACTGCAAGGAGATCCAACCAGTCAACCAGTCAATCAATCCATAAAGGCAATCAGTCCCGAATGTTCACTGGAAGGACTGATGCTGAAGCTCCAATACTTTGGCCACCTTGACACAAAGAACTGACTCATTGGACAAGACCCTGATGCTGGGAAAGACTGAAGGCAGGAGGAGAAGGGGACGACAGAGGATGAGATGGTTCGACGGCATACTGACTCAAAGGACATGAGTTTGAGCAAGCTCCAGGAGTTGGTGATGGACAGGGAGGCCTGGCGTGCTGCAGTCCATGGGGTAGCAAAGAGTTGAACATGAGTGAGCGACTGAACTGAACTGACCAAATAAATAAGCCAGTACATTGCCCCTCACTAGAAAATACCCTGAACTTCAGATCCTGATGGTCCTAAAAAGAAAACAATGGGAGCCCCGTTAATAACATGAGGGAGGTGGGGGCTCCAGGTGAGTCATGCTCTCTCTCTCAGGGGCAGGGTGGACCATGGAAGCACACCCTTCTCTCCCACTTTCATCTAATAATAGATTTCACGGTCAAGTGCAGAAAAAGTAAGAAATGCTTTATGTAGGCTCTTTCAATGAAACTTGAGAGGCACCAACCTTATAAGAATCGAAGGGTCCTCTTATCAGGAGAGGGCTAAGAGAAACCGAACAGAAAGATACTACTGGGGAAGCCAGAGGCCAGAATGAAGCATCTCAGTGGAGGCTGGAACCTTATAACTAACAGGACATTACCTGACCAAGGAGGGCATGCAAAGGGGTCTCCTGCCAAAGTGGCAAAGCTGTCCAGTGAGGCCATTTTAAGAAAGCCTGGATGGAAATCAGAGAAAAGAACCACTAGATTCACTCCAGTAACTAAAGAGAGCAAGGCTTTTTCTCTGACAATTTTGAATATGGCAGAAAGAACTGTACAGTGAATGTGGATATCCTAGATTTTATTATTAACATTTTACTATATTTAATTACATATCTTTCCATCTGCCTGTTTTACTTTTTTGGATGAATCTCAAAATAAGTTGCAGAAATCAGTTGCCATGGACTAAACCACATCCCTCCAAATTAATATGTTGAAGCCTTACTCCCAACGTGATATTCGGAGATGTAACCTTTGGAAGTAATTAAACTGAGATAAAATCATAAGGGTGGGGGCCATCACGATGGGATTAGTGCCCTTGTAAGAAGAGATACCAGAGAGCCCCAATATGTGCTAAAGTCACTCCAGTAATGTCCAACTCTTTGCGACTCCATGGACTGCAGCCCTCCAGGCTCCTCTGTCTGTGGGATTCTCCAGGCAAGAATACTGGAGTGGGTGGCTATTTCCTTCCCCAGGGGATCTTTCTGACCCAGGGATCGAACTCACATCTCTTAACGTCTCCTGCATTGGTAGCTGGGTTCTTTTTACCACTAGTGCCCCCCAACATGTGAGAACACAAAACAAGCTACTGTACACTGTCCAGGAAAGGGCCCCCGCCAGAACTCAACCACACTGGCACCTGATCTCAGACTTTCAGCCACACGACCTGAACTGAGAAACTACTTTTTGTTGTTGCTATTTAAGCCACTTTGATATGGTATTTTGTCATGACAAACCTAACACATCAACACATTACACCCAAAGAGAGGAAAGAAGCTATAAATCTAGGCGGGGGCGGGGGCGGGGGTGGGAATCAATGTCAAATACCAATTCTATAGGTATTTAGTAAACGTCCTCTTTGTCAGATAGAATATTCCCCACGGCAGCCACTTGGGGCAGTGCTTCCTGAACTTTAATGTGTATTAATAACCTGATTCAGTAGATCAGGGTGAGGTTCGGGATTCTGCATTTCCAGCAAGCTCCCAATTGATACCCAGCTGCTGGTCCTCAGACCACTCTGAATAGCAAGGATTGGGCCCACCAATTGGAGAGAGAAAATCAGATCACTGTGGGAGACAAACTCTCAACAATTAACCTTCACACACTGATAACTTGTCACTTAAATTGCCCTGGGCTTCACAGGCTGATGTTACACCAGATCTCACAGCCCAATATCCAAATATGTGTCAGGCAGGTGATGGGTCTGGCTCTCAATTTTAATTAGATCTGCTATCATAGCCAATTAGGGGCTTCCCTGGTGGTTCAGCGGTTAAAGCGTCTGCCTGCAATGAGGGACACCTGGGCTCGATCCCTGGGTTGGGAAGATCCCCTGGAGAAGGAAATGGCAACCCATTCCAGTATTCTTGCCTGGAGAACCCCATGGACTGAGGAGCCTGGTGGGCTACAGTCCACGGGGTCGCAAAGAGTCAGACATGACTGAGCGACTTCACTTTCACTTTCTATCATACCCAACTAGATATCAGAAGAGAGAGATGAGCATTTTTCTTCTCTCCCAAGGCTAAGGGTCACCAGCAGAATGGAGACCAAGGTGTGATCTTATTACTGTTGCTCTGTGCCTCTGTGTACCACTGTGTGGGAAGAGATCACGTGAGTTACCATGTGCCCAAGATCCCACAGAAATTCAGGCCAAGGGCTAGAACCCCGTCCTGATGCCCACACAAGAGCTTTTCCTACCTTGCCACATTCAGAGGACTCAGTTTGTTAAACTGCAGGGTGGGTGGGAGGGAGGAAGGTAAGGAAACGTTAGGAAAGCTGACCTGACAAGCTACTCCTACTACAACCAGTGGTTTCTATGTACTGAACAATTAGTGTTGGAAACTGCTCAGCACTTGGTGCACTTCCCCTCATTTAGTGTGCTGAACTTTGTGTGCTATTATGATTGTCCCCATTTTACAGAGGAGGACACTGAGGCCAAGTTCAGCACGTCGGCCGTAAAACCACTCCATGAACCTCATTTCCTCCTTACGCAGACACGCCGCATATGCCCTTCTGGAGGTTACGAGCCACGAGAAGCGGGTGGAAAGTCCTTGCAGGAAGCCAATGGTACAGCACGTGGCAACAGGAGGCACCCACAGCTACCCCCTTACTGACAAGAGGTGCGACTGTTCAGCCTGAGCTTGGACTAGAGGGCCAGCTTCTCACCATCACCTCAGCTTTATCAGGACTGAACCCTCGCCAGTCTACCCAGCCAGGCTAAATATTTTCAGGACAGCATTTATTCAATGTTTTCTCATAAGGCTAAACTAAGCACATTCTTCCCCAAGGATGTAATGGGTTTTATTTAGCTAAATATAGCTGACTAACTTATCACTTTCTGCAAGGTGCAGATGGACTTTTTTTTTTTTTTTTTTTTGGTTAATCATCAGATAGGGAAAGGGCCCCGCAAATAATTTACCAAAAAAAAAAAAAAAATTAAAGATTTACATAGTAACTTATATTTCAAAGAGTCCAAAATGAAATATTAATGTGGTATGCCTGCTTAATGAGGACAAGGGAGTTAAAATGCTCATGATCAAAGAGGCAGAGAAAAGGAAAAAGATGATGTGTCCACAGGATTAGAAAGAAAAAGGTGAGAAAGACAAGGGACCTGAAAATAACAATAGAAATACCCTGTCAGCTAACAGAGAAAACTAAGCAAGGAAGAGATAACTTCATCATGCTTTTTGATTAAATGTGTTTTTTTTAATCACAGAAAACTAAGCAATTCATATATACAATAAGGGATAGCAACTGTGAGATAAAAGCAAACACAACCATTAACAATTGTGTGAGGAATCGCGTTTTTAAAAAATAGAGTGATGCTTTTACTACCTCAGACAAATGTGAGTAATTCTGGTGGGTTAATAAATTCTCCATTTTCACAATGTACAACAATCATTTGTGAAATGAACACAAGGCTATTCACCCCTCAGCTAAAGTCCATGGACTTGTTCTGGATATAATTTTCTTTTTAAGGATAACAATTTTAGATGGGTCAGTATTGGCAGCAGTTGGATCCTATCATTAAATTCTCAAAAAAGCACAGGGTAATAAATAGTACTATGCTACAGAGACTTAATTGTGCCAGACCAATCTACCATTTTCTTCCCCCCAAAGTGCGACTAAAAAAAAAACCAGAAAAACGAGAAACAAAAAAACCAACTGGGTTGGTCCTACAGATAGAACAGAAGCAAAATATAAAATGAATTAATTATAGAAAGAAATCTGACTACATTCCCAAAAAAGACCAGAAGTGAGCTACAAAATATAGATTTTTTAGGTATATTTTCAGTAATTGCTTAAAAGTCAGCAAGGACAACATGGCTTTGTCAAATATTATAATACAATACGTGGTCAAAGAAAAGGAGTGAAGTAACAAGTTAAGCTTAACCCAGATACAGAAGGATTCAATCAGTCATTCTTATCAACATCTTCGATTAACAGACAATACACTGGTAACAATTTGTGGATATCACCGTGTGAGATTGGTCAGAAAAATGCTAGTCTCCTACAACTGAAAGACCTGTGACGTTGTCACGAAAAAGGACCCAGCCGCCTGTCTTAACCACCAGAACCACCTGCACCCCCCGTCACATTCTGTCCGCAGCTGCAAGGGGAGTGACGGCCTGAACCACAGGAACCAGCTGCGTACATTTTGTTCTATTAGATTAGGCCTCAGTGACCCCATGAATTATGAGCTGTCAACTACTTCTTCATCTGCTATAGAATATGCTTCTTAGAAATTGCGGCTATAAATAAGTCAACAGACGTTTTTTGCTGACTTCAACAGGAGCTTTTAAAAGGGGCTAAACCTAAGCGAATTAATCCAAAAGGCTGTAGAAGGTTTCCCCCTGTTGGTCACTTGTTGCATTAGTCTTTTAAAGACTAAAGTCTTTCATTTCAGCCTGTAAAATACTTCCTGGGTATTACCTGAATGTAATCTGTTAAAGAAACTGAAAATTAGGGTCCTAAAATACATTGCCAGACTTTCTTTGACTTCTGTTAAAAAAAAAAACACACACACACTGCTAAAATGCCATACCTATGCAAGATTGTTACTGTATCATATGAAAAACAACCCAGAAGCCACTGTGTCATAGTCAGGAAAAAAAAAAGCAACAGGCAAGGACGAGTTCTAGATCTGTCAATAACATATTGGGAACTTTGGGAAAGATATTTAATACCTCTGGGTCTTCACTTCTGTATCAGTGAAGTGGTAAGGATTAGATAAGTTCTAAAGTAACTACTAGTCCTTATAATTCCATGATTTGAAGATAAAAGTCAAGGAGATCATAAATTGCACTTAATCATAAATTACTGTAAAAATAACTCTATATTCCAGTTAGCCACCGTGTTGCTATAAATCTGACAAAAATCACAGGTGCCTGGGAGATGGCTGGTGTTGGCCCCAAGCAAAAACTTACTTCAAATAACTGAGTGGGGGGTAAATTAAATAAAGTCAGTAGAAAAATGGCCACATTTAGTTGTATTTCATTCTTACACTTTAACCCATCATTTCTAACAGAGGAGGGGAAACTTTTTTGAAAGTTTTTAAGTGAGATATAAACTTCCACTTTTCCAGGATGAATAGTAAATTCAAGAAGAACTAAAATCTCTCTCCCGTTTCAGTAAGTGGGTCTAATGGAAGACTACTAACCACATGTTCTTAAGTGTACTGCAGTCACTGCTGCTGCGAGTCAGGGAATCTAACACTAACTGGTTTCTATCCAGCAGTCTCCAACCTTTGTGGCACCAGAGGCTGGTTTTGTGGAAGACGATTTTTCCATGGACAGGCGATGGGGGTGTATGGGATGATTCAAGCGCATTTTAGTTCTATTATTATCACATCCGCTCCACCTCAGATCATCAGGCATCAGATTGCAGAGGTTGTGGACCCCTGCTATACACCATGATTTAAGGGAGCAGAAGCGGGGAGGAAAGATCGTGAAATTAAGACTGAGGGTCAGGCCAAGTGAGGAAGGGAGGGGAGGAGTGAGCAGTCACTGGCTTAGACTGTTCTAGTCATCTAGGTCACTTCCTAGTCATGGTAACAGCCTTGCAAAGTCCATCCGTCTCACTGTCTATGTGGGAAAGACACAGGTTAGATGGCTAGAGCAACATCAACTGACTGATGTTTGGCAGAGCAGATCCTACAACCCATGTCTGTCTGAATCCAAGGGCCCTGCTCATTCTACTTCACCTGTGATTTTCCTCCGGGGAGTTTTCTCCTGTTCACCCTTTTCTGGGGTCTCCCTGGTGGCCCAGCCAGTAACGAATCTGCCTACAGTGCAGGAGACCCGGGTTTGATCCCTGGGTCTGGAAGATCCCCTGGCGAAGGAAATGGCAACCCACTCCAGTATTCTTGCCTGGAAATATCCCACAGACAGAGGAGCCTGGCAGGCTACAGACCGTGGGGTTGCAGAGTTGGACATGACTGAGTAAGCGCATGCGTGTGCATACACGCACATGCACACGCGCGCACACACACATACACACACACACACACACACACACACACACACACCCTCTTCTGAGTTTCTGAATTAAGTTGCTTGTAAACCCAGTTCCTTTCAACATCTTGAGATTTCTGACCAAAGCACAGTGGGCTCCAGTAAACGGGACTCCCTGCAAAATCAGCTTGTGATCTACGCTGCGCGCTCAGTGAATGCAAGCGTCAGTGATAAACCAGGTAAAGGGACAGAATTAGATGCTCAGAGGAAACTGCCCTGTCCCCCAAATCCTAGATCTTTGTCAGTTTACCCAGTCCCCTCTGGACTTGGGGCTTGCCATTCAGTCATTTGAAAAATGATACATTTTCAAAAATGTGGCAGTAGGAATAATCCCAAATCACACAAGATCAGGAAAAAACCATTCATAATGGCTTAGTAGCTGAGGCTCTCATCACCACGATAGTAATAATAACAATGGGTAACACTTATGACGTGCCAGATACTGTGCTGTTATTTTACTGAAATTATCTGATTATGAGGAATGTTCTATCAGTATTCTCATTTTACACAGAAGAAAACGGAGGCTCAGAGAGCTTAAGAGCTTTGCCCAGGCTCACACAGCTGTACCAGTCAGAGCCAGGACTTAATTGAGAGAGGTTATCTGGTTTGGAGAACCATCCAGCAGTTCCCTTGCAAGGGTTCTTCTGTACTGTCATTTCCCCTGAGGACACAGGGCACATGGCTTCTTTAAAGACTGTACCTTTTCTTGTCTACCCTGGAAACTGGTACAGTCAAGAGTCAGAACCACAAAGGAAAAAAACAAAAACACAAAGCTGTCTAGAGTTCTCCCAAGGACAGACCAGGAAGGCAGAGAATAGGTGCTCAGGAATAGCGCCCCCTGCTGGCCCATGTCCCTGGTACCCATGTGTTTTGAATTCTATGACATTCTATAGGAAGTTGAGCATACTGCTGCTGCTAAGTCGCTTCAGTCGTGTCCGACTCTGTGTGACCCCATAGGCGGCAGCCCACCAGGCTCCCTCGTCCCTGGGATTCTCCAGGCAAGAACACTGGAGTGGGTTGCCATTTCCTTCTCCAATGCATGAAAGTGAAAAGTGAAAGTGAAGTCGTTCAGTCGTGTCCAACCCTCAGTGACCCCATGGACTACAGCCTTCCAGGCTTTTCCGTCCATGGGATTTTCCAGGCAGGGGTGCTCTGTACTCACACAGTAGAGAAACCCTCTCCAGGCATGGGGACCACCAGTCCTCTCCACTGCTGAAATTCATGGCATGAGACAGACTATTTCCAAGGTCCTATCTTTGAGTAAGGGATGATTCATTTTGGAAAAAAAGACACAGATATGCATACATGAAATGGAATCCAACAGAATATGCAAAATAGTCATTGAGTTTATAGAAACTCAGAGAAAGAAGAGGCTTTCAGTACATTTAATGTGCTTAGTTCCTCAGTCATGTCCAACTCCTTGTGACCCCAGAGACTGTATGTAGCCCACCCAACTCCTCTGTCCACAGAATTTTTCAGGCAAGAATACTGGAGTGGGTTGCCATTTCCTACTCCATGTACGTTGAATTTTTTTTTTTTTTTCAGTCGCTAGTCATGTCCGACTCTTTGCAACCCCATGAATCACAGCACACCAGGCCTCCCTGTCCATCACCAACTCCCAGAGTTCACTCAGACTCACGTCCATCAAGTCAGTGATGCCATCCAGCCATCTCATCCTCTGTCATCCCCTTCTCCTCCTGCCCCAATCCCTCCCAGCATCAGAGTCTTTTCCAGTGAGTCAACTCTTTCCATGAGGTGGCCAAAGTACTGGAGTTTCAGCTTTAGCATCATTCCTTCCAAAGAAATCC
The DNA here is from genome assembly GCF_001704415.2 of Capra hircus. Taxonomy (NCBI): domain Eukaryota; kingdom Metazoa; phylum Chordata; class Mammalia; order Artiodactyla; family Bovidae; genus Capra; species Capra hircus. The sequence continues at coordinate 11,443,159 of NC_030827.1, forward strand.
CAGGGTTGATCTCCTTCAGAATGGACTGGTTAGATCTCCTTGCAGTCCATGGGACTCTCAAGAGTCTTCTCCAACACCACAGTTCAAAAGCATCAATTCTTCAGCGCTCAGCCTTCTTCACAGTCCAACTCTCACATCCATACATGACCACAGGAAAAACCATAGCCTTGACTAGATGGACCTTAGTCGGCAAAGTAATGTCTCTGCTTTTCAACAGACTATCTAGGTTGGTCCTTTTCTTCCAAGGAGTAAGAGTCTTTTAATTTCATGGCTGCAATCACCATCTGCGGTGATTTTGGAGCTCCCCCAAATAAAGTCTGACACTGTTTCCCCATCTATTTCCCATGAATGGTGGGGTCCAAATGTAAGCCATGTTGGTTAAAATTTTCTACTAGCCACGTTACCAGCAAAAAGAAACAGGTGAAAGTTTAATCTTCTATTTAGTACTATATATCCAAAATAGTAGTATTTCAACATATGATCAGTATAAAAGTTATTAATGAGCTATTTGACAATTTTCATTTCTCTTTTCATCCTCACGGCCACATTTCCATGGCTCAGGGTGACTATGAAACATGTGGCTGGTGGACCCTGTACTGGGAAGTACAGCCCAAGAAGGACAGCTTTCGGCTTGTCTTCATGTGAATTTGGTGATCTGCAAATGATGTTAGCTATGGGATCAAAACTAAAAAAAAACAGACAAAAAAGAAATATATTCCTTAGATCCCCAAAGACCAAACAAGAGTTCTGAGTTTTCTGCTCTTCTTTACTCATTACTGTGTGTAATGAGTACAACCAGCTTTAACCCTACTGTGAAGGCATTGAGTCCAGGTTGACTGGGAGGCTAGGGCACCTGCAGAGTTCATTATACACTAAGAACCTTTTGGAATATGAGACAGCAGATTCCTGGTGTCCGTCACAGTGCCTGGCCTGGGGTCAGGACATGAGGCCAGACCTGTAAGTCGGTTCTTCAGAAATGCCCGTGATTAGTGAAACTGCTTCATCTGGTGGCTCTCCATCTGCCACTGGCTACCCTTAGAATTTGCATTCTGTGTGTCTCGGTGCCTCCTGTTAGAAACAGGTGGCTGACTGCAGCTGACAGAAGCTTCCATTATCTGGGAAAGGCTGCTACAGTCCAGCTATTAAGTCAGAAAACCTGAGGTCTGGTTAGGTTCACATCTTGACAGCGTGAGCTGCAATAATTTCATTTATAAAATTAGGGTTCGTTAACATGTCTGATATTTGCTGCAGGATAAATAAGCAAAAGTCAAAACAAAAGGATGGAGGTAGAAATGTCTACCTCCTCTGATGGGCAGAGACAGGCACCTTAGAGAGCATTCCTTCTGATAAGCTGGCCCAGTGTGTTACCCGGCATCTTTATATTCAGTCTCTTAATACACTGACTCTTTTCAGAAGGTATAATTTAATGCATCCATTCCTATAAAACCTTGGAGACTAAGCTCTATGGGTTACAACAGTAAATGCCTTCTGGGCTTCAAACTTCGGCTAAAACCTGGGGCTGTGGACAAGGGTGGAGACATTTAAGGGACAGACTGAACTGTCCGAGGTGGTCTCTTCTGCAGCAGGTGTCCACGCCGCCTGCTTCTAGCCCTAAAACTTGACTTTGTCCCAGTACATGGAACATGATGCTTCAATTCAGCTCCTGACACTTAAAAAGAAGTTTCACAGCTCAAATATCTGCTTCCAGTTTGATCCCAGAAGAGAAGCTGTTTCCTTTAGAAAGTCAAGCTGCTATTGTTTTCTCCAAATGTGAAATGTTTCACGGGTGGCAGAGGCTGGAAGTGGCAAGCAGCTCCAATTCAGATGATATGATAACATGAGAAAGAGCTCAAAGGCACCGAATCAAGATTCCTCATGCAGGAAAGGCAAGGAGAAAAGAACAGAAATCTCCAGTGAGTGTGTCCTTCTGAGCCCTCTGGGCTCTTTCTGGCATAAGGTCTACAGGGCTGAAGGCAGCACAAATTTTCGAACTGCCTGAACTTCTAAGCAAAAGTCTGCATGAGCTGGCTCCCTGAAAGGCAGCTGACCCAGAGTTCTTCAAGGTAGCATGGCTTTTGAGGTGTCAGTGTGAATGGTTTCAGGTTTTGACTCTGCAGGTGAAACCCTCGTATAATGTGCTTTATGGTGGCAATACCCAGGAAAACTGGCTGAAGAGTATGGTCTGTAAAACTAGGTCCACAACACCTACACTCAAGAGCCAGGAGATTCACTTCAGCTGCAAACTCCTATTTCCAAAAAGGGGCTCAAGATCATGAAGAGAATATAGGTTAGGGAAATCACTCCTGGAATGTGCCCTAAACTCACTGTACAAGGACACAGAGGATTCAGCTGACTGAATGCATTTATAAAGGGGTCCCTGTCACCTCAAATATTTAAGAAATCTTGTTCTACAAGGACCATTGGAAGATAAAACTCTGGACAGATTACAATCTATCTGAGGTGCTTAATTAAGAAACCTTAGGTACTTAATGAAAGAGCAATCACTTTAGAATTAGTTTGACCCGGGTTCAAATGACACCTCTGCCTCTCTTCCACCGGGTGGTGTCTCTAGGGCAGGGAACTGAAGCAATGATGATAATCACTGGACCCTGCACTTTGTGAAGTATCTGATACATAAAAGCCTTTTGATGAAGGAATGTTGGACTCCTCTAAGTTGACTCTTTCCGGATCTCAGTTTTCTTAGACATAAAACTATGAGGAGTGGATTATTTCTAAGATCTTTTCAAGCGCTCTCTGAACAATGGTTGAGAACTGAACTAGCTGTTTGAAAATAACTGAGCAACTGTGTTGTGTATTTCTGTCAACAATATGTTAAAATACCTAATGTAACATACCACCAAAATTTTAACAACCATAAGTAATAGATCTTTCCTTACACAGCACTTGAAGATGGTATATGAATAACTCAGAGATTACTGATGAACAATAAAATGATATTATGGTGTTAGGAAAAAAAACAACAAAACAAAACTCTAAGTACCACCATATACAGTAAATGTTTGAAAATGTCAATTAATGTGTTCTGCAAAAATTGTCTAACAAAGGAAGGAGAATACTGCTCTGCAAGATGTAAGTAAAAGTATCATAACTTCAGAGTAGTGAAAGCCCCTTTCCCTATCCTACCGACTACCACACTCTATCACTCCCTTTTAGGATCTTCCACAGATAATAAGCCAAAGGCATTAGGACCAACTTAAAATTAATAAAGGCCAGGCCTGTATTAATGGGTTGGTTGCTCATGGTAAAGTCTGCACCTCAGCAGGCTACTTGGTAGATGACAGGGGGTGAAACTTGTGGGTAGAGGGACTTTGTGACTTCTCCCGATGAAGACGCAGCTTCCCCTGTGAGTCTATCACATTTCTTTGAGTTATGAGCCCCTATGCTTGCTCCTGTAATTCAGAATACTAAAGAGGAGAGAAATGACAGGGTGTGGAGGTGAGCGGGGCCTGGCTGGGCCCTGAGCAACCCCCTCTCTGGGGTCCCCACCTCGGACTATAGACCATGCGGGACCCACCACAGAAGTGACCGGGATGCACCATAAAGCACGTCCACCTCTCCCCGGTGTGGCCACGCCCTGCAGAGGACAAGCACTAATGTAACCCCGAGCCGGCCAGGTGGATGCACTGGCCTTCCTCAACAGGGCAAGGCCTAAAATAACGGAAAACCAGGGGCCTGTCCTGAGCACCTCCATCTTCTCCTCCTAAACCTGTGTCCTGCTTGGCAAACGTTTCTTCCTCCATCATCTCGCTTTCTTGCTAACCCTCCTCCCTCAGCCCTGAGACCACTCAGGGCCCCACGGTCTCTCGCATCACCCGCCAATCCCACTCAGAAACCAGTCTCTTAGGAAAGGTCTGATAAACAATCACACTGAAATGGAAGTTAACAAAGCTTTCTGTGTCATATCAGAGGGACAGGGATGATTTTAATAGGGTCTGCGGCAAAATTCTTCTACAGAAATTCCAAGCATGATCTTCTCTGAAAACATACACCCACTTATATGGTCCTTTAGTACTTTGCTATGAATGCATCATCAGAACACGTCTAATTAAGATCATTAAAATGCTCAGGATCTCGGTGGGTGTGCAAAGCTGAGACTGGATGATCACTGAAGACACCCAACCATCCTCGCGGTCAATGCTTCAGCAACAATCCACTTCACACCACAACAGTAAAGGAAAGAAGGATAACAGTAATGCCTTCCATATCGAGACCCTTTAAAAGATTACAAAATGAGTGCATATGTGTTTGTTTTTGAGATCCGCGAGAGAGAAACTAGATAAGGAAAAAAAGCAGAGGGGAGTGGTCAAGGGCGAGAAAGACCAGGTTAATAAATAAGTTCAGGATGTTATCATTTAAGACCAGAAAAACATCTAGTTGGGGTCATCAAAGTTGTTTTGAAAGATGTGCTAAGTGGAATAAATAGATACTATTTTTAAAGGTTTCAGTGTATACGCCCCTATGAGTTGTGTCCCACTACTTGCAACCAAGTACTTCAGAAAAAAAGAGTAAAACCACACCACAGAGGCACTCAGTTACCAAGCCTGCAAAGCCCATGACTTCGTGGTTTTTAAAGATGTTATCTGCATTTTAATGCGAAATGGCTTGCAGACCAAAGTTCCAAGCACCACTCTTGGGAATTTTGCAAAGCATAAATAATATTCCAGCCAACCTAAGAACACGGATGAATGTATATATTATAATCTCTCCATTGCAAGAGTGATAGAAGACCACAGACACCAATGCTAAAAAGCTGCTTCACCCTGACGGCCAGCATGTTTCTCTGTGGCCCTCAATTTCTGAGTTAAAAGAAGCAGTGCAGGGTGGATGAAGTCAGGCTGGAATCCTAAAGAATGCTATGAAAGCAGTGAAGCTGAGAATCAAAATGAAGATGCATACAATCATTATGAGCAAGCTTAAGCATGTTCTCCAACCCCCATTATCATTATAAAATCACTGACCCATTTCCCCAAGGAGTAGTATTCCATAGAACATGGCTTCAAATTAATGCTTGGTCCATTAGGGTCAGGAAGAAGTAGCTAACAAGTGACATTTGTTTAATCTATTGCTGAAGGAGATGGTGAGGCTGAATCAGAGGCAGACCCAGATAAAGATGCTATTCGCATATAGCTTGGTCAAGAATGAATACCTCCAAGGACTCCGGAAAAGTCCTGAATTCACCGTTTGTTCCTGTCCAACACTAGCTTCCCTTTATCAGCAAGAGTGGGCCATTCCCTCCACATCCGTGGCATGGAAAAATCTTTATCCAACAAAAATTTCAAGAGTACTATAATGTGAGTACTTTGCAAATCAGGGGCTGAAACCATTTTCTTTCAGTAATTTTAGAAAATTACATACTGTTAAAACTTCATTCCCCTTACTGAAAAATCTCAGAAGTTAAGCTCTAATGAGATGCTTCTGGAGCCATCCAGCAACACACGTTCCAGTCTAGATTGACTTCCCTTGAAGTAATCTTTCCCTGCCAACAAGTATCGCCTCAGAGCAGCATCGTTTCCATTAACAGTGTAAATCGTGACCGGACTCGTGTCAACTAGGGACAAAGGCGAGAGAAGGATTTGGAGGCTACCCAGGGGAAAATTTAGGAATAAGATTCCAGATCCTCAGGAAACCCTGATTCAATTTAAGACACTGCTTCATTAAAAAAAAAAAAAAAAGAATGTCCTTGTTCAATCCACTTCCCTGTATTATATAAAGTTTTAAGACCGAGAAGAAATATGATTGATTGATTATGGGCATGAATCATAGCTAAGTACTTCCAAGGGTGTCTTCCCTTAAATCACATCAGAATTGTACAAAGTAAGTTACAGATGGTGACTAACTCAATTACCAGGCTATTCAGACCAGCACCAAGGTAAGAATGACTTCAATACTAAACCAGTGTTCAGGAAATGTTGAAAGTGAAAGTGTTAATTGTCGGTCGTGTCCGACTCTTTGCAAGCCCCATGGTCTCTAGCTCTCCAGACTCCTCTGTCCATGCAATTCTCTAGACAAGAATACTGGAGTGGGCTGCCATTCCCTTCTCCAGGGCATCTTCTGGACCCAGAGATTGAACCCGGGTCTCCTGCAAGGCAGTCAGATTCTTTACTGTTTGAAGCAACATACCCATTATCCTGTCCTTAGAATGCCTGACAAAGAGCCACTTTTTTAAAACTGAAGACTTCACTAAAGCAGTCTTTGTAAAGCTACCCTTTTGGATAGAGGTCTCAGATGAAGACACCTTAAGATGATTCTTGCTTTATGAAGCGATTCCAGTATCCCAACACGACATCATTCATTCTCTTTGGACTATTTTTTTTTTTTTCCTTTCGATTGGGACTAGATGATCTCTATGGTCCTTTTCCAATCTAAAATTCCACTCAAAATTCTGTTCAGTAAACTTTCCATTTTCCACCCTGGAGAGGACAAGAGGAGGGAACGGACCACACCAAACACAGCAACATCTAAACAGTGTGAGTTTAGAGCTGGGATACAGATCACTCTTTTGTCAAGAACAAATCTCTCCTGGCCCACTTCCTGTTTGCTGTTGGTGCCAGGAGAAAGGGTGTTCACGGAGCCATCTTCAGAAGTTATGCCCAGCATTGGTGGGTCAACCGCATTAAATCATATCCAAGTGCACAGGCTCCTATTCACTTGTCACATTTATGACCAAATGGCAAGCGTTTCAAAATCACTCAAGATTCTGGAAAGGTTATAAAAATATGAAAACAAACCCCCAAAATGGGATTTGTGGGAAAATAAAAAGAAGACATTTAACAGCTCTTTCTTGGAATGGCTATTGATGGATTTATAGCTCACTGTTCTCGTTCCTCTGACTAAATAAACTTTCCACCTGCTCAGTCCGCTGCTGAGAGAATCTGACTCCACCACAGTAAGTCTGAAGCGTGTGCTTCATTTACCAGAAGGAGCTCAGACGAGGCAAATGTGTGCAGCTGGGACTAACTTGAGCCACATTTCCCCCATGCCCCAGCTCGTAAGGATTTCTGCAAACACCTCTGGAATCCCAGCTGTTTTCAGTGAAGAGTTGATGTTGGGAGTATCTTGCCTAATGTACTGAACTATCATCTTATTTAAAATAGGATTCTGAATCTTTTCTTTTTAAAGTAAGGACTAGATTCATTCATTTTCAAGTCAAATGAATGACCCAAAGATAAATTTAAGTTTAACTCTTTTAAAAACAGTCATATTTCACATTGAATGCGCTCCTGAGGCCAGGGGAAATGTTCTTTCCTTTCTGAAAGTTTCTCGCCAAGTACTAACAAACCCAGTCTCTTCCCAAGAATATTTGTTTTCTATCTCGCTGAGTCGAGTTTTAAAAGGGCTGGAAGCTTTCACAAGACAGAATAATTCCATTTGCTAGTTGGCGCTTTCTCCAAATCCAGCTTGAATCCTATGGGACACACAAATCCTTGTCTGAAATGTAGGGTAAGTGTCATGAAATATACTTGGGAGCTGGGAAATCACAGCTCAAAGCATAGACACGAAGATATAAGTGAAGACTCATTTGAATTAAAACTGTAATGGGGAAATACCATCAGGCACTAACTCTTTAGCCAATGAAACAAGAACATTGAAGGAAAAAGTATGCACATTATCACTAATTGGAGGAGGAAAAATATCAATACGGACAATAATTAGTACCACTAGGAAGAAGGGACGAGGTAAAGAAATGCACATTTACCCTGAAAGACTGAAACTAGACATATAGTCAATTCTTCCCATCCAAGACTGGGTCAGGTATTATCTACGGAAAACACGCCCAAACTAGAAGCAGCAGAGAAGCGGACGCTCAGGAAAGGAGAACAAAACGAGGTAGATTTGACAGCTCCCGTGCTGTCCAGCAGCTGCCACTGGATGGCAGCTGGGCGTCACGTGGGTAAGAAGTGTGAAGATTTAGGATGGGTTGTTCAACATCCCCAACACACTCTGCCTCACAACCCAAGGCTTCAGGAGATAAAAAGTAGCTCCTCTCCATAAAGAGGCGGAGGACCTCCAGCCTAGAATTGCCAACCTGTTATCATCAGCAAGTCCTGCAAAAAACTCTTTATTTACTATAGTCTAGAATTGGGAACTGAAGCAAATTTAAACCTCCTAAATAACTTCCAGAACTTTGAAATTCAGAAAACTCTCTCCCTACAGTTTACTATTGAAACATTATCATCCCAAGCCGAGTACAACAAATTGAAACCACATTTTATTCTATTTTTTCTTGTTAACTTGATGGCTTCACCACACTTTTAAATGCTACACATACCCCTCCTTCTCCCTTGGCATTTGAGCCTTTTTTTTTTTTTTGGTGAAATCAGTAATCTCACCAGTGACAAGCTTTGCTTTCAATAAGTCTATCTGCCAACTTAAACAGCATCTCCTAAGGCAACAGAATAATGAAAGACACATGTAGGTACTTGTCCGTCATCAGACACCAACTCAAGTCGGCCTGAAATTGGGCCTGTAATTCTGCTGGTCCTCAGGTTCGGGAACGTGTGCCAAGAGTGGGCCAGCAAGGCCGAGGTCTTAGTCTCAACAGCACAAGAGAGATGCAAGGGACTGACTTTTTCCATCTCTGCTGGACTTACTGCGGGATAAGGCACAGCTCTTCTCTTCCACAGGAGATGTCAAGGATTGCTCAAATCCTTGGCAAACGTCAGGATCTTAGACACCACATCGTGAATTCTGCCTCATTCTTGCCAGTGAACTTGAGGCAGGGCTTTCCGAGCCCAAATGCATGATTCAGCCGGAACATCTCCCAGGTCAGCATTCCTTCCACACACAGCCAAGGCTCCACCAACACCCCCACCCCCAGCAGGGTGGAGGACATGCAGACCTCCAGATCTGAGGCCCTCCTTAGAGGATATGAGTCCCCTCCCATCTCTCTATCTGTCTCTCTCAGTAGTGTCAATTTTGTGCCTTTCTCTGGAGAGAGAAAGACTCGATTTTCAAACCTGCAAAATCTGAAAAATGAAAAGGCTAGAAGTTTTGAAAGAAAGAACAGGAGTTGTTCTAGCCCCTAAGGGAGGCCTCCTACTTTCTGCAGCTGGGTCTACCATCCAGAATAGGTGCCTGATGAATCCAGAGCTCCAGGAACCCGTCAATCCACTCACCCCAGCTCTAACCTAGACTGACTTTGATGCACTTCCTGTATTAGTGAATGGCTCAGGAACATTCAGCCTGCTTAGTTCAAATAAGTAAAAACGTCAAGGACCAGTAAGGCTCAAGAAAAGATATATTCATTATAAAGATTTTTTAAAAAACATAGGGTTCATTGAAAAACCAACTCAGAAACACTGTACACCCTGCATCTGCTGAACCAAGAAACTCTGGATCATCTCACGGACAGCAGGGCCACCAGAGATGTCCTGGAAAGGTTTTATCAAGAATATATCACACATTATCAAATAGCTATTTTAAAATCAAATCTAGAATTCAGGAATTTTAACTAAGAATCAACTACTTTACAAGAATCTTCCTGGCCAAAAAAAACAAACCTCAACCAAACAAACAATACAAACCCTGCTGCTGCTGCTGCTAAGCCACTTTAGTCGTGTCACTCTTCGCGACCCCATAGGCGGCAGCCCACCAGGCTCCCCCGTCCCTGGGATTCTCCAGGCAAGAACACTGGAGTGGGTTGCCATGTCCTTCTCCAATGCAAGAAAGTGAAAAGTGAAAGTGAAGTCACTCAGTCGTGTCTGACTCCCAGCGACCCCATGGACTGCAGCCTCCCAGGCTCCTCCGTCCGTGGGATTTTCCAGGCAAGAGTACTGGAGTAGGGGTGCCATTGCCTTCTCCATACAAACTCTACGGCAGTTTAAATGGGATCCTTATCCAAAGGTAACCTATTGTATGCTGAAAGGTTTTGAAGATAAATCTTTAATATCCAAGAGGTGATTACTTTGTCAGGAAATTAATCATTTAACTCCCTTCCCTAATGCCTCAGAGCATCCCAAGGCAACATAGTTGTTGGGAGCACCAGGTTAATTTCAGTATGTGCGTAAAAGGTAAAAACACACACTCCTGATCTGAAAGGACCATTTCAGATATGAATTAGGTTTCATTTAGCTCTGTGGCGCTGGTAAGCAGATTTTGAAACTGCGTACCTAACTTCAAGAATCCCAGAATCAATTTGAAATCCCCAGCAGCATTGCTTTCAGATTACTTTTGGGAGCAGAAGGCTGGGGACACACCAGCACTAGCAAAATGAGGCTCTCCCAGTGTGGCTGAATGTCAATACAGGAAGTCTCTGACTTACATATGAACTGTGTTTTCCAAGCTCATTTGTAAGTTGGTTGTGCAAAACTTGGAACACATCTTCCCTAGAAACATTACAAAAGGTGGTTAGCTTCCCCAGATTAGACCACCAAAGTCTATTTCACAAGCTATTTTCAGTAACTACATGGGTGATGACTGCAAATTAGTGTATTTCATGGCACCATGGGTAACAGAATTTATAGTAAATAAACACGGAAATCACTTGAACGAATTTCTCTATGTAAGAATTTCAAGACCAATAGGAATAATCCAGACCTCTCTCCCTTTCCCAATGACATCAGAGGCACAGGCAATGACGGAGCAGGGGGGAAATTCAAGGGGTGGGAAGCAAGAGTTAGAAGAGACCTAGCAATGCCAGGAAGCAACATGTGGGTTCTATCCAGCTGAGGACTGTCACTGACACCCCAGACCCTGTGAGAGGCTACCCCCACCCTCCTCCTGCTTGGATGAGCAGAGGAGGGGGCATTGTAGCCCCGGCAACCCACATCAGGGAGAAGGGCAGTGATGCAGGAGAGAGGCTTGGTGCAGGGGTGAAAGCAAGCACCGCCTTCCGTTTCCAAGGTTCGCCGTACACACAGCAGGGGTGGCACTTCGCTCATGCTCTCTGTTTGCCTGCACTTTTGGAGCTTCCCGGCAGGCAATGAAGATGCTTTATTCATTATGGTGACCCCAGCATCCAGCTCAGCATGGGGCATAAAATAAGCGCATAACAAATGTGAACAGAGGTGCCCAGGGAATCACCTCCACATCCCTACGGGAACAACTGAAGGTCACTGGCCTGAGCTGGGTATTCATTTACCCATCTGAATAATAAATATTATTAACTGGTAAACAAATCCCATCTGAATGTAAACGACTATATTCATTTACTCACAAAATCATCTACCAACTGCTTTCTATGTAAAATGTTCAAATGGTGGCCTGACTGAGAAAGTACCTGTGTTAACATTTTTCCCCAGCAGTTTCCATCCAAAGAGTACTTAAAACGCTTGGTAAGTGATGCCTATAAACACCTATTAAAATGCAGCTTTATGGGAGATTAAATCATTATCGTAGTAGCACCGTAACAGGAGCTACTGGGCTAGTATTAGTCCTAGAATGGCCTGTTGGACCAACATGTCCTTTGGGGAAAAGAAACTGTTTAGCTAAGACCTTCAACTGCCCTATACAGTATTCTTTATAAGTGAGTTTGAACGTAAACAGGTCAATCCTGTATGTTTAAGCACTGGATTCTGTGACAGCACCGCTTAGTGCCAAAGGCAGATCATTTCAGCAACTGAAAAAGCCCAGTACATCTGCTTTGAAGAAAACAAACCACAAAAAGACCAAGGTGAGATAACCACTATACAGACTTGATGTTTGGAAGAGTGGAATTCTAAAAGGTATACAAAGCTGGGTAGCTGGAAAGAGCACAAGCTAAGGAGGGCTGAAGTTTCACATGCACCTAATTCCACTCTTCTGTAATGGTAGGAACCCCACCAACTGGAACAGGAAAATGACTCTGAATTTTAAATAATGAGTAAGCATATATTCCTTTTCCTAAAGGAAGGGACAAAAATAGAAGAGAAAGAAGGTATCATTACTGGTAAATGGGCAGGCTTTTACAGAAGGAAATTACACAGACTGATTGTAACAATGCATTCCAACTTTCCTACATAAAAATGCTCAGGTCTTACATTCTTCGACAATGTTGACAAAGCTACCTTTTCTTCTCTATCTCAGCTTTTCAAAGTATACAGCAGGTATAAGCCTACTCCCGACATAGATTGGAATCTGCTGAAAAACATTCCTTGATTTATTATGGCCTCACTCCAACTGCTCTTCTGCTCGACTTTTGTTTTTAATTGTACCTACTAATTTAAATTCATCAATATGTTGCTTTATAACAGTTTATGTATATTTTTAACACACATATAGGTGTGCTATGCACAAAGTAAGTCAAATAACATATGGTTCTTCTAATTTCCCTTGTACCACCTCTTCTGTAGCTGTTAAGAGTACTTGGTTCCCTAGCTAGGAAGGATGATCAACGGGCTTGGTCAAATTTACTAACCAAATAGATGATGCCAACAAAGGGCATCGAATTATTTGGGAAGTACCTAAGATGAAAATGCCTAACATTTTAAATACAAACACATAGGAGCAAAAAATAAACAACACAGGAACAGTGATGGCCTTAATCCTAAATTTATTAGGATATATACCTACATATACATATGTAACATACAAGCACTGATAAAACACACTGTAAACTTTAATTATCTGTAGATGTAAAGGGTGTTTAAATACTGAGGAAACACAGAGGGAGGCAGATTTAAGATGGTAGAGTATTAACAAAGAATTGGTACACTGGTGTTTTATATCAAGTAGAAGTATTCCTAATAACTGAATTTATATATATGTATAAATACATATATAATATTAGGAAAAAATAATTAAAAAGAACATTTCCCCAGTATGCAACCATTTGGGACTTGTCAAAATAGGAACCTTTTTTTTTGATTATCAAATGCACCTTAAAAGGACACTTGGTGATGCTGGAGAGAGGACGTAGCCCAGGGCTGTGTTCTATGTAGTGTTTGCAATCTGGAAAAAACACATCCTGGCACCACGGGGCACGAAAAGCCAATGTCACCAACCCCATCCCATTTTGGCTGGACAGCAAATGCTGGATTTCAAAGTTTGAAGGGAAGCCCAAATTACAGAGTTAGAAAAATGTTTTCAAAATCAAGCTTCCAACATTTGTCCAATTAAAAATGCACTTACCCACTTAGGATTCCATTAAAATGGAATTCTGACAATCTCAAAAATACATGTTTAAAAGGGATCCTGAGAACAGATATTTAAGGGATCCTCTCCTTAAATATCTGCTGTACTTTAATGATACTGGCTGTGCGAAGTTCAAAGCACAAAATAAAGATTCTCATCAGATCACACATTTTCAAATACCTCCACCCAGAGCACCACTGAAATAATCCTGTTTTGATCACACTTAGTACTTGGGACTGGCAAACCTTTTTTTAGTTTTAGTTCTTTTCTTTAACCAATAGGTGGCAATCTTTATTGCCAAGAATATTCAGGCAAAAGATTCAGCTGGGTAAGACTGTTTTTTTTTCTCCCTCCTGTCAAGGCTCAGAATTTTTTTTTTTTTACACCAATGAGCTATTTGACAAATGATTGGTAATGGTAAAAAAATGAAAGAGTTGTAATTTACTAAGTCACTGTAATTTTGGCTTGGAAGAGAAAAAGACAACCTGGAAATCTCCTCAAAAATAAACACCAAAAACAGGAGATATTTTTCAGGGGGTGGGGGAGGACCCAGCATGGTTTTGACAGTATTATCTCCAAATACAGCAAAGAAAAAGCACACAGTATACCCGGATAGCATAATAAAGATTCTGGAACGTCTGTCAGTGAAATTGTACAGGTAATGAAGCCATACAAATAGAAAAAGAACACAGGGGTTAACTAGAAAACATCTTCAGAGCACTAGCCCAGTGTTTTTGTGTTTTTTTTAAAAATTTTCTTTTGAGGCAACGCATACACAACTCTGGCAAATTCAGTGACCTTTTTGTTGAAACTGAGGTACTCAAGTTTGCATCTTACAAAGAATTGGTATCACTACCGTTGTTGTCTAACTTGTGTAATTCTGCTGTAATTGAATCTCACTTCTTCTTTGGATAGCCTCAAAAGAAGCTAAAAAAGAATTCATTACTATGGAGACGAAACACTTCTTCAAATAATTTTCAACTGTTTAAATCAGCCCCAGATCTTTATTTCCTATAGTTCAACAACTCGATTCCTTTCATTTCCTTCAGGTCTAAACATATCACTTAAGTCTATGAAATATTTTTATCTGTCTGTGGCAAATGTGATTTTCATAGTTTTGACTGGCATCAATGAGTATATCTGGCTTTCACCAGATATTTCGTTTTTAATACTCTAATTAGTATTGTGATGACGCCGCCTCCCTGAAATCCCTGGCTTGTAGAGTGTCATTAATTCTATTTTACAGATGAGAAAACCAAAGTTAAGGATGTTACTGTCTTTAGGTCACACAGCAAATTAGTTACAGCAATTAGGACTAACGGTTGGCAAAGGGCATTATTCAAAGCCCTGAGATGCTCGGCCGGTGCACAGGGCTCCGTAAAAGCAAGAACAATGGAAAAGGACGCTGAACAAAAGTGTGATGGTTGCTTGGGTGCTCCTGTAACATCAGTAACGAACGCATTCTCTGACGCATCTTCACAAGCCCACAGAGATCAAAACTTAGCCTATGTGAAACTCAACCATCTTAAAATTAAAAGAGAAAAAAATTAGAATTCCTCAACTTACCATAACCTGCCACTGTTAAATATATTCATTCACAATGCTATAAATAATGGTGAAACATAATAAGAGATGTGCTAATTTACTACAGAAGTTCAAAACTTTCCTCCAGCCCAGAGGCTATTTTGATTAGAAAGCAAGGGATAGTTAACAAAACCCATCATATACTGCACACCATGTTCTTTTCGGATGCGGCAATGTGTTTCTTCCTTTTGAAGATAGCAGCTGAGTCTGAGAATCTACCCAAAGCAGAGAGGCTTAGATGCCCGATTTAATCCGGCAATTAACTGTGAGTCACTTCACCCCTGTTTTGTCCCCTCAATAACGAAAATAATTCCCTGTGCTCCAGGGATGCAGGGAGGTTGATAAAACTGCACACAATGTTGAATTTCTTAGAAACTGTAAAAAACATGGGATGTGTCATGCAATGGAATATTACAGAATTCTAGACAATGCTCAGTTAAAAGCTATAATTTCTCACCTCTATTGCCACTGATGGTCATGGTAGATCTGAGACATTCCAAACAAGTACATTTTTCTAAAAACATACACTGACTTAAGGCTAATCTTAGAAAACAAAGGAAGAAAACTTAAAAGCTGACTAGGCAACTACTTAGGGAAAAGCAGCATTGATATATTCCGCACGAGCTACAATCACAGTTACAACAAAAAACTCTTCTTTCTGCCTGAGAAATTTAACTTACTACTCGACATAAAATGTGCAGTTGGAAGGAAAGTTTTCAGAAGGACCACTAAGTGAGCTTCATGTTCTAATTAAAAGAAATAAATCCTAAAGTCTGTAATTATGACCTGTTTAGGTGAGAAACTTTCAACATATGCTTCCTGCTAATTCTCACTGAGGAACAGACTTTTTCATACATACTTCAGTCCTACATCCATGCAAACACTCTTCACAACTCTGCACCAGGCCAGTTCTTTTGTTTTTCTACCTAACTAGTATTAAAAAAAAAAAAAAAAAAACCAAGGTGAATTATTTCATTGTTAAAAGGTTTTTACGTATAAATAAAAGATCATCAAGGCTCAATGGTTAACAGAATCTGGGTTTGCCCCAGATAAGTCATACTGCTGCTCATATGCCTCTGTTGAATCCACAGGAATGTAATCTTAGGAAAGATATAATTAACGCAGCTACAGAACACTCCAAATTAATGCTTTAATTTAAACTACATCTGTCTAATCTTCTCATTGTAAGAGACTAGAGTACCTAATGCTTGATTCTAGAAGAACAGGAAGTAAACAAGAGTAAAGAGAGGAAACTGAAGTTCCTTAATTGTCCATGAAACTTAAGGAACCATTTGATGAAGCTTCAATTAAACAGCCTCTTGTCACCCGGGTCCATGTGGTTGTTCAACAGCAGGCTCTTCAGAATCTGGATCCCAAAGCTAACTTGCTTCTTCCTCCTGAGCCCCCAAAGTGAACTGAGCACTTGCTTTATGCTAAAGGCCTGGGATGGAAGCTTGCCATGATGTAGCTTCTTTTTGGTTACCATATCAGACTGTCTCTAAAGCAGAAAAAAGGCTACACAAGGGGCTATATGTGTTTACTGCAGTTGCTTACACTGTCCCATTGAGGAAAGAGCAGTTTTCCATCTCTCAGACCCGCATCCAAGCAAATACACTTCTTTTAAGCGTGCTTTGAGCAGATTCACTTTCCTTTTACCTAACTAAAAAAAGAAAAAGAAAAATCAAGTCAAATTATTTCCACTTTAAAAGGTTTTTATGTAGAAACAGAGGATAAGATGGTTGGAAGGCATCACCGACTTGATGGACAAAGAGTTTGAGCAAGCTCCGGGAGTTGGTGATGGACAGGGAAGCCTGGCATGCTGCAGTCCATGGGGTCACAAAGAGTCGGACGTGAACTGAGCGACTGAACTGAACTGACGTAGAAATAAAAGATCACTGAGGATCAGTGGTTGACAGAATGCTCTCCAGATAACATTCTGGGAAAGACACAACTATTAATATAAATTCTTAGTGGGGTCCAGGCCTCTTCTCCCCTCCACAACGAACTGTAATCAGTGACCTCTGTGGACAACTGGCTACAAATTATGATACTGCCCAGACTCTAGAGTGAAATGGTTTATTTAGCTGTAGCTATGGTAGGACAGAATGTTGTTTCCTTACCCTTCCCTCTTTTAATTCACTGAAACTTCCCTTCAAAAATGTTCTAGGTTACGACCTCCATGGATGGTTCTTCCCAGAGCTGAATTTTCTCTGAGGAAAATCCTCTCATCTAGTTGGAGTTCGCAAGAGAGGACACCTTTTTTTAAAACAGGAAATAGAACATCAAAACCCTTCAAAGTTTTACGTGTCTAGTTAGAGCAGAGGAGCAAATCTTCCCTTAAAATGATACCTTAAGAGTTCAGAGGGCCTAGTAGGTTTATAAATCTATCGAGAAGTGAAAAAAGAACAATTCTTCTGACACCAAGAACAGAAATACAAGTTACTTTCACATAACACAGAGGCAAAGTGCTCGAAAATGGGCCTTCCTCTTTCTTCGCGGCCTTTTGTAAATATTGCAACAGTGGACCAGTGGGAATTCTGGCAGGAAAAAAAGTCCCATCAGAGACTGGCTTTTTGTTTAAAAAAGAAAAAAGTCTTGCTTATGCAGAAAATTCTTGCTTTTTCCATTATGTGGTGTCTGGGGGAGGGTGGGAAGAGGAAGGCTTCTTTCTATATCTGTAGAGCACTGTAATTTAAAATGAGTCATGTAAAACATAAATGAAAATGTTAACCTCTGAGAACAGGGGTCAGTAAATTTTATTCCCACTTAGATCCAGTATTCTCTGGCAAGCTTGACTAAACTCAAACCAGGGGCTTTCCCTATAGATATTCAGCAACTTACCCAGAAACTGAGTGTTAAGTCTGAAGGAAGACAAGCTTAAGAAAGAGGCCCTGTGAATCTGAGAAATCCTTGTCTATGGTTGAGCTTTGGGCTAACTGGTCAAGCCCTCATAACTCCCATTTAATGGGAGTGAAGCTTCCCCTATCCCAGCTACAGAGGATACCCTAACTTCTAAGAGGGGAAGAGTTTTCTGCCTTAGAGTTAAAATAGATTGCAGTAACGGACACTGGAAAAGCATTTGAGGGCCTGTTTACCCTTGGAAGAACTCTCTGAGCCCCCAAGCTGTGGTTCACTGGAAGTAATGCTTCAAGTAAAAACATTAAATCCATCTTGATGACTTAACAAAACCACCTAGCACCTAGGACTTTTTCTTTGGCTTCTGACATCATGACTGACATGAACTGAAGTTTGGCTGCTGCGTTCCCTGAGGAAGACCCAACCAGAGGCCACACGGGGACATTCAGTCAGTCCCCTGATCCATGTTCTAGCTTCAACTGTTCTCAGAGCTGCTCTCTTTTCCGAGTAACAATTAACCTTTTATTTAAATGACACATTAAAACACACATACTCTTCTAGACTGGCACTGCTATCAAGGAGTTCAACTCCAGATTTAAACATTGATACTGTTCTGATAGCACAGCACTTTTGCATGAACGGAATGAGGTCACTGTTTTAACTTATAGAGTTCATATTCTTCCCTTTTTACTACAAGAAAACTGTTAGAGAAGTTGACATTTTCATACAAATTGTCTCAAAAAAGTTTCTGGTTTGACATATGGTTCAAGCACATGATCTTGACAGAGACAAAATATCAGCCAATCAAGCATTTTTAGTATCTGTCTTTAACATTTTTCAATTAATTTGAGGGTAACCTGATTATAGAGGAAAGATTACAAAGATGTGAGACTGTTTAAAACGTCTGCCTTTTAGTATTTGCTCGCAGAACCTGTGATTGCTTTAATGACATGATTTCTGGAGAAGTTACTTCTAAAGGTTCCTTCCTTCCGCATTTCCCTTGGAGGACTATGCAGGTTGGAAAGCACACATCCTCAGGTCACAGCCTGCATGCCAAGTCTCAGCTGTCTACCATCTACTACATCAGACATCTAATGTCATCTACTAGGTTGTTTTTTCTAAGCCACCACCTATAAATAGCACTAAATAAATAAAATTATGGAGATAAAGCACAGAGCAAATGCTCACACATGCTAGCAAACGTATCAATAAAGAATAAACTTGGAACTTTTCATCTCAGAGGTAAAACATTTCATCTGACACATATTTAAGAAAGGAAAGAGGCAGCATTCAGATTCAGTGAACTAAAAAGTAAAATTTTAAAAATTGCATATTTTTAGCAAATCAAAAATTCATGTAATCATTCAACTTGCTGTTCAGTCACTAAGTCATGTCTAACTCTTTTGAGACCCCATAGACTGTAGCCCATCAGCCTCCTCTGTCCATGGAATTCTGGAGTGGGTTGCCATGCCCTCCTCCAGGGGATCTTCCCAACCCAGGGATCAAACCTGGGTCTCCTGCATTGGCAGGTGGATTCTTCACTACTGAGCCCACAAGGGAGCCCTCATCATTCAACTACTACTACTACTACTAAGTTGCATCAGTGGTGTCCGACCCTGTGTGACCCCACCAGGCTCCCCCATCCCTGGGATTCTCCGGGCAAGAACACTGGAGTGGGTTGCCATTTCCTTCTCCAATGCGTGAAAATGAAAAGTGAGAGTGAAGTCGCGACCCCATGGACTGCAGCCTACCAGGCTCCTCTATCCATGGGATTTTCCAGGCAAAAGTACTAGAGTGGGTTGTCATTGCCTACTCAACTAAATGACCATAAATGAAAGGTCTAGAATAAGGTAACAAAATTATCAGAGCCTATACCACCTCTGCCTAAAACACTGAGTATCAACTCTGTGAGATGGATTTCCAGGAAAAGTAACATCAATCAGTAGTGGTCTATTCAACATGTATAAACAAGAGACTTCCCTCCCTTCCTTTTAAGAAGGTTTAATGACTCTATTCACCCCCACCCTCTCCATTTCCCTTTCTTAGGAAATTACACACAAATGTGAGACAACATAACCTGAAGACTATTAACTATATTTACTAGCATATAAAATTTGGAACATTTCAAAATGCAAACTAAACACAACATATGACACAGCCAAAAGATGGTCCTTTAGGGACCCAGAGACTCTGAAGCCAAAGCCTTGGCCGCATTTTAAATTCTTCTAGAAAATGGACTGAGCAGAGGTTGCCCAAGAGATGAGAAGGACAGTGGTTTTGCATTCTGGAAAAAGATCATTGTGAAACTGACCCTTTCCTTCTCTTCTGGAGTATATGAAAGGAACCAGCCTCATAGCTATACTATAACTAACTCCTCCCCCTCAAAAAAAAATCCCACAAATATCTTCACTCTTAAAGAACATAAATTACTGAAAATATTAAAGAGATGTAGTTATTCGGCTGAAATTCACCCAAAGCAGCTCAGGGGATGAAAACAGTTAACCAGTGACAACTGGTTTATGCGGCCACACTGCCTTCAGATAAGCAGAGGTCTCAGCCCACTGCACAGTCTCCGGAAGCTGGCAAAGCAAACAAGAACAAACATTTTGTGTGTCTAGCGAGGCTCTTTCTTAATTCAGGTCAAAGTCAGATGACTCTAATCACAGAAGAGCTGGATAGATGTGATCTGACAAGAAACGGAGTTTTAACCTAAACAACTGTACATTTTATGTTCCAGTATGTTTAAACTTCCTCTAAATGTTAAAGCCGACCAGGTTTCTTAAGCTTCCCTTGAGGGAAAGATTAGACCACAAATGACAGTTACATTATAACTGTGCATGTAACTGCAGACAGTGATCGTCAGGAAAGCAGCGAGTTAGAGCTAGCTTTCAATCCTTTCAAGCCTGTTTTAGCGAAATAGCAGATCAGTTATATTTGCATAATCAACCCAACAATGACTTTCCTATTTTGCCTTATATACTGCTCTAGCAGATAGATGTTTACATAAACATTGTCTATATAAATGTTATTAAACACATAAATTATGTAACTTTATATAATAATGTATGTAATATACAATCATGTATGTAACATACATGTAACATACACACATGATTATATATTAGTTATACCATAAGTTTATGTTTTGTTTATGTTTTATATATCTATGTATATATGTAATATATATAATAATATATCTATGGATATAGATACATAAAACATTTTGAGAAATCCTAGCCAAGTGAGGGGTGATGCAATGGTTAATATTTTAACCATTTAATAAGCCGCACAGCTTCCAACTGCCAAGGGAAGGAACTGTCCCTTAAAACTAATCACCTCTTCCCAGTCTGTTCCGATGAGGTTCTTTTGCTGAACCCAAGAGTAATTCGTGCATTTGTTTCATTCTCTTTAGATTTTCTTGGGTCTACTGCCTGAGAATGGAAAAACCTGGTTAACTTTTTTTCCCCCCGATATCAGACCACAGCATAGGTCACTGGCAAACCAGGAGATGATCTGTCCCCCTGGCTAGGAGACTGTGGCCAGAAACACAGCAGTGTCACACAGCACAAACAACACTGCCCAAGCGTGCTTCCACCGCATCACACCGTCACTTACAAAGGCGGGGTCAGGACTTGCCTGGTGGTTCCGCGTTCATCTGCCTGTCAATGCAGGGGACTCGGGTTCAATCCCTGGTCTAGGAAGATTCCATATGCTGTGCAGCAGCTAAGCTGGTGAGTGATAACCATTGAGCCCACACTCTGGAGCCCTCAAGCCCCGACTACTGAGCCTGTGTGCTCCAAACACCGAGGCCCGCACACAGTAGAGCTTGTGCTCCGCGACAAGAGAAGCCACGGCAACGAGACCCCACTCACAGCAATTAGAGAAGGCTGCACGCAGCAACGAAGACCCAGTACAGCCAGATACAAAGAAAGAAAGAAAGCTGGGTCAAAAGTCACACGGCTGGGGTCAAACCCTAACTCCTGCATAAGCTATGTGACTATGGGCCACTAGCTAAGCTTTAATGAACAGGTAAAACATTAAGGCCAATGTCATGAAACCTAATGAAAAGTAACATGTCAGTGTAGCAAGATGTTAGAATAGCATCTGACACAAAGCAAGGATTTGTTGAACACACAAATATAGGTAGGTAACAAATTGAATTTTATATTTCTGCATGTATATATATGTTGATATATGTATTTCTTTAAATTTTCATACACAGTAAACATTTTCTCCATGTCAATAATAGTTTTGTCCTTTGTTGTCTAGTTGTTTTTTTTAATAAATATGCCTAGGTATTTGGAAAAAAATATATCTTACAGTTTTATTCTTCTGCTAATTATTTTTAAGATAATCAAAATGAATTTCTTTTCAATCTATGCTTTTCTAATTATAAAACTTAATGAAATGGCAATTTTGAAGTTCACCCTCCTGACAAGAGAAGTTGAGCGTATCTCCCTGAGTTCTTGATTATCAGAGAACGCCTCTCAATTCCCGCCACATGATATGTAAGGAAGCAACACACTGAGGTCTTACGTCACCATTTTTCTTCCTCAAAACTCCATCCACCACCTTGGCTTTACTGCTACAAAAGAGGAGGAAGCCTGAACTTGGGTTTGTGGTAGTTAAGCAGATATTTTGCCAAGATGTTTGATAGTATTCTTAAACAAAAATTTTTTAATTGTCAAAACACATCTAGAGGTGGCCTTTCATTGATCTTCTCTGAACAACGTGAGTAACACTTTCAAATCAGCACAAAATACATACAGGCTTATTCTTGTATTTGTTTTTTTTTTTTTTTCATTTGATATGACTTAGTTCTTTCTCATTTGTCAACACTTAAAATCCCCAGGTTGTATCTTTTCACAATGCATCTATCATCTTCTTTTATTTTTATTCTCTCTTTGGACTCTAGAAGAGCTTTGAGTTTCTCCTTCACAACGTTAATTTTACTTTCAGGAGAAGGCAATGGCAACCCACTCCAGCACTCTTGCCTGGAAAATCCCATGGACAGAGGAGCCTGGTGGGCTGCAGTCCATGCGGTCATGAAGAGTCAGACACGACTGAGCGACTTCACTTTCACTTTTCACTTTCATGCATTGGAAAAGGAAATGGCAACCCACTCCAGTGTTCTTGCCTGGAGAATCCCAGGGATGGGGGAGCCTGGTGGGCTGCCGTCTATGGGGTCGCACAGAGTTGAACACGACTGAAGTGACTTAGCAGCAGCACCAGTGTTAATTCTATTCTTCATTGCCATCTCCTATGGATTTTAATGCACTATACAGCATTCTTAATTTCTTTACATTTTTTTCTTAATGGTTTCACTCTCATTTCATCCCATCTAATTCTTTTTAGTTCGTTATCATCTAACTGCTTTCTGTTCCTCTTTCATTTGGGCCATTGTTTGGCAGTCTGCTCTTCCTTCAAATCTCGCTATGATCTCTCCTTTCCTTTACAAAGCAATGTTTTTCAGCTGTTTCCCCCCTCCTACTTATTGGTCACTATACAGGGAGATATCTGCCTAGCCCTGGTGTTTGCTCTGAGCTACTGCTGATCCACATGGGTGCTGGCTTCAGACCAACAGCTGGAGGGCAAGCTGAATAGTTCCCATGCCAATTTCCAATGTGATTTTCACTGCAATATAGTTTTGCTGAAAGCAAACCTTCTCCAACCTTTACTGCCAAGGCTTTCTGAAGCTCTAAATGATGGTGGACTCAAACAATACTCAAACCATAGGGAAACACAGCGCTAACTCTACCCGACCTCCAGCACTTGACTTTTATGGAGTAAGATTCTCAGGATGTAACAGTAATGCAGCCCCTACCCACCCCACCCCCAGCTCTGCCTGGTTATTTTCTGAGTTATGACCTTCCACTGAATAAAAAGGCACTGTTGGAGGAGATTAGAAAGAGGAAGGGAAGAGCATTCTGGGGACAGCTGCTAGGAGGCTCTTTCTGAATTACAGGCAGAGTCAGCAAGGACATGGCTCTGCCTACCTATTTTTAGGTGTCAAAACTTATTCTGCTCGTATTTTTAAACCCAGTTCCATTTGGTTTACAGTAGACACTCCTCCAGCTAGTTCTAGTTTTTATAACTGTTTAGAATGTAAGGGCTTTTCTCTACCTTCTTAGAGACTCCAGCGAGAAGCATGTCAGGACTACCAGGCAGACACCTTTTTAAATCAGAAAACTTTTAATAAGTTTCTTTCTTAATTGAAAAAATTAATAATAATCAAAAATAAAAGCATCCAAGAATTTTTACTGGCACTCACATCCCTAGAGAGACTTTCTCTGTGTAATGTCACAGTGTCCTTTTAAATTAAACACCTAGAAATAAAATTCACCTGAGCCTTTCACTTGCCCTCATCTACCCTCTTGTCATCAGAATTCAGGTAACAAAAACACGATGTTTATGTTATAAACTTGGCAGTGACTAACATTCTTGAGAAATAAAGTTTGACATTCAAAGGAAGTTAGTCATTTAGCCAAACTCTAAAAATGGCATTTATTGCTAATTTTGACAGAACTCAGGTACAAGACTTCATATTCACGTGATTTCATTTGAGATTTCTCAAAATTAGGAATTTTAAGCAGCTGCTATCCACATGCCAAAACACATAATTTTTATGCTGTATATCCTCAGGTTTGGGCTTTTAAGAAGCAGGTAATAACCAGCCCGTGCTCAATTTTAGCCAAAATGACTCAATTTTGAATCAGAAGTCAGAAAATGTGGAGCTCAGGGAAACATTAGAGGCAGACATTTAACTTCTTCAAAACTAACCACTTATCAATGGTACACAGCTTTTAGGCATCTGAGAAAAGCTGCACATACACACATGTAACCCCAAACTTGGTTTCGGGTTCATGGCCTAATCCATTATCAGTCTCTTTGTGACTCAACTCTTTCATATTTTTAGCAACATAAGAAAACTCTACAAGTTGTAGGTAAAATAAGATAATTTGTGTGACTGTATGAATGTTAACAGCCAATTAAACTTAACAGATTAAATACACATAATTACAGACCACCCAAAAAGCAGAAAATAGTTGACTTCTTCAGTTACTGGTAACTCCACAACAGACTGCTTCACGAGACCCACCCAACTGCCTGCTGGGGTGTTCTTGAACCTCTGAATGCTCCTTTTAGGGAGCCCCCCTGCCCCCCTTTCAAATATTTATATAATCATTTGAGCTTTAGTTTCTTAATCTGGGAAATGGTTATAATAATGCCATATTTGCAGAGTGGCTATAAGGATCAAAGGAAAAATGTCTTTAAAATGCCTAGCAGAATGCTGAGCAAACTGTTAAGTCAGCAGATTTTTAGGGTGTATTTTGAAAAAGTCATTTTCAGTATTTAAATAAATACATGGGGAAACATGGGACAATGACTCTAATGTATACTTTGATAACTAAATTCTGTAGATAATCACTGAGCAATTATTTACCAATAAAATCACATCTTGCTCTAACTTCTTTGAACCTCTCTCCTTTGAAAATGGAAAATTTACTTTTTGCTCCTGGAAGAAGCATGGCAAGACCTAAGTTAACCATGCTGTAAAATACTCTGAAATTATAAATTAACAATGATACAAGTATTCAATGACATTTCCATAGTTAAGACACAGGAATAGAAAGAAATTTCGAATGAATTATTTACTGATAAAAGAAGCAACATTCTTAAACATTAGAAAAATTTTCAAAAGAATAAAAATAAAATAATTCTTTTATTCAAAAGAATAAAAAGAGTGCAGATTCACAACAGATTATTCTATGAACAACCTCAGGTCATTTTGAAAACTGCATGTTCCAAAACACAGTAGCCAGTGGGAACCAATGCTGCCTTTCTCTTGCTATGGCGATGGTCCCACGTGCTGAGTCTGAGGGCACCGTGCCGTTTTCCTTCTTCAGGTAAAGTCTGGGAGATAACACTGACCACACAGTAGTCCCTCTAGGTTTACAATGCACACTCACCTAACACTTATGCAAGAGTATTATTCTCTTGGGTAGATATTTTAATATGTCTATCTCATAAATTGGAAGAACTCTAAATAAGTCTTTAAAACTTGAATAGGCAAATGTTATAAACATCACCTCCTGCCTTGGAACATTTAACAAAAAACCCACTAGAAAAATCCCTAGGAGCTCTGATCACATATCACGTCAACAAATTCAGTTATGCCACACAGACACAGGCCAAGGGAGGCATTCCATCAATGTCTTTTAACTCGCTGATGAACTGCAATGTGTAAAATGGGAAGACTCCCAAACCAATTTTGACGCCAGCGATAAAGGTAGAGCATAAATTCTCACACTGGTGAAATAGATCTTAAAATCACACAGTACACAGATCTGAAAAAACTTGGTACAAATTTGGCACTTTCATTAGCAACAATCGCACATCATCCCAATCAGACCTGCAATCAGGGCTTGCGTGAGGTCACGTGAGCACCTCTGCTCACCTGTCCTTGTTCATTTCTCTGAGTTCCTTCCTTATTTTCTCTTCTAGCTTCTGGGTTACACTATTGTTATTTTTATTTTTTGGTAGGGGCTTCCCTGCTGGCTGAGACGGTAAAGAAGCTGTCTCCAATGCAGGAAAGACTCGGATTTGGTCCATGGTTCACGAAGATTCCCTGGAGAAGGGGATGGCAACCCATTCTAGTATTCTTGCCTGGAGAATTCCATGGACAGAGGAAACTGGCAGGCTACAGTCCATGGGGTTGCAAAGAGTCAGACACGACTGAGCAACTAACATAGACACACATACATTTTTTGGCTGCGCCCTTCAGCATGTGGGATCCCAGCTCCCTGACCAAGGACTGAACCTGTGCCCCATGCACAGGAAGTGATGGAGCCTTAACCACTGGAGGACCAGGGAAGTCCTGGTTTGCATTACTGCGGAAATACTACCAGTGAGAACTTACATTTTCTGGGTGTTGGTTGCCCAACAATTCTTATAAACAGGAATGGAGAAACTTTTACTGGTCAAGTGTCACTGCTGCTGCTGCTAAGTCGCTTCAGTCGTGTCCGACTCTGTGCGACCCCAGAGACGGCAGCCCACCAGGCTCCCCCGTCCCTGGGATTCTCCAGGCAAGAACACTGGAGTGAGAGGTTAAAATAAAAATATAGCCAGAACTCAAAAGATCCAGCATCTACTTCTTATTTTATAAGTAGAGACCACTAAGATAAATAAGAAGGGTTACATAATTTACAGAAAGCAAAGCTGAGTGGAATTTTTGATTCAAATGATATATCACAGGGATTTCTATTTCACATATGCCTACATCTTCACCATCTTGGGTATCAGATTTGATCATCAAATTACAAATAGTCTCCTACAACACAGTGTAACGAACTCACAGTGCTAAGTTTAGTATGCATCAGATTGTGACAGGACAGAAGAATGTATAGGTGCTGCATGATACAAGCAGCCAACCAAGAACAGACAAAATAGCTGAGTGCTAACACCCCCAAGCAAGAAACAGAGTAGAGAAGGTATTCAGGAAAACGACAGCCAAACTTTAGGTGGCATAGAGTCAGCGGGACAAAGTTCTGCATGTAAAAATTAAACATAAAGATCTTCTGCTTGCCTGTTCTGTTTTTAACTGCAAAGTTACGTCTTATCAGAACATTTTAAAAATGCATACTGCATGCAATTATTATAGCAGATGCAAATCACAGTCTTTTATATAAATTCGTAACTAGGAATAACACATTTACTATATAAAGTATTTTATACTTTAGCCGCTTTACTGTCTGAGCCCCCAGGGAAGGCCATACAAAGTATTCTAACATTCCATTAAACTTGACATTTTAGGGAGCTGTACCGAGTAATTCAAATAAAGCCAATTTCTAGTTCACTCTGACCTCCTCTATTTAGATTAGTTTCATTGAAAGCTGAAAACACTGTTTTGATATTGAATGCTATAAATTCAATCAAGACCTCAAAAATTAAGATACAATCCATCATATAATTATGCCTCTCATTTCTAGTTAAAATATCAACTTATTTTCTCCCATTTTAGCCTTCAAACCAATTTTATGTCCTTCCTCATGGAAATTTGTTAGCAACAAAAATACACAAATATGCAACAGCCAGCTGTACTGCTAACATCTGTTTTGTTTTACTAAGAAAAACATGGATATGTAAATAGCATCTAATACTTTGTATTCTTATTTGCCAGAGGTACCATATTCTCTCCTTTTGGGAAGCCACTTAGCATATAAGGTGCCATGTGTTGCTGAATTTCAGAATTTTGAATGTTTATTTTCTCAAACTCTGACTTACTGAAAAGTGCTTATTAATCAGAATTCACCATTTTGCCTGTTTTAGACAAAGATATGTTCACTTAGAAACCAGAAAAGACTGACATCAAAGTTATCACAGGATCTATTGACAACTAAGCTAAAAAGTTAAAACAGAAACACTTTTAACATACAGCGTTCTCATGACAAAGAAAACTGTATCAGAACATTAACGTTAGCTAGGTTGCTAGTAAATAAAACAGGATCCCTCCACTTACACAGCTCCTGTTTGAATCAGAACTGGGAGGGCTTTGCTAGCTTGCACAGATATAGACATTGGACCCTTTACCCGTTTTGGAAAAAAGAACACAGAATGAAACCTGTCGAGCCAGCAGCCTTAATAAAAGCCTCTGAACTATAACTCACTTAAGTAAAATGTAATAATAATTTTCATACTACAGCTGAGATTCTAAATGACACAGGCCATGGAATCCTGGTAGGAAAGCTTTTCCTTGAATAATGTCTTATCTGTAACCCTGAACTTAGCTGTCACGGAAGCTCCAGGAAAGAGTATCAAGACCTTCTCTTCTAATAACAGACTGGAAGAAGGAGGGAGGAGTTCTAAACTCTAGCCGAAGAGGAGAGCGTCCAGCTCATTACCACCTGGGAGAGAGGAGCTTCTGGCTCCGTCTCACCTCGGGGTGGCCTGCAAGTTTCTAATGTGGCTGGGTCAGCTCCGGGTGGAACCTTCCTGCTAAAAAGCAGCAAAGGTGAGAATCCTTTCTCTTCTCGTCAATTTCCTTTTCAAATAACTGTGGATATGGAAATTGCTAATTAGGGTTACTTCCTCTGGGGAAATAAAAAAATAAATAAACATATTTAAAATTAACAGGGACAACATCTTAAAATCAGAGAATTTAGTAAGAAGAATAGAAACGTTGGTGCTTCTGAGAGAGAGAACTGTGTTCTAATATGTAACTAAATGCCTGAGTGATATATTCTATCATGAGAAAAGTGGTTAGGCTCACCTGATTTTATCAAAAATGATTATCACATTTTTCCCCCCCAGGCCTGCTCTTTAATCAACTACATTGACATCTTTCAGCAGCACTTTTCTTACTAAAACACAAAGAGCAAACACATATATTGGGAATTCCCTGGCAGTCCAGTGCTTAGGACTGGGTGTTTTCACTGCTGGGGCCCACGGTTCAATCTCTGGTCGGGGAACTAAGATCTCCACACTCCCGCCCGCCCCACAAAAAAACCACTTATATATTAATATCTGGGTAAAAATTTCTATTGTTCTGACTTTTTTCTGATTGGTCAGAAGTTAAAGACAGGACACCAAGGTCCTGATCTTCAAAATATCCTATAACCAGGCCTGCATGCTCCCCAAAGCAGAGTGACTGACAGGGAGTCAACACCAAAGTGAAAGGTCTCATCCCGTCACTGGGGGTGGCTAAGCACAGTCCTCCCGCGTCGCAGCAAAGTCTCACTTAAGCAGAAAAAAAGGTGAGCAAAGTTGTGACAAAGCAGATTCTGAACTAAAACAGAATTCATAAGGCAGGAATTCATGAGGCGAAGCCAACTATTTTCACGGGTACCATTTCTGTGGGTAACAGCAGTACGCTCTACCCTGGGGCTCGGCAGAGGTGTATAATTTGGGATCACGTCGCCATCCTCTGTGACCTCTGTAGAGTCTGGCTGATTTCTGTGATTTATTACAGCTGGCTTCCCAGACAGGGAACGATAACCGTGAAGGGACACACAAATGCTGAGTGTGAAAAATGGAAAAAGCACGTGCCTGGGGAGACCGTGAAAGCAAACACAAGCTGCAGGCTTTTCTCCTTTTCTGTTTAGAAAGAATTTTGATCAAAGTTTAAAATAAGCCACACCAAATGTGTGCTTTATGTTTTATATGTGGGACCAGCTGGGACCCACTGTCAGAGTCCAAAGTAGGAGCTGGGGGGAGGAGTGTGTGGATGGGGGATGGAGGTGGAGATGAACTCAGATTCCTAAGTGATCTCTCAGGCTAGCAGATTTCAACATCCTATACAAACTGACGTGGTCATAGAATCTCGCTAGTCTAAATATTCCACATTAGCGTGATTTTAATTAAAGGACTGCAGAAGACTGTCCCAAGAAATAGCCCCAGTGGATGCTATCTGAAAGAAACACATTCTGATTCTCTTGATTCTCTTATCCCTAAATCCTCACTTCCATCAACTCTTTCCTTGTGTCAGGGGAAATATGGCAGCGTGGTTAAAGAGGGCTGTGTTTACGGGAATGCCATGTCCCGGGCAAGCAGCCTGATGCAGAGAGGGCGGAAGGACGGCTTTTCAAGAGCTCACACGTCCCATCCACTGCGCACACCCGTTACCTGCACCAGGCAGGGAAGAGGTTCTCTCCAGAGGGTAAAACAGGGTTTGACTGGGTTTGCGGAAACGAAATGCGCTGCTCATAGCTGCGATTTTAGCTTCCATGCAAAGAGGGGATAAAAGACAGGGATTGAGGGCATAAAATCTGTTCCCAAGGACACTTGCTGATCTTGACACAAGTTCTATTCACTTTGCTTAAGTGGCTGACGGAGCCCACTCTCAGCTCCACAAACTTTCCTGCCAGCAGAACCACCAGTCCTAGGAAATGGGATAAAAAAATAACAGTTTCAGAGAACACCAGGCAACAGTCAAGGCCAAGGCTGCAAGATTCCTCAGATGTGAATGACGTGCATGAACAATAAACCGTGATGTCTAAAAACAGAAATGGGCTGCGACAGACTTGACAAACAAAGCATATGGCTCATTTCCACAGTCACGTGGGCTGTGAATCAGTTAGATGATGCATTTCAACAGCAAGCATCTGTCCCCCTGCTGAGCACCCACAGCACTGTGGGGACAATGGAGCGTGCCCTGCCCTCACGGGGCTTACAGTCTACCTGAGGGAGCAGAAAATAAACAAAGGACATGGCAAGCAGATTCTGTAGTAAGTTAGATGATAAATGCTTTGCCAAAGCAGAGAGGCAGGCTGCCCCGTGAGACGGAGGTGGGCAGAGCCAGTCTCCTTGAGAAGAAAGCTTTAAGCAAAGAGTGGAGAGCAGGTCAGCCGAGAGAGTGTCCAAGCAGAGCACAAGGTGGGAAAGGAGCTTGAGGGGGGCTGCAGAGTGCATCAGAGGGCACACCATCTCTCTCAGGTCCTGACTTCATCTTTCATCCCTGCTTTCTAGCACAATTAGGCACTCAGATCACTTAAACTCCAAGAAACACAAGGTTATCCAGTATACAAACTCCATCCAAATAACAGGCCAGTGCTTGGGTGCCAGATCTTCAAATAGGTTTGTGACCCTCTTTTTTTCCTCCCCAAAGTGAAACATGACAGCTTTCCTTCTAGGAACATACAAGAAAAGTGGGGAAAGCATGTTGTTATCTAAGAGGGAACTTCTCACAGAGATTCTACTTGGGGGCAGAGTTTAAGGACAACTTCCTTTTACAAACAGGGTAGGCAGTGAGGAGTCTTAAAGGCTTGTCCCAGCAGCCTCCTTTTATTCCAAGCTCGTGGGGGCAGGGGTGCCGTGCCCACCACCCTCAGGACACTCCTTCCACAAGAGACCTGCATGTCATGTCATGGGGGTAACTCCTCAATAAAATAAAAACAGTCAAACCTGAAAAACAGGCTAAGTCAGGTGAAGGAGTAAAAACAGAAAAAAGGCCAACGAATTCAATTACAGTAAGAAAAGAACCATCCTTTCTCACCTTCACATAATTTGTCCCTGCAAACACTTTTCAAATAAACACACTCGTAGGCAAACGAAATTAGAGTCCCACAGGTTCCAACAAATCTGTCCTTACAACTGTTTTCTCTATCAATCTGACATGCAACTACCATGAGCTGCTGAATCCTCTTCAGAAGACAAGACTAACATTTCTAGAAAATCTAACAGTTAGCTTCTCAATTCCCTACCCAACCTCCCCATATTACCTTTTCAACCTTTCAATGGCTCCTAATTTCTCATTTATATTCAGGCCTGCTCTTTACTTTAGTGCACATTATGAATCTCTTTCTTATTAAACTCTGCTAAAATTTTTCATTTTACTCTAACTTTCTATGCATTAACAAAAAAAGAATAAGCTGTTAAAAATCTCAATTGTTACCATAGTACATGAGAAAGAAAGCATTATAAAATATTTTATATTTTACAAAGAGAAAATTATTTTTAAGGAAAAACTGGCTTTTCTGCATACTATAATCAAATGAAGTTACACCTTACAGCAGATATCAAATGCAATTTTTGCTTAACACTTATTTTTACAAAATTTTTGTCCCTAATCTTGGCAAGGCACCCCTTTCCACCTTTTAAATAATCTTTTCTACTCCAACTCAGATAGTTTTATGATTCTGTAATCTTTCGTACTGTGTGCATGCTCACTCAGTCGTGTTTGACTCTCTGCGACCCTATGGACTGTAGCCCACCAGGCTCCTCTGTCCACAGAACTCTCCAGGCATGAATACTGGAGTGGGAAGCCATTCTCCTCTCCAAAGGAGCTTCCCAACCCAGGGATCAAACCTGGGTCTCTTGCATTGCAGATTCTTGACCATCTGAGCCACCAGGGAAGTCTCAAACTGCGACAAATGAAAATGAAGTAAAAGCAGCTCAGTTGTGTCCGACTCTTTGTGACTCCATGGACTATAGCCCATAGAATTCCGTCCATGGAGTTCTCTAGGCAAGAATACTCCAGTGGGCAGCCTTTCCCATCTCCAGGGGATCTTCCTGACCCAGGGATCGAAACGGGATCTTCAGCATTGGAGGCAGTTTCTTTACCATCTGAGCCAACACAAATTGCCAACAACTGATGGATCACAGAAAAAGCAGGGAGTTTCAGAAAACCACATACTTCTGCTATATTGACTACACCAGAGCCTTTAACAGTTTGGATCACAATGAACTGTGGAAAATTCTTAAAGAGATGGGAATACCAAACCACCTTACCTGTCTTCTGAGAAATCTGTATGCACGTCAAGAAGCAATAGTTAGAACTGGACACGGAACAACAGACTGGTTCCAAATCGGTAAAGGAGTATGTCAAAGCTGTATACTGTCTAAGAATTTGTCCATTTCTTTCAAGTTGTCCATTTTCTTGGCATGTAGTTGCTGATAGTAGTTTCTTATGATCCTTTGTATTTCTGTGTTGTCTGTTGTGATCTCTCCATTTTCATTTCTAATTTTATTGATTTGATTTTTCTCCCTTTGTTCCTTGATGAGTCTGGCTAATGGTTTGTCAATTTTATTTATCTTCTCAAAGAACTAGCTTTTGGCTTTGTTGATTTTTTGCTATGGTCTCTTTTGTTTCTTTTGCATTTATTTCTGCCCTAATTTTTAAGATTTCTTTCCTTCTACTAACGCTGGGGTTCTTCATTTCTTCCTTTTCTAGTTGCTTTAGTTGTAGAATTAGGTTATTTATTTGACTTTCTTCTTGTTTCTTGAGGTATGCCTGTATTGCTATGAACCTTCCCCTTAGCACTGCTTTTACAGTGTCCCACAGGTTTTGAGTTGTTGTGTTTTCACTTTCATTCATTTCTATGCATATTTTGATTTTTTTTTAATTTACTCTGTGATTTGTTGGTTATTCAGCAGCATGTTGTTCAGCCTCCATATGCTGGAATTTTTAATAGTTTTTCTCCTGTAATTGAGATCTAATCTCACTGCATTGTGGTCAGAAAAGATGCTTGGAATGATTTCAATTTTTTTAAATTTACCAAGGCTAGATTTATGGCCCAGGAGGTGATCTATCCTGGAGAAGGTTCCGTGAGCACTTGAGAAAAAGGTGAAATTCATTGTTTTGGGATGAAATGTCCTGTAGATATCAATTAGGTCTAACTGGTCTATTGTATCATTTAAAGTTTGAGTTTCCTTGTTAATTTTCTGTTTAGTTGATCTGTCCATAGGTGTGAGGGGGGTATCAAAGTCTCCCACTATTATTGTGTTATTGTTAATTTCCCCTTTCATACTTGTCAGCATTTGCCTTACATATTGTGGTGCTCCTATGTTGGGTGCATATATATTTGTAATTGTTATACCTGGATTGATCCTTTGATCATTATGTAGTGTCCTTCTTTGTCTCTTTTCACAGCCTTTGTTTTAAAGCCTATTTTATCTGATGTGAGTACAACTTTCCAAAACTGAACCAGGAAGAAATAGAAAATCTTAACAGATCCATCACAAGCACAGAAATTGAAACCATAATCAGAAATCTTCCAGCAAACAAAAGCCCAGGACCAGATGGCTTCACAGTTGAATTCTACTAAAAATTTAGAGAAGAGCTAACACCTATTCTACTCAAACTCTTCCAGAAAATTGCAGAGGAAGGTAAACTTCCAAACTCATTCTATGAGGCCACCATCACCCTAATACCAAAACCTGACAAAGATGCCACAAAAAAAGAAAACTATAAGCCAGTATCATTGATGAACACAGATGCAAAAATCCTTAACAAAATTTAAGCAAACAGAATCCAACAACATATGAAAAAGATCATACATCATGACCAAGTGTGCTTTATCACAGGGATGCAAGGGTTCTTCAATATCCCCAAATAAATCAATGTAATACACCACATTAACAAACTGAAAAATAAAAACCATGATTATCTCAATAGATGCAGAGAAAGCCTTTGACAAAACTCAATATCCATTTATGATTAAAACCCTCCAGAAAGCAGGAAGAGAAGGAACATAAATCAACATAATAAAAGCTATATATAACAAACCCTCAGCAAACATTATCCTCAATGGTGAATAATTGAAAGCATTTCCCCTAAAAAGTCAGGAACAAGACATGGGTGCCCACTCTCACCACTACTATTCAACATAGTTTTGGAAGTTTTGGTCACAGCAATCAGAGCAGAAAGAGAAATAAAAGGAATCCAGATTGGAAAAGAAGAAGTAAAACTCACTATTTGCAGATGACATGATCCTCTACATAGAAAACCCTAAAGACTCCACCAGAAAATTACTAGAGCTAATCAATGAATATAGTAAAGTTGCAGGATATAAAATCAACACACAGAAATCCCTTGTATTCCTATACACTAATAATGAGAAAATAGAAAGAGAAATTAAGGAAACAATTCCAACAAAGAGAATAAAATACTTAGGAATATATCTACCTAAAGAAACAAAAGACCTATATACAGGAAACTATAAAACTATAAAAGAAATCAAAGAGGACACAAATAGATGGAGAAATATACGGTGTTCATGGATTGGAAGGATCAATATAGTGAAAATGAGTATACTACCCAAAGCAATCTATAGATTCAATGCAATCCCTATCAAGCTACCAACGGTATTTTTCACAGAGCTAGAACAACTAATTTCACAATTCGTATGGAAATACAACAAAACCTCGAATAGCCAAAGCAATCTCAACCTGCCTGACTTCAGGCTCTACTACAAAGCCACAGTCATCAAGACAGTATGGTAGTGGCACATAGACAGAAATATAGATCAATGGAACAAAACAGAAAGCCCAGAGATAAATCCACGCACCTATGGACACCTTATCTTTGACAAAGGAGGCAAGAATATACAATGGAGAAAAGACAATCTCTTTAGGAAGTGGTGCTGGGAAAACTGGTCAACCACTTGTAAAAGAATGAAACAAGAACACTTTCTAACACCATACACAAAAATAAACCCAAAATGGATTAAAGATCTAAACCTAAGACCAGAAACTATAAGACTCCTAGAGGAATGGGTATAACACTCTCCAACATAAATCACAGCAGGATCCTCTACGACCCACCTCCCAGAATATTGGAAGTAAAAGCAAAAATAAACAAATGGGACCTAATTAAAATTAAAAGCTTCTGCACAACAAAGGAAACTCTAAGCAAGGTGAAAAGATAGCCTTCAGAATGGGAGAAAATAATAGCAAACAAAGCAACTGACAAAGAATTAATCTCAAAAATATACAAGCAACTCCTGCAGCTCAATTCCAGAAAAATAAACAACCCAATCAAAAAATGGGCCAAAGAACTAAACAGACATTTCTCCAAGGAAGACATACAGATGGCTAACAAACACATGAAAAGATGCTCAACATCACTCATTATCAGAGAAATGCAAATCAAAAACACAATGAGGTACCACTTCACACCAGTCAGAATGGCTGCGATCCAAAAGCCTACAAAGAATAAATGCTGGAGAGGGTGTGGAGAAAAGGGAACCCTCTTACACTATTGGTGGGAATGCAAACTAGTACAGTCACTATGGAGAACAGTGTGGAGATTCCTTAAAAAACTGGAAATAGAACTGCCTTATGACCCAGCAATCCCACTGCTGGGCATACACACCAAGGAAACCAGAATCAAAAGAGACACGTGTACCCCAGTGTTCATTGCAGCACTGTTTATAATAGCCAGGACATGGAAGCAACCTAGATGTCCATCAGCAGATGAATGGATAAGAAAGCTGTGGTACATATACACAATGGAGTATTACTCAGCCATTAAAAAGAATACATTTGAATCAGTTCTAATGAGGTGGATGAAACTGGAGCCTATTATACAGATTGAAGTAAGCCAGAAAGAAAAATACCAATACATTATAATAACGCATATATATGGAATTTAGGAAAATGGTAACAATAACCCTGTATGCGAGACAGCAAAAGAGACACAGATGTATAGAACACTCTTTTGGACTCTGTGGGAGAGGGCGAGGGTGGGATGATTTGTGAGAATGGCATTGAAACATGTATATTATCATATGCGAAACAGATCGCCAGTCCAGGTTTGATGCATGATACAGGATGCTTGGGGCTGGTGCACTGGGATGACCCAGAGGGAGGGGATGGGGAGGGAGGTGGGAGGGGGCGTTCAGGATGGGGAACACATGTACACCTGTGGTGGATTCATGTCAATGTATGGCAAAACTAATACAATATTGTAAAGTAATTAGCCTCCAATTAAAATAAATAAATTTATATTAAATAAAAAAACAGGAAAATATAAGTGTTGGCCAAAAAAGAAAGGCTGTATACTGTCACCCTGTTTCTTTAACTTATATGCAGAGCACATCATGAGAAATGCCGGGCTGGATGAAACACAAGCTGGAATCAAGACTGCCAGGAAAAATATCAATAATCTCAGATATGCAGATGATACTACCCTTATGGCAGAAAGTGAAGAGGAACTAAAGAGCCTCTTGATGAAAGTGAAAGAGGAAAGTGAAAAAGCTGGCTTAAAACTCAACATTCAAAAAATTAAGATCATGGCATCCAATTCCATCACTTCACGGCAAATAGATGGGGCAAACAATGGAAACAGTGACCGACATTATTTTCTTGGGCTCCAAAATCACTGCAGATGGTGACTGTAGCCATGAAATTAAAAGATGCTTGTTCCTTGGAAGAAAAACTATAACCTAGACATACATATTAAACCTAGAAAACATATTAAAAAGCAGAGACATTACTTTGCCAACAAAGGTCCAGCTATCCAAAGCTATGGTTTTTCCAGTAGAGATGTATGGATGGTAAGAGTTGGACTATAAAGAAAGCTGAGGGCCAAAGAATTGATGCTTCTTAACTGTGGTGTTGGAGAAGACTCTTGAGAGTCCCTTGGACTGCAAGGAGATCCAACCAGTTAATCCTAAAGGAAATCAGTCCTGAATATTCATTGGAAGGACTGATACTGAAGCTGAAGCTCCAATACTTTGGCCACCTAATGCGAAGATCTGATTCATCTGAAAAGACTCTGATGCTGGGAAAGACTGAGGGCAGAAGGGGATGACAGAGGATAAGATGATTGGATGGCATCACTGACTAGATGGATGCGAGTTTGAGTAAGCTCTGGGAGTTGGTGATGGACAAGGGAGGCCTGGCGTGCTGCAGTCCATGGGGTTGCAAAGAGTCAGACAGGACTAAGCGACTGAACTGACTGAATCTTTCACATGCTGAGAGAAATTTAATTTTTTTCCCTTTTGAATTAGTCTCCATATAAGGAAGTATCTCTAACTTAAAATATCAAAAGTCAAATGAAGAATATGTAGTTGGTAGGAAAAAAGAAACAATTATCACCTACCTCCCTCCACGCCCCCCCACCCCACCCCAGCTAAGTGAAACTATGCAAGAAACACAATGGTTGACAAAATTACATGTGTATGTGTCAAGCTTTTTTGAGTCATCTAGAAAGAAAAACTATTGCTTTGAACTGTCGAGTTAAATGTATCATTTGGGCATTACTTCTAACAAATGGTATAATGTTTATAAAACAAGTATCCTTGTTGGGTTGGGATGGAAGAGAAAAGCTCTCCTCTTCCAGTACCTTTTGCGAGTTCCTTGACTTTTATGAAATATTCCCAATTCTAATTACCCCTGCATTCTGCTTCTTCACTCTTGGTACGTCATTCATTTGAGCTAGAATAAGTCAATGTTAAAGAAGACACAAGAGTACCAGGAGCTTATCCAGAAATACAGAGTCAGTTTTACTTGACAAATAACTACTGCAGTTGAGTCCACCCATTAGAAACACATCTTTCCACACCTTTCTCTGTCTGTGGGCAAAAGATTATACAGGGGGAATAACACTTGAGATTTACTAGTGAAGAAATGATTTGACAATGCTGTTAACAGCAAAGCAGCAAAAGGCTTGTCCCTGTGAAACACCTAAGGAATAGCTGTGCTCGAAGCTGAAGTGGGGACCATCTCCCATCAACAATGAGCGGGTTTTGGGGTTTCCCTGGTGGCTCAGTTGTAAAGAACCCGGCTGCCAATGCAGGAGACACG
This sequence comes from Capra hircus, assembly GCF_001704415.2. Lineage (NCBI taxonomy): Eukaryota > Metazoa > Chordata > Mammalia > Artiodactyla > Bovidae > Capra > Capra hircus. Next base: position 11,481,694 of record NC_030827.1, read on the forward strand.
AGTTTGATCCCTGGTTTGGGAAGATCCCACACGCCTCGGAGCAACTAAGTCCATGTGCCTCAACTGTTGAGCCGGCATTCTAGAGCCTGGGGAACCGCAGTTATTAAAGCCCCTTGAACCTGTGCTCTGCAACATGAGAAGCCACCACAACGAAGCGCCCGAGAAATGCACCTAAGGAGTAGCCCCCTTTGGCCACAACTAGGGAAAAGGAAGACCCAGTACACCCAAAAATAAATAAATGAAATTATATATATAAAGGGAAAAAAAAAAACAAAACCATGAGTGGGTTTGGATCAAGGTGGTTTCCACTTGAGAAAACCATTTAGTGGCTTCTTTTTTTCTCATGAACAGACGACATGACCCAGGCATCAAGAGGTTCCCTGTGCATCTATACTAACTACAGGATTGAGTTTCAGCTTCAGCCAGTACTCCTGGAGAAGAAACCAAGAGGCAGACACCAGGTTATAAAAACAACAGTTTCTTCTCTGCCGAGTGCTGTGGTCATTTTATTACTCTCTCCATTTTCCATTAAATATACTTACATTAACCTTACCCTCTACTTTCCCCTAATGATTATTTGGATATACAGTACCAATTACATGAATAAGAATGCAATAGGTGTTTGATTCCACAGTGACTCTAATAATCATGTTCAGAGACATTCACTAAACAGGTTCTCAGACATCATGTCCTATTTTTTATAACAACCCTCCACCCCACGAACACAGATTTCTAGCCATGTAATAACTAACCAACTTTTATGTACCGTTTGTAAATTCAAGTAAAGCTGCTAAAACAATTTCTGCCCAGAGCATTTTAGCCCAGCCCAACCAATCTGAGACTTTTCCTTTAAACAAAAAAAAAAAAAAAAAAAAGGAGTCTTGAAGCAATCACTCATCAATACTGACCTTGTTGCTCACTGTCGGCTTCAGTTTTTGAAGGACCTGGGGCAACAGGAAGGGGTCGAGGTGGCCGGGGCTTTGGTGTGGGAGGCGAGATCTTTTTCCTTCCAATATATTCTACGTAAGTTCCCGGAAAGTCTCCCCTCTCCCCTGTCGTCTCGTTATAGCCATTTAACCAGCCAATTTCTTCAGGCTTGGCTTCCTGTCCATCACTGAATCCAAGAGCGACTAAGGACCCTTTGTTCACAGTCAATATGTCCCCCAGGTGCAAGTCAATGTCTTCTTCCCGCTCCTTTTTATAGTCGTACAGCGCCCGGTACTGGTACCCCTCGGCACTCATGGCTGCACACCTGAGACCATGCAATGGCTGAGGCTGGCTGCACACTGCAGTCTACCCTGACGTTTCTCCAGGAAGTGAATTCAGAGTGTGTGCCAAGGCTCCTGATACACCTCCAGCAGGGGACAAAGCATCAATCTCCAAAGGTTTAGGAGGAGAGGTGATTGGCCATCCGGCCGTCCATCTGTCCTCCATGAAGGGTGTGACTGAAGTCAAGGCTCTCCTCCTCTGTGGCCACGGTGCCCCCACCAGCCTCCTCTTCAGCGACTCGTCAACACGCCGACTCCCGGATGACTCCCCCGGCGAGGCCCGATCCTTTCTGACACTCTTGTCACGCTGCCCATCTGTCGTTGACGGTGGCACGCCACATGCGAGCTGCACCTAGCAGAGGGAAAGCAAGGCTTATGAATGAGCAGCACGCTTGGGCCATCTGCGTGAGTCTGGGCTTGGACTGCCATTCAACAAGTACTTAACCAATCGGGCAGAAGGACGCGGGCCGGCGTGCTCGCACTTCCCGCGGTATACACAACAAAGACGAGGGAGGCAGGCGGTCCCTGCTTTCTAAGAATGCTAGGCAGGCTGAGAGGGGTGCTGGCACGTGGTAGCATCTCTGAGACAAGGGACACAAGGAAGCATGACATGAGGTACGTGTCCTAAGAGAGCAGAGACTGAATGCTAGGGAGTTCAAGCAGGGGCGAGCCCCACCTCACTGCAGGCATCTGAAGACGTAACAGGTGGCAAGAACTTAGGTGAAGCTGTGAGGGGGCACGCGTCACCTTCTGGGAAGAGCCAGAACAGGCAATCCAGTATGTGTGAAGCCCAAGAGGAGGCATCGGATCCGAGTTAGAAAGATAAGCAGGGGTGGTATGACGCCACGCATGCCTGTGGCGAGTTCATGAGTCATGCTATCTGCAATGGGGAGCCAGGAAAAGGCTTGGAGAAAGGGGACGGACAGGACCAGGGTTACACATGAAGAATTTCAATCTAATCCTGATGCATGAGAGGGGCTGTCACAGAGACAGAAGAGGAGAGCCAGGCAAGGCGTTCTGCAGCCGTCTGGGCAAGTGGGCATGAGGGCATGAACCAAAGTGGCAGGAGAAGGCGTGGAGAGGTTCGGAACTGAAAAGGGACAAAGAGGTGGGGGGGTGGGAGGGGCATGGCAGCGCTGAAAAAGGGATGGAGAGAGAGAAGCACGCAAGACTGGGATACTGCATCCCAGTGGGGGAGACAGAGAGACCACAGCAAGATGAGGAACAGGACCGCAGAGAAGCCAAGAGGAAGGGCTCTTCCCAGCCTCGAGAGCTGAGCGAAGGTTCAAGGCACTGTCGACTACTGGGGCCTAGAGATCAGCTACTCCATCCACTATTTTAGAACTCATTTCTACATGAAGTCAGATAATCAAGAAATATTTACTTGTGTGTCTGTTTAGCAACATATTAGCATGTGGTAATACAAAGAAATAAAAAAGACACAAAAATTTAGTATATAATACCAGAACATAGGTAATTTTGCTAGTACCTTCCAAGGAAAAAAAAGCAAAGTAGAAAGCATAAACTATACAGAAAAGTACAAAATAAAAAGGAAAAATGCTCTCTCCTTCCCACTTTCTCCTTTATCCCAAAGGTTATTACTGTTTGATATTAAAAAGCAATAAAGTGATACATTATTTTTTAAAAAAAGAGAAAGCAAAAAGGGTACCTGACCCTGAGTTCATGAGAAGACCGTAGATACCAGTATCAGGCAAAGGGAAGCCAGGAGGCCTTGGTGGGCTAGAAGTGATGCTGAGCATCCAAACCCACATGTGAGTAGCTGAAAACCTGGTCTGTGATTCAGGACAGGGAACACACCTGAAGTTTGGTAATCAGCTGCAAATAAGACATGGGCAAACTCAATGGAATGAAGGAACTCAGAAAAAAAAAAAAAATTAAAAGTTAAAAAAAAAATCCAAGGTCAAAACATTGAGGCTCACTGAATGCTGCTGAAATGGGAAAGTCAAGGTCTGGAGACAATGTCATGTCCTGGAAATAAGGGGTAAGAGGGTTCAGGTAGAAAAGGGTGATCTCTAAGACTAAATCCTGCAAAGGCCTCTGGGAGTGTAAAATAGACAGGGCTAGGTCACCCCAGGGCTGCGTCCATCCTGGACGCATGGCAGAAAAGCAGAGCAAGCCACTCTAGTCTAACGGTATAGAGGATCTGTTGTTGTTCAGTTGCTAAATTGTGTCGACTCTGCAACCCTGTGGACTTTGCAGCACGCCTTTAAGGAGTCAAGGAATAAAGAGAAAGCAGATAGCTGCTGCAGATCACTCTATGAAGACAGTTCAGTGGAGGAGGAAATGCAAGTTTCTTCTTTTTTTTAACTAGTGGAGGCAGAGGGCTTGGAGAGTCAAGAGACTCTCTTAAGAGACGCAGTAAGCAGCTTGGATTGCCACTAGAACAACAGAGAACAGTGCGCACTCGGACACACCATGCGCCCCACGGTCATTTCTCCAGGTTATCTTGGTCATAAAGAGGAAAAGCAAACTCAAGGTTTCAGTTAAGCTGGCTGAACAATAAAGCAATAAAAACAATAGCCTCACAATGTCGGTGTGCTATGTCAAAGAGAGCTTTTGTAAGTTTTCAAGAGTAGACCCCTTAGAAGTTTAATATTATAGGCACTCTGCGGTGCAGGCATCTTAAGAAGCAAAATCTAATCACAGATTAATTGTTATGCTGGCATTCAGAAGTGTAAAGCATTCAACTTTACATGGCTAAAGCCTCTTAGCTGTAATACAATAACACTCTTAGGAGAGTTACATATTAAAAGAAGCAAAAACAAACACTGGAGATCTTTGTGCAGCAAGAATATTAATTTGGGGTAGTATTCTATTTTGTATTTCAGTCGGCAGAGGAAAAAAAAAAAATTAAAGCAGCCAGCAGAGCATATGAGAAAAATAAACTATGTTATGTTTGAAGACAGCCTCTCCTTTTGCCAGATCCAGAATCAAATTAAATATTCACTGCATAAATTCACACAAAAATGTAGAACTAGCAAATCCCATTTTTAGTACTAATGTACTCTGTTACAAATGAGACACAGAACTCTAAAGAACATGGAAATTTACATATCCCTAAATGCCTGGAAACCAGGCAATATGCCTAAGAATAATTTAATTCCTCCAAATTTGCCTTGAAATTTTTCTTAGCTTTTCCTGGCAATTTATGTCTTTTTTGGGGGAGGAAAATCCTCAACTAGAAGGCTGGGTAGATCTTTCCGCCAGCTGCTGCCTATGGCTTCCTGTTTCAACAACCCAGAAGGCCAGTTTGGTGAGATTCTTAACAGAATGAGCAGTATAATGATCCCTCTCTCTCTTCTTCCGTGCCCCCTGCAACTCCTCCTCTCCCCTCTAAAAAGCCTCAGTAAATCGCCAAGCCTTACTCATGACATATCTCTGCAGCTATGCATGTCCTGCACCAGGGGACACTGTAGTACGAAAAGCCTCTAAGTCTGCTCAAGGTTGTATAAACCTAAAAACTATGTTAACACTGGCCTGAAGCTAAATCCCTGCAAAGAGATAAAGAACCCTGAGGAACCCTAGTGAAGTAAAAGTGAAGTGAAGTCGCTCAGTCGTGTCCGACTCTTTGCGACCCCGTGGACTGTAGCCCACCAGGCTCCTCCGCCCATGGGATTCTCCAGGCAAGAATACTGGAGTGGGGTGCCATTGTCTTCTCCAGGGGATCTTCCCAACCCAGGGATCGAACCCAGGTCTCCTGCGTTGCAGGCAGACACTTTAACCTCCGAGCCACCAGGGAACCCTAAGACTAGCAACTACTAGACTCTAGAGCAGCAGTAACAATCCTCGCCTTACATGCCGGAGACTTGTCTCTACAAAGCCCCCCATCCTCACCATTTGTAAGAACGACCTTATTTTGTGTGTCAGAATCTTGTGCAGAATCCTGGGCCCTCAACCAAAAAAAAAAAAATCCCCAGATCTTCTATGACTCTAGGGCTGCAAGTAACACACACTACTCTTATCTTCTGGGACTCCACCATCAAGGCCAGAAAGACCAATGAAAACAATCCAAGGCCAGCTGTGATTCAGTGGCAATTAAGTGAGTGGAGAGCAATTAAGAGGGAGACCTGCCTAGCCATCTGGGGGGCACGTGAAGGGCATCCTATGGAGAGGTACAGAGAGGCCTTGGCTAGAGGGAGGAAGCACGTGGCTTCTCTGCTGCACACCTTACACTTTCTCCTGATGGCCACGCCCATTTAAACGATGTCACTGTCGTCATGAAAGTGAAAGGGAAGTCGCTCAGTCTTGTCCGACTCTTTGTGACCCCATGGACTGTAGCCCACCAGGCTCCTCTGTCCATGGGCTTTTCCAGGCAAGAGCATTGGAATGGATTGCCATTTCATTGCCGTCATGGTCGTCATCTAATACTGGGAGCTACAGATGTATTAACCCATTCAACCATCACCATCAAATATTTATTGGGAGCTAGACTGTGTGGATCACAATAAACTGTGGAAAATTCTGCAAGAGATGGGAATACCAGACCACCTGACCTGCCTCTTGAGAAACCTATATGCAGGTCAGGAAGCAACAGTTAGAACTGGACATGGAACAACAGACTGGTTCCAAGTAGGAAAAGGAGTACGTCAAGGCTGGGAGAAATATCATTAAATATCAATAACCTCAGATATGCAGATGACACCACCCTTATGGCAGAAAGTGAAGAGGAACTAAAAAGCCTCTTGATGAAAGTGAAAGAGGAGAGTGGAAAAAGTTGGCTTAAAGCTCAACATTCAGAAAACGAAGATCACAGCATCTGGTCCCATCACTTCATGGGAAACAGATGGGGAAACAGTGGAAACAGTGTCAGACTTTATTTTGGGGGGCTCTAAAATCCCTGCAGATGGTGACTGCAGCCATGAAATTAAAAGACACTTACTCCTTGGAAGGAGGATTATGACCAACCTAGATAGCATATTGAAAAGCAGAGACTACTTTGCCAACAAAGGTCCGTCTAGCCAAGGCTATGGTTTTTCCAGTGGTGATGTATGGATGTGAGAGTTGGACTGTGAAGAAAGGTGAGCACCAAGGAATTGATGCTTTTGAAAACTGTGGTGTTGGAGAAGACTCTTGAGAGCCCCTTGGACTGCAAGGAAATCTTACCAGTCCATCCTAAAGGAGATCAGTCCTGGGTGTTCATTGGAAGGAATGACGCTAAAGCTGAAACTCCAATACTTTGGCCACCTCATGCGAAAAGTTGACTCTTTGGCAAAGAGTCAACTGATGCTGGGAGGGATTGGGGGCAGGAGGAGAAGGGGATGACAGAGGATGAGATGGCTGGATGGCACCACTGACTTGATGGACGTGAGTCTGAGTGAACTCCGGGAGTTAGTGATGGACAGGGAGGCCTGGTGTGCTGCGATACATGGGGTAGCAAAGAGTTGGACACGACTAAGCGACTGAACTGACTGATATGTGTATTAACATGGGTCAGTAACCATGAAATGGGTACTACCAACATTCTCACTTTACGCAAGAGGAAATGAGGTGCAGAGAGTCGGTGTCTTGGCTGTGATATCTTGGCCATGACAATGTTCAGGAAGGGACAGGTAAAACTAGAGTTCAGATCCAGGCAGTCTGGCTCCAGAGTCATCACTTTTAACATTCTAAAACCTGCTGCTCAAACTCAGTTTCCCTGGATGCCCAGATACGTCAATAAGGTCATCCACGTAGACCCCCTGCCTGCATACTCAGACCTCTCAAACTCATCTTGACGATCTGCTTTTTACTCTCTGTGATAGTGGCCTTACTGGCAGTATCTGTGGCTCTTTCACAAAAAAACACCTGCACATAGAGAAGCCTTTATAACTCAGCAGGAGTGCCCTCAAGTCTGAGACTCAGCATCCTGGACCATGCAGATTTTCTTCCAAAGAGACTTCACTGAGATGCACCCTTGCCAAACAAGTCCATAAAGGGGTGAATCAAATATTGGGCACCCAACCTCTAGAATGGAGAAGGCAATGGCAAGGCTGCCCTTTTCTGGAATCCTGTCCATTTCTGCTCTACAAGCTTCAGCTTCTGTCACCCTGTCACTGCACAACTTCTGACAACTCAGTCCCTGCTGGGTGGTGGGGGAGAGATGTAAATCATCCACAGTCACTGGGGAGACCATGTTTAGAGGACTGGCAAGTTCTCTTTCTCTCACCTTCAGGTTTGCCCCAGCACAGCAGAAATCTCTGCAACCTCGGACACTGGTAGTGCCTAGATTACTCGCCTGTGGTCAGTGTGGAGCCCAAACTATACGTTCCACAGATTCACAAGCTTGAATCTTTAACCTCTTTGGCTACGTGCACCTGTCCATTGAACTATTTCCACTCAGTTCCATTGGAATTATTTCCACAGTTTAGGTTTTTATATGCAAATAATATCCACCATGGGGCTTCCCTTGCAGCCCAGATGGTAAAGAATCTGCCTGCATTGCAGGAGATGCAGGTTCGATCCGTGAGTTGGGAAGATCCCCTAGAGAAGGAAAGGGCAACCGACTCCAGTATTCTTGCCTGGTAAATTCCATGGACAGAGAAGCCTGACAGGCTACAGTCCATGGGGTCGCAAAAAGAGTCAGACATGACTTAGCAATTAAACAACAGTATCCACTATTCGTAATTACTGTTTTCAAATAACTGAGGCAGTTTTATGACATAGGCTCTAAGCCAGTGCATAACCTGAGTTACTGTAACAAAAGCTATAAAGAAAACCTAGGAACAAATAACAAATTAAGTTACTCTTATTAGAACATCATATGAAACAGTTCAAAAGTTCCTTCACAGGAATTATTTTGCTCCTCTCTTTGAAGCCTTTTATAGACTGCCTGCAATGAAGGCAGATTTTTTCTCTGCTAAAATACTGACCAATTCTCATTCTGTTCCTCAGAATAAAGTTGTTTCTGATGCCCCACAAGTAGCTATCCATGACTTCTTAACGTACAACTGCTTGAAAGTAAATTTTCAATTTAACCCTCTAACCCACAGGCATTTGGGCAAAGAACCAAACACAACTCTTTGAAAAGTCCTCTGACTTTGTTGACTCACTCATTCCCATTTACAAAGGACAGAGGTTTAGCAATCTTGGTGGGGAGGCAGGAATAAAGAATATTTTCAAATCACTTAAAATAAACCAAGACTATATCCTGATCGTGTGATTCTACCTTGCCATGAAATCAGCTGTTTGGTCCTGGTTCTCAGAACAAGACAGACCTTCAATCCAGCTACAAAGCTACAGATCAATCCTTGGGCCCCCAGCCCTACAATTCATCCTTTCATCTTCAGTAGGGCAAGCTCCCTACCTAAACTCACATCGCTCTTTTAAAAAACAGAAAACAGAATTAATCATCTAATCATCATCTAAAAATCTTTTCCCCTTTCAAATATGGTGTCCTGGAAATCATGAAAATCAATTATTTTCTTATTAAACATAATGAATTTCAACCTAAAGTGCTGGGCTCAGGGTAAAATTTTATGGGGTGAGAATTCCATCTCAATTAAAATAAAATGAAGGGCTGGGATGAAGCCCCAAATCAGTGACCTCAAGTATCTCCATTCATTTTTCAAACCAACCAGAATGAGCACCAGGCTACCATGCTCTGGGGGAGCTGGGCATCTGAGCCACGCCTCCTGCCCACAGGCCCTCTGGGGGCTGGGTGTGTGGGGACTGGACAAGCCCTGGTCAAACAACAAGGACATGGGGCTCTCCAGAAACCAAAGCGATGGGATGGCGCCAGCACTGCTGAAGGCGCAGAAACACAGCCCCAGCTGGACACATTTCTCAGGCTCAGCGGTCATCACAGGGAGGCTGCAGCTTCCAGAGCCTGAGAAACATCCTAGAACCCAGAAAAGGCCCTGGGGTGGACCATTCCAGTTCTCTGCATCACCCGGGGCAAGGAAGCCCTGAGAGGAGGCTGCCCTGGAATGGCAGGGCGGAAAAAGACACTCTAGCGTCTCTCCTCTTGCGAAAATAGGATGTTACTGTGGAAAATTCTCAGCAAGCAGGTGAGTGTAAGCACTGGACTTCACACTCAAAGATGCTTGTCCCCACTGGGTCCTAGATTTTCCAACTTGACCAAGTCTCTTAAACCTCTCTGTGCCACTGTTTATTATGAAGATGAAAGGAAATTATTTATACAGAGACTGAGCTCTGATCTTGATAATCAGAGCTTAATATAATTAACACCGACACAGTGCGTACTAGGGGCCAGGCACTGTCCTTCTAGTTTTGTATACATCAACTCATTTAATCCTTGCATTCTGGGTACAGTTTATCATCTCCATTTTACAGATAGGAGAATCAGCACAGAGAAGTTAAATACTGTGCCTCAGGTCAGACAGCTAGTAAATCACAGCTGTAGCAGCAGTATTGTATATCCTATCATTATTATTAGCATTGATTGCCACTTATACAATTCCTATTTAAAACTGGAAACATTTGCCAAGAATTTTTCTTTGGCACTGTTTCTAAACTCTGCAAACTGTACAGAAAGATTCCTGAAGCTAGCCAAAATAAAACTCTGTTTCTTTAACTCATTTTCAGAGTAAATAGATAGACAGATAAGGGTTGCTTGTGGACTTTGCCCATCTAGTCCTGGGGCAGAGGGTGGCTCTATAGAGGTCAGGGCTGAGGAGACCTGGGAGGGGCCAGGGCTGTGCGAGAGGGTGGTAAGAGGCAGGGGGTGGAGTTAGGGGACAAAACTCCTCTCCAGGAAGCTGTGGTGGCTGCTTCCTAGCTGCCTTCAAAGGAAAACAGGTGATCCCACTCACACAGTTCTCCAGGGACGGAAAGCAGTGGCTGCTCCTGTTACAGCCCTAGCTCCTAAGGCTGAGCTCAGGGCTGGACCACTGAAGTCCAGTGAGGGAGAGGGGTCCAGCCTGGCACCTCCCTTTCTTCACTCTCTCCTCCCTTCTGCCAGACTCCTATGACTGCAATACTCTCTGGGGTGATTATTAACATGAACACCGTTTGGACTACAGGTGCAGGAGGTGGGGGGCAGTGGGGGTGGGGAGCACATATGTATAGATATACTTCAAGGAAAACAATGCTGGAAGGATAAAATCTCCAAGATGTTTTTATACTAGGATTTTTTTTTTAAAGCAAAAGGTATATTACACTCACTCTATCCTTTCAAATAAATACACAAAAACCCTAACATCACCCAAACAGACATGGTTAGCAGTAATTACAATCTATTTTCAGCTGCTTTGGCATCATGTATGTGAAATTGCCTCTAACTGCCACTTTCTTAAGCAAGTAATTCCAATAAGAGCGTTGGGAGAATCATGGCAGGTAATCACATTAGGGTGTAGGTGGAGGAGACCGGGATACAGAGGGGCGGGTGGAAAAAAGAATAGGATGAATATTTCAAAAATGAATTACAGGCTAAGTTTTTTATTAAAAGCTGTCATATAATTGATATTATGCCTTGCCTTCTAAGGTGATAACCCCTTCCTTCCATTGATAAGTAAGGGCTTCTGAGGGCTTCACTAGGACACTCTATTCTCTTGCCTTCACTGGCAAATTCCTGTGTCCTCCAAAATACAGAAGAGCTGTGGGGAGCCCGTCTAAATGTATAATATACTAAAAAAAGGCACTTCCCCTTTTCTTCTGCATTGTGTATGCCTCAGTTGTGGGAGAATTAAAAGCAAAACACCAAATGCAAACATGATCTTAGCTTTCAATATTCTACCTGACCATGAAATCTTTTTTTTAAAAATCTGCTCATTGACCATCTCTTTATTCACTAAAATTGACTTTGCATATGACAAAATGCAAACACAATGCGAGCTGAACTAGAATTGTTCCTGTTTTAATGAGCAAGTGGACAACTTTTCAGATTAGATGTCTTTTTAGAATACTCCCTTAAAATACCTAAGAAAGATTTTGACCAACATACTAGCCTAAGAATTATATGGCATTCATGAAATTTTACTTAAAGATATGAACAAAACTTTTAAGAACACAAAATTTGAGTAAGTGGAGCAGACTTGCATGAAAATACAAAACCCTCTATAACCAGCCAAGGTGCATTTAACATTTCCAGCAGATAAATTTGCACTACCACCATCACTGTCAATAAGCAAAATACATATCACCTATGACTTATTGTACCACTTCTATTTCCCAAATCAACTTAATACTTTAGGGGTTTACTGTTCTTAATAAATTTAAAGACACAGCTAGAGAAAGACAATACAATTGATCAATGGAAAATGAAATGCTTTTTTCATGTCGGCTCTCAGCATCAGAGGTGAAAAGACACAGTGATACCATCATTTTACAAAAGGAGATAAAACAGCAGATAGTAATGTGTACAATGCAAATATCTGCTATGCAACTGACAACAACAGGTCCCAGATCAAGATGAAAGTTAAAAAGCTACATCCTAACCCACTTTGAAAGCCAGTATCAGATATACAAAACTTTCTTCCAATCACAAAAATTTATATACTTCTATGGAAAAAAAGTACAACTCTCTACTTGCAATTGGCATATAAAAGCTAAAGAAGCCAGTAGTTGACATAACCTAGCATTTCTGCAAGGCAGAGAGCCTCCTCCACAGGCCTTTCCAGTTTAAACCTGATCCTCAACCAAACATATCTTTCCAAATTGAAGAGGGATCCCTCAAAAAAAAAAATAATAATAACAACTCTGGGTATTTTCTCTGGAATGACCAAAACACTTGCTTCCCAAAGCTTAAGTAACTCTTGTTCCTAAGAAAACTATCATCTACTGCTTTTAAAAAAACTATTTATTTCAAGACAGTGTACTCCATGAAGAAATTATGGCTAGGAGTGCTTTTTTTCCCCTCTCTTTCAATGATTTGTGTGTTTCAACGATTTCAATGTTTGTGCCCTTCTGTGCAAAGTCACCAAATTCCTGATGATGACTGATAAACCTGTCTTCCTATTCTGACCTTTTCTAACTAACACCTAACCATCTTTAAAGTTGCCAAAAGGCAACACAAGCTAATGAAAAAAAAAAAAAAGCAAAAGAACCCACTTCACATAATGCCTGGGTCACTTACACTGTGAATGTCCCGCCTAACAACTAAAACTTCAGCCCCATCAAACTGAAATGACAATCTAATGCTGCATTCAAAACCCGGAACTGTTTTATCCATTCGTACTTCGCACAGACTGACAAAGAGGAAAGAACTGGAGCGGGGGGCAAAAAAGGCCGGAAAACCCCCTATCGCTTCGAAAGTCATCAAACCCCCAAACCCAGTAAACTCACACTTGTATACCAGCAGTGCTGCAGCTACACCAGAGATTAACGGTAAACGTGAGAGCTTTCTGATATTAAACTACGTCCAGAGAAGCAGAATTTCCCCAAATCCAGTTCACACACATTCTGCTTTCAACATGTAACAGCCATTTCGCTCACACCCTTTCATTACACGATCGAATCTGGTTACCAAAGTACATTTCTGCACTCAAGCGGTTGGCCTGAGCTTTCCCGTTCTCTTTGTCTTGTGATCTGCCGGGCAGTTTCTGCCCTTGGGAAGTGAGCGTGAGAGCTGTGGATTCCAGACAATTCCGCACGATCTTTCAGCTCGGGCTTGCACGCTCTCTCGCTCCCTCTAGCCGGCTCCATATTGCGGGGCCGGTCCCTCCGGTCTCGCCCCACGTTACAAAAAGCTAGATTTCTGGGCTATCCGAAGACCCCATTAAATCTGCCTCCAACAACCTGCCACAGGCCCGGCCGGCACCACACGCCGAGCTAGGGCCCCAGCGACCGGCCGCCCCGAGGCACACTTCCCCCACCCCGGAAGAGGAGGGAGGCAAACTTCGAAGGGCGGGGGCGGCGGGCGAGCTCCTGGGACCCCCGCCCGCCCCGGGCAGCGACCCAGGTGCAGCCGGAGAGCGCGGGGGAAAGCAGAGATCCGGCCCGCTAACGCGAAGGCGGCGGTCAAGGCGCTCTCCTTCGCTGAAGGGCTCCGGAAAACTGCAGCCGGGCGACTGGGGGAACCCTCAGGAAAGTGTACGGTGACGGAGAGGTGGCGGAAGCCCGAGTTCGCCTGCAACTCCGGGGAAGAATGCTCCCGGCGGCGCGCACACCCCGCTCGGAAGAGGACCAGGGAAACGGGAGCCGCGAGGGAGCCGGGAGCACGCGGGGACGCTGGCCAAGAAGGGGACCCGCGGGTGCCCGGAGGGCGGCAGATGCCAGCGGCAGGGAGGACGGCGGCCGGCTCGCTTCCCCCGGCTCGGTTCTGCAGAAGGAGAAGCGGCTGCTGGTGACAGGAAGAGAGCGGCTGTGGCCGCGCGCGCACGCACCGCCTCCCCCTCCCGAGCACACACCCGGACCCGCTGCCGCCACCTACCTCCCCCACCGGCCGGCTTCCTTCCTCTGCTGAGCCCAGGCTACACCGGCAGCCTCTGGCGCGCACGGCTCCGATGAGCCCCTGACCCAGCTCAGATCCGCCAGCCGTTCCCGACCCGAGCTCGCCGTCTCCAACCCGCTGCCAGCCGTGGCCGCCGCTTCCTCCAACTCCGCTCCAGCTGCTCGCGACTCCTTTCCGTGCGCCAGCAGCTCCAGCGCCCGGCAGCGGCCCCGCCTCCGGCCCCGCCCCGCGCGCCCCGCCCCCGAGCCCTCGCCAACCAGCGCCCGCGGCTCCGCCCCTCTCCGCTGGCACCGCGCCCTCCGCCGCTGCCATTCACCGCGCGGCCAGCGAGCCCGGCGGCCAGCTGGGCGGAGCTCGGATCCTGCCGACCCTTCCTGCGGCCCGGCTGCCTTTCCGCCCCCAGCCGCGGGGATGCCCTGGGCGACCCGGCCGAGTGCTCTGGGTTTTCGCCCGCCGGGCCGGCCAGGTTGCTCCCCGCCTGGGGCTGAGCCGGCTGCCGGGCGTCTTCGAGACTGGAGGCGGCGGGTCTGGGAGAGACCGAGGACGAGTTCAGACTTAGAAGCTGCGTCTCTAATCGCGGTGTCTTGAAACACACCCCAGCATCTTTCGAGCCCCCAGCGTCCCACCAGCGCAGGGGCTGGGGCGGGGAGGACTCGGATTCCAGGCTAGCCAAAGCCGGAGGCCCTGCATTTCTCTGCTTGGCCAGTGCGGCCGCGGAGGTGGGCTGAAAAACCGCGCCACCCCGCGTGGCGCCTCGGGGTGAAGGAGGGGTGAAAGGGTGAACCGGAGGGACAGGCGTCCGCAGCCTGCCTCGAACTCCAGGAGCCTGGCTGGCACTGCCGTCCCCGGGAACCAGGCGGGCCCGCCAGAAGGGCAGAGTTTCATGAGGAGGGCGCACGCTGACTGATCCCTCCCAGTCCTGAGATGACGGAGCAAATGTAGGTCGCTCAGACAGACTGCAGTTGCTCGTGGCTCGGTGGGAGGAAGCTCACGGGAACTGTGAATTCCTTAAATTTCTTAATTTTCTAATGCACATTTTTCAGCTAGTCCTCATTATTTTAGTTGCTCAAGAAAAATCTGCTGTTGATACAAACCTTCCTCTGACGGTATGATGGGATGCCACCACCCCCTCTGTTCCTCTTTCGCCCATGAAAACACGTAATAGTCCGCCTTTTAAAAACCTCTTCCCAGATTCCTCTTTCTGCGGTTTCGAGACGTGCACCCGCCCAGTCGACTTGCCCTAAAGCCCTGTTCCCAATTTCCTTGCAAGAATATTACTTTTTTTTTTAACCAATAATTTACTTTTGTCAAAGTTTGAGTTTGGTGGGGGTTTTTTTTTCAGGTGTTTTTTAATTCCGTGTTTTTTTCCTTTTCTTTATTTTTAATGGACAATGGAAGTAGAGGAAGAGTATCCTGAAATTTATTGACTGTCCTTAGGAAAGACAGTCATCCCTAAAGGTGATTCACATTCTGATGGACAGCTTAGTTGTACTCTAGGTTTTTCAGGCCTGGCATTTTTGTTATTCCAACGTATTTCTTGAGCTGGGGATACAAAAGCAGACAGCTACCTACTTACGTAAGAATCCACTTCATCTAAAAGTAAATATGAAGTTTACCAAGCTACATCATTCCCATGCATCCTGTGAAATGAAGGACCTCATATATTGAGCTTTATAAATGAAAGGAGGGGCCTCACCCTGTGACAGAATAACTTTATCCAATCCAATAAACTGAGATATAACTGGTATGACATTTGCTGTATTTCTGTTAGGCATGGGCCTGAAGAAACCTTACCAGCTGTCTCCTTTCCTACATAATGAGTTCCTGGAAAGACACTTACATACTGCTCTAGTGGGGTTCTATTCTCCCTAAACTAAAAATAGCATGAACTCCTTGATCAAGCTGCTTTTTCTAGACTTCAGCCACTTATTTCCAGTATATATATTTTTTTCTATCATATTTGAACACATAACGTAAGTCCATAGAGTGTTGCCTGGAAGGACAATATGTCTCTCTTTCCATAAATTGAATAATTTTAGTCTTTGTTTCTGGAGAAGGCAATGGTAACCCACTCCAGTACTCTTGCCTGGAAAATCCCATAGACAGAGGAGCCTGGTAGGCTGCAGTCCATGGGGTCACGAAGAGTCGGACACTTACTGACCAACTTCACTTTCACTTTTCACTCTCATGCAATGGAGAAGGAAATGGCAACCCGCTCCAGTGTTCTTGCCTGGAGAATCCCAGGGACGGTGGAGCCTGGTGGGCTGCCGTCTGTGGGGTCGCACAGAGTCGGGCACGACTGAAGCGACTTAGCAGCAGCAGCAGCAGCAGCAGTCTTTGTTTCATCTCTATTAAATCGATACCTCTTCACCATTTCACCAATATTCAAATATTTATTCATTTTCTACTAACTTGAACAATAAAAGCGAAAGTCACCAGAACAGCAGTATTCAGATTTTTAAAAAATAACTTTTGCCTTTAATCTAATCTTATCTGGACTCCCAAAATGTAACTGTTATAAGAATCCATGTGGTGAGACCAAAAGCATCTCTAGGTCTTTGGATCTGCCATGGCATTACATCTTGGGAATTTGTTGGAAATACAAATTCCCTCCTCAGTGAAATAGACATACTGGGGGTAGAGCCTGTGAATCTGTTTTAATATGCCTTCCAAGTGGCATGCTAGGGTGTGAGAACCATTGCTCCAGGCCTAAGGCATCTGGAAACGCAAACTGAAACCACTGCAATAAAATGCTGAAATAAATGCGCAAACACTACTGTTCAATCAGTAACAGCCGAACTGGTGGCTGGCAGCAGTGCCACCATCAAAGAGCTCAAAATGTCAAAGGAGGTACAGTTCTCCAAAGGGAGAGAGGCTTTACCGTGTGGTGACATGATATTATGGTTGGTGACAGCGAAGGTGGCTCAGAAGGCAGACCTACAGGGGTCAAGGACCCCCAACACTGAAAGGCTTTCAGAGCCCACAGCAAGCTGAGAAGTACCCTCCTCAAAGAGGACCAGTAGGATATTCTCGTTTGTCACCATCACCGCAGCTACTTCAATGACAGGAGTGCTAGAACAAGCTTCCGTTAGGACTTCCCTGGTGGTTCAGCGGCTGAGAGTCTTCCTGCCAATACAGGGGGCCCTGAGTCAATCCCTGGTGCAGGGAGATTGCACATGTAAGCCTGGGCCTCACAACTACTGGGCCTGTACTCAGCAACAAGAGAAGCCAGTGCAACGAGAAGCACGTGCACCGCAGCTAGAGAGTAGCCCCCACTCGCTGAACTTGAGAAAGCTCACACGCAGCAGCAAAGACCCAGAAGAGCCAGAAAAAAATAAATAAACAACTTCAAACAAAAAGAATAAACTTCCTTTAGACTTGAAACCTAAGTCTGTCATTCAGGGTCAAAATCAAAATTAAACAAGAACAAATGCCTTCAAGCCTTTGTCTTACAGCCGGCAGCTCGGGCACTATGTAGGCGCTTGCTAGATATGCAGAATCCCAGACCTGCTGAATCACAACCTGCATTTTAACAAGGTCCCCAGGTGTTTTGCAAGTTAAACTCTGAGATGCTTTTAGACGGATCCTCAATTTTGGAATTGCCTGGGGAGTTTATAAAAATCCCAATGCCTGGATTACACAATAGATTATATCAAAATCTTTGGGGGTTGGAACAGAGTCATCAATATCTTTTAAAGTTCTTCATATGATTCCAGTATTTGAAGCCAGGTTTAAGAACCACTGTCTTGAAGGACCCAGGTGGGAAAAGTGCCATAGGAAAGCCAACTGGGGAGAAACTGGAGCCTAAATGGCTGGTCTTAAAGGAAGCAGCTGGTACTAGAGTTTAGCTGACTGTGGCCACGCAGGAATGTAAGCCCAGATTTGCCAGGCCTTTCAGAGAGAAGTTGGAAATCCAGATTTTTTTTTTTTTTAATGGGCGATTTCCCAATTATTAAATGCTGGCAATTCATTCAACATTTTTTGAACCCTGGGTTTAGGCCACATAAGAGTTATGACCACCAGTTTATAGTTTTATGATGCTCTATGACATAAAATTAAGTGGGCCTAAAAAAAGAATAAAAAAAGAAAGGACGCCCAAGAAGATAATGAACTTGAGGTCAAACTGTTAATCTCAAGGCTTATGTATTTCAAAACTTCTGTTCTCTACAACACCAAACATTTGCAGGAATTCAATGGCTGAGAATTGGTAATGGGTGAGATACCAGTGCTAGCAACCTTGGGGCAAAATACTCTGACATTTTGCCCAATATTTTTATTTGCCCTATCTCCTGCCCTGATAACTAAATTGGGAGAAAAATCAATCTTTGTATTATTTAGCTTAAAATTTTCCACTCTTTGTGAGCTACCCAGGTTAAACACATATTACGAGGCGCAGAAAAAATTATTGGCTGGAATAGTACTTCCTAGCAGAGGGAGAATTCAGAAGGCCAACAGATTGAGAATTCTCATTCTGCTGTTTCTGAGCTTGTACATGCTGATAACCATGTTGAAGGATCAGAAGGAGAGGCAACTTCCTGACTGTACCCTCAGTGAACATGTCAGATCATTATCACCTGTACTCAAAGTTCTTTGGTCATAATCTGTGGTCTGGGCATTTCTTGTCTCTTTCAGCTCTTTAGTCCTCACACTTTGAGGAAGGAAACGAAATAAGTCAACCAGTATGCAATGGAAGTAAATGAGCCACCTTAGTAATAACTTTCAGTTAATTCTATTCTGTATCTGCTCTCAAAATCCCCTGTAATAAGAAGCTGGATTAAAAAAATGTGATAATCTAATTTGAGTTGATAAAATATGAAACATGCAAACAAAATTTTGTAGCTATTTTTTTGAATGCCAGGAACCACTTGTATTTTTGTATGACTCCAGCAAATAATAGACTTCCCGGTACACTGTGGACACTTGGTAACGGAGAAAGGTCTGGAAGCTTAAATGAAACAACTGGAAATTCTTAATATGCGTTACTGTTAAAGCAATAGAATGCAAAGGTTGTTCAGACAGAATCTCTGAAGGTCTGAGTAAGTCAGAACCCGATATGAGGACAGAGCAACAGGGCCAGTAATGCTACTAGTCAGTTCAGTTCAGCTCAGCTCAGCTCAGCCGCTCAGTCATGTCTGACTCTTTGCAACCTCATGAACTGCGGCACGCCAGGCCTCCCCGTCCATCACCACCTCCTGGAGTTCACTCAAACTCATTTCCTTCTAGTCAGTGATGCCATCCAGCCATCTCATCCTCTGTCGTCCTCTTCTCCTCCTGCCACCAATCCCTCCCAGCATTAGGGTCTTTTCCAATGAGTCAACTCTTCGCATGAGGTGGCCAAAATATTGGAGTTTCAGCTTCAGCATCAGTCCTTCCAATGACCACCCAGGACTGATCTCTTTTAGAATGGACTGGTTGGATCTCCTTGCAGTCCAAGGGACTCTCAAGAGTCTTCTCCAACACCACAGTTCAAAAGCATCAATTCTTTGGCGCTCAGCCTTCTTCACAGTCCAACTCTCACATCCATACGTGACTACTGGAAAAACCATAGCCTTGACTAGACGGACCTTTGTTGGAGTGGTGCTAAAACATCACCAGGCCTGGAGCAACTGGAAAGCTACATGCAAGGAAAAATGAACCTTGATGTTAGTACCCCACTGAATATGGGGTATTGAGTGAAAATGGATCATAGATCTACACTTAAAAATGGAACTTTTAAAAGAGAACATGGGTTTAGGAAAGAGTTCTTAAGTATTAGGACACAAAAAGCATGAACTATCAAGAGAAGAAAATCAATAAATTGGGTTTCATCACGAACATTTGTTTCTCAAAAACCATTCATGAAACTAAAGAGCCACATCTTGGAGAAGATATTGTCAAAACATATATCTGACATAGGACTTGTGTTTAGAATAGGTCAGGAACTCTCACAACACAATCATATTTTTTTTAAGTAAACAAAACGTTTTTAAAAATGGACAAAAGATTTGAACACTTTACCCAAGAATAAAGTGTACAGAAGCTCAGCATCTTTAGTTATTGGGGAAACGCAAATAAAAACAACAATAAGAAGGGATTCAAATAGATAACTTGCATGCAGTGTTGATAACAGTGCTGTTCATAATAACCAAAAGCTGAAAACTACGCAAATGTTCATGAGCAGATGAAAGGCTAAACAAAGTATACTGATGTGCAATGGAACACCATTTGGCTGTAAAAAAGGGAATGAAGTTCTGACACATGCTACAACATGGGTTAAACCCTGAAAACATCCATACTACACGGGGTGGGGAAGCTTGAGGGATGTTTCATCCTGCCTTTGGAAAACCTTACCAAAGTGTCCCAGGCACCTAATGGGGAGCACCCCTCCCCCATCAGTGAGCAGTGGTGTTTAAATACCCCACCTCACACGCCTTCCCTTGGTACTATTTCACTTGTACTCTTTGATTCCCTTTTGTGTAGGCTCCTTGAAGCTTTGTCATTTTGATTAAAAATCGTTTACAAAGCTTACAGTATGCTTAGTTAGCTTTCAGCTTTCTGAGCTAACATCACATTCCAGTCCTTCCAGTTTTAGAGACTAAAATGCAGTCACCTTGTTTAGACTTGGTGATATATAAGATTTTCTCCATCACCATCAACAGACTCTCCCTCTCCGGCTGGTTGCTCATATGTTCATTGTTAATGTGGATTTCTTTTTCAGAGGGTCCCCTTTTCCGAAGTTTGGAGCCACCTTTCTCCAACAAAAGCAACCTCTTTAGATCTATAAACATGAGTCGGTTGAGCTAAGGAAGCAATTCTGAAATGTTCTATGTTTTTTAAATTTAAAATGGGCTTGCATTTGGAAAATGACAAGAAGTGTAAATATGAGGAAAAGCAAGCTGATAAATTGTATTTATTGGTGATTCAACTAATTGGAAATTTCACCCATAGTTGATTATATTCTACACCCAAGCTTTGAGCACTGGCACAAATTGTTAGGGTGCTGTTACAGCTGTCTGGGTAAAAGGATTGGCTTAAATATGCTCATGTTGGCACTGCCAGCATAAAAATTAAGGGCAAAGTCACACTGATAGATAATGAGCCCTTTGTCAAGGAAACTGTGCTGGACAATCTCAGTGCTCAGAAAGAATTTTTCAAAAGAAACCCCAGCCTTTGTTCCCTCCACTGGAGGGGATCCAGAACTGTCAGTGCGAGCCCCAAGGATTCAGACAGCCTCACAGAATAAAGGAAACCCATTACCATCAGCCTCTCCAGTCTAGTCTCCACCCCACTGCCCTTCCTCTAGGTCTTGCCAAGCTGGGTGTGCAAAGAAAACGCTTTCGATCAGGTAAGGCTATATTCCGACAGTACCAATTTTCTACAAGAAGTTAAAATCTTTTGTTGGGTGACTGTATCACAATGTTAACAGTTCTAAGCAAAATGCATTGTGAAGGAATGACGACTCCTCATTTAGGATGGTCTGGGGGGACACGAGCTTCTTTAAGCGTGGATATGTTTGAAAAATACATCTTATGCTTTCTGTTGTAAAAGGGAGCCATGCTTATGACGGCTTTTGTATTGGCTTGTAACGATTCAAGAGGGCTTGGTCATGAATTCTTTCAATTGATGCATCTGCTTTACATTGTAGGCAGAGCATGCATCATGATTTCCATTTTACAGATGAAGACGACGACTTGGGAAGGCTGTGTGATTTGACCCAGGTCTCACAGATGGAGAGCAGCAGAATAAAATCTCTGCTGGGGCTTTTTAACTCTAGGACTGCAGCATGGGCTGCCTTGCTGTTCAGTGATGCCTCCCTTTCGGTTAATGTGCTCCTTATCCTCAATCTGTGCTAAGTCACTTCTAGGCAACTTTCAGTCTAACCATTGCAATTATCATCTGATCTATCATCACTACAAATCCAGGAGAAATTTTGCTTCTGTTTTATGTCTTTTAGCCATGAGGCTTGAGGGATCTTAGCTCCCTGACAAGGGATTGAACTCACAGCCTTGAAAGGCAAAGTTTAAACCACGGGACCCCCAGGGAAGTTCCCTCAGGATCTAGGCTGATAGAGAACTTCACACCTCTGGGAACACCTTATCTCCCTTCTTGGGTAATCCTGAATCACAGAGTTGGCAAGTACCTGCTGCATCTATTAGGTTGGTGCAAACGTAATTGTGGTTTTGGACTGTGAATTTTAAATCATTATAACTACATCAAACACATCTTTATTAACCAAAATAGGAACCATTACAATCAACACATTTTTGCCAATAAGAAATAAACTTGTTTATGCCTATATTGTAAAAATCCATGTTTCAGGATTTGACAAACTCTTGGAAAGCATTTTCTGCATTCTGCTGGTTGTGGAAGAACTTTCTTGGCAAAATGTTGTCAAGATGCTTGAAGAAGTGGTGGTTGGGCTGACAAGAAGTCAGGCGCATATGGCAGGTCAGGCGAAACTCTGTAGCCCAATTTGTTCAACTTTTGAAATGTTCGTTGTGCGACGTGTGGTCAGGCGTTGTTGTGGAGAAGAATTTGGCCCATTCTTTTGACCAATGCCTGCTGCAGTTTTTGGTGTATCTCATCGATTTGCTGAGCATACTGCTCAGATATAATGGTTTTGCCAGGATTGAAAAAGCTTTAGTGGATCAGATGGATCAGATGGGCAGCAGACCACCAAACAGTGACCATGACCTCTTTTGGTGCAAGTTTAGCTTTGGGCAGTGCTTGAGAGCTTCTTCTTGGTCCAACCACTGAGCTGGTCATCACTGGTTGTCATTTAAAATCCAGTTTTCACCCTTGCACGTCACAACCTGAGAAATGGTTTGTTGTTGCGTACAATAAGAAGATAACACTTCAAAACAATGATTTTTTTTTTTTAAATTTCCAATCAGCTCACAAGGCACCCACTCGTTGAGCTTTTTCACCTTTCCAGTTTGCTCCAAATGCCAAATGACCATAGAATAGTCAACATTGAATTCTTGGGTAACTTCTCGTTTAGCTGTAAAAGGATCAACTTCGATGATGCTCTTAGTTGATCACTGTCAACTTCCAATGGCTGGCCATGATGCTCCTCATCTTCAAAGCTCTTGTCTCCTTTGCAAAACTTCTTGAACCACCACTGCACTATATGTTCGTTAGCAGTTCCTGGGCCAAATGGGTTGTTGATGTTGTGAGTTGTCTCTGCTGCTTTACAACCCATTTTGAACTCAATAAAAAAAATCACTTGAATTTGCTTTTTGTCTAACATCATTTTCCTAGTCTAAAATAAATATAAAATAAACAGCAAGTAATAAGTCATTGGGACTTCCCTGGTGGCTCAGAGGTTAAAGCGTCTGCCTGCAAGGTGGGAGACCCGGGTTCAATCCCTGGGTCGGGAAGATCCCCTGGAGAAGGAAATGGCAACCCACTCCAGTATTCTTGCCTGGAGAATCCCATGGATGGAGGAGCCTGGTAGGTTACAGTTCATGGGGTTGCATAGAGTCGGACACGACTG
This sequence comes from Capra hircus, assembly GCF_001704415.2. NCBI lineage: Eukaryota > Metazoa > Chordata > Mammalia > Artiodactyla > Bovidae > Capra > Capra hircus. The sequence goes on from NC_030827.1 coordinate 11,504,786, forward strand.
AGCAACTTCACTTTCACTTAATAAGTCATTACCAAAAAACATAAAGCGAGAAATACACATTAAAATGATATATAACATAACCACATTTAAGCATGTATTCCAATGTCAAACAACAAACTTCAACAATTCAAAACCGCAATTGCTTTTGTACCAACCTAATAGTTTAACTCTCTTATATTTCAGAGAAGGAAACTGAGTCTCAGAGAGGGTAGATAACCGTCTCCATGATACTGAGTTAGGTGATGCTCCAAGTCACACAGCCAATTAGTGACAGAATCATGTCAAGAACCTACATCTCCTAAACCAGGTATGGGCCTTACTGGGCTGGCCCATGGCCTCACCGGTATGATTCTGGTTTAGCTGGTGCCTGGCAAGCACCTGCCAAATGTAACAGGCACTGTTGACTTATGGAAGACAAGATTTATGACTTGTATACATGACTACAGGTCTGTCAACAACGGCCTTGTAAAAGGTTAATAATCTTGTCCATAAGTCAGGCACTGAGCCACAGGAAAAAATAGGAGGAACCATGCAGGCTGACGATGCAGTCTAAGGACAAAGCTTCTTTAAATGTGAAATGCTATAAAAGACTCTACCACACAATTCTGTGGCAAAGAGATGGCAATTCCTGCTGTTTTTTCAGTCACTCAATTCAAAAGGATAAAAGAACATGTACCCATTTCCCAAACCATTTACTTGGCCAAAAATGATGGCACATACCCTCTCCACACCCAGCAACACCACCATCTCCCTTCGGCAGACCATGTTGGACCACATTAAAACTGTGTCTTGACATTCCCCTCATGCGGGAGGCATTCCCTCACCAATCCTTGGTAATCTATTATTCTACACATCATGAGACTCAGTCCTTTTTTTTACTGGCCATGGTTCATGGCACATGGGATCTCATTTCCCGGACCAGGGATCAAACCTGCAGCCCCTGCACTGGACACACAAGAGTCTAAACTGCTGGACCACCAAGGGAGGCTCAGTACTTTGACAGAGGTGGCTTTGTCAAGCTTTTCCTTATTCATCCTCTCTTAGCGAGGGGTTCAGAAACTTCTTGGCTTAACAATAAGGCTAGCCTGCAGAAGGGAGAAGACCATTTGTCTTAGATTCAGGTGATATCCTACAAGAGGGCATAAGAGCCATTCATCTGAGGCAGGCCAAGCTCATATGCTTTTCTCTAGTAAGAAGCTTTGGAGAGAGCTGTGACTGTCCACCAGTAGAAAGCTCAGAAGAGATGAGTTTCTGTCCAGGGATAGGTCTTTCTTCACCTGGCAGGCCAGTGGCCCTTGCCTTAGTAACACCTCCCTGCAGAATAGCTTGTTGGGCTAAGCTCATCAACAGAAAGACAGTGTGCAGAAACATAACATGAATTTGAAAAGAGGGAGGAGGACAACCGCTAACCACACTTCCTATGAATCAAGCACTGGTCTACACATAAGAATTAATTTATCCACTGTGCCATCTCTCCCACGTTGCAGATAAAGAAACTGGCACAAAAAGATCAGGGAACTGGTAGAGCTGAGTTTTGAATTCAACTCAAGCAACTTGGTCTCATACAGCATCTTCTAAACCAGGGGTTTATAAACTCTATCTTGCAGGTTAACTCCAGCCTACCACCTATTTTCATAAATAACTCCCCTTTTCTCTGCAGCTTTTATGCTCGCCTGGCAGAGTTTGTAGTTGCAACAGGGACTGTATGCCTCACAAAGCCTAAAATTGTTACTACCTCTTTACAGAAAGAGTTTGCTGACCCTTCCTCTGAATTATACTGGGGAGGGAGAGGGACTGTCCTCCTCATACTTTTTAGAATACAAACTCATCTGAAAGCTATTATTACATAGACTAACATGCAATACCGGGGAGAGAGTTTAGCATCTACTTCTTTCCCATTTGTCTTAAAGGTGAGGAAACTGAGGTCTCGGGACAGGAGAGAAACTGACCCCCAGATGACACTGATAACAGCAGACACAGATCCAGAATCTAAACCCTCAATCCGCTGCCCTGCTGTGTTTGAGACAACGCCTCAGTTTTCAGTTAGCGCCTTAGCAGGAAAGAGTTGAAGATGAGTTGAGAGCAAGACTGAAATGAATCAGAGAGGCCTTCCAGAAGATGGAGAAGGAAGTTAAAGGTAATAGAGAGAGGCCAACAGGGAGAAAACCCAGTCTGTGCTCATAAATGTGTGACCCCATGAGTATAGTTCATGGAATTCTCTAGGCCAGAATACTGGAGTCATTAGCCTTTCCCTTCTCCAGGGGATCTTCCCAACCCAGGGATCGGACCCAGGTCTCCCTCATTGCAGGTGGATTCTTTACCAATTGAGCCACCAGGGAAGCCTGATGAAAGTGTCTGGAGGCAGTTATTTCACAGTTTTGTCAGGCCAGCAGTGCAGAGCCGCTCATGCCTGCCTGGATTCCCATCCCTTGACTTCTGTCTAAAACTAATGTAGACTGTCTACTGGACTCTCAGAAGTAGAAGTTTTACAAATGTTATTAGCCATGCATCCATTTAATTCTAACCGGATGGTAAATGCCTTGAGGGACATTCCAAAGGTCATGAATACATGACTATGGTCTGCAAAGAGGGCCCCACCCTGAGAAGTTAGAATGCAAATATCAACCTGATCATTTCCTAATGTTTTTCAAGACCCATCCATAAGAAAGCCCAGCCAAAATCTTTATTTCTGATCATTTTCATCACCCGTCATATGCAAAGTCCTCATGTTATCTTAGAGCTTCAAAAGAAAACACTGTCAAAACCAGCTTCTTCGTGACTTGTCATTTAATATGTTCTCCTTCATTTCCAAGGGAACAAAGTACATATTTTCCCAAATGCAATCGAAATTGCAATCCCTGCTCCTTCTTTTAGGGCTTTGGGGAGTCAGTGTTAATCAAACATTAATGAGAATCAAAAGAGCTAGAAACTGTTATATAATTTTCCATCTACAGAAATGCAAATGATATTTCAAATCAGCATAATTTTACACTTGGTGCATTCCCATTGCTTTGCTGAATCCATTCCAAACCTTGTAGTCCAGATCATGAAAAGTGTTAGTTGATCAGTCATGTCCGACTCTTTGCAACCCCATGGACTTTAGCCTGCCAAGCTACCCGGTCTATGGAGTTCTCAGGCAAGAGTACTGGAATGGGTAGCCATTCCCTATCCAGGGGATCTTCCTGACTCAGGGATTGAACCCAGGTCTCCTGCATTGTAGGCAGATTCTTTATCATCTGAGCCACCAGAGAAGCCCAGTCCAAATCATATTCATTCAAATACAAACATACTGGTGTAATCACTATCTAATATGACATTCTAGAAATTTTGGAAACTTCAGATGTCACCATAGCACTAGTCCAGAGAGATAAAATATTTTGTAAATTATCAACCTTTTTGAAACTCTTCTCAGATGGAGCTGATGGCTCACATATGTGAATTTACTCAGTTGGGCTGAATTGGAAAACTTGCATTATTTGCCTAACCTCTGCTTCTCCAGGATTTGCAAGCCTGGTACTGATGCAATACCCAGGGGTTATCATAGGAGCATCCATTTCAGCCAGAGTGCAGTGGGATTTCTGAATCAGTGTGAGAGGACCATCCCCTGGCCACAGCTGATTGGTCCAAAGGAGGACATGTGGCTCGACTGAGCCAATGAGTTCCTTTCTCAGGATTTTGGATTTTGTGATGAGTCAGTCAGTCTGAGCGCTAACATTTAAACATCCCAAACTGTCCGTTACCCTATTTTCTTTCATGCTGACATGAAACGTCATGGAAGCTGGTTTGTGAGGAGGGAGAAGAACAAAGCACCTTTGCAGAGAGGAGGAACTGAGGAGAGCTACCATGGAGTCCTGAGTTCCTGATTTCAGCTTTTCCTACAGATTCAAATTTGTATCCATGAGATACTTTTATATCATTACAACAAAATGTTTTTTCTATTTAAGTTTATTGGAGTGGGGCTTCTGTCACTTGGCATTCAATGTCTTAACAAATACACAGTATTAAAAATTCTTAAGGAGAAGATGAAATAGAACTGTGCTAGGGAAATAGGTATATTTACTAAGAAAGCTTATTCACTCATAAGTAAGCTTCTTCGAGTAAATTGAAAGCAGATTAATAAGACAAGTGACTTGAACTTAGTAAGTGCTCAATAATCTTGTTGTTGTAGCTGTTGTTTGTTTTAATGGACAATAAATAGCAAGGACTGGTGAGTGACATACTGATCACCTGGAGAAAAGAGAAGTAAAGCACGCAATGAAACCATACACCACAGGCCAAAACTGAAGACCCACACTCACTCTAACCATGTCTGCGGCTAGCTTTTGTCCCTGTCTCAATAAAGAGGGCAATTATCTAGTCTGCTCTATAAGCAGAACCCCAGTAGTCATCATCTCTCTTTTCTCCTGTACCAAGTCCATCATTTCACCATTCCACCAGTCCCAGCTGTTCAAAGAGAAGTCTCTCATCTTTACCCATTTCTTTTCATTTCCACTGGATTCTTTACCACTAGCACCATCCGGGAAGCCCTCCATTGCTGCTGCCCTAATCCAAAATTGTTGCACCATTTACTTGTCACTCAGTTAGTCTCCTTTCTGAAACCTTTAATTCCTAGCATTTCTTACTCCACAGTTCTAGCTGAAGGATGCTTTTTGAAGTGTAAATCTGATGATGACATCCATCTCCCCCCAAACACATACAATAAACATCTTTTAAATGTTATACTGTTTCCTTTTTGCTGCAGGGCAATGATTCTCATTCCAAACTTCACAATAAAGTCATCTGGAGGCCTTACAACAAGCAAACACACAAACAAACGAAACTTTGGCCTGGGTCTCACTTCCAGAAGCCTGGATTGAATTGTTCCGGAGTGGGATCTTCTGACCAGTATTTCTAAAACACTCCCTAGGTGATTCTGATGAAAAGTTAAAGTTGCAAGACCTGCTCTAGGTATATAAGCCCGGCTTCGTGCGGGCTGGATATGGTCTTGCCTCTGCTTCCTTCTCTTCCCTCATTATCTGCCACATCCCCATCCACTGTTCTCCAGCCACGCTGGTCTTCTCTTGGTTCCTCAAAATCCCCAGACTCCTTCCCGCCTGGGTCCACGGCCTCTGAGCAGCTTTTTCCTGTGACACACTCTCCTTTCTCTCCAGATCTACACTCTGTGTCACCTCCTTAGGGAAGGCTTCCTGGACCTTCCTGAGTAGGTCAACTCCCATTCTGGCCCACTGAACTCGGCACCTTTCCCTTACAGCACTTGCCACAGTAAGCTTTATATTTATGTGTAAGTCTCTGAATCACGTTTGTGTTCCCCACTAAACTATACACTCTGTGAGCAGGGGCCCTGTTTGCTTTGTTCACCGCTGCATCTCCAGTCCGCAGCTTTCCTCACAAAGGAAGAAGAGGCAGCCCTCTTTCTTTGTGATGAGGACCAAGGGAGGAGACGGAAATATTTCCCGAGGGCAGCCCTACTGCTATGGAAATTAAAATTCAGTGCCAAGATATTTGTTATAAAACTAACAAAAACTTCAAAGGGAAATTCAAGTCTTGAGTGGAATGGGCAATAAAAAACTTTAAGGGGCTTGTAGTTGATGGTGGATGGAGCAAGTTCGGCTCAAGCTAGGTGAAGGGTCCAGAGAAGAGGCTCTGACTCCACCAGGGCTGGTCTTCGTTTCACCCCCATAAACTTCTACCTATGGCTTCAGTGGCACGGCTTGAAAACACAAAAGGAGAACCTTTGCTCAGTAATCCCCCTGGGCCTTGGCAGGACAAGGCAGCAACCATATGGGGTTCCTGGGGGAGACTGTGGTTTTGAGTTGCAGAGAGAGGACCCACTTCTCTAGATGGGGCGGGCATCTAGTTTGGTGACTAGACATGGAGCCCAGACTCTCTTTTCAAACCCCTGCAGGGAGCTCTGGTACTTACTCGCTGCGTGACCTGAGGACAAGTTCGTTATGCTCTCTGTTTCTGTTTTCAGACTGTATCATGAGCAAGATAACAGTGCAATGGGTGTACAACATTATATAGATACAATCTCTTCAGCGATTCATTATAAAGATAATGGATTCTAGCTAACACAAGCACAAATTCTAGCTAACACAAGGCTTCTTCAGCCATTGTTTTTATAACTTTTTTTCCTACTCTGAAACTCTACAAGATTCCCCATTTTCGCTTCTGTGTTGGCAGCAGTAGCAGCCCTAATAGTTGCATGCTCTGAACCACTGCAGTTGACACCCCCAACTGCTAAGGTGCAAACCTGCTGCTGCGGTGGTTTAGTCGCTAAGTCGCATCCAACTCTTGCAACCCCATGGACTGTAGCCTGCCAGGCTTCTCTGTCCATGGGATTTCCCAGGCAAGAATATTGCTGCTACCATATGAGCAGCAATATTTGGTTTCTAAATAAGACCAAAGTGCAGCCCATTTACAATTTCTGAATTTTGGATCAATCATGATTGTGCAGATGATTTACCTTCTGACCACGGGCACTAAAATGCCATTGCTGTCTGTAAACGTCTGTGAAGTGTACTGTACTCTCTATGTCTTGTGATACCTCTGAAGGCAAGTCTTTCACCTTCTGAAGGGAGGATGGAGGGCTTGCACCAGCACCCCTTCCTAGGGTAGTGACCTAGGCAACCTTCTACATAGGACATCCTCCTGCCTCTGGCCCTGCCTTATCCTTGCAAATGCATTCCCAGGGACAAAGATAGGGGAACATCACATTTATTCACACGCTCTGGAATGCTGGGATTCCCTGCTGGCTCAGACGATAAAGAATCCACCTGCAATGCGGGAGATCTGGGTTTGATCCCTGGGTTGGGAAGATCCCCTGGAGAAGGGAACAGCCACCCACTCCAGTATTCTGGCCTGGAGAATTCCATGGACAGAGGAGCCTGGCAGGCTACAGTCCATGGGGTTGAGTCGCAAAGGGTTGGACACGACTGAATGACTTTCACTTTCTCCTTTACATAACCACAAAATTACTGTGGGCTTCCCTGGTGGCTCAGATGCTAAAGAATCCACCTGCAATGTGGGAGACCTGGGTTCGATCCCTGGGTTGGGAAGATCCGCTGGAGAAGGGCATGGCAATCCACTCCAGTATTCTTTCCTGGGAATCCCCGTAGACAGAGAAGCCTTGCGGGCTACAGTCCATGGGGTTGCAAGGAGTCAGACATGACTGAGCGACTAAGCACACAGCACTGGAATGAAATGTTCTGAGCACAGTTACGCCTGATGGCACAGAGGATTAGCTACGTTACACATCCTCAGTAACACATCCATTTTAACTAGAAAGTCATTTTTGTTACAACTATACCGATTTCACCTGAAGTTCAGTTTGGCTAGCACTCATTGGAAGAGGAACGTGATGGTTCATTTCGTGTATCAACTGTACTGGACCACAGAGGGCCTAGACATTTTGGATGTGTCGGTGAGGGTGTTTCTGGATGAGATTAACATGTGCATAGGCTGACTGAGTGTCCTCCCTACTGTGGGTGAACCTCATCCAATCATTTGAGGACCCGAATAGAATAAAAAGGCTTACCCTCCCTCAAAGGAGAGGGAATTTCCTCTTGCTTGATCACCTTGAGCTGGGACATTGGTTTTTCTCCTTCCCTGGGACTCAGACTGGCTCTTCCTGAGTTGAAACTCTGCTGGCTTTTAGCCTGCAATTATATTATTGGTTCTGGTGCTTTTAGGCTTTTGGACTCAGAGTGGAACTAAACTGGCTTTCTTGGGTCTCCGGCTTGTTGACTGCAGATCTTATGGAGAGTGACTGCAAGTCTCATGGAGACTTGTCAGCCTCCATGATCACTAATTCCTTATAATAATTCTCTCTATATATATACATACATACACATACACACACACATATGTATATTTATGTTTCCATACATATATATGGACTTCCCCGGTGGCTCAAATGGTAAAGAATCTGCCTGCAATGTGGGAGACCTGAGTCCGATCCCTAGATTGGGAAGATCCCCTGGAGAAGGGAACAGCTACCCATTCCAGTATTCTTGCCTGGAGAATTCCACGGACAGAGGAGCCTGGCAGGCTACTGTCCATAGGGTCACAAAGAGTCAGACACGACTGAGCCGCTTTCACTTTCTATACATATATATATATATATTTGGTTTTTTTTTTTATTACGTTTCTGGGGAACTCTAATACAAAGAGCTCCAGAAGATTTTTCTGCCTTAATAAGGTCAGGAAAGAAAATATTAATGACATTTCATTGCTAACGAAGAGTCAGAAGATTTTAGAGAAACACTAGCATTGTGGACATGAGTCGCTCATTATATAGTTCTGAGGGGTTGGAAAAGGGGAGTTGATGTGTACTGAGTTCATGCTATGAGCCAGTCACTTTCACAAACATCAATTTAATGAATTAAAGGCATATTTACAGAGCTAAGACATTAGTTTAAGAACAAGTCCGAGGCACCAGTTCTATCACTTGTCTTTCTGCAAAACTATGCAATTTACTAAATTGAACAAGCCTCAAACATGGCCCTGACACAGGCTATGGCAGGAGCCTTCCCTTACTAAAGGGAGCTACAGAAACTTCCAAGGAGAAGGTGTGATTTCTTTCCTTATAGTAATTAACTGGGTGGTCACTTTAAAAATCCTATTCTTCCAGACAAAACTGCATCAGTGTAGTGCAAAATAGGGGACTGAGCTATCTTTCTGCTTCCAAGACTCTAAACAGCTAGGACAGCCTCTCACGTTGTCATAGTAGGCTGGGTGGTCACTACCTAGAAATACAGTGGATCCTTGTAACAGGTTTTAGGCCATCTTAGAGATACCTTCATTACTTAACTGCTTTTTGTAAATTGCAGGAAGCCTTCCAGATTCCACACTGCCCAGTCGTAGAAGCTACAAGATTGTTTTGCAAGACAGGAGGAAAGCGTTAGGAAGTTAGGTTTTCTGCCCCGAGACGGAAGAGAGCCACTCCTGGGGCCTCCCAGTGAGACATTTCTAGGACTTTTATCTGTCTGATGGAATGGATAGAAAAGTCCAGCAATAAAAGGACTCATGCTGAGTCAACAGGTTGGCAGAGTCTCAACCTCATTCACCCTTATATATGAAAAAGATCTAAACCACAGTGAACCAGTGAACACAGTAAAGTTGCTCAGTTGTGTCCAGCTCTTTGTGATCCCATGGACTACAGCCTACTAGGCTCCTCCATCCATGGAATTTTCCAGGCCTGAGTGCTGGAGTGGGTTGCTATCTCCTTTCTCTAGGGAGTCTTCCTGACCCGGGGATTGAACTCAGGTCTCCCACACTGCAGGCAGATGCTTTACCGTCCGAGCTACCAGGGAAGCCCCTGCAATTTGATCAAGTCATAACCTCAAACAGTGGCTGACAAAAAGTTTTATAATGTACCAAAAGCAGTGACTGGAATTTATGACTGGAGACTTGATCTTTGTCACTTAGTCATGTCACTTACTTTCTCTGGGCTTCAGCTGGAAAAACTAGGGTGCAATGAAAGTGAAAGTGAAGTCGCTCAGTTGTGTTCAACTCTTTGCAACCCCATGGACTGTAGCCTACCAGGCTCCTCCTTCCATGGGATTTTCCAGGCAAGAGTACTGGAGCGGGTTGCCATTTCCTTCTCCAGGGGATCTTCCAAACCCAGGGATCGAACCCGGGTCTTCCACAATTGCAGACAGACACTTTACCCTCTGAGCCACCAGCGAGGCCCCTGGGCTACAACGAGGAAGGCTGTAAGGAATGGTGGGGCCACAGGATTTCTGAGAGTCCTTTTACCTTTAAACCCCAAGCTTTTCTGTCGTTACTATATAGAGTGGTTTTATCGGCACAATCATCCTTCCAGCTCACAAAAGGTAAACATTTGGCAGTCACAAAGTCCCTTCTGCATTTGGATTGCAGTGTCCTTAGCTTGTCGGTTCTCTGCTTAGTTTAACATGTGTGTGTTTCAGTTGCTCAGTGGAGTCTGATTCTTTGCGACCCCATGGACTGCAGCCCGCCAGGGTTCTCTGTACATGGCATTCTCCAGGCAAGAATACTGGAGTGGGTAGCCATTCCCTTCTTCAGGGGATCTTTCTGACCCAGTGATCGAACCCAGGTCTCCTGCATTGAAGGCAGATTCTTTATAGTCTGAGCCACCAGGGACGCCCTGGAGCATTCGATACAACACAGTGCCTATGCTAGGTACTGTAAGTAAAAAATGAACTCACAGACTTGTGCAGGATCCAGGTTGCTAGTTTAAAATACTACACTCTAAGTTGTTATTTAACACACAAACACAGACATATCTGGCAGATTAAAAATGTGTCTTTGATATTTCTCCCTATAAGAGGGGGGTCAGTCTTAGTGACTTGCTTGTAACCCGTTGAGTCTGTGACAGTGATGCTGTGTGATGTCGGAGGTTAGGTTGGCAAAGGCTACTGCCTGCTTCTCTTGGGACTGATGGCTTGGGTGAAGTCATGCAGCATCTGGGAAGTCTGAGCACCCCAAGACCTCCATGCTGGTGTAGGTGCTCTGTTAACTAACCATGCCAAGCTCCCATAGCAATTCCTCAACCACACACTCAGGAGAGAGCACAGTGGAGCCTTTGATGGTAAGAGCCCCAGCCAACATCTGACGGCAACAGCCTGAAAAATCCCCAGCAAGACCTGCCTAGGCTGAGCTCTTCCTGAATTCCCAGCCCACAAACTGTGACCAAAATAAAATGGTCAGTTTTACGCTACTGATTTCAGGGTAAGGTGTAATGCAACAATAGTTACCAGAACAACATGGGCACTGAAATGATCCTTGATTATTCCAGAATCAAAGTTAACACAGAGATATTTCTATTTCAAGAAAATTTTCCAGTAAGTATATAGTCCACGCTCTAGGAGAGAAAGATAACAGTGGTATAAGTGACCTAAAACCCATATAAACAATCATGCCATGTTCTACACTATCTTATTTTTTTTAAAGTATAACCTTGTGAAGTAATTTAAGTTCCTTCAAACTAGAAACATATCCATGGAACATTATATTCTGAATAATAAAAATTCAAGAGAGATGAAACCAAGATGACTCATTAAATAACAACTACACTTGTCTTCTTTTGTGTTATCACTGCTCTTTTGGACAAATGAAAATTGAAATTTTTTCTGTTTGAAAAAAAAAAAAAAAGTCATTCTCAGTCTGTATTTACTCTAACTACTGTGAAACACATTCTGGCCTGGGGATCAAAGCAATAATATAGGGAGATAAGAATAATCTCCTGCCTCCTGTCCCTTCAGCTAATTTGTGGGGCACTTGACCATCCTGCCACAGATTCACAGATACTTTCAATACCATCAAGATTTGAGAGTTCTAATTAAATTGAAGTAGAGGGCATGATTCACCTCCTGAAAAAGGCTGTGTTGTAACTCAGTGGACCTAGAACTCATCTGAGATGCAGCCTCTAGTCACTTCAGAAAACCTCTCTATTTACAGCTGACAATCTAAAGGTCTACCTGGGAGAGCCCGTAAAAGCCAACCTTGCCTTTTCATTTTGGTTTCTCTGTTTGCTAAGTGGTAATTATAGTCCTGACCTACCTTAACTGTCCCTGTGTAGGTTGCGGGAGCCTGCAAACTGACTGAAAAAAATCCTGAGAATTATAAATGCCAAGTCAGCTTTGCAAATGTGATAGTTTTCAAAATCAACTCAATTTGCTTTTTAAAAAAAGAGATTAATCTGTAAAATTTGCATTCATACTGGCCATATTTTTAATGGTCCACAGACAAGGGGAAAAAGTAGAAACAGTGACAGATTTTATTTTCTTGGGCTCCAAAATCACTGCAGATGGTGACTGCAGCCATGAAATTAAAAGATGCTACTTGGAAGGAAGGCTATGGCAGACCTAGACAGCATATTAAAAAGCAGAGACATCTCTGCTGGCAAAGATTCATATAGTCAAAGCTCTGGTTTTTTTCAATAGTCACTTACAGATGTGAGAGTTGGACCATAAAGAAGGCTGAATGCTGAAGAATCAATGCCTTCAAATTGTGGTGCTAAAGAAGACTCTTGAGAATCCCTTAGACTGCAAGGAAATCGAACCAGTCAATCCTAAAGGTAATTAATCCTGAATATTCTTTGGAAGGACTGATGCTTAAGCTGGAGCTCCAATACTTTGGCCACCTAATATGAAGAGCTGACTCATTGGAAAAGACCCTGCTGCTGGGAAAGACTGAGGGCAGGACGAGAAGGCGATGACAGATGATGAGATGGTTATATAGCATCACCGACTCAGTGGACATGAGTTTGAGCAAACTCCAGGAGATGGTGAAGGACAGGGAAGTCTGGTGTGCTGCAGTCTTTGGAGATCACAGAGTCAGACTGGACTTAGGGACTGAACAACAACTGGCCACATTTGTCTGTACTGTTGCCTGCCTTTGCCATCTGAATTTTAATATTCACTATATAAGTTGACTAAGTAAGTGGGTACGTGTGAGTGAGAGACAGGGCATCAGAAAATAAACATAAAATTCATTCAAGGTCCTTCTGGGTTTTGAACTAACAAATGCAACAAGTAGGGAGACACCTATTTTCACCATTGCACTAACTGCAGTATGTATAATCCTATATTTTAAAAAAGCAGTGGAATAAGGGATTATCTAGATAAACAAATAACCTTTCTCCAGGGGAATCTTCCTGACCCAGGGATCCAACCCTGGTCTCCTGCATTGCAGGCAGATTCTTTACTATCTAATCACCAGGGAATCCCAAAAAATTAAATAGGGTTTCTTTAAATGACTGTCCCTTCGTTTATTTGGAATACGCTTAAAATTATCAAAGTTTTCAGGGGTGCTTCAGAATATTATATATTCTGTATGTAAATTACAGGAAAAAAGGACAAGTCTATATCAAATAACACTGGGTCTCAAGCCCATGATAAAAAGATGTTTTAAAACAGAGTTGTTTCTCTTTCTTTGCTAACTCAGTGTTCCCCCTGTGATTTTCTCTATCCTCCTACGTTTGTGAGGTCTCATTCTTCTCAGCTTGGCTCCTAGGCTGCATCCTTTCTGAGACCTTCTGATGCCACATGAATCCTCATCCTTCTGCGCCCAGGCTGGCTAAGGGCTGCCTTCCATTCTCAAGTCTCATGTTGAGCTGAAATGACTTGCTTACATCCTGTCTTCTCCATTAGTCTGGGAGCTCCTCAGGGCCAAACACTGTAGCTTATTCTTTCACCTTCATACCCAATGTATGGCTATAGGTGAGGCAAGTGCCCAGACAGTGCTGGAGGGCTTGTCCCTGGATCTGCCCGCCATCCCTTCAATTATTCTGCGTTTCTAATATGTAGTATGTCTTTTCCTCTTAATCTTTATGATTTTTCACTGGACCCTTTTGAGTTTTGATTTCAAAGTTCTTGAAAGAGAGAGGTCCTGTCAGCTGGTGCACGGACTGCAGAAGTCGGGGTGTGAGTGAGTGAGTATGTGTGTGTGTGTGTGTGATTGTGTGTGAGAACTGAGTCACCATCTCCCATTTCTGGCTTCGCTCCTCACATCTACAACCCACCCTTGTGCTCAATTTCCATTCCTTTGTCTCATTTCCCTTTTGGAGCACATCTGAAGGTAAGAAAACTTCATCTTACTACTATATTTGTACTTGCCAAATACTATGCTGAATCCAGCTGCAATTCTTAAATTATTCTGGAGAAAGTGGTATATATCTAGTGCAAAATAAACTTCCTTATACTCTCTAGCTAGAAAAAGCTTGTTCTATTTTTTAAAAGTATGGCATGGTATAAGTAAAACTCTGTTTTGAACCTTTTTTGGCATTGAAAAACATGGGGTGAAAATATTCCAAAGCCATTACGAGTCATTCTTTTAGGAATATCTAGTGGTATGGGGAATGGTCATGAGAAGTTAAAAAAAAAAAAAGAAAAACAACACATAGTATAAAGCTGAACAAAATTGGATTCTATTTAAGTATGTTTAAAATAACTTTTTTCTCTTTCTTTCTCTCTGTGTACAAAGGGGGCAAGGAAGTGTGTAAAAACACAAGCTCTAATTCGAAGATATAGTACTTACAGTTTCTTCTTTATGTTTCTTTCCTGCATTTCTCAATTTGTCACAATGATGATGTACTTTTCTATAGTCAGAAAAAAAACACCAAAATCCTGACATGCAATGTAAAGGATAAAAACCCTGAAAGAGTTAGCAGCACAGAACAGACTGGGACATTAAAAAGAAAATCTAGGTTTTGTACTTTATCCTAGATAAAGGGGCGAGGCAAAGGGTCTTTCTTATTATAGTATTTTTTAAAATGAATCGTGTTTAAATTCTCAAGGGTGGAGAACAGTGTTAGGAGGCTCTAAACATCCAGCCCTCAGTTCTCCCCACTAACCACATTGCCTTTCTTCTTTTTCCTCCTCACTTTTTTTCATAGCAGTTTTTTTTTTTTTTAAGGATCCCAGTTATCCTTTCATCTGCTTGGATATATTTTATTTTATACTGTTGGGTTTTCTCTTTAGGGATGGCTTCCAAAGCCTTAAAGCTTCTGAACGCCCACTCACGGGAGACAGCATCTTGACTCTGCAAGTGTGTGCCCTTCAAGCCCGGCCTGGAGACGAACCCCACTGAAGTCCCTGAGAGCAAACATCTATGAAAAGCAAAGCGATCTGGTATTTACTCAACGCTACTCCTGTCCGGTGGGTCAGAGAACAGACTTCAGTGTCCAGAATAAAGCCGGGCCTTGGCAGCTCAAGCCTCCCCATTGTGATTCAAGATTCGGGGTGTAAACACATGCAGTGTTTAACCATCGCCAGTTTGCTTTGAATGTTTGATAGCCGTGACTGGGGCTCAGGAAGAACACAGTAGTGACTTCTTCACTGGAGCTGAAGTTGAGGCTTTATGCAGTATTTGGGCAAGCGGCCCCGGCAGCTGCAAGCCCTCAATGGGCGCTTTCTAGTCGCTGAGTGGGCTGGGCAGCGTTGCTGGGAGCCCCGGGGCTGGAGCTGCCCCCGGGCTGGGCCACCCCGTCTCAGTGACAGGTGCTGAGGAAGAGGAGAGGAGCAGCCCCTCCCCACGGGCTCCCGAGCCTGGGCTCAGTGTCTGCCATAAACTGCCATTTTTATTGCAGTTTTGTTTCAGGAACACAGGACTTTGGCAGGCAGAGATGTACCCTGTGGCTTGGTCTTTCTCTGCTCAGCTAGTGGTGATGAAAACAATAACAAAGACCCTGACTTTGCTAAATGAACAAGACTCACTTAGATAACAAACCAGTACGGTTTTTGGCAGAAAGCCTTCTAGATGCTTGATGCTGTGTGACCTGCTGGAGTGGGAAAGAGGACTGGAAGGGAAGAGCTCTAAGTTATATTTTGGTGCAACCCAAGCGATGATCTCATTTTGTTGTGGATTGACGACCCTGTTTATTATTAACTATCACTTACTGGGAACTTTAATGTGCTGGATACTGACTCAAGGACTGCATGTTGTCTTGCTTGTCATAATCTGGCAATGTCTTTTGTTTTTCTTTCTTTTATTTTTTTTAAAGAAAGGAGAAAATTGAGTTTCAGAAAGGTTAAGTGATATGTTCAATATTGTTACACAGCTTATAAATGGTACAGCCAGAAATCCAATCCTGGTACGACTATAAAATGACTTCTACTCTTTCTGGGGAAAAACATAGCTTATGCTTATAAATTTTAACTTGAAGTTTCCAGGTGGCTGTGGCCTAGAAAATGTGAGTTGGCCATGGGAATACAGAGTAAATCAATAGTTTATATATTCTTTTCATTACAGAGAATTCCAGGAAAAGTCAGATGAAGTCGAATCATTAGGCAGGAAGGTCCCTTCTTAATAATAAGAGCTTTTACCCACCCGCCCCAAGTATGGGCTCAGTGAGCTTGTTAAAAAAAATTGTCATTGTTCTTATTTTAAATAACTGTCCCTAAATTTTTAAATTTAAAAATAGCTGTTAGTTTTTAGAACAATTAAGATTTGTGGAAGAAACTGAATAGTACAGAGTTCCCTATACCCTAGACCCAGTTTCCACTATTATTAACATCTACTGATGCACCTTTGTTATAATCAATGAACTAATATCGAAGTAGTATTAACTAAAGTCCATCGTTTATTCAGATTTCCTTGGTGTTTACCCAGTGTCCTTTTCCTATGTCAGGATTCCATTGAGGACACCACATTGCATTTAGTTGCTGTATCTTCTTAGGCTCCTCTTGGCTGTGAGAGTTTCTCAAGCTTTCAGTGGTTTTGATGACCTTGCCAGTTTTGAGGTATACTAGTAGAGAAGGCAATGCACCCCACTCCAGTACTCTTGCCTGGAAAATCCCATGGATGGAGGAGCCTGGTGGGCTGCAGTCCATGGGGTCGCTGAGGGTTGGACACGACTGAGCGACTTCACTTTCACTTTTCAGTTTCATGCATTGGAGAAAGAAATGGCAACCCACTCCAGTGTTCCTGCCTGGAGAATCCCAGGGATGGGGGAGCCTGGTGGGCTGCCGTCTATGGGGTCGCACAGAGTCAGACACGACTGAATCAACTTAGCAGCAGCAGCAGCAGTGATTTTGTAAGAGGTAAGGGAATGTGCCCCTCTGGGGACAAGTCTCATGCTTTTCTTGTGCTTAGACTAAGTTAACAGGTTTTGGTAGAGGACCTCAGATGTAAGGTGCCATTTTCATCACACCATATCAACAGTATATATTATCAACATGACCTGTGACTGTTGATGTTGACCTTGATCACATGGCTGAGGTAATCTTTATCAGATTTCCCCACTGGAAGGTTACCTCTCCCCACCCCCACCTCTGATACTACGTTCCTCCAAACTCGCTATACATAGCCCACACTTAAGTGGGGTGCTCGTTGACTTTTAAAAATAGTTTTATAAATTTTCCTCCATCACACAAAGTGACTTCTTGTTTAGCCTGATTTGATACCGTTTGTTAATGAATCTCTACATCTCTGCTCCTACTCTCCAAATTACTGCTCTAAAATCAGAGACCTTCAGAGTTCAGAGAGTATAAAGTATATTAGCCCTTTTATGACTGAGTTATCTGATAGAGGAAGCAGAAATATATACATGTTTTGAAAGAATTTCATATTTAATATTCCCTGAAAGCAAGGAAGCAATCATCATGGTGGTGGTGGTGTAGTCACTAAGTTGTGACTGATTCTTGCGACCCCATGGACTGGATTATTACTCAACAGGTTCCTCTGTCCACGTGATTTTCCAGGCAAGAATGCTGAACTGGGTTGCCATTTCCTTCTCCAGGGGATCTTCCTGACCCAGGGATTGAACTTGTGTCTCCTGTATTGGCAGGCAGGTGTTTACCACTGAGCCACCAGGGAAGCCCCGCAATCATCATAGGATATTCAGAAATTTGTTGAGTGTCCTGAGATTTATTGTAGGGACCAGTCATTCTGGCTCCTAAAATAAATGTCAGGTCACCGAGGTGGTGTCTCAACTCAAGGAAACAGTCTGTTTACTAAACGTGGGAACAGATACTGTGAACATGGGTTTCCCAACAAAACACAAACGGCAGCTGATTCTTTGATGCTGATGAGGAGAAGTGCAAAGGTGATGAAGGAGGATATAAATTTGAAGAAGCATCACTTCTTCAATGTTATATACATAAGCATTGGTTTGGATGAGTTTTAATAAAAGAATTAACTGTTGAGTTTTAATAAAAGAAAATAAAATAGGACTTCCCTGGTAGTCTAGCAGTTAAGAATCTGTCTGCTAACATAGGTATGACCTAAAGCAAATCCCTTACGATTATACAGCGGAAGTGACAAATAGATTAGATCTGATAGACAGAGTGTCTGAAGAACTATGTTCGTGATGTTGTGCAGGAGGCAGTGATCAAGAACATCAATATTGAGTTGGCCTCTTTTGTACATCAGTATGAATCAGCCATAGGTATACATATGTCTGCTGCCTCCTGAATCCCCTTCATGTCTGGCAACCCATCCCATCCCTCTAGGTTGTCACAGAGTACCTGGCAGTGGCAATAAAAAGACATATATATAGCCCAGTGTTTCTAACCTTTACAAGAGCAAGACTCTCTCGTGCAAGTCAAAGTTAGTTCGTGGAACCCTGTATAAGAGTCATTGAATTTTACTATGCATTCATTGACAATGAATTATAAATTAGAGATGATATTAATCATGTTGGAGAAGGAACTGGCAACCCACTCCAGTATTCTTGCCTGGAGAATCCCAGGGACAGAGGAGCCTGGTGGGCTGCCGTCTTTGGGATCACACAGAGTCAGACATGACTGAAGTGACTTAGCAGCAGCAGCATTAACCATGTTACTACACTATAGCTTCCAAATGTGTTTGAAAAACCAGTGACATACATATGTGAAAACATGTTATCTAATGTGTGAAAACATATCTATGAAGTCTGTAGCTACTGTTTGCTGCATAAAGGCCTCTAATGACCCACAATCAGGAAAGCATGCATTTCTGCTGCTGCTCCTGCTGCCCACCCTACTCCCATGCCCATCGCTAGGCTCCTGATCTAGCTCTTCTCCTCTAGCAGATGAACTGCTACATCTGGGCTTCTAGTTTCTGTAGATCCATTTCCTCCTCACATTTCCAAAGAACTTTATTTGAAAGAAGTGCAGAGGGAACTCTGTGTGGGCTGATGGATGGGCCTGGCTGGAATTTCGCTTTTCCAGAAGTCCAAGTAACTCTTGGTCACAATAGTCAATGGCTCTCTCCATCCACAGCTCTTTAGAAGGTGTACCAGCCCTGAGAACAGCAAGAAAGGGCAGCAACAAGTGAAGATGTTTTGGGACCTTGAACCTGTCACTGCCTCATAGCACACAAAGCCAGCTCAAATTAAAAAAGAGTGTAAGGTCAGGGCTCAGACTCATTCTTGGCATTACTTGTGGGTCACTCTATCCTATTCTGGCTTAGATATGTTTTTGTTCTCAGCAAACATTCTATTTTTTGGTGGAGTCGCCGTCTAACCCCACTTTTCGGTTCCCCTGAAAGAAATTCTGATTTTCTGTCCTAGTTGAGTTGCCTCAAGAAATTCTGGGAAAAAATCCAGTGCTTCTCCCCAGCTGCCCAAATGGTTAGCTCACTCCCAGCCTGGAGGATAGAAACTGGGTTCATAGGAAAGACGTGGGCTTCCTCCGTTTCCTTCTCTGCAGTCCCATAGCAGCAACACAAAACCAAAATGCAAACCTATCCTTCTCCAGCTGCTACTGCTAAGCTGCTAAGTCACTTCAGTCGTGTCCGACTCTGCGACCCCAGAGACGGCAGCCCACCAGGCTCTGCTCTCCCTGGGATTCTCCAGGCAAGAACACTGGAGTGGGTTGCCATTTCCTTCTCCAATGCACGAAAGTGAAAAGTGAAAGTGAAGTCGCTCAGTCATGTCTGACTCTTCGCCACCCCATGGACTGAAGCCTACCAGGCTCCTCCGTCCATGGGATTTTCCAGGCAAGAGTACTGGAGTGGGTTGCCATTGCCTTCTCCAATCCTTCTCCTAACTCATACCAAAACCCTAACATTAGAGATCTTTTGGTTTAGGCTTTAACCTGTTGTAAAACTTCAAAATGTCCCTAAAAGGAGAGGTTGTTGGTTAGGCCGTATCAATAAATTACCCAAGAATTAGCTTATCAGATCCTTTCCTAGTGGCAGCTTTCAAAATTGAGAGGGTGGGATGAGGAAAACTCTGAGCCCCGCTCCTTCTATTGCCACCAACAGGTGGGAAAAGCAAAAAGGGAAAACTAAAGGTTAGAGATATTAGGACCCAAATTAGGGGTCTTGTCTTATTATCTCCCTTACTTCATAGCACATGGATCAAAAATTCTTTTTTAGAGCAGATATAGGCGGATGACAGAAAGACTGTAATTCAGTTCACACTGAGGGTAACCAGAGTATAACAAAATTCCTGGGAGGTGCTCAAGACAGGGCCAGAATGGAGAAGAATCAACGTCACTGAGACCATGAGTTGTAAGCTGGTCAGTGGTGAGAAACACAGCTCTCACTGTGTTCTAGATACCGTTTTGTGTGCTTTACATCCAAGAGAAAGGTGATGTTATTTTCTCCACTTAACAGGTGGGGAAATTACTTGCCCAACCCACTCAGGAAGTGATAGGGCTGAGCACTGAACCAAGGTAGTGTGTTTCCAAAATTGGAACTCCAAAATAACACTATACTATACAAAAAAGATCTTTACGACCCGGATAATCGCGATAGTGTGATCACTCATCTAGAGCCAGACATCCTGGATTTCAAAGTCAAGTGGGCCTTAGAAAGCATCACTACGAACAAAGCTAGTGGAGGTGATGGAATTCCAAATCCTGAAAGATGATGCTGTGAAAGTGCTACACTCAATATGCCAGCAAATTTGGAAAACTCAGCAGTGGCCACAGGACTGGAAAAGGTCACTTTTCATTCCAATCCCAAAGAAAGGCAATGCCAAAGAATGCTCAAACTACCACACAATTGCACTCATCTCACATGCTGATAAAGTAATGCTCAAAATTCTCCAAGCCAGGCTTCAGCAATATGCGAACAGTGAACTCCCTGATGTTCAAGCTGGTTTTAGAAAAAGCAGAGGAACCAGAGATCAAATTGCCAACATCTGCTGGATCATGGAAAAAGCAAGAGAGTTCCAGAAAAACATCTATTTCTGTTTTATTGACCATGCCAAAGACTTTGACTGTGTGGATCACAATAAACTGTGGAAAATTCTGAAAGAGACGGGAATACCAGACCACCTGACCTGCCTCTTGAGAAACCTATATGCGGGTCAGGAAGCAACAGTTAGAACTGGACATGGAACAACAGACTGGTTCCAAATAGGAAAAAGAGTATGTCAAGGCTGTATATTGTCACCCTGTTTATTTAACTTATATGCAGCGTACATCATGAGAAACACTGGGCTAGAAGAAGCACAAGCTGGAATCAAGATTACTGGGAGAATTATCAATAACCTCAGATATGCAGATGACACCACCCTTATGGCAGAAAGTGAAGAGGAGCTAAAAAGCCTCCCGATGAAAGTAAAAGAGGAGAGTGAAAAAGTTGGCTTAAAGCTCAACATTCAGAAAACGAAGATCATGGCATCTGGTCCCATCACTTCATGGCAAATAGATGGGGAAACAGTCGAAACAGTGTCAGACTTTATTTTTGGGGGCTCCAAAATCACTGCAGATGGTGACTGCAGCCATGAAATTAAAAGACACTTACTTGTTTGAAGAAAAGTGATGACCAACCTAGATAGCATGTTCAAAAGCAGAGACATTATTTTGCCAACAAAGGTCCATCTAGTCAAGGTTATGGTTTTTCCAGTGGGCATGTATGGATGTGAGAGTTGGACTGTGAAGAAGGCTGAGCGCCGAATTGAACTGTGGTGTTGGAGAAGACTCTTGAGAGTCCCTTGGACTGCAAGGAGATCCAGCCAGTCCATTCTGAAGGAGATCAGCCCTGGGATTTCTTTGGAAGGAATGATTCTAAAGCTAAATCAACTCCAGTACTTTGGCCACCTCATGTGAAGAGTTGACTCATTGGAAAAGACTCTGATGCTGGGAGGGATTGGGGGCAGGAGGAGAAGGGGACAACAGAGGATAAGATGGCTGGATGGCATCACTGATTTGATGGACGTGAGTTTGAGTTAACTCCGGAAGTTGGTGATGGACAGGGAGGCCTGGTGTGCTGTGATTCATGGGGTCACAAAGAGTTGGACACAACTGAGCGATTGAACTGAACTGAACATGGACCTAACATTCCAGGTTCGTATGCAATATTGCTCTTTACATCATCGGACCTTGCTTCTATCACCAGTCACATCCACAACTGGGCATTGTTTAATTATGCTTAATGGTGGAGGTAACAGAGCTGATATAAAAGGGTGCTTCTGGGATTGAACAAAGGAGAGAGGAGAAGAGAAGGAGCTGTGCAGCCAGATGGAAGACCTGCCTGACAGAACACAATGTTTACCAGTTACCCTCTCAGAGCTGCAGCTTCTACATCTGCAGTGTTAAGAGTACCTACTCAAGAGGGTTTTGTAAAGATTCAGTAAGATACATAAAGACCTAAGGCCAGTGCCTAGCACATAGTAGGGGCTCAGTAGGTTTTAGTTACTTTCCCATCATTCTCCTTTTGTAACAGATGACATGAACAGTTGTAATGGCAATAAGAAACCATCTGACCTCATATCCTCCTCTATTGTCCCAGATTTCTGTGCTTACAAGACAGCTCTTGATCTAAATGAAAATGAGTTACATTCCTTTTTCCCTTTGAATTTTAAACTTTGTATTTTGTATTGGGGTATAGCCGATTAACAGTGTTGTGGTAGTTTCAGGTGAACAGTGAAGGGACTCAGCCATACATATCCATGTATCTTCTTCCCCAAACCCCTCTCTTGAGGTATTTGCCTAGCTTATAAAACCTCTCTCTTGTTTGGTAATGGCCCTTATACAAAGATCATTTCAGATATAACTAATAGAAAATACAAAATATAAAGGTTTAAGTATAAAAGAAATTTGCTACCTATTATATATATGTATGTTAAGTCCATTTGGTCCAACAGGATGTAAGCTTCAGGTGAGGCTCTGACAGCACCATGAGTACGTGGTGGTCAGGACTCCGCGAATGAAAATACCTTCTTAAGATTTAGAGCCCATGCTGCTACAACATCATGTCTGTTTCATTCTGTTAATTGAAAACAGTCACAGAAAAAAAAATCTACAGAAAATCAATGAATCACAAAGGAAGAGAGCAAAAGAAGAATAAAGAAAAAAGGCATTACAGAACTGCCAGAAAATAATTCACAAAATGGCAACGAGTCCACACCTTTCATAGTTACTTTAATGTAAAAAGACAAAATTTGTCTATCAGAAGACAACAAGGTGCTGAATGGATTAAAAAAAAAACACACGACCCATCTATATGCTGCCTAAAAGAGACTTGCTTCAGATGTAAGAATACACACAGACTGAAAATAAAGGAATGCAAGAGATAACTTTACACAAATGGGAACTGAAAGTAAAGTGAAGTAGCTATACTTATATCAGACAAAACAGCCTTTAAAACAAAAGCTGTAATAAGAGACACAGAAGTCATTATAAAGGGGTCAATCCATCAAGGGTATATAATAATTGTAAATATCTGTCCACCCAACATAAGAATACCAAAATGTGTAAAGCAAATATGAAAAGACCTGAAGGAAGAAATAGACAGAAATCCAGTAACAGTAGGGGACTTTAATACCTGTCAATATTAACATCATCCAGTCAGAAATTCAATAAGGAAAACTAGCCTTAAATCACTTATTAAATTGGGTGGACTTAACAGGTGATGCAGCGGTAAAGAATCTACATGCCGATGCAGAAGGCACAGGAGACTCAGGTTCAGTTCCTTGGTGGGGAAGATCCCTTGGAGTAGGAAATGGCAACCCACTCCAGTATTCTTGCCTGAAAAATCCCAGGGGCAGAGAAGACTGGTCACAAAGAGTTGGATACAACTGAGTGACTGAGCGCATACATGCATAGACATATACAGAACATTCCATGACCAAACAACAGAAAATACACTCTTCTTAAGCTCACACAAAACTTACTCCAGGATAGATCAAATGTTAGGCCACAGAACAAATCTTAATAAAGTTAATGAGATTAAAATCATAGCATGCATCTTTTCCAACTGTGATGATTTGAAACTGGAAATCAATTCAAGGAAAATTGGAAAATTCACAAATATGTGGTGTTTAAACAGCCTGCAACTAAACAATCATTGGGTCAACAAATCAGAAAAGAAATCAGAAAGTATCTTGAAGCAAATGAAAATGGAAATACAACATACTAAAACTTGTGGTTTGTAGCAAGAGAGCAGAGAACTTTCTAAGAGGAAAGTTCATAATGATAGATGCTTACTAAGAAACAAAAAAGATCTCAAATAAACCATCTAACTTTACACCTCAAGAAATAGAAAAACAAAAACAAAAACAAAAAACAAACCAAACAAACAACCAAGTCCAAAGTTAGTAGAAGGAAGGAAACAACAAAGATCAGAATGAAAATAAGTGAAATAGAGACTAAAAAGACAACAGAAAGATCAATGAAGCCAAGAGCTGTTTTCTTTTTTTAAATAAAATAAATAGATAGGGCTTCCTTAATGGCTCAGCCAGTAAAGAATCTGCCTGCAATGCAGGAGATGGAACCCTGGGTTGGAAAGAAAGATACTCTGAGAAGGAAATGGCAATGCAGTCCAGTATCTCTGCCTGAAGAATCCTGTGGACAGAGGAGCCTGGAGGGCTAGAGTCGATTAGGTCGCAAAAAGTCAGAGATGACTGAAGCGACTAAGCACACAAAACAGATAAACTTTTAGCTAGATTCACCAAGAAAAAAAAATAGAGGATGCAAAATCATAAATGAAAGAGGAGACATTATAACTGGTACCACAGTAGTACAAAGGATAATGAGAGACACCTTTGAACACTATGAAACACAAGCTGGAATCAAGATTGCTGGGAGAAATCTCAATAACCTCAGAGATGCAGATGACACCACCCTTATGGCAAAAAGCAAAGAGGAACTCAAAAGCCTCTTGATGAAAGTGAAAAGAGGAGCGTGAAAATGTTGGCTTAAAGCTCAACATTCAGAAAATGAAGATCATGGCATTCAGTCTCATCACTTCATGGGAAATAGATGGGGAAACAGTGGAAACAGTGTCAGACTTTATTTTTTGGGGCTCCAAAATCACTGCAGATGGTGGCTGCAGCCATGAAATTAAAAGATGATTACTTCTTGGAAGAAAAGTTATGACCAACCTAGATAGCATATTGAAAAGCAAAGACATTACTTTGCCGACTAAGGTTCGTCTAGTCAAGGCTATGGTTTTTCCATTGGTCGTGTATGGATGTGAGAGTTGGACTATGAAGAAGGCTGAGCACCGAAGAATTGATGCTTTTTTTAAAAAAATTTTTATTTTTATTTTACTTTACAGTACTGTATTGTTTTTGCCATACATTGACATGAATCCGCCACGGGTGTACATGAGTTCCCAATCCTGAACCCCCCTCCCACCTCCCACCCCATATCATCTCTCTGGATCATCCCTGTGCACCAGCCCCAAGCATCCTGTATCATATATCGAACATAGACTGGCGATTCATTTCTTACATGATAGTATATGTTTCAATGCCATTCTCCCAAATCATCCCACCCTCTCCCTCTCCCTCACAGTCCAAAAGTCCGTTCTATACATCTGTGTCTCTTTTGCTGTCTCACATACAGGGTTATCATTACTATCTTTCTAAATTCCGTATATACGTGTTAGTATATTGTATTGGTGTTTTTCTTTCTGGCTTACTTCAATCTGTATAATCGGCTCCAGTTTCATCCATCTCATTAGAACTGATTCAAATGTATTCTTTTTAATGGCTGAGTAATACTCCATTGTGTATATGTACCACAGCTTTCTTATCCATTCATCTGCTGATGGACATCTAGGTTGCCTCCATGTCCTGGCTATTATAAACAGTGCTGCGATGAACATTGGGGTACATGTGTCTCTTTCAATTCTGGTTTCCTCGGTGTGTATGCCCAGCAGCGGGATTGCTGGGTCATAAGGCAGTTCTATTTCCAGTTTTTTAAGGAATCTCCACACTGTTCTCCATAGTGGCTGTACTAGTTTGCATTCCCACCAACAGTGTAAGAGGGTTCCCTTTTCTCCACACCCTCTCCAGCATTTATTGCTTGCAGACTTTTGGATCGCAGCCATTCTGACTGGTGTGAAATGGTACCTCATTGTGGTTTTGATTTGCGTTTCTCTGATAATGAGTGATGTTGAGCATCTTTTCATGTGTTTGTTAGCCATCCATATGTCTTCTTTGGAGAAATGTCTATTTAGTTCTTTGGCCCATTTTTTGATTGGGTTGTTTATTTTTCTGGAATTGAGCTGCATAAGTTGCTTGTATATTTTTGAGATTAGTTGTTTGTCAGTTGCTTCATTTGCTATTATTTTCTCCCATTCAGAAGGTTGTCTTGAAATGATGCTTTGGAACTGTGGTGTTGGAGAAGACCCTTGAGAGTCCCTTGGACTGCAAGGAGATCCAACCAGTCCATTCTGAAGGAGATCAGCCCTGGGATTTCTTTAGAAGGAATGATGCTAAAGCTGAAACTCCAGTACTTTGGCCACCTCATGCGAAAAGTTGACTCATTGGAAAAGACTCTGATGCTGGGAGGGATTGGGGGCAGGAGGAGAAGGGGACGACAGAGGATGAGATGGCTGGATGGCATCACTGACTCAATGGATGTGAGTCTGAGTGAACTCTGGGAGTTGGTGATGGACAGGGAGGCCTGGTGTGCTGTGATTCATGGGGTTGCAAAGAGTCGGAGACGACTGAGCGACTGAACTGAATGGAACTGATGAACACTAAAAAACTGTACAAACTGGAAGAGCGTATAAATTCGTGGAAACACATGGCCTACCAAGACGATCATGAAGAAATAGAAGATCTGAATAGGCTGATTACTAGTAGGGAGATCAAATCAGTAATAAAAACCTCCCAACAAACAAAACTTTAGGACCCGATGGTTTCACTGGTGAATTCTACCAATCTTTTAAAGAAGAACTAACATCAATTTTTCTCAAACTCTTCCAGAAAAAAGAAAAGGGAACACTTCCAACCTTATTTTAAAAAGCTAGTGTTATCCTAACACTAAAACCAGAAAAAGACATCACAGAAAAGAAAATTACATGTCAATATTCCTGATAAATATAGACACAAAGAATCTTTAACTGATTATTAGTAAACTACATCCAACAGTATATTAAAGGGATCATACACCATGATCAATTAGGATTTATTCCAACAATGTAAGGATGATTCAACATTGCAAATAAATCAATGTAATATGTCATATTAACAAATTGAAAGATAAAAGTCACACAATCATCTCAAGAGATGTAGAAAAAGCTTTTGGTAAAATTCAGCTCATTTGTGATGAGAACTCTCAACAACATAGATACAGAGGGAACATATCTTATCATAATAATGCTCATATGTGACAAGCTCCAAAATTACATCATTATTAACAGTGGAAAGGTGAAAGCTTTTCCTCTAAGGTAAGAAACAAGACAAGGGTTTCCACTCTTGCTACTTTTATTTCATATAGTATTGGAAATCCAAGCCAGAGCAACTAGGCAAGAAAAAGAAATAAAAGGCATCCAAATCAGAAAGAAGTAAACTGTTACTATTAGCAGATGGCATCCTATCATGTATTGAATGCCCTAAAGACTCCACCAAAAAACTATTGGAACTAATAAAAAATTCAGTTAAATTTGAATATATAAAATCAATAAAAAAAATCAGTTGCATTTCTACACGCTAATAACTAAGTATCAGAAAGAGAAATTAAGAAAATAATCCTATTTACAATTGCATAAAAAAGAACAGAATACTTAGGGGTAAATTTAACCAAGGAGGTAAGAGACCTGTACATTTAAAACCATAAGATATTGATGAAAGAAACTGAAGAAGGCACAGTAAGTGAAGATGGTCTATGCTCATGGTTAGCAGAGTTAATATTTTAAAATGTCCATACTACCCTAATCAATCTACAGAGTTAATATAATCCCTATCTAAATTGAAAGGACATTTTCATAGAAAGAGAACAGACAATCCTAAAACCTGTATGGAATCAGAAAAGACTCTAAATAGCCAAAACAATCTTGAGAAAAAAGGACAAAGCAGGAGGCAACACATTTCTTGATTTCAAACTATGTTTCAAAGCTACAGTAATCAAAACAGTATAGTACTGACATAAAAAACAGACCCATAGATAAATGGAACAGAAAAGAGAGTCCAGAAATAAAGAGTATAGAGTCAGTTAGTTTACAACAAGGGAGTCAAGAACACATAACTGGGAAAGACAGTCCCTTCAACAAATGGTGCTGGTAAAGCTGCATAGCCATATGCAAAAGGCGAAAAGTGGACACTAGTCAACACCATACTTAAAATTCAACTCAAAAAGGATCAATGGCTTAAACATGAGACCTGAAATCATAAAATTCCTAAAAGAAAACAGGTTCCATAACATTGCTTTTGGCAATGATTTTTTTGGGGATTTGACTAAAAGCAAAGGCAATAAAAGCAAAAATAAACAAATATGACTACACCAAACTAAAAAGCTTCTGCACAGCAAAGGAAACTATCAACAAAATGAAAACAGAACGGGAAAAAATAGTTGTAAATCATATATCTGATGAAGGGTTAGTATTCAAAATACATAAAAATTCATGCAAGTCAATTGAGAAAAAAAACCACAAGAAATTTGATTTTAAAATGGGTAGAGGAGCTAAATAGGCATTTCTCCAGAGATGACATGCAGATGGCCAACAGGTACCTGAAAAGATGCTGAAAATCAACAATCATCAGGGAAACGTAAATCAAAAGCACACACCTGTTAGAATGGCTATCAGAAAAATGACAAGAATTAACAAATGTTGGGAAGAATGTGGAGCAAAAGAAACACATTCCCACATTACTTTTGGTGAGAATGCAACTTGGTGTAGCCACTATGGAAAACTGTATGGAAGGTCTTCAAAAAATTAAATATTGCACCACCATTTAATATAGCAGTTTCACTTCTGGGAATAAATATTACCAAAAGGAATGAAAATATTAACTCCAAAAGTATATGTACCCCCACGTTCATTGCAGCATTATTAACAATAGCTAAGATATAGAAGCGACTTGTGTCCATTGAAGAATGAATGAATAATGAAAATGTGATATGTATATAATTCAGCCACAAGAAAAGGAAATCTTGTTATTTGTGACAACATGGGTAGACACTGAGGGCATATGTTAAGTGAAATAAGTCAGATGGAAAGAGACAAATGGCATGTGATCGATTCCACTTATACATGGAATCTAAAAACAAGCAAACAAACAAACAAGCAAAACCCCAAATCACAGATACAAAACAGATTGGTGGCTGCCAGAAACAAGGGACTAGGGTGGGCAGGATGTGTGAAGGTAGGCACAAGGTCTAAACTTCCAATCATAAAGGAAGTAAGTCCTGGGGATGTAACATGTATCATGATGACTATAATTAATAGTACTATACTGCATATTTGAAAGTTGCAAAGAGAGCTGATCTTTGAAGTTTTCATCACAAGAAAAAAGTGTAATTGTGTGTGTTGATGGATATTAACTAGACTTATTGTGGTGATCATATTATGATATAAACATATACCAAATCTTTACATTTATAAATGCTAAACCCATGTAATGTTAGATGTCAATTATATCTCACATTTTTTTAAATAGGAAAAAAATGAAATAATATTCAGCCATAAAAGGAAGGACATCTTGTCATTTTCAACAGTATAGATAAAACTTGACAGCATTATGCTAAGTGAAATATGTTTGACAGAGAAAGATAAATACTATATGATTTCATTTATATGTGGATTTTAACAAAAACAAAACTCATAGAAAGAGAGAACAGGTTGCTGCTTGCCAGAGAAAGGGTTGAGGGTATTGGGGACATTAGTTGAAGGTAGTAAAAATGTACAGATTTCCAGGTATGGAATAAATACATTCTGGGGATGTAATGTACAGCCTGGTGAGTATGTTTAACAATACTGTATTATACAGTTGAAAGTTGATAAAAGAATAGATCTGAAAAGTTTACATCACAAGGAAAAAATTTGTAACTACATAAGGTGATGGGCTTTTAACTAATCTTATTGTAGGGATCATTTGCACAAATACATACATCATTATTTTGTACATCTTAAACATACAATGTTAAATGTCAACTAAATCTCAATAAAACTGGACAAAAGAATACAAAGAAACCACAATGGAAGAGTGAAAGTGCCAACTGAAATTCAGTGTGGACCTATGTAAGGCTGCAGAGTCTGGGAAGTGTAGTTCATCGGGGGCTACCTTTAGTGACTAGCTACTGCTACTGGATAACCAGGCTTCTAGCTTCCCCTTTTAACTCCCCTGAATTAAGTAGAGTTAGATTCTGCTGCTTAAAACTGAAATCCCTTTAATTAATAAGTACTTGAACATCCCTAATATAAAAGGGTAGGATAAGCAAAAGAGAAAACTACAGAAGTTACTCGAAGTCAGTTACTAAAAATCAGTCATATAGTTTTCTATATGTACACATTTATGTGTACACACATGACTATTTCCAAACATCTTAAAAGTTTTTAGAAAATCAAATTTTACTATCTTTATTTTTTCAAGACACTGTATGATTTTATTAGTAAATATGTCTATATATATATTCCTAAAATATAAAGATTCTTTTTATAAATCCATGAGACCATTATGATACTTAATAATATTTTTTAACTATTTAATATCAATTAACAAGGACAAGATGGCGGGGTAGAAGGACGTGTGCTCGTCTTCTCCTGCGAGAACTCCAAAATTACAACTCAGTACTGAACAACCGTTGACAGGAGAATGTTGGATTCCACCGGAAAAAAAAAAATCCCACGTCCAGCAAGCTGGTAGGAGGGGCGAAACTGCATTTAGAATCAAACCTCATACCCACCAGAGATGTTCCAAGGGATCAAACAAAACCATGTGCATACCAGGAGACCCCAAAGAGACTGAGCCAGACCTGTCTTTGTCTCCTGCAGAGGTATGGGTCAGCAGTGGCCTGTTGCAGGGGCAGGGGCTCTGGGTGCAGCAGACCTGGGTGTGGCATAAGCCCTCTTGGAGGAGGTCGCCATTAACCTCAAAACAGAGCTGCCAGAACTTACATTAGACTGGGGAACAAGACCCAGTTTCCCCCTCAGTCAGTCTCTCCCATCAGGAAGCTCCTGTAAGCCTCTTATCCTTCTCCATCAGAGGGCAGACAGAATGAAAACCACAATCACAGAAAACTAATCAATTTGATCATATGGACCACAGTCTTCTCTAACTCAATGAAACTATGAGCCAGGCTGTGTAGGGCCACCAGATAGATGGGTCATGGTGGAGAGTTCTGCAAAATGCGGTCCACTGGAAAAGAGAATGGCAAACCACTTCAGTATTCTTGCCTTGAGAAACCCATGGACAGTATGAAAAGGCAAATAGGACGTTGAAAGATGATCTCCCCATTTTGGTTGAAGAGATGGAGCCAAAGCAACAACACCCAACTGTGGATAGCACTGGTGATGGAAGTAAAGTCCAATGATATAAAGAGCAATGTTGCATAGGAACCTGGAATGTTAGATCCATGAATCAAGGCAAATTGGAAGTGGTCAAACAGGAGATAGCAAGAGTGAACATTGACATTTTAGGAATCAGTGAACTAACATGGATTGGAGTGGGTGAATTTAACTCAGATGACCATTATACCTACTACTGTGGGCAGGAATCCCTTAGAAGAAAAGGAGTAGCCATCATAGTCAACAAAAGAGTCTGAAATGCAGTACTTGGAAGCAATCTCAAAAAGGACAGAATGATCTGTTTGTTTTCAAGGCAAACCATTCAATATCACAATAATCCAAGTCTGTGCCCCAACCAGTAACACTGAAGAAGCTGAAGTTGAATGGTTCTATGAAGACCTACAAGACCTTTTAGAACTAACACCCAAAAAAAGATGTCATTTTCATTATAGGCGACTGGAATGCAAAAGTAGAAAGACAAGAAATACTTGAAGTAACAGGCAAATTTAGCCTTGGAGTACATAATGAAGCAGGGCAAAGGCTCATAGAGTTTTGCTAAGAGAACACACTGGTCATAGCAAACACCCTCTTCCAACAACACAGAAGAAGACTCTACACATGGACATCACCAGATGGTCAATGCTGAAATCAGACTGATTATATTCTTTGCAGCCAAAGATGGAGAAGCTCTATACAGTCAGCAAAAACAAGACTGGGAGCTGACTGTGGCTCAGAGCATGAACTCCTTTATTGCCAAATTCAGACTTGAATGGAAGAAAGTGGAGAAAACTACTAGACCATTCAGGTATGATCTAAATCAAATCCCTTACAATTATACAGTGGAAGTGAGAGATAGACTTAAGGGATTAGACCTGATAGACTGAGTGCCTGATGAACTATGGACGGATGTTCATTACATTGTACAGGAGACAGGGATCAAGACCATCCACAAAAAAAGAAATGCAAAACGGCAAAATAGTTGTCTGAGGAGGCCTTACAAATAGCTGAGAAAAGAAGCTAAAGGCAAAGGAGAAAAGGAAAGATATACCCATTTGAATGCAGAGTTCCAAGAATAGCAAGGAGAGATAAGAAAGCTTTCCTCAGTGATCAATGCAAAGAAATAGAGGAAAACAACAGAATGGGAAAGACTAGAGATCTCTTCAAGAAAATCAGAGCTACCAAGGGAACATTTCATGCAAAGATGGGCTCGATAAAGGACAGAAAAGGTATGGACCTAACAGAAGCAGAAGATATTAAGAAGAGGTGGCAAGAATATACAGAACTATACAAAAAAGATCTTCATGACCCAGATAGCCACGATGGTGTGATCACTCACCTAGAGCCAGACATCCTGGAATTCGAAGTCAAGTGGGCCTAGGAAGCATTACTACATCCAAAGTTAGTGGAGGCATTGGATTTCTAGTTGAGCTGTTTCAAATCCTAAAAGATGATGCTATGAAAGTGCTGCACTCAATATGCCAGCAAATTTGGAAAACTCAGCAGTGACCACAGCACTGGATAAGGTCAGTTTTCATTCTAATCCCAAAGAAAGGCAATGCCAAAGAATGTTTAAATTACTGCACAATTGCACTCATCTCACGTGCTAGCAAGGTAATGATCAAAATTCTCCAAGCCAGGCTTCAATAGTACATGAACAGTGAATTTCCAGATGTTCAAACTGGATTTAGGAAAGGCAGAGGAGCCAGAGATGAAATTGCCAACATCCGCTGGATCATCAAAAAAGCAAGAGAGTTCCAGATAAACATCTGCTGCTGCTGCTGCTGCTGCTGCTAAGTCGCTTCAGTTGTGTCCGACGAAGACCTCTGCTTTATTGACTAAGCCAAAGCCTTTTACTGTGTGGATCACAACAAACTGCGGAAAATTCTTCAAGAGATGGGAATTGGTATTCCCATCACCTGACCTGCCTCTTAAGGAATCTGTATTCAGATCGAGAAGCAACAGTTAGAATTGGACATGGAACAATAGACTGTTTCCAAATTGGGAAAGGAGTACACCAAGGCTGTAATTGTTACCCTGTTTATTAAACTTATATGCAGAGTACATCATGCGAAATGCCGGGCTGGGTGAAGCACACGCTGGATTCAACATTGCTGGAAGAAATATCAATAACCTCAGATATGCAGATGACACCACCCTTATTGCAGAAAGTGAAGAAGAACTAAAGAGCATCTTGATGAACATGACAGAGGCGAGTGAAAAAGTTAGCTTAAAATCAACATTCAGAAAACTAAGATCTGGTCCTATCACTTCATGGCAAATAGATGGGGGAAACAATGGAAACAGTGACAGACTTTATTTTGAGGGGCTCCAAAATCACTGCAGATGGTGACTGCAGCCATGAAATTAAAAGACGCTTGCTTCTTGGAAGAACAGTTATGACCAATCTAGACAGCATATTAAAAAGCAGAGACACTACTTTGCCGACAAATGTCCATGTAGTCAAAGTTATGGTTTTTCTAGTAGTCATGTATGAATATGAGAGTTAGACTATAAAGAAAGCTGAGTGCTAAAGAATTGATGCTTCTGAACTGTGGCATTAGAGAAGACTCTTGAGAGTCCCTTGGACTGCAAGGAGATCCAACCAGTCCATCCTAAAGGAAATCAATCCTGAACATTCATTGGAAGGACTGATGCTGAAGCTGAAACTCCAAACTCCATTCTTTGGCCACCTGATTCATAGAGCTCACTTTCATAAGAAAGACTCTGATGCTGGGAAAGATTGAAGACACGAGAAGAAGGGGACAACAGAGGTTGAGATGGTTGGATGGCATCACCGACTGAATGGACAGGAGTCTGAGCAAACTCGGAACTGGTGAAGGACAGGGATGCCTGGCATGCTGCAGTCCATGGGGTCGCAAAGAGCTGGACATGACTGAGCAACTGAACAACAACAATAACACAGCCATGGAAACTAACAGATAATGCATCTGTCTGCTTCACTGAACAGTGATCACCTGGAAGGCAGGGCTTGTTTCTTAACTATCAATGTAGTCCCCTATAAGCAAAGTACCTAACTTAGAAGAGTGGCTTAATGAGTGTTGAATAAAATTTTGCAGCGTTGTATAGGAAATTAGAGACAAAGGTTCAGTGTACTCAGTTTATTTCAGTGAGTGTTCTTCAAATGCTCACCAGGTGCTCAGCACCATGCCAATGTCAAGCTCCTCCAAGGCAGCCTCCCTGACTCAGTTGGTTTCCAGTGTATCTTATATTGATAAAAGACTGGGTTTTCGAACATTGCTGATGCCGAGACAGTTAACTGGATTTATAGTATTAGAGATACGAGTTGATGAAGAAATGAATATAAAAGATAAGAAAAGTTCCAGAACTTATTTTGAGGAATAGCTTTATTATGCTGTCTTTTAGAACTTCTGATTAATGCCAGTCATGACTATAACTTTGGGCAATTCACTACCTTTCTGACCAGCAATTTCCTCATTAATAAAGAGGTAGGATACAGGATGTCATTTGTCAGCATAAGATTCTATGTCATCTCTGAGTTTCATGCGTTCTCTCCATCGCTACTCACCATGGTGATCATGATATGGCCACATTCTGATGTGCAGGCGTCAGAAATGAAAAGGTCACAATAATCCCCACATTAAACACGATGACTTCCTTACCTTCTTCCAATAGACTAAAAGAAGCATCTCAGAATCCTCAAGAAATAAGAAGAAAACATACTCATATTTTTAAAAAATCTCTCAATGTTTTAACTAAATTTTTTTAAGGGTAAACAATTTTTGTACTCTGGAAAAGTTCAGGCCTTATAGCATAACTGGAAGAATCCCAGTCAAAAAGGCTTGACATTTGACTATCTGGGCAGCAAAAAGCATGTACTCAAAATGAAAAGAAAATGACATGATGCTCAAACTATGCTTTAAAGTCCTGCTGCCACCCATTGCGGGGGGAAGGAGCTTGGATGATGTAAGAAAGAGTAAGGGTGGATGAAGACATTAAAAGTGCGCAATATCCAGTGGTTTCCAGTTGGCTGGCCTGTTTTACCCTAGGGAAATAAGAGATGTTGGTAACTAACTTTGGTCCCCTCTGCAAAAGGAAAAATATTCAGAAAAAAATACTTCTCATTCACTTTGCAAATATTTATTGAATTCCAACCATGTGCTAGGTACTGTTCTAAATGATAAGGATATAGTCATGAACCTGCCTATGGACCCTATAATTTCACATATATTAAGTTGGGCTCACTTGGGCAGGCAATTCACTGTTATTTTCAGTTACATGAATGTCCACTATATGCTCAGCTACAGAGGCAGATTCTCAGTAAAACTAATGAACTTCAGTCTTCATGGCTGCTTGCTTTCATGGGCCCCCTGTTCTGTGTGTCTTCCTCAGGGATTTGGAACCCATGGATACACAGGCCCTGCTCCAGCCAGGGGGTTGCCCTCTATATCCTGATCTATGGGGAAGATCAGTGGGCTCCTAGGAACCCTTTAAATTTTGCTGGCCCCCAGTGACATTCTATACTACATGGGAGCCTCCCCAAGTACCCTGAGCCCAACTCTGGCATCAAGAAGGTTCTGATTAAAATGCGACTCCCCACTCAGGACACCTTTTGCCCTGCAACCCCCTCCCCCTGCCCAGGACTAACCGGATGGCAGACCTGGCTTAGTTGGATCAGCTCCTGAGGCCATGGCCAAATGGCCAGCTGGAGCCCTTTCCAGTGATATCAAAGGTCTGTAGCCTCTGAGAGCCTTTCCTAGGACACAAAGCACCTTTAGTGCAAGAAAATTGTTTGAGCTGTGGGATGACTAACAAGTTCTGAAGCTAAAAAAACCTTTTCTAAGCCATCAATAACAAAAAATATATTTCTATCTACTATGCCAGGAGAAAGACAAAATTATCTTTCTATTCTCTCATTTATTATTAAATTTCATAATAAATGGCATTATAAAATTTTTACCATGTGAAAATCGAAGAGTATAAAACCAAACATATAGGGAAAATGTGCATTATATATGTGGGTCAACTAGTTAAACTGTAACAGTAACAATGACTGTTAATTAATACTAGTGATAATAATGCTATTTTCCTGGATGCTTTTTGGAATTTGTAATGATTTCTTTCTTTCATTCAAAATAGATCTCTACCCTGAATCTAGTTTCATATTCTCTTTCATAAAGAGGGCTCCCTATTTAAGAATCATCAGGCCTTGTGAATCTTCAGATCTACTCTGATAGGGCTCCTTTTCTTAAAGAAGAGAGCAGGAAAAAAAAATCATAAGAAATCGCTAAAATCATGAGAAACCAATTCCCACAGCTTTTCTTTACTCCATTAAATCCTCACCCTCTCCTATTTGGCCTTCTTATAAGTTAGTCGTTCAGTCATGTCCACCTCTTTGCAAACCCATGGACTGTAGCCTGCCAGGCTTCTCTGTCCATGGAATTCTTTAGGCAAGAATACTGGAGTGGGTTGCCACTTCCTTCTCCAGGGGAATCTTCCCAACCCAGGGATTGAACCCAGGTCTCCTACATTGCAGGCAGATTCTTTACCACTCAGCCACCAGGGAAACCCATCCTATTTGGCCTTGCATCTATTTAAAAACCTTCAACGAGTCAAATGTCAGGAAGGAGTATTCAAAATATCTAAATAAAAAAGGGGACTCCCTAGTGGCTTAGAAGGTAAAGAGTCTGTCTGTAACGCAGGAGACCTGCCTGACCCAACCTCATTGAAAAAAATCAAGGATCCAACTCTAGCTTCCTAATCTGGAAGAAGACAAACTTGCCTGAATTGGTTTTTGGAACAGGAATTACTTTAGAAGTGCAGTTCCAGAAACTGAGGAGCGTATGATTTTGTTAGTACATTTCTCTTAACATGAGTTATTAATTCAGAGGCGGCCACTATCAAATGTCTTCCTACAACACATCAACCACTATTTTCCATCTATTCAGGAGGGAATGGCAAGGCTGAGAGCCAATGAAGGGGAGAGAAATGACTGCCGATTTTGTTACAACGAAACCAAAGGACGCTTGATTTATCAGTACATTTGGCACACTCTTTTTCAGGGGTGTGTTGGGGAGGAAGAGTGGGGTGGTGGAAATTAAGGGTTGTAAATTTTATAAATCAAGCCCTCTAAAGTAGGCCAATTGGTCAGCTGCAAACTTGGCAGCGGTGTGAAGCATGTGTGCTGGGGCAGCTTCAGAACACAATGTTCTGTTCACTCTGCGAGCAAAGGAAAGTGGAATAAGGGCTCAACCCAGGACATGGCGAGGGCTCAGCACAGACAGGCAAGAAGGCCGAGAGACAAAGGAAATGCTAAGGAATAAGGCAATATCCTTAGACTGGTGGACACAAAAGAGTGTGTGTGTGTGTGTGTGTGTGTGTGTGTGTGTGTGTGTGAGACAGAGAGAGAGAGAGAGAGAGAGAGAGAGAGAGAGAATGATTACCGCCCCTGAGAGAGGTGCTGTAGTTCTGATGTTTACTGAAACTAAATCCTGGAAAATTCAGAGCAGTTGTGTGATTAATGATTAAAAGTAATAACTGAATGTTCTATGTCAGAGAAAGGATGAAATTTTGAAAAATTTGCTTGGGGATAATGCTGAGTTTATAAACTATGAACTATAAAGATGTGTGGCATAAAGAGAAAAAGAATATTAAAAAAAAAAAAAGGAATAGCCTGAAACACAGACTTTTTAACTCCAAATGTAATCAGGACCTGCCAGGACTTTTTCAAACCATATTTATATTTCATATTCTTTCAATAATTACTTGGATGCTACTGAATAACAGAATAATAGAATATATAAAAATAACTTAAAATAGTTGGCATATTTGAGTATTTAGCCTTCTCAGATATTTTCAAATAGTTTATAAGATAATAAACCGGATCCTTCAAGCACAAAAAATAAAGGAAAGAAGAAAAGAAATAGTGATAACAGTTCAAGAAAAACAAGGAACTAATTGTAAATTATACTTTAATTCTAAAACATTCTGCAGAATGTTACTGACCAGCCGTATTCTGGAGATTTTTATTTTCATTCAAATGATTTTGAATCACGCTGCAGTGATACTCCATTAGAATCATTTACAACTGATAATATGCAATGAGCTCGTTCACACATGTTTTCCTTCAAATATCTGGTATTATCTATCATAAGCTTGAAAGGAGGACAGAGGTAAAACTAGTGATAATTGCTTAATTTCAAATGTATATGATCATTTAAAACTTTTAAGTTGAAAATAACTTCTGAAGAGATGTCTTTGATTTACTGCAGAGAAAAATTTCAAGTTTAAATGCAAAAATGGTTTTTACTTACTAGCATCACATCCTTCTCCACATAGGGAAAAAAAAAAAAAAAAAGCACCTTATTTACCAGTGTAAAAAATCAGAGACCGTAGGGGCCAAGACTCAGCTGGTCTTTGTGAAGGAGTTTATAGCTTTCAGCTGAAATCTCTAAGTGCGAACTCTCATTCTCAGCTGCTGGCTCCCTAAGAGCTCCCTTCGGCCTCTGACCCCATTTCCATGGAGAAAGAGGTGGGAAGGGTAAAAATAAGTTAAAGGGAAAACTTTTTTTTTTTGAAGGCAGTATTTTCAAATCCCTATTCCTCCAATCCTAATGAGTGTTCAAGTTAAAACTGGCCACACATCAGTAACTGAAATTTACTTTATTCTTCAGGGTTAAATGGCTGAAAATAAGGTATTTGCTTGCAAAATTATGTTTGCATGAAAAAAAAAAAGAAAACACCCATTCTGACTGTTTAAGCTGAAAATTGGAGCTCAAATGAAGGTAAAATGGTTGCTGCCATTTAAAAATGTAAAGAGAATCCTACTGGTTTCCAGAGTTTGGTTTGGGCCTGAGAGCTGTGACTGTTAAGTGGGGTGGGAGTGTAGGTTGGTGTTTCCCCATGTGTCAGAAAGCTGGGATCTTCATCAGGAGAATTAAATACAGGATGGTTTGCCTCATGTGTATCAGTTAATCCTTTGTTTTGCTGTAAGCTTTTGTTCCTGACCGTCTAACTGAGGCTAATAAAAGTAGATAGGATGCTACGACTCCTGTTGTAACCACCAGCTCTACACCTGCTTCTAGTAGCCATTCACTGAGTCATGCCTACATACCTGCCACTGGATGATGTATTTTCTCACTTAACAGCCCCTTAGGGGGAAAAATTTTTATTAGGGAAAAACTCAAACATGCACAAAATCAGAGAGAGTAGTCTAATGAGCTCATGTCTCATTTATGGCAATCATTAATTCTTTGAAGCAAATCTTAGATATTTTTACCCATGAAGATTTTAGTATGTACTTATGAAATACAAGGACTCATTAAAAATAAAAATTTATCCCACTGGAAAATATCAACAATTATTTTCTAATATAAACAAATATCAGTGAGATGGCTTTTTGAGTTCATAACTATTACTTTTGTTATATTATTATTCATATTTTACAGTTATGGAGACTGAAGGCAGAGAAGATAAAAATTCTGCACAATATCTCACAGAAGTAGGAGAACCTACTTATAGGTTGAGGTATAGATGAGCACAAGCCCATATTCTCAATATCACAAGGATTATAGCAAAACAAAGAAACTAGCATTTTGTGTGTGTGTTTACTTACTATGTGCTACACTTTGTTCTGACTATTTGTCTTATTTAATTCACACAACAACCCATTGAGGGGTGGATGCCATTATCTGCATTTTGCAGATAAGGAAGTGAAGGCACAGAGGGCTCAGACAATAGCTAGTACATGGTGCATCCAGTTAAAGGATACATTCATTCACTTTCTCATTTACTCATCAACTTTCTATCTATCTTTATATTTATCTATGCACCTATATGCCAGCAAATTTGGAAAACTCAGCAGTGGCCACAGGACTGGAAAAGGTCACTTTTCATTCCAATCCCAAAGAAAGGCAATGCCAAAGAATGCTCAAACTACCACACAATTGCACTCATCTCACACGCTAGTAAAGTAATGCTCACAATTCTCCAAGCCAGGCTTCAGCAATATGTGAACCATGAACTTCCAGATGTTCAAGCTGGTTTTAGAAAAGGCAGAAGAACCAGAGATCAAGTTGCCAATATCCGCTGGATCATGGAAAAAGCAAGAGAGTTCCAGAAAAACATCTATTTCTGCTTTATTGACTATGCCAAAGCCTTTGACTGTGTGGATCACAATAAACTGTGGACAATTCTGAAAGAGATGGGAATACCAGACCACCTGATCTGCCTCTTGAGAAACCTATATGCAGGTCGGGAAGCAACAGTTAGAACTGGACATGGAACAACAGACTGGTTCCAAATAGGAAAAGGAATACATCAAGGCTGTATATTGTCACCCTGTTTATTTAACTTATATGCAGAGTACATCATGAGAAACGCTGGGCTCAGGAAGCACAAGCTGGAATCAAGACTGCTGGGAGAAATATCAATAACCTCAGACATGCAGATGACACCACCGTTATGGCAGAAGTTGAAGAGGAACTAAAAAGCCTCTTGATGAAAGTGAAAGAGAGGGAAGAAGTTGGCTTAAAGCTCAACATTCAGAAAACGAAGATCATGGCATCTGGTCCCATCACTTCATGGGAAACAGATGGGGAAACAGTGGAAACAGTGTCAGACTTTATTTTTGGGGGCTCCAAAATCACTGCAGATGGTGACTGCAGCCATGAAATCAAAAGATGCTTACTCCTTGGAAGGAAAGTTACAACCAACTTAGAGAGCATATTAAAAAGCAGAGACATTACTTTGCCAACAAAGGTCCGTCTAGCCAAGGCTATGGTTTTTCCAGTGGTCGTGTATGGATGTGAGAGCTGGACTGTGAAGAGAGCTGAAAGTCGAAGAATTGATGCTTTTGAACTGTGGTGTTGGAGAAGACTCTTGAGAGTCCCTTGGACTGCAGGGAGATCCAACCAGTCCATCCTAAAGGAGATCAGTCCTGGGTGTTCATTGGAAGGACTGATGCTGAAGCTGAAACTCCAATACTTTGGCCACCTCATGCGATGAGTTGACTCATTGGAAAAGACTCTGATGCTGGGAGGGATTGGGGGCAGGAGGAGAAGGGAACAACAGAGGATGAGATGGCTGGATGGCATCACTGACTCGATGGACATGAGTTTGGGTAAACTCCGGAAGTTGGTGATGAACAGGGA
The DNA here is from genome assembly GCF_001704415.2 of Capra hircus. Classification (NCBI taxonomy): domain Eukaryota; kingdom Metazoa; phylum Chordata; class Mammalia; order Artiodactyla; family Bovidae; genus Capra; species Capra hircus. Next base: position 11,546,014 of record NC_030827.1, read on the forward strand.
GGCCTGGCGTGCTGTGGTTCATTGGGTCACAAAGAGTCGGACACTACCGAGCGGCTGAACTGAACTGATGCACCTATATATCCACTTATTTGCATAGATAATATATTTTCATGGCACAAAACTCTAGAGTTTCAAAATGGTACATGTGGAAAAATGTGTATCAAATTTGTCCCGCATCCTTCTCCCCCACCACCCAGTTCTGTCTCCAGAGGCAAGCAATATTTGGAGATCCTGGGTATCCTTCCCTTTGTACTTCATGCACACACACGAGGAAATTCGTATCCGTCCCCTCCTATTTTCACATGAAAGCAGCTATACACACTGTTCTACACTTAAGGGTTTTCACTTAGCATATTCTGGAGTTTTACTAGTCTCTCTCTCTCTCTTTTTTTTCTTTTTTAACATAGGACCCACATTGCTACATCCACCTCATTCACATTGGGAAGCAAACCCACGTCTGAATCTCTAAGTCTGTAAATCTTAACTTCCACATAAATATTTAATGTTAACTTGGAACGTCCATGTTTTCCTCATTTACATTTTGAGCCTGCTTAAGCACTCTTTAAAATCAACTCATTCTGCTACCATTGCCTTAGGAAATGCACTGAAGCTGACTTTAGGATACATTGGCTCGTGTTGCCTGAGATCCTAACAAAGTTTCATTTAAAAATAATCCAGTGTTATAATTAGCCAGCCTTTAGATGTTCTTTATTCTCTTCATTTTGTACGACAGTTAAGTGTTCTCAAAGAGGATATAAGAGGACTTGCAATAAAAGACTCTATCAATAATGTGTGTAATACAAATAAAAATAAGGATGGAAAATATTTTTAAATGTCTCTTCGATGAAGTTCTAATGACAGGGGTTTGCGATCATAATTGCTAACACCTCTACATCTTTGGCCTTTCTCAAAGAGTGTTAGTGATAAAAAAAATGCCCGGTGGTGCCAGAGACATGAGAGACGTGGATTTGATCCCTGGGTGGGGAAGATCCCCTGGAGGAGGTCATGGAAACCTACTCTAGAATTCTTGCCCGGGAACTCCATGGACAGAGGAGCTGGCAGGCTACAGTCCATAGGGTTGCAAAGAGTTGGACATGACTGAAGCAACTTAGCACGCACATATGCATACAGTGTTTACAATGATCCCAGGTTGGTATTGTCCACAGATACCTAGCAGAAGCAATATAAATCCTCTTTAAATCCAGGCTTCAAATGAATTCTTATGGGTCAAGTTTCAAGGAACATCCTCCACCATCCTTCTCTCCACCCCATGTCCCAGATCATAGTAACATGGAGAAACAGACCACCACGAGGAAGAATGAGCGAAACAACCAACTATCGAAACAGACCCACAAAAGCAGGAGGTAGTAGGATTACCAGATATAAAGTTAAAAGAAAATAGAAGGATATGAAAAAGAGTGAAAATATATAAAAGAGAGGCCTAGAGATACTGAGCATGGGGAGAGATGATCCAGTGTAATCAGACTGCTAGGAAAGATCACAGGAAAACTCAGAGTTTAAGTTACATGAAAATTGTATAACTGAATTGTTATCTCTATGAAAAGACCAATTCTTAGATTCAGACGTCCCAAGAAATCCCTAGGAAAATTAAATAGAAAGCTGACTGAGATACCTTGTAGAGAAACTAGAAGCAAAACCAAGAAGTAAAACAAAAATCAGTTTGAGAGAAAGGCAGGTTTACTATAAAAGTACAATTAGACAGTTGACTTTTCAACAACACAGAAATGGGGAAATATTAGAATATTGTTTTTAAGCTGCTGAAGATAAAATAACTATTATGGTAGAACTGTTTACCCAGTGAAACTATCATTTAAAAATAGGATAAAATAGTGAACCTTTCATACAAAAACTGAGAGAATTTGCCACCACCAGATCTTCTCTAAAAGAGCTCCTGCATGACAGATTTCATGAAGGAAAGGATTCCAAGAAGACTTAAATTACAAGGAAAATAACAAGCATCAAGAATAGTATTGCACTGGTATCTAAACATGAACAATGGAATAAAATAATAATACCTAATTTATGGAGTTAAGATGTAAATTTAAGAACTAAAATCCATGATTAATAAAACATGTCAGGAAGAGCTCCAGTCAACATTAAAATGTCATATGCTTCTTATATTGTTCAGAGTAGAAATGCTGATTAAATTCAGACTTTAAAAATTAAATATGCATATTAAAATGATTTCTAGGAAAAACACTAAGAGCATAAAACAAGCAGAAGAAAAAACAGAATGAGGAAAAAGTAGATCTTAAATAACCCAAACAAGCAAAAAAGAGAAATAAGAAAAAGAAACAAGAAAAAAAATAAAAAGGAAAAATGAGAGCAAATAGAATGTAAAAATAAGATGGTAGAAAGGCATTAAAACAGACCAGTAATCAATATAGGTGGACTAAATTCCTCAATCACGAGACTAGTAGACTGGATTTTTTGAAAGGTAATAAGTTGTCTTACAAGGTCCACATTCAATAAAAACTTAAATACAGAAAGAGTTCAAGTTAAAGGATGAAAAACTAAACAATAAGCAGAGAACAAGAGAAAGTTAGCAAGACTGTTCTAATATCAGACAAAATACACTTCTAGGCTGAAAGCATTACCGTAAATAAAGTGAATCACTATATTTTCCTAAAAGTTTCAATTCACCAGGAAAATACAGCAACTCTAATTCACATATCCCCAAAATATAACTTCAAAATATATAAACCAAGTACAGATAGAACTACAAGAAGAAACTGATAAATTCATGATCACACAGTATCTGTCATTCTCAAGCTTAAGTGAGCATCAGAATCACCTTTAGGGCTTGTTAAAACACAGATTGCTGAGCCTGCCCTTATTGGTTCTGATTTAGCAGGTCTGAGGTGGGGCCCAAGAACTGCATTACTAGCAAATTAATGTCATCAGTCCAGGGCCCGCACTGTGAGACCCACTGTTCTAGAGAAGTATGCACCAAGAGACATGTTTATGAAAGCTTACAGCAGCACTGGTCATTCCTGAAAAGTTCTGACAATTGTTGTTAGTCAATCAGCAACAGATACAACAGCTCATAATGTATTTAGACAATTGAATGTTGAATCTGAGCATAGTTTTATGTTTTATGTTTTTTCTTTACCAAATTCCTTGGAACTGAAACCGATTCTTTAAGGGGGAAAAAAAGAGCAAGAAAGTAGTACTGATATACAAACCTGACAGACAAAGTTTTAAAATTTACTAATCCAGAAGGATCTAGGCTAGAGGTGGAAATAATCTCAAAAAAGATAGAGTGAGTGCACAAATATTAGCTCCATCAAGAAAGACTAAAATGAAGACGACACATTTCTAACCTCTGAGACTACTGTCAAGGAAAAGAACCATATCTATCCCAAATTTTGGTGGTGGTGGGAAATATGTTTGTGGAGTGCCACGCGCAGCTCTCAGGATCTACTGAGTTTTAGTTTGAAGACACGTATCTACTACTACATGAGTCTATCAGGAGATATTTTCTGTATCATTCAACTGAAGTTTGGAGTAGAATGATTTCAGCAGTTCTCGGATTTAGCCTCAGTGGGCCTCTACAAGTCCCTGAGGTAAAAAATGGTTTTTTTTTGGAACAATTCTATGACATTATTATTCTGTGACAATTAGATTCAAGGGATAAGATCTGATAGAAGGGTGCCTGAAGAAACATGGACAGAGGGAGGATCGTGACTTTGTACAGGAGGCAGGGATCAAGACCATCCCCAAGAAAAAGATATGCAAAAAGGCAAAATGGCTGTCTGAGGAGGCCTTACAAATAGTTGAGAAACGAAGAGAAGCGAAAGGCAAAGGAAGAAAGGAAAACTATACACATTTGAGTGCAGAGTTCCAAAGAACAGCAAGGAAAGATCAGAAAGCCTTCCTCAGGGATCAGTGCAAAAAATAGAGGAAAATAATAGAATGGGAAAGACTAGAGATCTCTTCAAGGAAATTAGAGATACCAAGGGGACATTTCATGCAAAGATGGGCATAATAAAGGACAGAAATAGTATGGACCTAACAGAAGCAGATGGAGAAGGCAATGGCACCCCACTCCAGTATTCTCTCCTGGAAAATCCCATGGACGGAGGAGCCTGGTAGGCTGCAGTCAATGGGGTCGCTAACAGTCGGGCACGACTGAGTGACTTCACTTTCACTTTTTACTTTCATGCATTGGAGAAGGAAATGGCAACCCACTCCAGTGGTCTTGCCTGGAGAATCCCAGGGACAGAGGAGCCTAGTGGGCTGCTATCTATGGGGTCGCACAGAGTCGGACACGACTGAAGCGACTTAGCAGCAGCAGCAACAGAAGCAGATGGAGAGGGCAATGGCACCCCACTCCAGTACTCTCACCGGGAAAATCCCATGGACGGAGGAGCCTGGTGGGCTGCAGTCCATGGGGTCGCTAAGAGTCAGACATGACTGAGCGACTTCACTTTCACTTTTCACTTTCAGGCACTGGAGAAGGAGATGGCAACCCACTCCAGTGTTCTTGCCTGGAGAATCTCAGGGACGGGGGAGCCTGGTGGGCTGGCGTCTATGGGGTCACACAGAGTAGGACATGAATGAAGTTACTTAGCAGCAACAGAAGCAGAAGATATTAAGAACAGGTGGCAAGAATATACTGAAGAACTATACAAAAAAGATCTTCATGACACAGATAATCACAATGATGTGATCACTCACCTAGAACCAGACATCCTGGAATGTGAACATCACTATGAACAAAGCTAGCGGAGGCGATGGAATATCAGCTGAGCTGTTTCAAATCCTAAAAGGTGATGCTGTGAAAGTGCTTCACTCAATATGCCAGCAAATTTGGAAGACTCAGCAGTGGCCACAGGACTGGAAAAGGTCACTTTTCGTTCCAATCCCAAAGAAAGGCAATGCCAAAGAATGCTCAAACTACCACACAATTGCACTCATCTCACACGCTAGCAAAGTAATGCTCAAAATTCTCCAAGCCAGGCTTCAACAGTAGGTGAATTGTGAATTTCCAGACATTCAAACTGGATTTAGAAAAGGCAGAGGAACCAGAGACGAAATTGCCAACATCCGTTGGATCATAGAAAAAGCAAGAGAGTTCCAGAAAAACATCTACCTCTGCTTTATTGACTATGCCAAAGCCTTTGACTGTGTGGATCACAACAAACTGGAAAATTCTTCAAGAGATGGGAATACCAGACCACCTGACTTGCCTCCTGAGAAATCTGTATTCATAAAGCAACAGTTAGAACCAGACATGGAACAACAGACTGGTTCCAAATCAGGAGAGGAGTACATCAAGGTTATAATTGTCACCCTGTTTATTTAACTTCTATGCAGAGTACATCATGCAAAATGCTGGGCTGGATGAAGCACAAACTGGAATCAAGATTGCTGGGAGAAATATCAATAAGCTCAGATATGCATACGACACCTCCCTTATTACAGGAAGTGAAGAAGAACTAATGAGCCTCCTGATGAAAGTGAAAGAGGAGAGTGAAAAAGTTGGCTTAAAACTCAACATTCAGAAAACTAAGATCATGGCATCTGGTCCTATAATGTCATGACAAATAGATGGGTAAACAATGGAAACAGTGACAGACTTTATTTTGGGAGGCTCAAAAATCACTGCAGATGGTGGCTGCAGTCATGAAATTAAAAGATGCTTGATCCTTGGAAGAAAAGTTATGACCAACCTAGACAGCATATTAAAAAGCAGAAACTTTACTTTGCCAACAAAGGTCCATCTAGTCAAAGCTATGGTTTTTCCAGTAGTCATTTATGGGTATGAGAATTGGACTATAAAGAAAGCTGAGCACTGAAGAATTGATGCTTTTGAACTGTGATGTTGGAAAAGACTCTTGGGAGTCCCTTGGACAGCAAGGACACCAAACCAGTGAATCTTAAAGGAAATCATTCCTGAATATTCATTGGAAGTACTGATGCTGAAGCTGAAATGCCCGTAATTTGGCCACCTGATGCGAAGAACACCTGACTCATTTGAGAAAACCCTGATGCTGGGAAAGATGGAAGGTGGGAGAAGGGGACAACAGAGGATGAGATGGTTGGATGGGATTGCCGACTCAATGGACATGAGTTTGAGTAAACTCCAGGAGTTGATTATGGACAGGGAGGTCCGGCGTGCTGCAGTCCATGGGATAGCAAAGAGTCGGACACAGTGACTGAACTGAACTTAAGTGATGACATTATTTGCCTTTCTCACTGTATTGATATTTGCACCTGTTGGTGCTTGACCACAGACCAAGACAGTGGCATCAAACTATGCCAACAGATACTGAATTCTTCAATAACATGCACTAGCAGTGAAAACAGAGCCAGTTTCTCTTCAGAACATCCTAGATCAATCAAACAGAAAAGTGATTAATCTTATTAAATCCCAACTATTAAGTATTATTAAGTATTCCATGTGATAAAATGGGAAGGGCATGTAAGACACTTCTGCTGCCCACTGAAACAGGATGCTTGTCTTGGGGAAAAGTGCACATTTAATTGGATAGGTTGCAAGCTAAATAGTTATTTTTCACAGAACACAAGATTTCATTTGCAAGAAGGACTGACAGACAAATTATAGTTATTCAGATTTGAGTATGTGTCAAACATTTTCTCAAAAATTAATGAAGTGAGTCTGCCACTTCAAGGGAAGCAACCCACAGTATTCTTTGCCAATGATAAAATCCAAGCTTTCAAGTGAAAATTGGAACTTTGGAAAACTCATATCCACCGCTGTGAGCTTGACAACAATCTAATACTTGAAGACATTGCTGGTGGGATTGGTGATGATGTTAATGACCATGAGTGTTCAATATTAGAACAATAAACTTTATTAATGTGTCAAAAATTTTAGAAGCAGTACATAACTCAGTGAACCAGTGTCTTTCACATGACCAATGAATGGGTAAAAGCCATTAAAAATGGAAGACAGACAAAAGAACTTTAATGTGACAAAGTAACTCTTAAAAAACAACTACATACAAGGAGAGTTTGGGAAAGTATTAAAGAAAAATATCCAAAACTCCTTGAAAAGGCAATTGAAATACTCCTCTGTTTTCCAACTGTATATCTGTATGGAATTTTCTTTACATACGTCAAGCACAACATCATTTATCAACAAGATAAAAGTGGATGAAAATCCAGCTGTCTACTATCTAGCTGGATGTTAAAGATATTTGTAGCAATGCAACAAAGCTATTTTTCTCTTTTTTTCTGAAAAATATAGTTCATTTTCATAAAATATGCTATTTATATAAACATGTAATGGGTTATTATTGTTTTTAAATGAAAACATAAACATTGAATTTTTCTCATGTTATAAATAAGGAAGGATTATACTTAACATAAACAAAAGCTCTTTGAGGTCCTCAGTTTTTAAGGGTTAAGGGGCCTTAAGACTCAGAAGTAGGATTAAACTAACCACGATTAATCTATCTGTTCATGGCCCAATCTTAAATTGAGTTACATATTTGAATGGATTGAGGAGACAAATTTGGAAGCAACAACAAAGAAGATAAATTTCTAAAAATTTGGCAAAGCAATGATTTACAACTAGGCGCGATAGTGACCACTCTCCCCTCCAGGGGTACTTGAAATGTCTGCAGACGTTTTTGATTGTCACACTGGGTGGATGGAGATTATAAGGAAGAGGTGCTATTGGCATCTATTGTGGAGGCCAGGGATGCTACTAAACATCTTACAAAGCACAGGACAGCTTTCCTACAACAAAGAATTATCCAGCACAAAGTATCAGTGGTGCTGAGGTTGAGAAACCCTTCAGTTAACTACAGTAGACAGATATAAAAACTGCCTGTCAGAACAAAGAGGAAACTAAATCACTTAAATGTATGCATCTAAAACACAGTTTACGATCAAGATACGTACAAATCAGCATAGGAGAGTAGGCCAAAGCCATGACATTGTTCTCTGATTTACCAGTGAGACCAGCTGGTCATTTTCCAAAGGGGGCTAACATCTGTTGTCGAGTCTATTATTAAAATTCTAATAAAATTTTAGAAGTTCATTCTATCTCACTTATATGCTGTAAATCAACTCTGGTAGTGTGCATCTGTGTATTTCTGAACGTAAGCAAATGTGAGGTGAGTAAGCCTGAATATGAGTTAAAAACGCACTGTAAATAACATCTTGTGGTCTGACTCAAGACAGCAACTGAAGGTTCCCTAATCCTTCATAAAATACGAGACTTAGAATTAGCAAGACATCACAACAATAAAAACAAAACCCCTCACAATAGTAGTATTATATTTAGTACTGAGGGAGCTAGTTAGTAACTGCTGGGCCATCTAACGACATCATTTTGATAGAAAGGAATTATAAACTCCTAGGATCAATCAATTAATCAATCAATTATAAACTCCTAGAATCAATTAATCAACTTTTGTCAGTTGAATTATGTGCTCTCCTATCCCCAAAACCCAGGTTGAAGTCCTAATCCTCTATACCTGAGAATGTGATCTTGTTTGGAAACAGGGTCTGCACAGACGTAGTCAAATTAATAGAGAGTCATGTTGGATTTGGGTGGGCCCTAAACACAATGATTGGTACCCTTCTAAGGGGAGAGAGGTTTAGAAACACACACGGGGAAAGAAGTCCCTTTGTGGACAGGAGTAGAGATGGGAGCAAAAGGAGCAGTTAGGATTTCTGGCAACTGCTAGAAACTAGGAGGGGGCAAGAGAAGATGATCCTTCATTAGGGCGTTCAGAGGGAGCATGGCCCTACTGCTATCTTGATTTTGGATTTTTAAGAACCATGACACAATACATTTCTGCTCTTTTAAACCACCATTTGTGATGCTTTGTTAGGTCAGCCTAAGGAAACCAATACACCTACCTATTTACATCTGAGTCTGTTCTTCAGACCTCTTGGAGATTATTTTGTGGCACTGAACTCTGAAGCTCCAGTGACAAATCACACACTACTTAAAAAATAGGTTCAGTGTGGGATGGTTCTAAAAGGCATAGAGTTCTTTACATAATGAACAAGTTGGTTGCTTACATTATTTTTTCTTTTTTATCAACCACCCCATCTAGAATTCTGTCATCTATATCACCTATCATGATGTACTTTGGCAAATGGGTCACTCAAAGTGCAACTCATCCACAGGCAGAAACAGATCCTCAAAGACTATATCAACTCATCTTCAGAGCAGAAAGTAGCATAAATGTGTGAAGTTACCCACTGAGTTTCTAAGAAGCTGTGGGTCTTGCAAATGAGAATGGCTGATACCACCTTAAGCATTCAAATTCACTTATTATAAATAAGTCTGCTGGGAGAATTAGGCCCACAGGGTAGGAGTCCAGTTTAAAACAGAAAGGATAAGTGATTTTTTAACCTTCACAGAATTAGTAGAAGAAATGGATTTAGTTTTGTTACACAGAACTTCTAGTGGCTTTCTGACTCCCTTGCAGAATGCCTTCTCCAAGTACACAGTTGGAATACTCATCATTTAGTCCACTGTGTACTGTCCCTTGTGAGGTGAGATATTAATAAGGTGTTTAATAAACATTCACCAATTAGTTTACTCCCGACCCATTGAGGGTCCTTCTTTCATAGCAATTGAAATTCTATTTATAATAAATTCACTCAGTATTCACGTGGGCGATGCATACATTTCAAAATGTTCAGCTGCAATTTGGATCTAATTAGTTGACACTTTGAGTACTGCCAAAGGTTTTTTTTTTTTTATTTTATTCAGGAGTGGATTGGCTGTTTCAACAACAAATCTTCAAAAACATCTGTAGAATAAAGCCAACTGACAAAAATATTTATGTTACAGTTTTCAGCTGTGACATAAGGGGACATTCCGTCTTACGTGCTTCGCATTTTTTGCAAGAGCTTTGGCCACACGGATGCTCTGTGGGCTGGGCTTTCCTCATTATCATCTTGTCCTGTCCTACCTTCCTGTTGGTTCCAGGTTACAAGATGCTTCAGATGGAAAGCTTGATAGCCTCGTCTCAACATCTCATTGTCCACACTTAAAAACTAAAATCAAGATAACAGGCACATTGAAATCACTTTTAATGTTGAAGAATGATAACATCAGAGCAGGTATTGGTTAATTATGATGAGATATTGAAGAAGAAAAAAAGGTGAAAACAGTTAAAAGCTAACAATGACAGAGTGCTTACCAGTCACTGTACCAGACATAGTATCTCATTTTATCCTCTCAATAACTCAGTAAAGTAAGTATGTTTTATCTCCATCTTGGAGATGAGAAAATTAAGGCTTAGGGAAGTTAAGCCTACTTTCTCAAGGTCTTAGAGCTAATAAGCTAGGTGCCTGCAACTCAGGAGACCTGGGTTCAATCGCTGGATCAGGAAGACCCCCTGGTGAAGGGAATAGCTACCCATTCCAGTATTCTTGCCTAGAGAATTCCATGGGCAGAGGAGGCTGGTGGGCTACAGTCCATGGGGTTGCAAAGAGTTGGATATGACTAAGTGACTAACACTTTCACTGTCAGCACTGAAGTCAGCTTTGACTTGTAAAGTTACTGCATAACTTAGACTCAACTGTGCTTCCAGAGACACCACATGGTTTATATAGTAGAAATTCTGATTTCTGCTATGTATAATGAGTATGTATGGCCTACATTTTCACAGTGTTACTACTCCAGGCTTCTCTGATAGCTCAGTTGGTAAAGAATCTGCCTGCAATGCAGGAGGCCTGGGTTCGATCTCTGGGTTGGGAGGATCCCGGGAGAAGGGAAAGGGTACCCACTTCAGTATTCTAGCCTGGAGAATTCCACAGACTGTATAGTCCATGGGGTCACAAAGAGTAGGACATGACTGAGTGACTTTCACTTCACTTCACTGGATAAAAGGCAAACTAGCTTGCCCAGGGAAGAACAAGGACAGTAAGTGAAAATCTGATCCTTTAGATTCACAGAGGAAGTGGGTATCCAACAAAATACTCCCTTGTATGTAGTTGTCTTGTAGCAGAGGATAATAAAACCCTGAGGCAATTATCTTGGCCACTTAAGCACCCTGATTTTTAATTTCATACAAGAATGTGGGACTGATTTTGCCCAAATAATGTTTCAGTTTTTCATTTTGAAATGCTAGTTAAAGGATGCAGACCTATTTCTACAAGTCTGATAACTTGACACCCCCTCCCACCCCCTCTCACCTCTCCCTAAAGGGATCTGGCCTAGGGAGGCCAGTCTCCAAGTTGTGGTATTGTATAAGAGCCCTAGAACCAGACTATCTGGGTCCAATTATCAGCCTCATTACTCATTAGCTGTGAGATCTTGGAGAAGTTTTAACATTTCTTTATGCTTCAGTTTCATTCTCTTAAAACAGAGATAATACTTGTAAGTCCTCACAGAGTTGCTGGGTAGATTAAGTTAATTCACACGTGGAAAGCACTTGGAAGAGCACCTGACCTAGAGTAAGGTTCATTAAGTGCTGGCTAACACCTTCATCCGGAGAAGGCAATGGCACCCCACTCTAGTGCTCTTGCCTGGAAAATCCCATGGGTGGAGGAGCCTGGTAGGCTGCAGTCCATGGGGTCGCGAAGAGTCGGACACAACTGAGCAACTTTACTTTCACTTTTCACTTTCATGCATTGGAGAAGGAAATGGCAACCCACTCCAGTGTTCTTGCCTGGAGAATCCCAGGGACAGGGGAGCCTGGTGGGCTGCTGTCTGTGGGGTCACACAGAGTTGGACACGACTGAAGCGACTTAGCAGCAGCAGCAACACCTTCATCATCATCATCTTCTAGCTCCTTGGAGAAAGTTTAGTGTTTGACAATGCTATAAACTCTGCTTTTCAATATGGAAAATGAAAGGGTCCAAAGATCTTCATTTATATTTTAAAACTTCCTGGAGAACTTTTAATAGTTATTAGTGAAGAAGGCTGAGCGCTGAAGAATTGATGCTTTTGAACTGTGGTGTTGGAGAAGACTCTTGAGAGTCCCTTGGACTGCAAGGAGATCCAACCAGTCCATTCTAAAGGAGATCAGCCCTGGGATTTCTTTGGAAGGAATGATGCTAAAGCTGAAACTCCAGTACTTCGGCCACCTCATGTGAAGAGTTGACTCATTGGAAAAGACTGATGCTGGGAGGGATTGGGGGCAGGAGGAGAAGGGGACGACAGAGGATGAGATGGCTGGATGGCATCACCGACTCGATGGACGTGAGTCTGAGTGAATTCCGGGAGTTGGTGATGGACAGGGAGGCCTGGCATGCTGCGATTCATGGGGTCGCAAAGAGTCAGACATGACTGAGCGACTGAACTGAGGACCTTTATTATTATTTATGTCTGTACTCAGCAACACTCTTCCAGATAATGCAATGAGCTAGAAAAATCTCAAAAAATCCAACTTTTGTGAAATTATCTTTTTTGAAAAGTAATCGATAAAGGAGTCTGTTTTTAAAGAAGTTACTTCTGGCTTGAGAGAACATAATAAAGCATATAGCACAGTGCCTGGCACATGGCAGACATTCAATAAAGTCACTGTCACCACTACTAATGGCACATCTTCATATCTGTTTCATAGTTTATTAGTACTTTATCCCATAGTGAGCTTTTCTTTTGTGGATTACACATATTTTTTCCCCAGCTTCTGAACACTGCAAATGTTGATTTTTGAAGCAGTATAAACATAATTTCTTCTCTGAACTTTCTGGCTAGAAATATCTGCCTTGCCCTGTCCTCTGAAGCTGGAATTAGAAAAATTTAACCTGGGTGTGAAAGAATAAATCAATTAGAGCATGTACACCCTTCACAATAGCATTCTGTTGGGCGTTGCTTATAACCAAGGTCTCCAATTTCAGGTTCGTCAATAGAACCTGTCTCAAGTGTCATTGTGGACAGTGGACTATCAACATTAGCTCAAAGTAAGTAAGTGCATAGAAGGATTCAAGTTTCAGCCCTTTTCTTGATGAGTATCAGTAACTCTAGGAATAGGACTGCAGGGATAAAATACCTGCTATGAAAACATCTCCTTTGCATGAGCAAACATATTTATGTTTTACTGGGAAATGTTGTTTCAACAAGGAATCATTATTGTAACAGATTACAGTTTATTCCTGATGTAATCTAAAATAAGTCTACTACTAAGTAATGCATACTAATTTCAAGAAAAAACAAACAGGACAACTCTTCTTTTTTTCAAGAAAAAGAACAGGACAATTAAAATTGCCTGTGTAATATGGCCATAAAGTCAAATTACTTTGCTATGGTGCATAGCTTTGTGGATTATTTTTCTGTGTAGGTACATATATATGTATTTTTGTCATTATTTACATTTGGGGAAATTTCAATGGCTTTAATTTTTATGTAGTTAATTATTCAACTTCTCCTTCACAGCTTCTCTGTTTGTATCATACTTGATATCCTTCCCCATGTCATAACATTGCATGGTTAACTTTCTTTAATTCATCTTTTTGGTCTACATGAAATTGGTTTGGTGTAGGAGTGAGCAAGGAGCCTAACTTTATGTTTCTTCAAATGTCTGGCCTATTGCTCAGATGCAGCTTTTAAAATCATTGATTCCCCCCTAGTGATTTGAGATATTTTTAGCATATGGTTAGGTTCATATATAGCCTCAGGTTTGTTTCTGTACTTTCCATTCTGCTTTTTTGATTCATCTATTCCTGCATAGAACCACATTTATTAATTACTATCAACAAAGGTCCGTCTAGTCAAGGCTATGGTTTTTCCAGTGGTCATGTATGGATGTGAGAGTTGGAAAGCTGAGTGCCAAAGAATTGATGCTTTTGAACTGTGGTGTTGGAGAAGTTTCTTGAGAGTTCCTTGGACTGTTAGTAGATTCAACCAGTCCATCCTAAAGGAGATCAGTCCTGGGTGTTCATTGGAAGGACTGATGTTGAAGCTGAAACTCCAATACTTTGGCCACCTGATGTGAAGAGTTGACTCATTGGAAAAGACCCTGATGCTGGGAAAGATTGAGGGCAGGAGGAGAAGGGAACAACAGAGGATGAGATGGCTGGATGGCATCACTGACTCAATGGACATGGGTTTGGGTAGACTCCAGGAGTTGGTGATGGACAGGGAGGCCTGACGTGCTGTGGTTCATGGGGTCACAAAGAGTCGGACACGACTGAGCGACTGAACTGAACTGAACTAGAAGCTAAATTTGGCAGTTTATACAAGGCTTGTGCTTAATCACAGGCATTCTACCATTACCTTTCAAGAAATACTAATTTGTTTTAATAATATATGTACAGTATATACATTTAAATGGCATAAATGACACTAAAATGTCAATAGTGAAAAGTAAGTCTCCTCTTTTCTTCTCTGTCAGTTACTTCCCACTTTGGAGCCAACCACTATTTCTTCTTCTTTTTTTTTTAAACTGCTATTTCTTATACATTCTTCCAGTGCTATGCTATGCTTATATAGAATAGAAATATGATGTTAAATTGGCACTTTCAGTGATGAGCCTAAGATGACAGATATTAGATTGCCAGATACTAAAGTGAATATTATACCAAAATATAAATCCTCAATGGAAACAGAAGCCAATTTTGTGACCTTCAATTTTGTACCTACTTTGTGGGTAAAAAATAGTGGGTTGCTGATGGAAAATGAGAGTGAGATAAATTTGTGATTCTGAAGATGATTTCTTTGGAGAGAGCAGTGCATGACCCACCCCCTCAGGTGTAGAGGGAACCTTCCATGGGACTCATTTTGACATGGGGCCTTGCCAAGTGACAGACACTAACAGTGCGGTGTCTCCCACTCGCCTGAGAGCCAGAGAAACAGGTGGGTGGAGCCATAGGAGTTTGGTCCCATGGGTTGGCTCCTGAAGCTCACAGCGTGTCAACACAAAAAATGTGTGACTCTCATGTACCAGGATGGACCACACAGGGGAGAGAGAGAGAGAGGGATGGGGGAGGGGAGCTCACACACAGTAGTCTATCTAGATGGGGAAGAGAGCTCAGCACTCATAATCTGGAGGTGGAGTGCAAGGTTGCCAGGAGGGAGAGTAGGCAGCACCCCTAATGAGAGCACGTCAGGTGCATCAGGGAAAAGCAGGTGCGAGACCTCCAGCGGCGGGAGGATTGCCACTACAAGGCCACAACAGCATCCTCTGAGTAGGATGGTGGCCATCCCAACTGGTGTGGACTGAGGGAATTTCAAAGGCAGGGACTTTGATTTTAAAACTGGGAAGGTCCTGGAAACCTGAATAAGTTGGTCACCCTACACCTAAGTAAAAATTGTCTGTTTCAATCACCTGTCAGACCTAGAGAGTACTTGTTGTTGCTTAGCTGCTAAGTTGTGTCCTACTCTTTGCCATCCCATGGACTGTAGCCCTCTAGGCTCCTCTGTCCATGGGGTTTTCCAGGCAAGAATATGAGAGTGGGTTGACATTTTCTCCTGCAGGAGATCTGCCTGACTCAGGGATCAAACTTGTGTCTCCTGCATTGGCAGGGGGATTCTTTACTGCTGAGCCACCTGGGAAGCCCCTCAGAATGTACAGCACAATTCTTACTTTCATGCTCTCTTTACCTCACATCATCCCACCCTAGAATGGTCAGAAATAACTAGTAATAAGTAGCAGCAAAGTTGAGCTAGAGAAAGCAAGTCTCCCTTGAGAGAGAAGGTGCAATGGTAACTTAACTTTGAGTTCACAGTTTTGAGTATGGCATAGGACTGGGCATTCTAATTTCTTAATTGATCTTGAGAAACCTAAATTGATACTAGTGATCTGAAGTGATATAACACTTTGTATAACTCACACATGATCAGAAAAATCATGGAAATGAATTTTCATCTAGGGGTAGGAGACCTTCCCCAGTGAATACATTTTAATGGGTCAGTGGGACATAAAATAAAGTCACTATGTGATTTCACTCATGAGTCATGCTGTTTCAATATGCTAGCTGTATATTTGTGTATGTAGTATGTTACACATCCTGCTTTGCTTCAACTTTTTCATTCAACAATGTACTGTGGAGTTTATCCTATACACAAAGTTTTGTTACATTCATTCATGTCTTTTATTATTTTTTTTTTTTGATTTATTCTACTTATAAGTGATAACATACAGCATTTGTCTTTCTCTGTCTGGCTTATTTCACGAAGCATAATATCCTCCAGGTCCTCATGTCGTTTTAAATGGCAAATTTTCATTTTAATGGTATTCCATTGTATATATGTGTACCATATCCTTATTCATTCATTCACTGATGGACACTTAGGTTGACTCCGTATCTTGGTTATTTTAAGTAATGCTGCTGCATGCGCTTTTTTGAGTCAGTCTTTTAGTTTGTCTTCTTTGAATATATGCCCAGGAGTGTTGCTTTCTCCATGTTGATTTTTTAATATTCTATCTTTAATTTGTACTGTGTTAATTACAGTATGTCTTGTTAAGGGTCCTCCTTGGGTTGATCTTGCTTGATGCTTTTTGGGCTCCTGGATCTAGTTCTGTTTATTTTTCCGCCTGAGGTAGTGAAGTTTTCAACTGTTATGTTTTCAAATAAGTATGTTTTCTGCCTCTTTTTTCCTCCTTTTTTTGGGACCCCTTTACTTCAAATGGTAGTATGCTTGATGTTTCCCCAGTGGTCTCTTAATCTCTCTTCATTTTTCTATTCAACTTCAGTCATTTCTGCCACTCTGTCTTCTGGCTTGCCGATCCAATTCCCAGTATCATTTAATCTGCTATTGATTCCTTCTAGTGTATCTTTCATTTCAGTTACTGCATCCTTCATCTTTGTTTAATTCTTCCCTTTATTTCCTCTTTGTTAATAACTTAGAGGTGTTTCAGGAGTCCAACAAAAAAATAAATATAACTTTTAATGTTAAAAATTGGGGAATAAAACAAAAAATAAAAAGGTCTATGTCCCAAATTGAAAATTTCCTTTGTAAACAACCCTTGGAATGAAAAGGAAATCGAATCAAAAACTGGAAAACGACTAAGAAATGCTGATAATAGAACTACACAGCAGAATTGCTTGGTGGGAGAAAATACAATTAGCTGGTTTCAGAACAATATAATACATATCTAGACGTTTGGGAAAAATAAGAATGACCACAGCCAGCGTCTGTTACATCTGTTTGCTCTGTTCATCCATCCTCCTATCATCTTTACAATCATTACCTTGAACTGAGCTTTTTCTTTTTCTCATCTCCACTTAATTCTTTTGCTGGGGCTTTATCTTGTTCCTTCATCTGGAACATATCCCTCTGTTGCCTCATTTTGCCTAACTTGCCAATTTTGTTTTGATGTATCTGGTAGGTTGTTTCCCAGCCTTGGAGAAGTGGCCTTTTGTAGGAGACGTCTTATGCATCCCAGCAGCATGCTCATGTCTGGTCACCAGAATTATATGCTTTAGGGGTGCCTTTGTGTGGGCTCTATGTGGAGTCCTTTTGTGGGTAGGCTGATTACCAGTGGTGGTCTTTTAGGGTGAGACAGGCTGGCCCCTGGTCTGGTTGGTTTCCAGGCCCTAACTTGTGTGGAGGCTGACCACTGGCTGGCAGGGCTGGGACATGATGTGTCTGGTTTTGGAATTCCAGGGGCCCCAGGGCTAGTGCTGGCTCATTGTTAGGCAAAGCATTGGTTTTGGGTGGTTGGGGGGGCCAAAGTTTCTATATGTACTGTTGGCCTGCTGGTAAGGTGGGCTGGATCCTGGCTGGCTATTAATGTAGCTGAGAGTAACAGAGGCTGGCTGTTGTAATTCTTATTTTTCTAAAACATCTAAATATGTATTATATTGTTCTGAAACCAGCTAATTGTATTTTCTCCCACCAAGCAATTCTGTTATGTAGTTCTAGTATCAGCATTTCTTAGTCATTTTTCAGTTTTTGATTTGATTTCATTTCAAGGGTTGTTTACAAAGGAATTTTTCAATTTGGGACATAGACTTTTTTGTTTTTTGTTTTATTCTCCAATTTTTAACATTAAAAGTTAGTTTTACTTTTTTGCTGGACACCTGAAACCTGACACAACCTTGCAATTAACTACGTATGGATGTGAGAGGTGGACAATAAAAAAGGCTGAGCACCAAAGAATTGATGTCCTCAAACTGTGGTGCTGGAGATGACTCTTGAGAGTTTCTTGGACTGCAAGGAGATCAAACCAGTCAAGCCTAGAGGAAATCAACTCTGACTATTCACTGGAAGGACTGATGCTGAAGCTGAAACTCCAATACTTTGTCCACCTGATGCAAAGAACCAGCTCATTGGAAAAGACCCTCATGGTGGGAAAGATTGAAGGCAGGAGGAGAAGGGAATGACAGAAGATGAGATGGTTGGATGGCATCACTGATTCAATGGACATGAGTTTGAGCAAGCTCTGGGAGATGGTGAAGGAGAGGGAAGCCTGGCATGCTGCAGCCCATGGGGTCATAGAGAATTGGACATGACTGAGTGAATGAATAGCAGCAACAATTTTGAAAAAGTTAACTTTCATAGGATAGCTTTAAAAAAAAGTTTTAGGTGGAGAACTCCTTTGTATTTCTCCTAAGGCTCGATGTCCCTGAATAAAGAAAGGAGTGTGTGGGGGGCAGTGGGGTGGGGGACAGGATAAGTTTGGGAGGAAAGGGAGGCTGCATAAATTTCTTGTCCAGAATCCCTTCCTGTCCCCACCCGCTGAGGACAATGTGAAGAGAGAGGGAGGTAGAAAGAGGGACACATGGAAGGTGATGCAGCAACTATGGATTTAGAGATCAACCAGGTAAGGCTTTTGCATGTCAGGAACCATCATCTGTATAGCCCAGCATGTTGTTGAGAAAACTAAATGAAATAATCATGTGGCAGTGCTCTATACATTCCTTCTCTTCTGTATAGGAAGTTGAGATTATAAGATATGCCTATCCTAGTGGACCATGATCTCGGATGCTGAATGTTTAATCTAGTACTGTAGCTGAACAGCAATGCTATCTTTGATGCTACTTACAAAAAAAATTTTTTTTAATTGAAAAAAAGGTATTTCAGTGAATGAGGCCTCCAGAGGCTAATTCATTGCAGTGTTACACTCATTTTAAAATTCTGTTATCTGCCCTAAATTTCTAACTGTTCTGTGTAAGGGGGAGTGTCTGTGAGAAGGGCATATGTCTTGAGGAGAGGACTAAGAGGGATGACAAAACTCTGAGGATCTGTTTACCTGCTGGCATGAAGGAGACGGTGAGGAAGGATCATGGTAGAGAGGAAAAAGGAGAAGGTAAGAAGAGAAGGCAAAATGCTAATAAATT
Organism: Capra hircus; assembly: GCF_001704415.2. NCBI lineage: Eukaryota > Metazoa > Chordata > Mammalia > Artiodactyla > Bovidae > Capra > Capra hircus. Next base: position 11,565,205 of record NC_030827.1, read on the forward strand.
CGGAAATGTCTTATTTTCTGTTCTTTTTGCTCTCTCCCACTGGTAATAGATTTTCTAACGAGTCTATTACTTGTTGCTGTTCACTCAGTCAAGTTTGACGCTTTCCAACCCCCTGGACTGCAGCACCACAGGCTTCCCTGTCCTTCGTCATCTCCCGGCGCTTGCTCACACTCACGTCCATTGAGTCAGTGATGCCAGCCAACCATCTCATCCTCTGTCGTCCCCTTCTCCTCCTGCCTTCAATCTTTCCCAGCATCAGGGTCTTTTCCAGTGAGTCAGCTCTTCGCATCAGATGACCAGAGTATTGGAGCTTCAGCTTCAACACCAGTCCTTCTAATGAATCTTCAGGGTTGATTTCCTTTAGGATTGATTGGTTTGGTCTCCTTGCAGTCCAAGAGACTCTCAAGAGTCTTCTCCAGCACCACAGTTCAAAGGCATCAATTATTCAGCACTCAGCTTTCTTTATGATCCAACAAACAGTAGAATCTCTCAAACACTGGCTAGAGAGGAGCTCTTGTCAGGTCTGGTGACATGAGTGAGAAACGCAAAAGTTTGTAACAGAAAAACCGAATGTCCAAAGGCTGGTTAACTTAGAGTTGGCTCTAGAAAGAGTGAAAACATCTGCTGGCTTCTTTGAAGGAAAAAAATCCCTCTGGGTTTTTCCTGCAACAAATTCTGTTCTCAATTTTCTCTTTGGGAGGGATCCAGGAAAAAAATGACCTCTCCCATTCTAGCAATGAATTTCTATTCCCTTTTGAACTTTAAATACGTTAATTTAATCCCCAGATGGTCACCAAAAAATATGTATTGTCAAATCATAGATCTTGACACACCACTTCCAGGCTCACCCCTGCCCTGTTGCTCCAATTTCTCTGGTTCTAGTTCTAAAGAGAGTACATCAAGGGGAACCATGTCTGGCCTAGTCCAGCCCAGGCCTGTACCACCAGTGTTTACAAGAAGTTTGCCTTTTTGTCATGGTGTCCCTTCACTGAGCTGAAGCATGCCGAAGCCTCCAAGAATTTCAGAGACTGGGTAAGAACTGTCAGTGGACTGGGATCAAAACCATACTACCTATTTCTTATTTCTGGACTTGAAATCACCCCCATTCAGAACACATTATCCTACAGTACAGTAAACACTGCCCAACTGGGATCTTCTTTATTTAGTTTATGTTTGTAAAATAATTCAAGAACTAGCCTTCATTAAAAGATATATAGAGTGTGTTAATCTGAAGGTCAAGAAACAGTTTATGAACCCGAGTCTGTCGGTGATCAGACAGACTTGTGCTTCTGGTAATACTGACGCTTCTTGCCTCTCAGTGTCTGACTGGTCAGAAGTAGATTCGTTTGAAAAATGGGATGTTTTTGTTCTAATCTGGGCCTCTCTGGCATTTATGAAGTACAGGGGCCTGTGCTAGAGGCTGGAGTCTAGAAGCTATAGGAGCGCATGTACCTGTCCTCTGGGAACTTCCCCTTTTCTCAGCAGTGTCCAGACCTCTCTCATGATCATCCTGCATCTCCCAGCTTAGGCAAGTGGGCCAAGGCTGCACATACAGAGACATCATATGACCATTTGAGCATTAATATAGGCATTTGCAGAAACTGTGTACAGACATCTAAAGATGTATTAGAACCATCTGCAAGCTATTGATGAAGTTTTCCTGAAGAAGTGCTTTGCATGCTCAGAACTGGAAGAGGATGCTCATATGATGAGCCACAGGTCTCCTTCCAAGAAACCAACAGTTGAGGAGAGCAGGTAAGAAATGTAAACACAGCCCCATAACATGAGGAGAGATTAAGGTCCCTGAGATACATAATCCCTGTCATTTAGGCCACTTATTATATCCAAAGATGTCCTTCTCACTGGCTCTCTACCTCTTTTGTTTTCTTCCTTTTTTTACAAGTACTAGAAGCATCCCGTACAAGAAGGCATACAAGAAAACAGTGATCACACCAGTACTAGAAAAAAGGCATGGCCATCATCACGGACGTCTTCAAATCCTACTGGTCCACTCTTTCCACAAACTGGCCTCAAGAGTCTTGTGTCTTTAACACTTCCTATTCTTCCCATCTCAGCCACCTATTCCCATTGATGGATATACCCTGGATCTTACCACCTGGAACTTTGCCTTAAGCTCAAATTTATCAATCGTGGGCCAACTTCTATTCTTCCTACTCCTCTCTTCTCTCATATTCCCTTTATGCTTCTGATTATTCATCCCCCCACTACTGTCAGTACACCAGCTCTTCAATATTCCTTTCTATCCACATTGATTATCCCTACCTATGGCATCGCTTCCTTCCTTATCCAAACCAGACACACAAATGCATCACTTTCACCACTTTATGCTGAACCTGTCTGCTCAAACTCCAGACCTGGATCAGTCAAATTATCTGCTATCTCCTATTTTTCTTTTAAACTTTTTGGCCACACCACGTGGCATGTGGGATCTTAGTTCCCCAACTCAGGAGAGAGCCCATAGTTCCTGCAGTGGGAGTATGGGGACCCCCAGGGAAGTCCCTGCTATCTCCTATTTTTACCTGTCACTCCACTGCCTCTTGCTGCCCTCCACAGAGTCTTCAAACTCACAGCTTCTTGGTGTCCTCTGTGTTCTTTAAAAGAATTTCCATACTCTAAGCCCTTTCACATTCTCCACTAGGGCCAGAATTTCACTACTCTCTTCCCACTACCCTCCCCATCTCTTCTGTCCCCTTGTATCATAGGAAATTAAAACCATCATGTATGACAGCCCTAAAACCAAGGGCTCCTTTTTATGATATATAAACCTCCTCACTACCCCCATCTCCTTACCTTCAGCTTCAATAGAAGTGGTATCCCTCCCTGAGCATAGCTGATCCCTCTGCATTACTGGAGCAGCTTTCACAGGAGTATAATTGGGAAGAGATACAGTTTCTATGCATCAGCTACGATCTTTTCTTCTGAAATATGTCTAAGACCCTTGCTTAGAGAACTGTGTCCCAACATCTATTCTCGTAATTGGATGTCACAACTATGTCTACGCTCTTCACACTTATCATTAACAAATTAGTAGGCAAGTGAGAAGAAAGTTTGTGATGAGATACAAATATGCTAAGTTCTTGAATACCCTATTCCAGACTGTAGTTTGGATATTGCATTGCCAACCTGCCCAAGATTTACACTTTTTATATAATTTTTTTGGTTTGTTTCTTGTTAGTCATCATCAGATGGATTTAAGAGGACAAGGTTCACATTTATCCACACATGGGAGGATCACAACCAGTTTCAGCTTATGTCAACACTAAGTTGACAGGAAAGTGGAAAGTGGGAGGGAAACACTCATGAAAGTTGGTAAAAAAAAAAAAAAAAGGAAAAGAAAAAGAAACTTCAGAAGATCCTCAACAGGAGAAAACTATCTCTAGGAAGTCCTTCATGCCAAATCAACTGTTTTCAACAATAGGAAACTACATAAATGGGCCTGGTTGGGAACTGTTTCATATAATTGCTAAGTCTTCTCTGGAGGAACAATCTTTGGGGAAACAGTGCTCCAAGTCAAATAAGTCTTTAGGTAAAGCCGCAGCCTGCCCACCACCGAGCCTGGCCTTCAGCACTCTGAAGAGGATTCCTAGTCATCAGATACACAGAAACACAGTTTAAGCTGTGCTGAAGCTGAAGCTCCAATACGTTGGCTACCTGATGAGAAGGGCCAACTCCTTAGAAAAGACCCTGATGGTGGGAAAGATTGAAAGCAGGAGGAGAAGGGGACAACAAAGGATGAGATGGCATCACTGACTCAACGGATGTGAGTTTGAGCAAGCTCCGGGAGATGGTGAAGGACAGGGAAGCCTGGCGTGCTGCAGTCCGTGAAGTTGCAAAGAGTTGGACATGACTGAACAACTGAACAACAACTAAACAACAACACAGTTTATAATATTATCAAGCTGAGTCAACCTTCTAACCAGGAGGCATTCCCGGGAGATGACCTACTTCTCTTGACTAAGATCCTCCTACAAACCTGCTGATACAGTTCTCATCCAGAAAGAATTCAAACCTTGAGAAGGAGGACTTTAATACCTAGGATCCATGTCCTGGGTATTTGCTAAATCCTCTGTGAGAAACTCTTGTAGATCAAACTCAGTGCAGCATGATCCAAGCTATGGGGTCAGGTAATCCTGGATTTGACTCAAACATTAGATAAGATAGTTCGTTAAGTCTTGGTTTCCTCGTTTGTAAACTGGGGACAATAACAGTATCTATTTAAAGAGTGGTTCCAAGGGTTAGTTCTGAAGCCCTTAGCTTTGCAGCTAGTAGAAAGTGTTATCTACAACTTATGATAATTACTTTTGTCATTACATCTAAGATCCCATCATCTGCAAATTTAGAAGGAATCTCTGCTATTGGGAAACATGTTCAAGGGTCATGACTGAAGCTGAGGATGTAAAAAGCAGCAGCAAATGCTGGGTGAATACATTTGATTTTAAATTCTTAGGCCAAGTCACTTCCCAATACACAACATGAGTAGCCAGTTCTTTGTGGTAGGAAAATCTGAAGACTCCCTGGACCCAGTAACCCACAGAGCAGCTGGGCTTACAGGAGCTTTACAGAAGCTGAAAAAATGGATTATACTGGGGAGAGCCAAGCTAGAGGTGGACGAGTGGAGAACAACCCAACCTGAAGTTTTAGGAGGGAAAAGACTTAGGATTAAACAAGGTGTGTGCTGACTTCAATGAAGAAGGCAGATTATGGATCAAAATATGCCCCTCCTACCCAATGAACTGCCATCAACTTGAACACCGTCTGTAGCTCTACGTGCTAGTGCTACCAGTGGACAAACAGTGATGTGCTATGTCTGTACCTACAGACGGACCTAGAGCTACAGTCTATTATCTAGATCTATAGCCCATGCCTCTGTCTACAGCTATAGAACACAAGGGCTACTCGCCACACTGTTCATATCAGTTATCTCTGATGTGCAGGACTGTTGATGTCCAGAAATGTTATTTTTTTGCTGTGTTTTCTGGTGAGTATATACTGCACTTGTAACGAGACAATCACAAAATATTAATTAAAAAATACATCAGAGGGAAAAACATTAGGTGGGTATTGTCTTCCCCTTTCCTTTCGTAAGAGCAGACGTGTGAGACGTGTCGTGAGGGAAAATCCTGCCAACAAGGAGTCAGGTGGGAACAGACTGTGGACGGAAGGTTTGAGGAAAATCCTTTGAATCTGCTTGTGCTTTCCCCACTTAACTTTAGTCTATGGAATTTTATTTGCCTTTGTATTAAAGTAAAACCAGAAGTATTTTGGTCTGGCCTCCTTGTTTACCTCTCAGATCTTCCCATTGTAAAGCCATCTGTTCACATGCTCCCCTGAAGCCGGAGGATTAGAGGTGGTGGATTTTAGATAATGTGTCTTGAAAAGAGACTAGTTACAGACACCAAAGAAACTCATTTTAACGTTTCCAGTGCATACAGGTAAAGTCGCTATTATCCCAGTAGAGAATTGTGGGCTGTCTCTCTTGGATTCCCAGGTTAATATTTTGGTAGAGATTTGGCTCTGGAATCCATGGAAGACTTATCATGGGCAGGAGGAGAAAGAGGTACAGATATGGAGGAGTGTGATGTTTACATCTGTGTGGGCTGTGGTATGGTGCAGCACCCTCGACCCAGAATGATGCAGACCCAGAATCACACTAGAGACGAGACCGACATGTGTGATGAGAAGAGAGGGAAGCCAAGGGTTTCACTGCGCTGCTTGTCCTTGGATCTTTGAGGGCCGTCCTTCCAACAGCCTCTGAAACCAACAGAGATATCACATTCAAACTAAACATCGCTGCCTACCTAACAAGTACTAAACAAGTGTTAGGTGGTGGAGACACAAAGCTTATAAAAACAGGTAATAGCTAATAATCAGTACTTCTTAATCTGTAGCAAATGTGTCCTATGTGTTTAATATAGTTAAATCCTTGCAATACCTAACAAGGTCATTGTTGTTTAGTTGTTAAGTTGTGTTCGACTCTTTGCAAGCCCATGGACTGTAGCCCACCAGGCTCCTCTGTTCATAGGATTTCCTAGGCAAGAATACTGGAGTGGTGCCATTTCCTTTTCCAGGGATCTCCCTGACCCAGGGATTGAACCCCACATCTGCTGCATTGGCAGGCATATTCTTTACCACTGAGCCAGTCACTACTTGAACAAGGTAGGTAGTAGTATTATATCCGTTCTACACATAAGCAAGCCTAGGACTACAGTTTAGATAAAATTGCTGAAGTACACACAGATAGTAATTGTTGGTGCTGGTGTGGGTGCCCAGGTGGACTCCAGAGACTGAGTTTTTGATTTCCAAGAAGAGAGGTCTCTGGCCTCAAGGGGTCACAGACTAGTGGGACAGGCAACCAATAATGAAAGACAGAAATATTAATTGGTCCATGGTGCTGTGGGAACACGAGGCAGAATGTGAGGTCAGAGGAGGATTCTCCGAAGACATGATGTTTGACCACAATGAATAGTTCACCAGCCCACAATAAGTATAATCGCTAACTCCTAAACAGCATTTACTGCATCCCAGGGACTGTTCTAGGCTGCACGTATCAACTAAATTTGATCTTATAATTTTGGGGACATCATAGGGGATCCAAAGTGCTTACTTAAGAAAGGGTGATAAATGGGTTGAATAATCCCAACAATCAGTGGCTTCTAATGGATGACTTCAACTCCCCCCCCCGCCCCGCCCCCGCCCATGCCCGCCCAGCCTTGGGTAATTTACTATTTTGGATTTGGTTTTTCAACTCACATTTAGTTAGTATCTAGAATTTAGAAAATGACTATTGTCTCAGTAGTCTTCAGATCCATCAAAATGTCTCAGTTATAGCTCTCATTTTTAACTCAGAGGCAAACAATGGAAAAGAGCCATCATTAGCCAGAATTCAGATGTTACCACATGCATCTCTGTGCTGTCTTCTGAGGCATAGTCAGTGAGCGGCCCCAGTCTTTGGTTTTTCAATGTGTCTTTCTCCTGAATGATAGTTTTCTCTGAAGTTTAATCTTCTCTGTGGGTTATATGAGCATCCTTATTTTAGGGTCGATGTCATGAAATCCAGAGTTTAAGTGGAGGAGCTGATTTTTAACTTTCGGCATACATTCTGTTGAAGCAGCCATCCTCAGAGGTACCTTTCGCTATCAGATGGTGAGCATGATGCTTACAGAAGCTCTGTTTAGAAAGATGATGTTATGGACCTGTACTAATATCCTAGGGTTGTGGCAACAGATTACCACAAATTGGGTAACTTAAACCAGCAGAAAGTTATGCTCCCAGTTCTGAAGACAAGAAGTAAAAATGAAGCTATCAGCCGGGTCGCGGTCCCTCTGTGAACTCTCGGGGAAACTGTTCACTGCCTCCTCTAGCTCGTAGGGGCTTTTGATTTTCCATGGCTTGTGTTTGCATAACTAGAAGGTCTGCCTCCATCTCTACCTGGTCTTTCCTTCTTCAAGTCTATCCTTTTGTCTCTTATAAGGATGTCGTCAGATTTAGGGCCCATCTGGATAAATCACAGTCATTTCATCTTAAGATCTCCAACTTAATTACATCTATGAAAGCTCTTCCCCCCACCCACTTTTTTTTTTTTTTTTCCGAAAATAAGATCACATTCTCAGGTTTCAGGGGGATAGAACACGGACATATCCTTTTGGGTACCACCACTGAGCTCACCACAGGACCCACAGTCAGGAATTCCTGAAGGTAACAAAGGTGCTTTCCCAACAGTGATGATGGATTTATACAGATTATATACCCTGAATGTAAAGTGAATACACATCAACTAGCCTAATTTAGCAGAGAAGGCAATGGCACCCCACTCTAGTACTCTCGCCTGGAAAATCCCATGGATGGAGGAGCCTGGAAGGCTGTAGTCCATGGGGTCGCTGAGGGTCGGACATGACTGAGAAACTTCACTTTCACTTTTCACTTTCATGCACTGGAGAAGGAAATGGCAACCCACTCCAGTGTTCTTGCCTGGAGAATCCCAGAGACGGGGGAGCCTGGTGGGCTGCTGTCTCTGGGGTCGCACAGAGTCGGACACGACAGAAGCGACTTAGCAGCAGCAGCAGCCTAGTTTAGAGGCTGAAGCAGGGATTACAAACTGGTGGACCCAATGTCAGCTCTAATCAAGAGACTTGTTTTGGTTGCTCTCTGTGGTGCTTTAATATTTTTGAGTTAGTTGAGTATGTGAAAAATTGGAGTATTTTTGCATAAAAGTCTTAGGTTTCTGGCTTTTCTTGGAAGTCAGGTCTAACAATACCGTGCCCACATTCCCTCTCAGTAACCGGGCTGGAGCCCACAGAGGAACCGCTCCTTTACAGGGGGTTTGAATTCTCTACACTGCCACAGTCCTCACCACTCACTGTTGTTTACCCCAGGGCCATTTCACTCATGGCCATTAGCGCTTTGTTCCTGAGGTTTTGAGTTGGCAATCCTTGTCCACGGGCATGTTATCCAGGGCAGCTAAGTACTCCAGTGGAAATTCAAGCAATGACCCTGATTTGCTCTGACCATGGAGCTAACCTGCAAATTATTGTCAAAGAATTTGTGTAGACAAGGAGAATGAGCCATTTTAGATTCACGCCATGTATCCACTGGCAGCCAAGACTCACAATCCAAAGATGTTCAGCCTGTTACTGTGATATAGAGCCTACATTTTCATAGTCTAACTTTTTTCAGGCCCAGCCTTGTGTAAACATGATTTATAATCTTGAATTTTGCAGGCTAACTTAACTCCAGAAGCCTCGCTTGTTGCTTTATGTATGGACCAAAGGTTTTATCTGTTTTATAACACCCTTTATATAACATGATGAACATTTTCCTACTCCCGATAAATTTCGTTTGTTGAATTTACCCCCACAGAGCTTACCTGAGCTAAATCTCCTAGCATCTCATTACCTAAGACCTTTCTCTAAGGACACACAGAGAAAAATGGAAACTCTCCTTTCAACAGGAGTGGTTTTAACAGATACCTACTTCTTTTGCTTTGACTCTTGAGTCCGGATCTCAGACAGTTGAGAATAACCTTGAAATACAGAGGTCTACAGAAACCTTCAACATGTAAGGCTCATCTATTACTTGCAATTAGAATGACAGTTGGTGGTGAATAATTAAGCAAACACTGACCTTGCTCGTGTTCCCACGGAGGCATTTTCTCTGGGATTAACTGTTCTTGCCCAGATTTCCCCATGTCATTCTTAATAATAATAATAATGGACATGATTTCTGTTTGCAGCAGGGAGATATATTTTCACATGTGCTATTCTCATGAACAAAATCAAAACTCCTTTATATATTTTTTGCTTCTTTAAATACATTCCAATATAATAAATCCAGGATTTTTTTTAAAAATCACATATCCACTTTCTAGTAGGTTAGACCTATAACATCTTTCTTCATTAACAATGAATACCAAATTGATTTAATTTAGCAGAGACAATCTTGGGTAAGTGACTTATTAAGTGGCAAATGGAACCTTCAGAGTACACATAAAGCTATCACTTTTAAAAAATACCACCAAAGTAGACTCCACAGAAGTAGAGATGTGAATAGCAACAGTCTAGGTTACACTCTATTAAAAAGTCACCTGCTTTAGTGCACCAATGAAGAGAATTTTTCAGTGTATAAGATACAAAAAGCATGTCTTAAAGGAACATCTCATTGTGTCCTTCACGAATGCTGCAGAAAGAAACGTAGCTGCCCACTCAGGTAATCCAACAGTGCAGTTCTACCCATTTCATTGAAAATACTTTGGGAGAAACTCTTCTGTCTAATGGAAGGAAGGCAAACCTAGTTCTTATCTTTTGTTTGGAATCTGAAAGAGCTGAATGGTAAATGATGGCCACTGACTCTCAGGATTGCCACCAGACTTTCCTCTGTGAAAGGTGCTTATTGAAGATCATGGCGATATGGCATGAATTGAGCAACAGGACAGGCCCAAGAAGAAAAATGCTGATTAGCAAGACCTGCAGGTTGTAACCCTCCATCCTTGACATCTGTTACTGGTTTTTCTGAATAATGAATTTCATTCCTATAAATTACTTTGAAACAGTTATAGACTCAGAAGTGTAGTTAGTGATGATAAATAGCTGTATGTGAGAATACCGCAGCTCAATCCATCTTCATCTTTCAATTGTTGCTTCTTTATAGAGAAAATAGGCACAGCCATTAACCGCTGGCGAGGCAAGGTTGACTAAGAGATTGACAACAAAATGATTTACAAAATCTATATTCCATTGCACACGGGCCATGAAGCTTGTAGTTACTTTTTCATTCATTTTTTCCTAATAACAAAAGAGTCTTGAGCCATTAGCTCTTGTGTTTGAGAACTGTCCTCCCTGAGAACACTCAATTTTAATCTGAAAATGAATTAGTTGGTTTTCTAAATGTCTTTGGAATTTTTTTTTCATTCTTTAAGCTACAGTGACTTCATTACTAACATCACTGTTGAAATAACGTATATTTATCAATTAATGAATGCCTGCTACTTTGGAGAGCTCAAGGAAGAAGAGGACAAACTAACAGGACATGATCTCAGCCCCAGGTGGCTTGGGATCCACTCAGGGTGGGGACACACACCAAGAGAAACATTTAAATAGCAACACTGAAGAGATGGCAGAGCAGAAGGGCTGTCACAAACAATGAGCGTCAGGATAAGCTGGGGCGGGTAGGGTGTGAAATGCCAGTACAATGCCCAGAAATGGAGATGGCATCTTAAGGAAGGGGGATACAGGTCCAAGAAATTTAGCCATCAAATCACTGGATTTGATGAAGAGTATAGTTGTCAACAGTATGGCCTCTGAAAAGCAGTCCCCCTGAGGAAGTAATTGGACATGTCCATTCACGAATTTCCTCACATGTGAAATAGACATAATAGCAGTCACTGTCTCGTGGGGCTGCTCTGAAGACTGCATGAGACAGCAGACACAGCGTGGTCAGTGCGACTGGCCTGGTGTTTGTGTCACCCTGGCAATTATCATGTTTTTAATTATATTCTCCCCAGTTTTAACCATGGTTCCAAAACATCTTCAGTTTCTAACATAATTTATGATGCGCACTGTAGACCAGTGTCACGAGATATAATTAGATATGTTGACTCTGATTCCCTCATTGTAGCCACAAATGCTTGTTTGGATCCTTTTATGTTGCTTGTCTCCATGGATATTTGAAAGTTAAACTTCTAGAAAGGTCCTCTTATGAATCATTACTAGAAAAATAAAGCTTTTTAATTTGGGTTCATATGTGCCTTGACAGCTACAGAGTTTGGCCTGGCCCCAGGTTTACAGACTGATAAATTAACAACCTCTCAGCTCGTGTGCATGTGTGTGTGTGTGTGTGTGTGTGTGTGTTTGCTGCTTTTTCCCCTGAGATTTGAAGGCCCACAATGTGAACAGTTTTCCAAACTTACAGCATCCTTCTGGCACAAATCATTGTCCCCAGAGGCTAGTAACTGGCTTCAGTTGTTATGTGAAGAATGTTTTAACACCACCACCTTTCTAAAGTGATAGAACACAGAGGCATCTCAAGGCATTTTGACTTTGGTTCAGACAGCTTGCCCAGCCAGGCATCTCCTCTCATGTCTTACCCTTCATCCCTGGGGGATTCAGCCAGGCGGGTAGTTTGACCCCTGGAGTCGGGGTGCAACTTCGTAGAAACCCAGAAGAAATGAAAGCGGAGTGTTGGGCACCTACATGAATAAGAGGGTGGCTTTGTGACTAAACATGGCAGCTCCCTATTTCTTTGAATTATTTTAGCCCCTTCCTGCAAAGCCATCCTCTCCCTGCTGCCCACCCCTCCTTCCCACATACCCTGGTGGCCCTATGGGCTCTTGACAGGATTCTGCCAAGGTTACAACATTGGTCTTAAACACATTAACCGAGGCTTCCTCATCAGCTCAACTCAAGCACCAGCAAAACTCCCAGATGTGTCTTCCTTTAACTTTCCTGTTTCCCAAACTTTCCTGCTCCTATGGCTTAACTGGGATACCTGGAAAACGTGGAAATTCTGATTCCATGGTTCTGAGGCAGAGTCCAGGGGTCTCATTCTTCATATAACCCGGGTGATTCTTTTGATCTGGCAAATTTGGAAAACACTGGTTTAGCTTTTGTGGGAGCGTCCATGCATCCTGACATTGGATTTTTGCAGTAACAGGGGTGTGTGTGCTAGGGAGGGATGGATAGTTAAGTATTTGTTGAGAAAAAGAGAATGAATAAATGCAATGGCTATTTTTAAAAAATTTACTAAGCCTGCTCAGGCTTCACTTCTGAATACTCATAAACTAAGTGTCTTTTAAATTTAAAATCCCACTTTTACTTGAGTAAAAACTGTATTGTCTGTATATATCCTAAAATTTTCATAATAAAACTATAAGATAAACTATTCTCACATTTTCTGTTTGGTACATTTAGGGATGTGAAGATCTATAGAATAAAAATGTTCTCTTGAGCCTTCTTATCAGTTACATGACCCTCTTCTCTCCAGTATATCTGCAGGAGGAGGAGACTTTTTTTTCCACCACTTGTACAGAATACCTAAATAGGTAGACTTCATGCCCAGGAATACATTTTCTGGCTGAGTCACTATGTAAGTTAACTCCCAGGATTCATTTTAAACGACATGAATCATACGATGGTTAGATTTTTTAAATGATTTTTTTACATTTGTGTAAGGTCAGTAGACAATAGTGGTGTATCAATGGTAACTTCCTGATTTTGACCCACTGTTATGCAAGGTTGCTAGTATTTATGGAATGTAGGTGAAATGTATATAGAAATTATCTGTGCTGTTTAAAAATTCTTTGATATCTGAAACTATTTCAAAATTTAAAAATAAGTAATTTAAAATTTAGGTATAATAAAAATTTGTGTATTTACCACCTAGATTTTATAAATATTCAGTTTAGTTCAGTCACTCAGTCATGTCTGACTCTTTGCAACCCTATGAACTGCAGCACGCCAGGCCTCCCTGTCCATCACCAAACTCCTGGAGTTCACTCAAACTCACATCTATTGAGTTGGTGATGCCATCCAGCCATCTCATCCTCTATCATCCCCTTCTCCTCCTGCCCCCATTCCCTCCCAGCATCAGAGTCTTTTCCAGTGAGTCAGCTCTTCGCATGAGGTGGCCAAAGTATTGGAGTTTCAGCTTTAGCATCAGTCCTTTCAAAGAACACCCAGGAGTGATCTCCTTCAGAATGGACTGGTTGGATTTCCTTGCAGTCCAAGGGACTCTCAAGAGTCTTCTCCAACACCACAGTTCAAAAGCATCAATTCTTCACTGCTCAGCTTTCTTCACAGTCCAACTCTCACATCCATACATGACCACTGGAAAAACCATAGCCTTGACTAGACGGACCTTTGTTGGCAAAGTAATAATATAATAAAAATTTGTGTGTTTACCACCCAGATTTTATAAATGTTAGCATTGTCTTATTCGCTTGACACTTACATTTCTTTTTTAATTTGAGGATAACTGCTTTATGGTGCTAGTTGGTTTCTGCATACAACAAAGCAAATCAGTCATAACTATATACATATACTCCCTTTCTCTTGAGTTTCCCTCCAAGCCCCCACGCCCAATCCTATCCCTCTAGGTCATCACAGAGTGCCAGGCCAGGCTCCCTGTGTTATGCAGCATCTTCCCACCATCTATCTCACACATTTTTTAAGGGGCAGACCTTTAAAGAGCCAGTCTGCTCTTACATCACTTTGTTCTTCCACTAGCAGTAAGTGGACAGAGGAGCCTGGTGGGCTGCAGTCCATGGGGTTGCTGAGGGTCGGACACGACTGAGTGACCTGACTTTCAGTTTTCACTTTCATGCATTGGAGAAGGAAATGGCAACCCACTCCAGTGTTCTTGCCTGGAGAATCCCAAGGATGGCAGAGCCTGGTGGGCTGCCATCTATGGGGTCGCACAGAGTGACTGAAGCGACTTAGCAGCAGCAGCAGCAGCAGCAGCAGCAGCAGCAGCAGCAGCAGCAAAAGTTTCTGTTTTATTTCGTCCTCTTCAATGCTTAGTACCATTAGGCTTTGAGGTTATTTCCATTTCAATGTGTAAAGAAGGATAGAATTTGTTTCAGTTCCCATCACCTTAAAGACGAGTGAGGTTGAACATCTTTTAGTAGGCTTATTGGTCATCCAGGTTTTTTTGTTCTTTATATTGCTGTTCTTTGTCGATGAAGGAGAAGGTAGCTCTCACCCATCTCCTTCTCTCAAGTCAAGATAATAGGGATTTAAAGAGCCTAAAGAAATGTGTCCTGCACTGCGGCCCCTGATTTCCTATAGGAAATGCTAAGGGGATGGCTGAGCAAAGGAAAGATGGTTGTATTAGTGGCTTGGACCATTAGAACTGGCCTGGGCAAATGACGCTGGAATGTTTCTTATGGATGAGGTAGGGTTCAATGGGAGAATGTGCTTTTGCAGTTTCTTTATGAGTCTTGCTCGAGAGAGCTGCTTCAAGGTTTACCTCAATAGAAGGAAAAACTGTCAGGCATCCAGGGAGTGGAGGAAGGAGCTAATAACCAGCTGAACTTGCCTGACTCCAGAAAGCTACAGGTGAGAAATCTCTGATAACTCGGTAGGAGGAATTGCTAAAAAACACAAAAATGCCTCTGAGAGATAGCCTGACCCCACAGCTAGAGGAAACTACGGTCACTTTGTTGCTAGTTAGGTGAAACACTTCCTGCCCCTTTAGTTCTTCTTCCCTCTTTGATCCTGGAGGTTCCGAGCAGAAACCACAGAAGAGCAAGATGGGGGAGGTAAGATGCAAGGTTGGGCAGGAGAGAAAAGTTAAATTTGCCTTCCACCACCACTGCTAGAGGCTGCTAGCCTGTATCAGGCCTGCTTTGGGAAAAAGAAATGTGTAATGAAGTTGCAGTTTTTAGTTGTTGCTTTGGACTAGAGGTGGATGTTACTAATCACAGGACCTAGGCTATTCAGAGCAGCTCTACAGGGGACGTGTGCTCAGCTGCCCTGTTGAGTCCAACTCTTTTGTGACCTCATGGGCTATAGCCCACAAGGTTCCTCTGTCTGTGGGATTTTCCTAGGCAAGAATACTGGAGTGGGTTACCATTTTGTCCTCCACAACAGGGGATGAGATGGCCCTAAATTTCATTCAAGGATGAGCAAAGAACTAGAATAGATGTTAAAGGGCAGTGGCAGACACAAAGAAAGTTGTTTCCTGATTATATCCCAGGACTCCTGCTTGTCTGGTGTAATTTTGACACGGCATGAGAGGTGCTATGCTGCCAAGGTTAGACACTGGGCTCTGGAACCAGCTTTCTTAATCCTAGCTTTGTCTTTACTGAATATTTACCTTTTCTGTGCTTTAGGTTTCTCATTTGTAAAGTATGACAGTATGTTGTTATGAGCCTTAAACAGATTAATGTACTTAAAGTGCCATAAACAGTGCCTGCCATTCTGTAAGCAGTAAACGTTAGCAAAGATGATTAAAATAGCTGTGTTTACAGTTAACTGTAAAAATATTCAGTTACTACATAAAATTCATGTATGAGAGATACAATATACTTACTGAGGGTCTCTGAAAAGGTGGAAACAGTTTAAACAGTGCAGTTCAATTATTTTCAATGTGATGGCTTATTTGTTTGAGAACAGACTTCAAACAAACTTGGTTTTTAGATGGTAGCACAGTTTTTCTGGTTTTTTACCTTTTAAAATAAAGGCTGAACGTTTTTATCAGGACAGCAGTGAAAGCAAGGAAGGAGTCTGACCCCCGCCCCTCCCAAAGCTGAAGCAAAAGCAAAGGCTGCGAAGCCCAAGGAGGCAGCGCTGAAAGGTGTCCGCGGGAAGAAGAAAATGAAGAGCTGCACGCCATTCCCCCACGGCAGCCCGAGATGCCGCTGCCCCAAAGGCCAGCCAAACACCTTGGCAGAGCACTCCCAGCAGAAACACGCTTGACCGCGACCCTGTCACCAGGTTCTGCCTGACCACTGTGTCAGCCATGAAGATCAGGACAGCATCCCCATGCTCACTGTAGGCGTGAGGCCAGCCAGCACTGGCTCGGACAGGCTGTGAGGAAGCTCTATGACCCTGACATGGCCAAGGTCGACATCCTCATCAGGCCTGATGGCGAGCAAAAGCCTTATGTTCCACTGGTGACTATGACAGTTTGGATGCTGCCCACAAAATTGGGATCATCTAAATGGGAGTCCAGCTGACTAATTCTACACATAAAATTTTCACCATAAAAAAAGTAAGAACGGCTGACTGTACCTCTAATTCAATGTCGCAAGTATTTTCAAAAATTTCACAAAACCATGCTGGGTGGGTTCCACAAAAATTCATCCTAGTTGACTTCAGGTGCTGCCAAGCTTGTTTCCTCACCTCTTGTCAATTCCCTATAGACTTTCTGTGCAACTGTTCCCAAATTCTCCATTCTCACATGCTCCATCCTACGCCCTGGCTTGATCTCAAGACTACCCGCTAACAACGCAGAGAGAATCATTTGGGAAATGGTGCTCCAACTTCCTTTCTCTCCCCCATCTCTTCCCCTATTCTTTTGGTCTTGCTTTCCTAAAAAAAGTTTTTTCCTTCTTTCCAAGGTGAACTTCTCAATCCACATTCTAATTTCTGTCCACTAGTATCTGCTCCATTAATTAGTCTCTCTCAACATCATGTTCAAATTGCCTTCCAATTATTTTTACCCTCAGAGTACTGGAATTCTCACACTAAATCAAGAAAAAAAAAAACTATTAACAGAGGCCAAAATTCCTAATAATGGAATAATACAATAGGTATTCTTTGGGACTTCCCTGGTGGTTCAGTGGTAAAGAAGGCACCTGCCAATACAGGAGACTCAGGTTGGATTCCTGGGTTGGGAGGATCTCTTGGAGAAGAGAATGGTAACCCAAGCCAGTATTCTTGCCTGGGAAATCCCATGGACAGAGGAGCCTGGTGGGCTTCAGTCCATGGGGTCGCAAAAGAGTCAGACACGACTCAACGACTAAACAACAGCCAACTCTTTTATCTGGCTTCTTTCATTCAGCACAATTTTATCTTGAGATTCAGCAATATTTTGTTATGTCATGTTCTCATCTGTTTTTACTGCTGAGTAATATTCCATCATAAGGATGTACTACAATTTATCTGTTCACCTGTTGATGGACATTGGGATTTCTTTTAGAAGTGTTCTATCATAAAGAAACATTTTATACAAGTCTTTGTATGGATATGTACTATCGTTTTCCTTGGGTAAACATGTGTGTGAGGAACTGAGGATGGGTTACTATGGTAGGTGTATGTCTAGTTTTTTAAAGCAAATGACAAACTCTTTTCCAAAGTGGTATACCACTCTGAACATCTTAAACATTTTCAACATCCTTTTTTTGGGGGGTGGGGGGTAAATTATGTGAATGAAAAATATATTGGGTTAAATACTGTGACTAGTATAACGTTTCTAAAAAAAAATCCTGTCTAGTCAGCTATGTCTATGGTCAAGTCCTCGAAATATAATCCTGTGTCTGCTTTGCAGAACAACACACTTCGAGTATTCAACCACGTGAGCACATGTGCGAAACAGAAATGCACTCAGCGACCAGATAGCAGCTGTCCTTGGGGGGTGGCCGATGGACCAGCAGGGCTGCGGCAGCACAGGAGGCTAAGCAGGGTGGACCCGTGCCAGGAGCCTAACTCTCTCATTCAGTTTAATGCTTTTGGCAGCATGTGCTACTTATGTCGTCCTTACTTTGATGAAGCTTCCAGTTTTCATTACCCCTGTGGGAAATCTATTTCAAATAAGCTGCTCATGGCATTGTGTATACACACACGTATGTTCACATACAGAATTGCATATCGAAGCCTAGACATCTTCTCTTGCTCCGCTAAGACCAAAGGTCATAGTTGTGATTCCAGCTTTGCTATGACCAGCTGAGCATCTTTTCACTTTTAAGCTACTAAACTGAGTGGGACTCTGGAGGCGTTGACTTAACAAGCTTCCTGAACCAGGGCTAGGATGGAGAGGAGATCAGCACGGACTGGTGGGCAAAGCTGGATAAGCTCCAGCCTGGAACTGTGGGAGAGATAAGGGGCCGCATTGTGACCCCTGGAGGTAAGGGTGGGACAGATCCTGAGGAAGTACAAAAGGTGTGAGGGCTGCGGACTGCATGTAGGAGGTGCTCTTCTGGGCATTGCTGATGGTTAGTTCAGTAGTTTTCTGCTGCATTACCACTCATCCAAACCAAGGACAATACTAAATCCCCTTGTATCATAAATTCCTTCCCTTCTACTTAATGGCCTCCCTTCTCTTCTTCGCCCAGGCTTAGCATTTTCTCATTTCTCTCATTATATAATTCATGTCCATGCCCCTGAATCTCCTCCAAACTGCTCCCCTTTCTGTTCTGACCAAAATTCTGCCATGAATACTCTACACACACCAGCTCTATTCCTTGACCACTTTATCACAGAGGTGCGTCTGGTCTCAGACAGCACCACTTCCCACTTTCTGACTCCTCAAAAGATAAAGATTTCATTTGGTTCTCAGTTACCTGAACCTCCTGACAGCTGGCATCACTGCAGACCTACTCTTCTCTCTTGGAACTCATCCCCCGCCCTCCATCACATCCCTTCCCTCTGGTTTTCTTCCTACTTTTCTCATTACTACTCCACAGTCCTCTTCATGGCCAAGTTGCCCTCTCCAATATGCCCAGGTGGAGTTTGCCTGGATTCGCCCACTTCCTTTGTCCTTAGTTTATTCACAGCCCCAGGAGAAGTCACATTTTCCCAGGATGGGCTACATAAACTTTGAGGCCTACTGCAAAACGAAAGTTCAGGGTCCTTTTCTAAACAATGATTATACATTTCAGGATGGTACAGGTAGAGTATGGGTTTCAAGCAGGGGCCTTTGGCAACTGTGTAAGTTACATGTTCGTGAAGCTGGGCCTGTGTTCAACTCTAGAACTTGGAGTGCACAGTGTTTCCCAGGTCTCTGTTTCCAGCCCAGACCCCTCTCCTGAGCTCTAGGCTTAAATACTATTCTGTATGACGACCACTCCCTCTTTGACCACCAGTCTCCTCCAGGTAGATTTTGGTTTACTCCTGACAGTTTCACTCACCAGCTGTGTAATGTTGGGCAAGATACTCACCCTCTCTGAACTGCAGTGTCTCAGTGTAAAATCCGTAAGTCTATGTGGAAGCTTGTGCAAGTATCAAGGTAGCAGTAATTCTATCACAGATGTTGCTAATATACGCTATCAACAGCTACAAACTGTCCACATTCATAAAAGGTAAACAGTCCCGAAGCAGGAAGACTGGGTAGATGCTGCAACGTCAGTGCCAGCTCTTCACCAGTTGTTTGGAAATTGTGAACATTAGGACAGATAAAGCAGTAGCCTTTGCAAATACCTTGGGGATAATTTTTTCCCAAAAGAGGCTATTTTTAAAAAGTATGCAATATTATATTTCAACAATAGAAGAACTCAGAGTGAGTTCACCCAGCAAAGATCTAGTTACTTGAATTCCAGGCTCCCATCTCTTATAAGCAAAGAAAGTGGACTCACACAGCAAAACCAGACTGTTGGGCTGCAAACACCAACGATGAGGTGAGTGATGGGTGTTTTCCCCACTTTCTACTGGACATAAGCAAGATATTTGTGGAAGTGGAAATCTAAAACTCGACATGCCCCATACAGAACTTAACCATTCTCTTCCTTCTCAAAGATGCTTCTTTTCCTCAATCCTGTATGTCAGTTAGTTACTGACTACCAAGTCAATGAAGCTAAAATCCCTGATCACTTTGTACTGTGCCCCCCACCTTCACCGCAGCAACCACCCCCTGCCCCGCCCCACCATGCACGTCCAGAAGCAAGACAGACAGTAAGTGCATCTAGAATCGTAGAGATGATGGTGGTCAGATGTGACTGGATATAAACAGAAAACAACAATAGGCATCATAAATAAAAGAGATAATTTACCATGTAAGATATTACTTACAATATTGATTTCATATTTATAGCCCCAATCATATTCATTCTATGCCTGATTTTCTTCTTACTTTTAGCATTATTTCTCAAGTAGAATTATCACCCAGGCTATTTAAAATGGCCCATGAATCAACAAGAAAAAGCAGACATATGTGGAAAGAACATGAGCGGGAAAGCTACAGAAATAACACAGGTGATCCTCATAAGAATCTCAGTCTAGTAATGATTAGAGAAATGCAGATTAAAATGATGATGTAATTCCCACCCATCAGACCGGTTAAAGAAAAAAGGATAACTCGTTTTTATCAGGTGGTACTAAAAAGGTAGCATCTGAAGGCAAACAACGCTTAAAACGCATATACCTTTGACTCAGAAATTCTAGACGGTGACTATCCTTAAAAAATTCTTGCACATTTGCACAAAAAGGCATTCATAAAGATGTTTCACTGAAATACTTTATGTTGGTAGCAAAATAAAAGGATGTAGGATAACCTAAATATACACCTGCTAGAAATAATTAAGCCAATGATGTTGTATCTATACAAGAATATCAAAGAACTGATGAAAAGAATGAAATATATTTATAAATTCTAACTCGGAAAATCTCTACAGGGTAAGTGAAAAAAGTTGCCATTTCTGTAAAATGAAAACGAAGTAAAATAAAATAAAACTTAACTGTATCATACTTACAGAAGTCATATAGACAGCTTTGGAGGGGCTGCATCTAACTATCAAGTAAGGTGGGGAGTGTCATGGGGAGGGGAATGAAGGGGAGCTTGGCAGTTTTTGCTCTATGTAATTCTCTGTTTAAATTTATATAATGAGAATGAGTGGCCCTGTTAATTTTGTAATGTAAAACTATAATTTTAATTATTAAATAAAACATGGCCGAGTGATTCATTATCTCACTGTGAGACCAAAATAACTGATTTCGTATGTGTTTGTATAATCAAAGTGAAGTTTATAAACATTTATCATAAACCCTGGGTGGAGGGGGAAGCCATACAAACAGATCCTGCAAGCCTCACACCCTGTGGATTTAATTCAATATATATGAGATGGTCCCAGGAGTTTGTATTTTAACAAGCTCATGATTAGAACTGGAGAACTACTAGAGCAGAGAATTAACTGTATTTGGGTTTCTTTGCCCCTTGAATGGTTTTAAATTGCCAGTTCTCAATAAGGAGCATAGAAAATCAGACAGATTAACACAGGGTAGGAACAAGAGACTGTAATTTAGTAGCTAAATTTTCAAAAATGCTGCCCAACCACCTGTGTTTGTGAATGCAGGTGCTGACCTGTGTCTACCTGAAGTGGTTACTTATATGCAAATTCACACCTGCCAGATCTGGACCAGCGCAGAGGAGGCAGAAGAATGTGTATTCTCTGCTGCTTCCTATTTCCAGAATTTGGGCTTCTGCTCCTAATTATGGTTGTATTTTTCTTGGTATTCTCCAAGGAGATTTCTCTCTGCTAGCCAATACAGATTCAAGAAAAAGAAACAAAACAACCAAAACACAGCCATCTGTGCTTTAGGTATTATAATATTTATACAGTGTTACAGTTGCAATTCGCTTGTTTTTTCTTCTTCAAGACTGAGGGACTCAGGACCAAGCTTACTGGCTCTGCATCCCCAGCAGCCAGCATCATTCCTGCAGACCCATATTAGGCACTCTGCTGTTTATATCTATGTCTAGTTTCTACCATAAAGTATTTTCTGTTTCACAATCCAACCTAGAAATGACAGTCTTCGAATGAAAATTTCCCCCAGTTTTTATCTCTCCTGTTTTTCACCATCTCTTTTGTCCTCTAGACCTGGATAAACGCAACGAAGGTGATTTATTAACACCATTCTATAAAAATGGACTTCCCTGGTGGCTCAGATGGTAAAGCACCTGCCTACAATGCGGGAGACCCGGATTCAATCCCTGGGTCGGGAAGATGAAGGAAATGGCAGCCCACTCCAGTACTCTTGCCTGGAAAATCCCATGGACAGAGGAACCTGGTGGGCTACAATACATGGGGTCGCAAAGAGTCAGACACTACTGAGCGACTTCACTTTCTTTTTATAAAAATGTGGGCACTAAATCTCCCAGATCGTATTGATTTCTATTCTTTCAAGACATTTTACTTCCAATTCTTTTCACATTATTTATGTACTTATAGCTGAATACATTTTATTTAAATCATTTGTTAACCTTTTGTTCAGGTGTCCATTCCCCTTCACTGGGCTGTCAGTTCCTTTACACCAGATTATGGACCTAGAGCCTGGCACAAAGAAAGTGCTCATGAGAATTTATAGAGTTTAGGAGTTTTTCAGATAATTTTAATATATACACTTGTTTATA